>NC_090929.1:1051885169-1052510169 GCF_040938575.1 Ambystoma mexicanum | reverse complement strand
TGAAGTACATAAAGAAAGGATTAGACAGATCCTGGCGATCATGTCAAGATAAGATGCTAGATGAGGTTGGACCACTTACAAAGATAATGGAAATGGCGAAAGAGGCGAAAGGTAAAAATGAGCTTATTGACCCAACTATCTTATCGGGTTGGGCACAGAGAGCTATCTATCTATTAGGAAACACCAACAGGGCGATTATGGCAGAAAGAAGGTCAATTCTGGTAAAGACTGATCCCAAATTGAGCGAGTTAGCCACATCTGAGGCAGCAGCTTCAGTGAAAAGGAAGCTCTTTGGAGATGCCTTTATTAAAGAGCTAACAAAATTCACCAATTCTTATGTGGCGATTGACAAAGCACAAGCCTCTCTGAAGATAGTATTTGGCAGACAGGTTTTGACAGTGCTGGAAGAGGGAGGGGCCGCTCCACCAGACGTTTCTACAGCAACATGTTCCAAAGTGACAGAACACTGGAACCAGGACAAAAGAAAGCCAAACCCTTTCTTCCTGTCAAGAAGAAGAGGAAGAGGGTGGAGACACCCTGGAAACCAACACCAGCCTAACACAGGTGACAAGAAATGCACAGGCGCGGCAAACACAAACGCATATTCCTGCAGTAGGGGGAAGGGTAGCAAAATGTGTAGAGAAATGGAGATTCATCTTTTCAGATGCTTGGATTTTAGACACCGTACAGGGCTTCCACATAGATTGGATAAGTTTACCTAAACAGGTGGCCGAAATTGTTAAGGCTCAGCACCACAGACGAAGAGTCAGTCACTAGATACAGAAATAAGAGAGCTAGCACAGAAAGGTGTTATAAAGCAGGCAACAAACATAGGAGACAGCTTCATAAGCAACATGAGGTCGTCACAAGACAAGGCCGAAAATAAACTTAAGAACACTAAACACGTTCATAGTCTACAGACATTTCAAAATGGAGGGCATACACTTGCTGAGAGACATTTTGTAACAAGGGGATTGGCTGGCGAGAATAGATCTCAAAGACGCCTATCTGACCATACCTATGGCAGCGGAACAGATTTCTGAGGTTTCGCTGGCAGGGGCAAGTTTGGGAATTCACCTGCCTACCATTCGGTCTAGCATCGCCCCCCTGGTGCTTCACGAAGGTGATGAAACCGGTAGAGACTTTCCTCAGAGAGAGAGGGATTAGACTAATTCTGTATCTGGACGACATTTGTATAATGTGCCAGGACAAAACGCTGATCAAGGAACAGATAGAACTTACTTTAGATCTATTACAACAACTGGGCTTCCTCATAAATTGGGAGAAGTGAGACCTACAGGCAGAACAGAATATGGAATTTCTGAGTTTCAGATTAGACACAGTGCAGGGAACATTAAACCTCCCTCTGAGCAAGGTTAACGACAAAGAAAGAGATATGGAACAGGTTAACATCAGAGATGATATCCCTGAGAGACTTTGCGAGAATAGTGGGACGCCTAGCTTTGTCAATACAGGTGATATTGCCGGGACCTCTACATTTCCGGGGTCTTCAGAGACTGAAAATACAACACCTCAGGAGGGGAGCATCCTACGAACAAAGGATACCCCTGTATATAGAGGCGAAAGAGGAACTGCAATGGTGGTTGCAGCACATGGATGCCTGGAATGGAAGGGCAATATCTGGCTCATCCCCGGACCTAGTGATAGAATCTGATGACAGCAGGTGAAGATTGGGATGCCAGATGCAGAGATCTGTCTACAGGGGGCAGATGATCAGGAGAAGAATTACATTTTCACATAAATTGCCTAGAGCAGCTAGCAGGATCCTTTGCAGTGAAATGCTGGACACGGGAGAAGGCACGATCGTTGCGTACACAAGATGGACAACCGGTCAGCAGTTCGCTATATAAACACACTGGGAGGCACAAGGTCAAGAATGCTAGCAGTGCTAGTGAAAGAATTTTGGCATCTGTGCCTACAGAGAGATATCAGTGACAGCAGAATCCCTGCCAGGCCATCAGAACAAGGTAGCAGACTGTAACTACTGATTTCTCAGGGATGCCAGCGATTGGAAGCTGACGAGAATGTTTTTCAGGCACTGCTGGAGAGATGGGGTACATGCAGGACAGACCTTTTTGCATCGAGGTTGAACAAGCAACTTGCTCGGTTTTTCAGCAGGAGACCGGACCTAGAGGCGTAAGAGAGACTCTTTTCTGCAACAGTGGGGTCCGGGCAAAGAATACGCTTTCCCTCCCTTTGCGATGAACGTGAGGACCCTAGCACAGGCGAGCAGACAGCGAGTATCCATGGTAATTACGCTGAATTGGAGGGGTCAAGCATGGTTACAGACCTGCTAGAGATGACCTACGACAATGTGATAGCTCTGCCGAGATTAGATCTCATAGTGAGGGACCCCACAGGAAGGTCAGGTCACGACTAGTGACGGCAGGCAGCCTCAGCTACATTGCATGGGCAATTTCAGGGGAGCCTGACTATGCCAGGATTATCGGAAGAGGCTGAACAGATTATTGATGAGGCTTGGGCACCTGGGACCAAGAAGGCATATAGAACAGCCTGGTCAGGTTGGCACAATTGGTGTGTGGAAAGAGACATACATCCCTCTAGAATAGATGTAATACATGTAGTTAATTCTTTGGCTCAGGTTGCAGCCCAGGGCAGGGTTTATAGAACAATTTAATACAGCCAGTTCAGCTTTTTTTCAGCAGGACACCCGTGAATTGAAGGGTTATCCGTGGGAGAACATCCTTTAGTTTGTAAACTGTTGAAAGGGGTTAGAATAAATAGACCTACAAAACATAAATATGATCAGGTATGGGGCGCAGACAAAGTCTTGAAATGTTTCCTATCATGGCCAGACAAGGATGAACTATCTAGGAAGTTAATTTGTTTACTTTACTTACTGTCATGCAAGAGGGTTTCATATGTAAAGGCTTTAGAGATCAACAGAAAGTCATTATCTCCTCAGGGTATAACCTTTGACATAGTGAAGAGAACTAAAACGTGGTTGAGTTCAATTTCATATCAGGTATTCCCAGAACAACCAAAATTATGTCCAATGAGATGCATTAGAGAATAGGAGTCCATGACTAGGGGAAGGAGAGCCACAGGTGTAAATCAGTTGCTCATAGCCATAAGGAAACAGTTTGGGGCAGTAGCGTCAGCCACGCTAGCGAGATGGATTAGATGGGTGATGACACAGGCTGGAGTAGACACAGATTCATATGGGGCTTCCTCTGTGAGAGAAGGAATGGCCTCTAAGGCTTTTCTGGCAGGAGCTAGACTAGAGGACATCATGAAGGCAGCAGACTGGTCTAAGGACTCGACGTTTAAAACCTTTTACTTTAAGCCAGTGGAAAAAATAGCTACGTTGGTGATAAGTAAACTTTGAACAAGCATAATACGAGCCTGCGTGTCTTGATATAGAATTCAGATTTTCCACACATTTGTTACAGAAAGTCATAATTCTATTAAAGAAACGGAGGCGAAGGATTATCCCACCCAATAACCGATGTAAATGTGAATGTGCTATATTCTGTGATGATGTTATAAAAGATGATATTGTTGGCAAAAAGGTTTATGAATACGTTTTGCATGTCGGTTACCCACGCTGGGGACAGTAGTCTGAAATCCGGTTTGTGTTTCAGGTTCTACGGTGGAGAATAAATCAAATGGGTCATAAGGTCATGGTTTACAGAAACATGAGGAACAAAAGGTTGTGGTTTACAGCGTTTACCGGTTGGGACGCAAGGTTGAATTAAAGTTGGACACAGACAAAGAAAGAGGAAGGACACAGGAGTGTAGAGGAGGTTAAAGGACATTATATATGATGATTGGTGGAAAGAGTCACGTGATTTGTTGGTTTATGGACATCAAAAGAATGAAACTCACACACAAAAGAATATGGAAAATGTAGTATTGTTTGTGTTTATTCTTTGATGATTTTAAGTTAGAGTTATGCTTCTCGAGTTTGAGTAAAGAGAGAAGGATAATCCTTTGCCTATGTGTCTTTAATAGAATTATGACTTTCTATAACGAATGTGTAGAAAATCTGAATTATTCAGTGATTAACTTTTGTAAACCTGGCCTTTTCTCTAATCTTATAGATGTCATTGTTCCTCTTTTACAATGTACGTTTATTTTATTTTTTTTCTCTATACATGCCGTTACTTATCATTTTCTATGAATTTGAATACTTTGAGTACGCCACTCTTGACATTCACTGTCTTTTGTTACAAATGGTCACTCAGTTTTCACAAGCTTCTTAGTACATTCGGGTTGGACGTGCAGTCCGTCATTTAATCCTTCAGTTTGCAGTTCCACCATCCTACTTAGTAGTCTGAAGTTCCAGTTTGTTTTGACTAGCTTTGGAATTCAGAGATGTGCTTTACGCTCTCACTGTCTGGCTAAGCGTTGCTCGGCCTGAGGTCTTTGCCTTCTACCGGGCGATAGATAAACATATGAGAACATGTTTTAAAACTTTCTTTCGTGTATTTGTATCGTAGTTGGTGCCGAACCGTTTTGAGCGTTTCGAACAAATAGTCCTTTTGGTTTTTGTTTTCCAGTGCTTCAGTTATAGTATGAATCCTGGAGAGGGAATTATACAAGATTGATTTTGGACTTGCCTGGTTGGGACGGCAATCCCCTCCGAGTTTTTTCATCTATACCATAATGTAAGTGAGACAGGCCCTTTCCGGGTTTTTGATATTCGGTAGACACAGTACGTTAAATCTTGATTTCATAGAGGACATTTGTTTACATTAGGGTATGAAAGGTGGATTAGATCGCTTGTTTGACACAACTCATTTGAATAGGTAGGTCTTACCCGACACACACGGGGTGCATTTCCTTATTTTGTATTATTTATTTTTCCACATGTGGTACAAGTCGGTGCTATTCTTTTCCTTGGCACAAACTCTGTTTCAGGTGCATTACTCTTGATTCTTTTGATTATTGACACAGGATGGCGATGAGGTCTGGTAATCTAGAACTGTTTTCATTATGTAGATAGACTTTATGTATTATACAACATAATGGCATTTTATTTGCATCTACAGCTGTATCTTTGATCCTGAAGAAGGGGTTGATACCCCAAAACGCGTTGAGCTCATTACATTTAGAATATAAAGAAGCAATTGCGGAATATCTTAAAATTCTGCGCTGAGAATTTTTTCTGCTGGAAATATCTCGGCCAGAAACATTTTCTAGACTGGACTATAATTGTTGCCTGTTAGTACAGCATATAGGTGTGCAGGGGACGGGAGACCTAATTGTTAGGACACCATTGTTATTATATGTGTCTCTTCCTAGTGTCAGGGTTGTTTGTACTTCCCCCTGCTCCCAAGTTGTTTGTAAATTATATTTCTGAGAATTGCTCAAACATTTCAAGAGTAGGTGTGCCTTTAACATACTTTTTCCATATTCTATGGCCACAACCAGTCTGAAAATGTTTTATACTGTCACATATTGTGGGAAAAGGCATGAAAAGGTTTTGGAGAAATGCTCCTGTGCACTGTTGGTGACTTGCATCTATTGGATTTTTTCAGGAGTTACCCTACAAAACCATTTGAAAACGATTTGTCTTTTTACCCAATTCTTCTAAACAATGCGCTCTAAAATGCACCATTTTAACCCAATACTCATTTGTAGCATACCTTCTTGATTTTAACTGTGCAGAGTTTTTCCTTTGCATTCAGCCCTCAAAATCCTTTCTGGGATGTAAAGTTTGGTTGGGTAGCGTTGCTGGACAAACAAGAAAGTCGATGTGGAAGTGACACTCTGTTCAACCAGCTGCCAACAAACGTATTCCAGCAGCACTGGACTTCTGTGATCCTGTTTTTGGTAGGCGTAGGATGGGTTCCCAAAATTCACCTTTACACTGCCAACGCTTGGTTCTGGCACTTAAGCCAGTTGGCATGGGGTCTCCAGATTTTCTCGGGATGGTTGTTTAAGAAAAAAAAATGCATCTGGCCAAGAACCCTTCACGCTTATGGGAACAGTTCAGCACATCTTGAATCCATCACACAACCATACACTGACAAATTCTACTATTAGGAAATGACTACTAGAAACTGCCCCAACATTAATCTGCTCAGTATAGGGGCGGGTTTGTATTGCCATTTCTCCTAACCAGCAATCAATAAATGAACTACCAATGATCACACACACAGAACACAATTATACATCATCCCCTTTTTATCCTCCCAGTTGTCTAGTAGTTTGTATCCCACTCCTGCTTCCCTGATCTTTTTCCTCTTTTCCTTTCTATCACAGACCACACTGACACCCTAGACGAGGAAACAATAGGTCATTATCCCGAGAAGTCTCAGCACCGTAACATCACTATTGTCGTGATGAGTGCCGTTTGAAACCTTTATATAGGTTAGAAGAGATTGGGGGGAAAATAGATCATCTCCAAATTGGGAAAAAAGTAATGTCACTTTGGAAGAAAAAACAAATTCGAGTAGCAACCTGGAGTCAGAAGGAGGGAAGATAAATTAACTGAACATGGCTGCCCGGTGGAATGAATTCTAGAATACTCAGCCAAGAGGCTCGAAAATGGAAAGGAATAGAGGTAACTGAATGTATACATTTATCATTTTTTTTCCGATGAAAAAAATGAATTAGAAAATAATTTTCCAACTGCTGAAAACACTCAGGGTTCATGAATCTGGGGCAGTTGCCTTGGTTTATACCTTAGGGTGGTGCATCAGTGGCGTTGCACCCATAATAGCTACCACAAGCCAATGGCCCATAACGTGCACTAACTGCAAGTCCGCCTTTGCAAGAGTTTATCTCTACCTTGATGACCCAGCAATGTTAAATGTAATGTATACATAGATGCAAAACAGTCACATACGCTAGACACATTCCTTGCTAAAATCAAAGATGCAGGCTACCATGTTTCTTTTCAGCTGAAGCACACCATTTCTGGTCCGGCCACTGTAAGCTAAACTAACCACCCATCAGAGTAATAAAGCACAAGACAAGGAGTTATTAACAAAATATTTTTTATTGAAATTAATCCCTATCCAACAAATGGTAATGTGACTGCTTTAACTACCTGTGCATTTCTGTACCGCATAAACATGGTCAATAACGTACTGTGGTAAACAGGATTACCCATCTGATCCCTCTAGTACTTTTACGACACCAATATATTGGTCTTGGTCTTAACCGGAACAAATGTTTTTTTTCCAAAAAGGGCAATGCTAGTTTGTTTCAAGCATCAATAGGAAAATGCTGCTGGTAGAGATAAAATGTGATCGAAAATGGCCCAAAAGAAGAAAAAAAAAAAAAACAATCAGTAGCTCTGGAAGGAGAAGGGGGAGGGGGCTCATATCCTCTTCACATACTACACGTAAAATCACACTCCCTACAGACTCTCAGTAAACAACACGTGGGCGAGTTTATTAGTTGCAATTATACATGCTTTAACACAGTGAAACAAGGCAAGTCCTCCAATTGAGGTAGAATGTGACGTGCATGGCTTCTAGTAACATTTACATGGTCTCATTTCACCAAGGCTTCAATTACTAGGATTCCTGCCATTCAGAGACACTTTTTGAACCCACGGTATGCCAGTTTTTGTAACAGGAGCATTAACTATTTTACCACCTTGGTAGTTTCAAATAACCAACCAAAATCTATTGCCGGGAAGAGGCAAGTTTCACAAACACATCAAAGTGATAATTGTCTCATCGGGCACAATAAGAAGATGGTGTGTGGGCATATGCGGAGGGAGCTGACGGATTAAATACTGGCACATGTACAAAATAAGGTTTACGGTTGCCAGGAAGCTTACTGGTCCTCGAACTGGTTTGAAATAATATTTTGATAAAGCTGCAATGGTAACTAATACAGTACCATGGACAATACGGTTTGCGGATACCTTCACATTAAGGGTTTGCAGCCATCGAAAGGATGGCCCACTTTCCTGCAGAGTCTTATTCCACCAAAAATCATGGCATCGTTTGAATATATAACTTCAAAATCTCTACTCCACCCATTCTAAAAATACATAGATGTCATTACCATTTTAAATTATCTTCACAGTTGTATCACAAAGCTTTTTGTTCAAGTTTGTCCAGCAATGGAGATTGTTTCCAGCTCGGAAGTGTCCCGCAAGACCGGGATGCCGAATTGTACTACCCTGTATTGGAACACTGAGATAGTGATGAAAGGCATTGCTGCTGGGTCTTGCAACACAAAAGCCTCCATTTTACCCTGCAAATATATGTGTACATGCATGCCTTTATGGGGAGTCTGTGAAATATCGTTATGCCACCTACAAACTCACAAATCAACAAAACCTAAAAAGCACCGCCCAAAGTTAAAAATCAACTGTTCCCACCTACAGGCTGTAGATCTCAGAAGCATTGGTGTAGAGAAAAATTGGTTTCCGTTTAAAGCCTACAGAGTAGTCTACCTCGTACTCCTAAACCACTGATGCAGAGGAGAAGACGCATGGGAAGTCTACCCAAAGTCAAGCCATTTGTCAAATATCTCAAAGTCCTGCCCAAAGACAACCGGCCAATCTTGGTCAAGCCAGTTCAGCTCCCATGGGGGCAGGGGAGACAGACAAAAAAAGCTGTTCCAGACACAGGCTTTACTGACATTAATATTCTCCAGCAATTCCTGGAAAAAAAAAAAGATTTCTCCTAGACAGGTTCATCACTTACAAAAAAACTCAAACACACGGCCCCACACTGACTTTTAGATGTCAACAACTCAAAAAAGTTTGCATGTCTTTGACGCATGCAAGTGCTGCCCCATTTCTTCACAGTTAATGTTCTATAAATTAGGAGTTGCAAATCCAAAGTCCATGGTTCCCTCGGATCAAGAGGAACGCTCCTGGTAGTCTGGCATTTGGCCGCAGTTGGCTATTACAATCTTTTTGGAGGTCCTGCCATTCTTGCTTCCCAGGTTCTCCATTTTCTTTACTACGTTCATCCCGTCTTTGATGTAACCAAACACAACATGCTTATTGTCCAACCTGCCGAAAGAACAAGGAGAAGTCAAACACATCCTCTCTGAAGCTAGACAGTTAAGTTTCTTAATCTTGCAAATCTGCTGGGCCAAACCGATTTAGAGACATCGGCTTTTTTGTTGACACTAATGCAAGCACAATTACTTTCAACAGGTATAGTGAGCCTTCCTATAGCCAAAATAAAAAAAAAAGTGTACCTTTGTCAATTTACAAATAGGGTGTGTTGGAGTAACCAAACATGATGCTGATTTTTATCGCCATGAAAGGATGGGTGTCTTGGTTGGCCTTTCTGGGCATCAAGCCAAGAATCGGCATATAGAGCACTTATTTATTTATTTGCATTTGTATCGCGCACTTGCAGCCCAGGGACATCGAGGCGCTGCTACAAGAATATGTGAATATGTAAGAAGTTTCACATACAGGTTGAGGCGCCTTAGGCTTCCCGGTAGGATACAGCATAGCATGACAGGTTACAGGTTACATACATGCAGAACGATAGAGAACAATATGCTGGTTCTACCTAAGAAGGGTGGTAACAATTTATAGCTTTTAGTTGAACAGCTTAGTTTTAATGGCTTTCTGGAACACTTGGTGGGATTCGATCCGTCTCAGGTGAGGAGGGAGTGCGTTCCAATGTACGGCGGCCAGTGTCGGAAAGCTGGAACCGCCTGTTCGGGCTTTCCAGATTTTAGGTGTGAGGATAGTATTGAAATAGCCTTCTCTGAGGGGCCTTGAGGCAGTATGCCTGGTGATTCTTTGCGATAGGTATGGGGGTGCAAGCTCATGGAGGCATTTGTGGGTGATGGCGAGGGTTTTAAAGACAATTCTCTCTTTGACTGGAAGCCAATGGACCGGTTTTCTCACTTCAGAGATGTGGTCTCTTCTGGATGTTCCAGTGGCTGCCTTGAGTGCTTTGTTTTACACCAACTGGAGTTTGAGGTATTTTTGGGATGTCCCAATGAGGAGGGCATTGCAGTAATCAAGCCTAGACCCAATTATTGCCCTTGCAATAGTAAGGCAGTTCTCACGGGAAAGGAAGGGTCTGGCTGCGTTTAGCACTTTGGTGTAGTACGCAGAGGATGAGGCAATGGCATTAACCTGCCTATCCATGGTCAGGTCGGCGTCCAAGTAGACTCCCAGGGTCTTGACATTGTTAGAGACTTTGATGGGGGTGCTGTCAATAGCGAAGGAAGAGTACTGCTCATCAGGTTGCCCAGGGTAGTGGATGATCCTATGAGCAGGAGCTCAGTCTTTTCGCTGTTGAGAGAGAGCAAATTGTCCGCCATCCAGGATTGGATGGTGGAGTAAATGGAGGCGAGTGTGGTAAGATCAGCATCATAGTCCCCTGTGAGTGGAATAAGCACCTGCGTATCATCAGCATAGTTGGTGTAGGAGATGTGCATTGCATCAAGGATGCTGAATAAGGGTCTTGTAAAGAGGTTGTAGTGGGTAGGTGCAATGCACGAACCCTGTGGGACGCCACATTTAATGTGGCTAGGGGTGGCACAGGCAGTGTCAGAAAATACCTTCATGACTCTCTGCTGGAGAAAGGAGGTGATCCATTCACATGCCTTTGGGGAAAAGTTGGCATCAGTAGCTAGATGGCGACACAAGGTGTTGTGATCAACCAGATCGAAGGCTGCCGACAGGTCAAGGAGCAGAAGGAGCGCAGGTTTGCCTGTGTCTCTAATATCATCCTTTTGGTTCTTTAGGTCTAAGAGGGCCGTCTCAGTGCCGTGTCGGGGGCAGAAGCCGGATTGGCGTAGTCCAAGAAGAGGGTTCTCTTCCAAAAATTCTTGGACTTGCAGGTAGGCTACTTTGTCAAGAATTTTTAGTAAAAATGGGATGGTGGTGATTGGCCTATAGTTCCCTGGGGCCGTTGGGTCAAGGGAAGGTTTCTTGAGGAGCGGGCGAACCCATGCTTCCTTAAGGCCAGATGGAACGTGTCCAGACTGGAAGGACGAATTTATGAATGCAGTAAGGAAAGGAGCTAGGATTTGTGCCGAGTCTTTGATGAGTTGGGCAGGACAGGTGTCACCTTTACAGTTAGAGGGTTTGATGGCTTTGAGCAGGGTGATCACTTCGGGTTCGGTCATATCTCTGAAGTGGAAGGTGGAGGGTGGGGAGGATCTAGTCATGGGGGTTTAGGTGTAACGCTATGTAGGCTGGCTATGAGGATGTTGAGCTTTTTGGTGGCCGCCGATTTTAGTTTGGAATAGGTGGAGTTTATCAAGCATGGCTGACTCAATGCTGTTGCACCAGTTCTCATCTTTAAGGAGAGAGGTAGGTGGCGCAGAGGGCTTTTCCAATTCCCTGAAGATAGTGAATAGTTCTTTGGACCCTGATTTGGCGTCATTGATCCTAGAGTTGAATGTTGAGGATTTGGCTAAGGTGATGTTGGCTTTATAGGAGATGGATATGGCTTTAAAGGCATTCCTTGTGACTTCTGAGGGATTAGCTTTCCACATGAAGAGTGCAGCCCTCTTCCGTGAGCGCTGGTCAAGCAGTTCTTTTGAAAACCAGGCATTAGAGCGTTTGATTTTCTTGGCTTTTTTTAGGGTAACTGGAGCTATGGAGTCAACTGCTTGGGTGACGATTTCTTTGAAGGTGTTGGCTAGAGTTTCAGGGTCTTGTGAGTGCTGCAGGGAGGGGGTAGTAGGTTTGGTAGGGCCTTTTTTAGTCTCGAAGTTGAATTGAAGAAGTGGTGATCAGACCATGGGAGGGGACTATTGGCGACCATTTGGATGGAGCAGTTATGTTGGCTGATCCAGTCAAGGGTGCGTCCTTTGATGTGGGTAGGGTCTGTGATAGATTGTGTGAAGCCCAAGCCCAATCCCAGGCCCAAGGTGGAGAGGACCTTTTTGAGGGATCTGGCGTGGGAGTCCTTGGGGTCATCAAGCCCTAGGTTAAGATCGCCCAGCAGGATGACTTGTGAGGTCTTTTTAATGTTGTCTGACAAAGAGTGGATGAGGGCGTTATGGAAGTCTGTAATAGGACCAGGAGGCCTGTAGACAATATGCAGGTTGATAGTGCAGTTGTGGGAGAAGTATATTTTAAGTGGGAGGTAGTCCGAGTTGTGGACCAATTTCCCCTTCTACTTCTCAATGGAGAGACTTTCTCGGGCAATGAAGGCTAAAACCCCCTCCTCTCTGGGGGGCACGATCTTTCCTGAAGATGGTATACCCTTGTGGAATGGCGAGAGATAGTGCTGGGCCTGAGCTCTCAGTGAGCCAGGTTTCAGTGATAATTAGGATATCGAATTTGTTATTTATGATGAGGTCATTAATGTCTAAGGCAGGTAGTGAGCGGGCGTTAACTAGGGCACACCTGAGGGTCGTATTGGTCTTAGAAGATGTGGAGGAATCATGCAGAGGGGCAGCAGAGGGCAGGGAGAACATGGCGGCATCAATAGTGGGCAGCACTTCATTAATAACATGGGACACAGAGGGCTTAGACAGCGTAGCAGCATGGGTAAAGGGCATCACAATAACATCAATAATGGCCAGCACATCATTAAACACAGGAGCCACAGGGGGCTTGGGCATAGCCAGCATAGCAACGTCAATGGTGGGTAGCATATTGTGGGGCACAGGGGCCACAGAGGCCATGGGGGTGGTATGACCAGTTATCAGAGTAGTGCGCATAGTGCCCACAGGATGCTCAGGTACTGGGAGCGTGGTGGTCCCAACGTTTTTGTTTCTTACAGTCACTGGTAATTGGACCTCAGGAATAGTCTCTGTGCGGGTTCGGGTCTCAGGACAGTATAGGGATAGGTGTGGGCGTGCTGACAACGAAGCGCATCGGTAACCTAATCTTAGGTTACGCAAGATAATTCTGGCCGTGAGGTGTGCCTGCAAGTAAGAGCGGGTGCGCGATCACAGCCATGCATTTCTGTGGCAGGCAGAGAGAGAGAGGGACTGGTTCCCCTTGCTGGGGGTGCATAGCCGTAATTGTAGTTTTTAGAGGCTTACCTTTATACAAGGTGCTTTGCAGCGCCTCCCGCACTTCAGGCAGTGAATGAATCCAGCTTACCATGGAGTTCATTGGGAGGCCAGCAATACAGGCATTTGCCAAGATTATTCCATATTTAACTAATAATTCACATTTCCTCAGACTGACATGCATGCGCTCTCCACAAAGACTGAGCTCCTGGCACCAGCTTGCCCTTCAACACACTAAAACATTTGAAATACTTTAGGTTTGTTTAGAGTTACATATGGTGCTCACAGAAGAGCATATGGGGCTACAAAGTGCAGGTGTCTCATTGAAACAGTGTACACGCGAGGTACCAAAAGGAGTCATTCAGAATTGAAAGGTGTGGTGTTCTATTGGTGCGTCAGTGACTTTTGGCACGCTACACCAGCCCAGCTTAAAGACAGGAAACGTGTGGTGAAGGGCCTGCTTCACTGGATGGCTGTCCAGTCAGAAGACATTGCAGGAAGCTTGGTATGCCAGTTGCAATGAGAGATGGACTAAAATGGAAAGGTGCGTAAAATGATGCAGACAGACCTAGTTGTTCAGATAGGGCCCGATTCATGGAAGTGTTTTATAATGGCACAATCCCATAGGAAAACGTTTCCTGAATCAGAGAGTTCCAGGACGAGAAGAGTGGCTGTGTGCTGCTCTTCCTCACCATCTTGTGCAGGAGCTGCTGATGCTTCAAGGATTCAGGTAGGAATGATGCCCTACAACCCAAGTGCTGGATCCCACTTTTGCAGGTCCCCTACAGGTTCTCTGAAGTCCGGGAGAGGGATCCCTAATCATGCATTTTACCAGACCACTTCCGGGCTAGCCAGCTGGCTTTCAAGAGGGAGAACGTATTCCAGGATGGGACCTAGATCCACAGGCAAGATGTAGGCTCCCTGTCATTGCAGACATGCAATGACCACTGCTGAGAAGGACACAATCATTCCCAAGCATACAAATCCACAAACCCTCCCAAAGAGCCCCCGAAGCTCTACAAAAGGAGACCGCATAACTTGCACACAGGATTCAGCTCCAGAAATGACAGGGGCTGGCCCCAAAGATCAATTAGCCACCAATTCCGACCTCACACGCAGGCCTGGTTGCTGAACCCTAATATGTACACATTGGGCTACTTTGGAGCTCCTAAAAGATGTAGCTACTTGCTGCTCAAACGTGCATTTAAAATGTTACCTGTGCATTCCAATATATATTCGACAAAGCATCCGATGCACTGTAAAGTACCCACATCAATTTGATTACAAATCCCCTTCCCTCTAGTCTCATTAGTCACTGGGTGTTGGCCTCCTGAACATGGCCGACAGGACCATACCCTCCCCAACAGCAGAAGTGCACAAGTTGGGCAACACATTATAGACACCCTAAACAGGTTACAGACATTACGTGAACCCATTAGATGCACCAACGCTCACATTTGGGTCTGTCTCAAATGTAGGGAGTACTTGGAAGTCATAAATGTTGAATTCATATGGTAGTGCTCATTTCTTCTCAGACCAATATGAAATATTTGCAGGCACTGTCTAAATTTAAATTTTCACTCTGGCTGCCTGTAATGGGGCGAAGGGAATAATAAAGATAGATTCAGGTGGCCATAGGGCGCCTAGTGTACAGCCAGCTGTGCCACATATCCCAGCCATACACCCCACCCGTAGGGCTTGCAAGAAGAGGGTATAAATAGTGTTCCGTTCTTCTATGCCACCATCTAAAGCGGTATGTTGTAAAAGCTTTGTGGAAGCATGTGCGAGTTTCCACCAAACGCAGGAGACATGGCAAAGCATTAGACTTCCATGCCTGCATTACCCGCACGAATCAGTGTCCCCACACGAATCAGTGTCTCCCTGCCATTTGTGAAACTTTTGGAGAGCCCCGTCTTTTCAGCCAGCATCACTTAATACGGGTCTGTGTGATTTGTTCGAATTAATTTGACCGTGGTGGAATTGAGTGAATTTTTCCTTTTTCGGTATTTGTTGCCGCAAAAATAAGAGGGGAAGACCTCCCGCAGCCCTCCCTCTGTCCCCCCATATTACCCTAAACTCACCCCCACATACATTTGCAGCACAAATTCGAGCAAAAATGCACAACGATCAAATCCGCTACGATCAAATTGGGTAATACCCTTGATCCAGACATGTCGGTCTGCTTCAACTCTTCAGAAGCACAGCAAACAAAATGCAGTGGTCTACATAGTGCGCTCTAAAGGGGTTAGGGACTAAGTGGTTGCCAGAGGGAGTGACATACTGCAAGCAGAAAGCCTGTACAAAGCATGCAAGCCAGCTACAGAAGCCCAGGCACGGGTCCTGGGGCCTCGAAAATGCATGCACTAAAAGCACCTGTGCAATACTCACCATTCAGTTTGGATAGTGCAGATGAAAAACTGAGATCCGTTAGTATTGGGGCCAGCGTTGGCCATCGAAAGAACACCTACAACAAGCAGGAAAAAACAAGGTTGATACTGGCCGAGGCACGTCAGAAAATAAGCAGAAACAATTGGAAGCTAGGCTACCAAAACAAGCATCGACCCGAGATTGGCTTGTTTTCAAGGAAAGCTGGAAGGTACAGTTTGTGAATGGTGACAAGTTGTAATCGAACCGAAGGCCGTGCCATTGAATAATTTAAAAAAAAGCATTTTTACAGTTGTAAATATGGAATTATGTTCTTGTTGTGTACTGCACTGCTAGAAAAGAGGATTGTATACAGTTGTTTCGACACGAATGAGTTTGTAGTGGAAAGAGATAGAAAAGACATGTGCCTGTGACCAGGGAATTAGTGACGCAGTTTCTGATCACCACCCCCGAGGAGTCAACCTGTGTCACTGCTGGCCACTACTTATCCAATGAGGCCCCAAAATGGATGCCGTGAGAGGCAAAGATCAGCAGGCGTACGTCAGCGAGCCAAAGAATGCATTTACCAGGACCGCTGTGCTTCAGAATGAAGTTCTCATCCGGAAATCGACTGCCGTAAATTGATTTTCCTCCAGTGCCGTTGTGGTTCGTAAAATCGCCACCCTAAAATAAAGTTTAACAAATACGTATTCATGAAACTGGATCTCGCTCCGAACATGCCAAACACCAGTAAACTAACTGAAATCACTGCAAACATTTGAAAACTGCTGACTGATATATATATATATATATATATGGACACTGTACCAAACTGTTCCCACAGTATCACAATATCCCCATAAATGATGTTGAATTACAGTGGCATAACAAACCCTGCCCACCCATGATAAGAGCAAGTCCCGCTTCCGACATACTCTCTGCCTGTGTAAAAAATAGCGTTTAGCTCAGTCATATCAGCTAAAATAAAGATATGCATTTCCAGCTAAATAACGCAAGAAAAACAAGCAATGACAAAGCCAATGGGTTTTGGCTATCACAGGTCTACTGCAGCATCAAAACCTCCAATAAATGTCATGCCTATGATTAAAAGGAAGGCGATAATGGTCATACAAGCACACGTTAATCATTATGGAAACAGGAACAAGCCTTAAGCAAAGAAAGAAGAGCAAAAAAAACTTCCGTCGAACCTCTGACAGTGAGAACACTCTCCATTAAATTGAAAGCCGAGGCAACCAATGGCACCCAAGGCATACACAATGTCCACCTGGCAGCAAATCACAATGCCCGATATATACAAAAGGAGGGACTACCACAAACTTGGTTGTGAATGTATGCGCGTACGTGATTCATCTAACAACGCAAATACCAGTAGATTTTGATCCACCATCTGTCACTTTGATCCAAAAGGTGGCCATCTTTTGGAGGCATGCTGCCATTTTACTGTGTAGTTATTTTAGAGACTGAAGTCCAAATATCAGAGCTCTCCAAACAGTTGGAAGACAAAGCTTGTTACCCTAAACATTAATGAAAAACCTTTTGGAAATACGCTTTCTTACTTTCCAAAATCTATTAATACAAGTGTTGGAGTCATGTAATTTCAAAGGAGGATCGATTTCCTCAGGAACCCATGACCCACCACACTGGGTCCACAAGGATGCAGTCCCCCAAGGGTGCCTATTCCTTCAATAGGTGAATATGTGACCTGCAAAAAAAAAATATATATATATATATATATATATATTGCAGTCTTTTGTGACACCATCAAGATTTTAGAGGATTTTGAGATATGCGATAACCCACCATAACTTTCTTGGAGTAGGATAGTTCACTTCCAGTTCTGAGCCACAACAGCATGGCAATATAAATTATTCCCTTTTGAGGGATAGAAATGCACATGGGACAGCTGCGGTTTATACTGCTGCTGCTGTTCCATTTACAAAATGGGCAATCGGCAATGACCCGGTCATAGATTTAAATCCAAATAGGCACAGGAGAAGACATTTGTTTTCCTGCACATTTCAAAGAGCATTCCATTTGAGAATGCACAGAAACGCCTCATTATTTGCGCAAATGCACAAAGGGGGCGAAAAAAAGACATTGAACATGTACATTCAAGCCCGCATCTCTGGAGCCACTAGCAACACAGCAGAACTTTTCAAAACCTGCAAAGGACTCACCAATCCACTTTCAGTCTCCACCTATCTCCTTCCTTCCCAGGCTCTCTGCACTGCCTTGGCCTCCCACTTCACATCCAAAGCTCAGGGCATCCTGTCTTCACTCTCCTCCACCCAATCTCCTCTCCCATGCCTCCCTTGGCCCCCTCCTCCCAACCCCCTCAAACACCTCCCTTCTGCCCATAGCACTGGATGAGGTCTCTAAAGTGGTCTGATCGCTGTAGGCCTCCTCCAAATAGGTGCTCCCCTGCTCCTCCAGAACCATTAAGGACAACATCTCCTCTCTTGCCCCGGCTCTTGCTGACTTCTGTAACCATTCCTTCACCACTGGCTCTTTCCCTCTAGTATTCCCCTGTGCACCCTCTGTTAAAAAAGCCATCTGCTGACCCCTCCTGCCTGGCTAACTATCGGCCTATCTCTACTATCCCCTTCCTGGGTAAACTCTTGGATAAGTTGGTCCTCCCACAACTGCCCCTCCACACTGATCTTCTTGGTTGCCTTCATGACCATCAATCTGGATTCCAGGCATCCAAAGGCACAGAAACTGCTCTCCTAAACACCCATGAAAACATGCTCGCAAATCTGACTCCAACTCTCCTGCTGTTCTCATTCTCCTCGACCTCTCCTCTGCCTTTGACACGGTCAACGTTTCCATCCTCATAAAACGACTGACACCCTCGACATTACAGACCGGGCACTGGATTGGCTGACCCCTTTCCTCACTATCCGCCCTGCCCAGCTGCAACTGGGCCCTTTTTCCTCCACCACCCTCTACCTGTGGGATCCCCAGAGCTCTATCCTATCACCATGGTTACCTATCTCGCCCCTCTGGCTCACCTGAAGGTGGAGACGTTCTCTCCCCATTTCCAGCGTTATGCCGATGACACACAGCTTTCCTTCAACCTTCCCTCTACTTCCCCAACTTCCTCCTCCCCGACTGGCCGCCATTCAGTCATGGTGTGCAGCAAATGATCTGTCTTAATGCCAGTAAGTCGGAGATCCTCCTCATTGGGATGCCTGTGCCCCTTTTTCCTCCTATCTGTCCATCCTCTTTTGGCCCTGTAACCCCCCACCATCTTGTGAGGCCAAAAACCTAGGGGTCGTCTTAGACTTCGCTCTCTTTCACCCCTCACATCATGGACCTTACTAAGAAATTTCACTTCTAGCTCCACCCCCTCAGAAGCATTTTTTCCTTTTCTCACCTTCCCCCAGAAGCTCAATGTCTCCAGAGCGCTGGTCCTCTCCAGGTTGAACTACTGCAATAGCCTCTTTCTCAAACTCCCCCTTTCCTCCCTTCGCCCTGTCCAGCTAGTCCAGAAAAGGGCTGTAAGACATATTGGCCTCAAGCCCAGGCACTGCGTATCTCCAGCCTTAAAATCTCTCCACTGGCTCCCGGTGGCTACAAGGATCAAATTCTGCATCATCCACAATGCCTTCTGGGACCTGGGACCACGCCATCTCCAACTTTCCCTCCCTAAATACTCCCATGCTAGAGCCCTACACTCCTCTAATTCCAACTCGTCAAACGCTTCTCCAAGCAGAGCAGGTCTCTCTCCTCGGCTGGTGCCTCCCTTTGGAACAGCTTCCCTGCCCATCTCAGACTTGAGCCGGACCTCCTTAAGTTCCGGAAAATGCACAAAACCCTGCTCTTCTCTACCCCTATCCCTTCCCTGCTAATCATCCCACTGCTGCTGTGATTGGTGGCCTGATCCTCATGAATCTCACATGATCCCAGGCCCTCCTCCCTGTTATTAACAGTACCCCGCCCCCCCCCCCACTGCACTGCTCTGCGGGCTCCTGCCTGGTGGTTCCCCATACCACCCTTGAGAGCCACCTGCACTAGCAATTAGCCTGAGGTCCTCCTCCTTGGCTCCCCTTAGCACTTCCTTCCCAGACCCTCCTCCAGCACTTGTCCACCCCTCTGCTCATCCTTCCATCCCCTTCCCTTGCACTTATCCCCAATGTACTTGCACAGCCAAAAGCCAAGGCCTAGTGGACCATGCCTGTATATTACCGTTTTTACCATTGTTATTATTTCACATGTTCCCTTCCCATTTAGCCTTAAGGAGCTTTTGAAACACAATTATATTACAAATGCTCAATAAATATCTCCGATTTGCACATTCACACACACTTTAGGAAAAATGCACAAGTTAGCCAAAAAAAGAAAAAAAAAAACGTTTGTACAATCTATCCCATCCTTGTTAAAATCCACATGGATTTGAAAATGATTTAACCAACTAGAGCCGTGGTGACCTACGGCTTGAATTGGCTCAAACCGATTCGAGACACTTAACAACTCAGCTCAATGCAACTCAGTCATCTAGAAGGACGCAATAGAACAGTTGACAGGGCTTTTATTCAAAAATGTACGTTTTTAGCTCCCTACGAAATGGTAGGAAGGAGTCCACTTTTCGTATGTCCAGTGGGAGACTGTTCCACAGTCTCGGCCTGAAGACCGAGAAGCTAGAGTCTCCCCTGGAGATGCATCTTTAGGGACAGCAAGCAGGTATTTATCCTCTGATCTCAAAGACCTAGTAGGGTGATGAAGGCTCAGTTTTTCCCTCAGATATCGTGGTGCACGGCCTTTTGAGGCACTTGGAAAAAAAAAGACACCCCATCTTGAACTTTATACGGTCCTCCACTGCTAGCCAATG
This sequence comes from Ambystoma mexicanum, assembly GCF_040938575.1. Lineage (NCBI taxonomy): Eukaryota > Metazoa > Chordata > Amphibia > Caudata > Ambystomatidae > Ambystoma > Ambystoma mexicanum. Next base: position 1,052,490,044 of record NC_090929.1, on the reverse strand, counting down.
CAGGGAGGTCAGGGTGCATTTTGCCACCCCAAACACCAGTCTCATAGCTGCATTCTGTTCTCTTTGCAGACAATGTATTTGCTTGGCAGGGCCCCGGCGAGCAGGCTGTTACAATGATCCAATTTAGAATTTACCAGGGCCCCTGCCACCATAACCCAGTCCTTCTCTGGTACATATGGGAGAACCTGTCACAGCAGCCGTATATTGTAGAATACTGCTTGAACTTTTGCTGAGACCTGCCCCTCACAGCCCATATCACTCTGCCAAAGATAGCCCAGTTTTCTCACCTTTGACACATACTTCAGGCTTGATCCCAAGAACGATGGAGGGAAGTGGGGGTGCGGGGGGGGGAAATGACTATTAGTTGCCCCCCAATAGATGTTTAAGTCCAAACAGGATCACCTTGGTCTTGCCTGGGTTAAGCTGCAGCCAATTAGAAGACAGAAGGGTATGGTTGGCGCCTAGATACTTGCCTATTTTGGTGAGGGAATCCTCTATGTCATCAAGCCTAATGTACAATTGTGTGTCATCAGCATAGGAGTGAAAACGAATATTATGTTTTTCTAAGATATCTATCAATAGACGAAGATACAAATTGAACAAAAGTGGCGAGCGTGCAGAGTCCTGAGGGACTTCGCAAAGTTGGGGGGAGTGTGTCAGATAAAAAAAACCTCCCATCTGTATTCGTTTATGCTCCCTCAGGAAGGAGGCAAACCATTTAAGGGAACTTTTTGAGGCGTTCCCTACGGTTTAAAGGTGTTCTAATAAACTCCATGGTCAACCGCGTGAAATGCTGCAGATCGGTCAAGCATTACGAGCATCCGCGGCTCATCCCATACCGTGGTTAGGTGAGAGAGAGAGAGAGAGAGAGAGAACAAGAGAGAGAGAGAGAGAGAGAGAGAGAGAGAGAGAGAGAGAGAGAGAGAGAGAGAGAGAGAGAGAGAGAGACTCTTTATGGTCTGCTGATGTTTGGGCGTTTACAGCATAGGTTTAATTGAATTTGTCTCTTCAGCACCTATAGTGCATGCATGTACATTTAAGATGGATCTCTGGTACTCAAAAAGTGAATTACGAATTCAGAGATCGCGATTTTTTTAATTTCTTTGGTATGCATTTCTTCAGCCCTAGGCTGAGACGTGTACCAAAAATCATTAAGAAACAATGGGGATAATTTGGAGATATTGAAATTTAAATAGTGCATTTTTCAGTGCATTTTTCAGTCTCAATGGAAAGCGCCATTAAAACGTGTCCAGCACGTTTTTTGCCATGAATTGGTGGATGAAACTTTAAACTGGTCACGTCAGGTTTGGCAAGATCAGTGGCCTGCAAAAGGTTGAGAAATTTCAAGCTGGGGAAAAACGTAAGAGGAAAGATTTTTGGGCATTTTTCTATGTAAAGTCAAACTTCTAAACCTGTTGAGTCGCCAAGACAGGTGAAAAATCATGTTTTTTTTTGCAAGCGAGAGCCCATTGATGTCTACGGGGAGTCGTAGTGGGGTTGACGCGAAGGTGAACTGAGTCCAGGGCGGGTGAACCATCAAATGTGGGGGAGTTAAGAGGAATGTCTACAGTTCAATGTACCCTGTATCCTTAACTACAGGCACCAGCAGGGCAGCTGCATAATGATAAGCACACACGCACACTTATGCATACTGCAAACATCTATGAAGCCTGTGTTGAGCACTTAAAATACTATACAGAGTCAGACAAATGAGCCAATGCAAACCCTGCCTCTCCAGATGGACCCATCAAGGTCACAGGCCGCTAATGTGCACATGGCCTGTGTGGTGCAGCGCGTGCTGTATTGCATACAGAATTAACCTCACGCTCTCTGCACAAGAGCATACAGTCCACAGACGATCTGACCATGACAAGGGTTCCAGGTCAGAGGTCGAGTCAATACACTACGACCCCCCCCCCCTCGACCCCCCGCACATGGAAAACTGGCTGCAGACCTTACCTCCCACCCTCTCTGGATTTCGGTGGTTTCCATGGTGCTCATGTATTAAACTGATTATAGTCATGAACCAAGCAGCGATCAGCTGAGAACTTCGCACAATAAGCAGCTTGGGAAGTACATCAGTCCAGGTGGGCCACAATCCGTGCAAATGAATGCCATTTGAGCACACCAGGCGGGAATACAGAATGTGCAATGTCAGGAAAATGTAACGCTTGACCCGTTTTAGTTTTATTGCTGGGCCTTCTACAAGCCCGCATGCCATGAGGCACACCATGAGGCAGGTGGCGGATGGATATAGCAATCTGCAGGAGGTCGTGTATGCTCCGCGCTAAGGTGCAGCGCATGCGCTGTCCGATCAGGCGAAATTCCATCGTGAGCTCCTCCCCTCGACACTAAGAGCATTGTGGGAGGCTGGGAAAGACATTTACAAGAGTACATAGTCGCAGCTGGGTAGCAGTCGAAGGCAGATAGAGCATAAAGGCCTGGGTCCCAGTGCGATAGTGCCTTGGGGACACCTCATTCAATCAGGGTCGGCTGAAGTGTTGTGGGTGAGAAAAACAGTCTGAGTGGGCGGTTAATAGCTGCAACATATCACAGGAAAGGCAACCAAGGGGTAGCTGAAACACTAACTGTCCACTGAAAAACTATTAATCGCTCTTTGGAGTCTGCGTCAGCAACTCCCTGACAGAGTAAAAAGGGAACGAGGGGAATGCTGCTGGGTACTGCAATGCCTGAGGTAGGTGACTGCCTTACCAGCAAAGGCAGCCTGTAAGGTGCATGCTTCAAAGCACGCATGTAATGTACTAAACTAGAGAAACCATTTTGCTTTGTGATAAAACCGCCAACATGAGGAAAGCAGCTCGACGCCTCTAAAACTCGAGGCCCATATCAATAGAAAAATGTGAAAGGCCCTGGTGCCATCCCTGGATTTGATCCATAGACTTGACATCGTCAGAGGTCGAAATGCATTGTAAAGGTTGAGACATGATATCATACATTTCTTATTTCCATAAAAACGTAGCACTTTTCTTCAATTTCCCAATACCTGCCTCTCTTCCCTTGACCCACTGGGTCCCCAATACGTGCGGGGTATTTAGCTCTTCCCTGAACAAATGTCTCTCCCAACTTGCCCTAGTGATGTGCGGGAAATAGGGTGCCTTAATCACGATGTGTATTTCCAGCATGCGACAATGAGGTCAATTGTACATTTCCCAAACTGGCCAAGTGACAAGATAGTCATTCTAGGTAAGCCGGAAAGGGAATTTGAACTGCTGCTTGCCTGGCGTTTTCAGTGACTGTGGCAGTTCAACCTATCAACCCTGGACTGTACTCCATCTTGGTAGGAGAACAAACCGAACGACTGGGAAACAATCCCCAATTGAACGAGCACTGCCCTAAAAAGGTACCTAGTTTCCATCTTTCCTACGGACTTGTTAGAGACATTGAAGTGCCCAGAGAGTTCAGAAGAATCGAGGTCACAGCTTGACTGGTTTGCAAAATGAGAAAAGTTTGGATTTTTAACCAATTATTTGTTATCGGTTAGAGGCCAGTCACAGCTTAATTATCCGATGGCCTTTTGGTTGACCCTTATTTTGGGCTCAAGTGTGATTTGTTCCGCAAATAAACAGTTAAATAGAATTTTAACACAACCTGCTAAAACCCCATTTGTTTTTTGAGATTGCGGCTAAAGACCATGCTGTAATCCTGGGCCAACCCAACGCCTGCTTTTCACAGAATATTGCTTGGCTACAAAATAGTGAACCACTATTTTGGTTTTCGGATACACTCCTGGTTTGACATTATGCTGGGCAACCAGGAGCTAAAGGGTGGCCACAGTTGGACCTTCCCAGCCATAGCAGGGGTTTACAAACTCAACCACCATCTCGCGCATACAAAGGGAATCACCAATCACGCCTTTCCCACCCAGTGTTACAAAGTTTGGTCACTGGTAATGTATTGGGTTATTTATAATGCGCTTAATACCTTCAGGTATCCCTCCGCAAATACCTCCCCTCGCGAGCTCTTCGCTCCTATACCTCCAACTCACTCAAGGTGTGTCGTTTTTCTAAGAAACAAGCTGGGGGTAGATCGGTCTTCGGCTGGGGCCTCCCTCTGGAACAGCCCTTCCTGCCACTCTAAAACTTGAGGAGAACATCTCCGGTCCCGGAAGCACCTCAAGACCTTCCCCTTTTCTTCTGCCTTCGCTCCCCCTCTCTCCTGCTGATCTGTTCTCTCTTGGCACCGTGCACCTGGCCACCCTCTGTCTTTTGGGCCCAGGTACCTGCTCATCCTGTCACCCTCCCGCACTGCCTCCGGGCCACCCCTTGCACTGGGGTCTGTATCTGTACCCATACAGCCCCCCCCTTTTTCTTCCTGCACTTATCGGACCTACCCTGTCTGCTGCCTTAAACCTAGCACTTGCAAATTGCTGGCTGCATTACCACTGTTTGTTGGCTTTATTATTTATTTATTGTTATTTATCTGTTTCTCCTCTGCTTCGCACTTTCCATCTCTCCCCCCTTCCATGCACTTTTCCCCTCCCCCTCTCCCATTCCCCTAAGTGTTCTCAATGTCACTGGGCCTTGTAAGATCGCCGTTTTGTTCTCCCCCGTTACCCTCCCTTGCCTTTTCGCGCTCTGAAACACTTGTGTACCAGCGTGATAGAAATAAAATATCAATCAATCAATAGCCAGAGGTTTCTAAGCGCAGACCCGGGGAAATCGAACCCCTTGCTTCCAAGAGGAGTGCGTTGCCCCTGAGCTATCCTCCCAAGACTTGCACTGGGTACCTTGCTCACGTCTATGCAAATGACACATCATTTACACATTTTCTAGCAGGATTGAGGGCCAGTGCTATCCTGGTTCTACTTCTGCCCTGCCACACCCAGCCCCTTGCATTGTGCAGACTTCTTTCTCTAAGGAGAAGGGCTTCCAGCAATCAGTAAACTATGGACACATTCCAGGCTCACCCTGCTTACACAGAAACATGCAAGGAATGGACAATAGATGGGAAGGGAGCTAGTGGATCCATAAGGAGCTGGTAGCTGGCTTAAGTGAGGCTTTTGCTTCTCCACAAGAATGAAGCCCCACAAGGACCAGACCGGGCAGGGTAGTCAGCTGGGCACTTATCACGGTTTCTGAATTGCAGTCAGGGGCTCCCAGGGTGCCCGCCTATGGAATAGGGCTTTCTAGAGCAGAGTTGTTTTTTTTAGTGGTCTTGGCCAAGGGCCTCAACACGGACCCGGTTGTAGACTGCCTTTTTGATCAGTTTCACCAAGCCACTTCACTTGGCAGAACGATGCAGTGGTTTAAAGCTCGCAGAAGGAGCTCGGCACTATATAAAAACACAATAACAAACAAGGTGTGTGAAATGTTGGCCAGAAGTTGTACTCTCCTATTCCAAGCATAAATGCCAGCATGCATCATTCCAGTCGGGAGATGCTAATCCAGTCCTGTTTTAATTTGTCATTGTGAGTTTATAATGCGGAAACGTTGGACTACAAACCCCAGAATGCAAAATTTAATTCTGGCCTGGACGGTCAACTCCTGAATGCAGTGGGTCATGTCGGCATCTTTGCTTGGAATGGGTGCCAATAGTCCAACCTACCACTAATTATGCACCTTGCCCAGAGGTCGAAGCGGGCGGGAGCAGTTGGGAGCAGTGCTCCTAAGTTTTACAGTTCCTATACTTTTATTTTATAAAGAAACAGTTTCAGAATTGTTTCATTTTCAAATAAGTGTAGGAAGAAGTTGAAACTTTCACTTTTAGTGCACTGCACTGAGCGTTCCCTTAAACAGCAGTAGCATGTGTATTGGGGTTTATATTGTGCGTGGGAGGGTGCGTGGCGATGGGGGTTTGTCGGGCATGGTGCAGGCCAGCAGGGAACATAGCTTCACTACTTCTTTTCGTACACTTCCGACCACTGACCTTGCCAGACAACTGATGGATGCAATACCTTCTACCCGACCCCTCCGAATGGGCGCTTACCCAGAGCTTCACACCCTATTCCATAGGGATTCTTGCGGCACAGCCCTTTTCATAATGCCAATTGCTTCGGCACATAAAATGGCTGCTCCAGTTTCTCCAACACTGCACCTGAGACCTGTACCCTGGCAACTGACTCTCTCCCCCCTGTACATTGCTGGCCAAGTTGCTGTGGCGCACAGTGAGTAAAGGTGGCAAACCTGGGGGTGTTGGGGAGGAGACATGGGAAAATCGTGCTGGAGTCAACAACTGAGAGGACATTTAAAAAAAAAGTCTTGGTGCAAGATACACCTTTGTGGCACGTTATTTAAGAACAGCTTATCCGAGGACTGGCAATGCAAACTCTTGCATCAGCCAGGGTGAACTCTTGCCACAGTAGGGTTGTTTGCTCTGCAAAAGCAAATCAGAACATTCAGCAGGCAGGTCAAGGCAACTGGGTGGACGTCTCCGTGCGTGCGTGCGTGCGTGCGTGCGTAATAACCCGTGCAAACACATCTGCGCCCAGAACTGCATCCAAAGAGAACCAACGTCTAACTGCTGTTCTGATCCAGGAGTCGGACACACCTGCACACGGGGATCTCGGAACGCCCAGCTCCCATCTTCGGTTGCCTCCCTCCCCACTCTCATGCCCAGTCCCTCATGAATTGCTTGCTATGCGACAGCTGCACGCACGGTCAGACTAGCGCAAGAGATTGGGCCACTCTTTTGACTGGTGGGCGAGTCAAAGGGACAAATTGTAATTAAAATTCAGCAAACAAGGGGGACTTTTTGGGGTCGAATGTTTTGGATAAGAATATTGGTTCTAGCTGCAGAGTGAAGTAACTCTCAAACTGGGCCACTTTGGCCAAAATACTGGGCCACAGTCGCACGTTGAGCCTGCACTCAGGCATTGCCCTATAGACCAGTCCAAGCTATACAAAACAAGGTCGCTGGGCAATGATGGCTGTGCGAAATGGTTTTAAAACCAAGTAAAAACAAAAAAGTAAAAAACCCAATGTAAATGCAAAAAGGTCTTACTTCCGAGATTCAACTCTTCATACAACATTGGGACTCCAAATCTCTCTTAAACCTCCCCACGCTAAACTCTGAAATCCAATGCATGATATGCTCAGGGTGCCCCACCCACTTAGCATTAGCCATTGCCAAGTATACACGCTGGTTAAGGGTACCAATGCTCTGTCTGGAGTCACCTTCGGCTTTAACTCCTTAACAGGGGCGTTGCTAGGGGGGGGCTAAGGGGGCTATAGCCCCTGATCTTTTGGTTGTAGCCCCGGATAGAATCTCAGGAGCTACAGCCAAAAGACTAGCTAGCCCCCAGTCCAAACAGTTCCGACATTTTCCAGACCTAGCAACTCTCCTGCTCCTTAATACTTTATTCGGTCTAAAAACCATAAAGTACCTTCATGGCCCTCATGTTTTGCTTCTCCAACGTTACAAAAAAAAGTCGTCAAAGCCAGGCTTTCCTGAAACATTCCATCTGTAACAGTGACTTTTGTCCTGCGAGCCTCGTTCAGACACTCTACCTCCCCTAATTACCGCCTTTATCAATGCCTCCTTTCCCACTGGTATAGTCCCTACTAGCCTCAAAGAAGCATGGGTTCTCCCTCTTATCAAAAACCCACACTAGACCCCGCAATCCCTACCAACTACCAGCTAATCACAATTGTCTGCTTCCTACTCGAAATCCTCGACTGAGCAGCCTATATACAAATCAAGCAATACCTTGAAATCAGCGAAATCTTGGGCATGCGCCAATCAGGCTTCCGCCCAGGCCATCGCACTGAATTAGCTCTTATTGGCCTTAAAAAAAGATGAAATCAGGGATGAAGGCAAGCCTGCCCTGCTACTTCCCCTAGATCTCTCAGCTGCCTTCAACCTGGTTGACCAAAAAATCCTAGATCAGCACCTATCCTCCTCTGCCAACTTCTCTTCAGGAGCCTCAGCCTGGATTGCATCTTTTCTAGGGAACAGATCCATGAGGGTATTTGCAGAAAATGCCAGTGCACCACCCGCTCCCATCTCATGCAGCGTCACGCAAGAATCTTGTGTGTCACCAACTTAGTATAACATTCACAAAACCATTATTCACACTCCATTGGTGTATCTTATACAAATTATGCAGAGGACACACAGATCTTACTCCCCCTCTCTGGAAACTACCAAAAAGATTCCTCCTTTCTCAATTCGGTCTCCATGACCCTCCAATCATGGATAGCCATGCACCAGCTTTGCCTAAATTATGAGAAGACAGAGCTTCCCATAGTGCCCCCTCAGTAATAAAAAAATTAAGCCCCCCAATACTCATCTTTCAACATTGAAAAGAAAGCAATCGCAGTCTGTCCCGTGGTGAAAACACTTGCTGTATATCTAGGCGCCTCACTTTCATTATCAAGAGAAGTGAGCCCCATAGCCTCCAGTGCCGCCTATACAACCAAACTAATCAAAGCCTCTAGATCTTTCCTCTATCCAGACAGTTGCAGGACTATAGCCTGTGCCACTATAGGATCTAGACTGGACTACTGCAATGCCCTCTTTGCAGGGAACACCGACGCCAACATCCGAAAAATGCAGGTTATTCAGAATAATACACTGCTGCGCTCAACATCCCCAGAGCGGATCACATCACTGTTGCAAGAAAACGTGCCCATTGGCTTCCGATGCATGAGCGGATCATTTTCAAAACTCTATCCATCAAACATAGATGCCTATCCAAAGTTGCCCCTCCTGACTTATCCCAAAAATTCACCAAAGCCTCTTCCGACAGACCGACCAGAGGAACACACACCCACTGTATCACAGAGCCGAAATTCAAGCGAGCAAAAGCTGTAGGATATAGCTTCCCAACATTTGCTGGCAAGCACTGGAACCTACTCCCACTCTGCGGGCTGAACAATCTTACTGGAACTTCAGGAAAGCCCAAAGAACTTTGCTGTTCACCCAACTCTTCGAAACATTGTTCCTCATCAAGAATGTGCGCCAATGCCTACTTCATACCATGTTCTTTGAGCCAGATGATACCCTTACATGTAACTGGTTTATGTAACAGCACCTTGATGCCCAGTGGTTTAATGTGCTTTATAAATGGAAAAATAAATAAGCACTCATACGAAATATACTAATTAAATAAGCCTAGCATACATTTTATACATACATTTTCAAACTCTTCGTAAAACAGAAAATAAGAGTAGAGTATACTCGCAGCCTCTTTAAAATCCAAAGTTTAAAATGTAACTTCTTATGTTGCCATTATATCTTTCATTTAAGCAACCAAGCCCTGTGGACATAGCGGCCTACTGCAAATACAATGTGGTGCTCATTGACAGATCTACAGAATTTCATAGCTTCAATAGTCGATCGAAGGCCAGCTATCCAAAAACAGGGTCTTGAATATCGGATTCTATGATCTGTCAGTTTAACACATAAGCAAGAAGTGCACATTTGTTTCCATACCCAGGCCACATAATTGGCACATTCCTGATCCGGCCTGGCGCCAGGATTTGGTAAAAAACTCCAAATGAAACATTCCCATCCTAAACCGAATATATACACAGATTGCTCATATGTTAGGTTGTTATGTTATAGTGCTTTTGTATAGCGCCTTATGTACCATTGCTATGATCTCAAAGCGCTGTGGGTTGAACGCCCTCGGGGACCGTGGTCCGTATCAGTTTAGAGAGTAATGTAGCATATAGTGCTTGGGTACACTTGGTATATGTGCAGCCAGTGCACATTGCGCGTGTTGGTTGCACAGTCTAGTGCGAAGTGTAGTGCAGTGGATGGGAGAGATCAGTGTTAAGTCCACAGCATGGAGGGTGATCTCAGAGTCTGCAATCTGGCTGCCTTGGGGCATATGCAAGAGATTAAGTGTGCGGCTAGGCTGATTTTTCTCGTGGGGTATGGCTGTGTTCTACCAGGTTCTTGAGGTGTTATATGAGCGATGTAGGTATGTGTGCAGCTAGGCCAAATTGATTGAGGGGTGTAGCTGCGTTCTATTGTTTGTTGGTGCAAAGTGGAGGTGAGCATAATGGTAGGAATGAGTGTATGTGGTTACTGGTGGGTGACATACTTATATGGGATGCTTACAGAGTCAAGTGCGCCGGGGGAGTCTAAACTGGGGGTTTATGATAATGGATTTCACACTGAAATTGGCCTCAGGGGGCCCATTTCCGGGTCCTTTATAGAATTTTAGGCTGGTTTGGAGAGTGCTTTGTGGGTTATATATGATCTCTTGAGAGCGTTTGCCCAAGCTTAGTTGCTTCTGTAACACAGGTACAGGATTTTTAGTCATTATTCCTGGGTAGTGGTTGCCTCTATTGATACTATAGCGCTAGCTAAACTTTGGAGGCCGAGTTCAGTGCGTGTAGCTTTTAGCTGCAAAAGGCAGGAAATGTATCGGTCTCCGGGCCGATTTCCGTGTCCTGACTGCCCTGCTTTTCCGGGGTGAGGGAGTTAATTTATTGGTCAGCAGTATTCCATGGATCACATGTTATGTTTCAGGCTAGTGCTTGTTCTTGTTCTCACTGGACTTTGGTCATTGGGGAATTGGTTTATGGACTTTAGCAAATCTTTCATGGATTTGCGAAGAGCCATGTTTTTTACTGCTTTACGGAAGACCATGTAATCCGGAGTATGATGAATATGGGGAGGTAGCTAATTCCATACAGTTGGTGCCATTTTGAGAAGGCTGACCCTCCCAGTCTAGCTGAGTTGGAGGCTGGAATCATTAGTAGGAGGGCGGTGCTTGACCTTAAGGTGCGTGATGGGGTGTAGCGGTATAGTCCTCTCTTGGAGGTATGATGGGCTGGACTAGTGCACTGCTCAGTGTGTGATGCATAGGATTTTGAAGGTGACTCTCCAGCTAATGGGAAGCCACTGAAGAGTGCGGCGAGCGGGTGAGCTGTGGTCTCTTCGTGTCAGAGCAAGCAGGAGTTTAGCAGCTGCGTTTTGACCTCTTTGGAGCTTGTTAAGTTGGTAGGACAGAGCGCTTAGGTACATGGAATTCACATAGTCTAGTCTAGGCATGACAATTGACCTAAGAGGGGAAGAAGAGAGAAGGAAAGATACGTCCCAGCAGCCTAAGGTAGTAGTGACAGGATTTGGATATTAGGATATGGTGGTTGGATATAATCAAGGTAACAAACAAAATCGTAATCTGGTTTATCCTCAATATAAACTGATCCCAGGTTAAGTCTCCTAGCAGCAACCAACATCAGCACTTTATTTTGCATTTTTACAGTTCTCTTTAGCCTGATCAGGATGAATTGCTCTATTTTTTTCATTTCCAGAGTGTCCCAAAGTGCAGCCCTATCAATTGCTGTCAAAAACTATCTGAACTCCACAGTCTAAGCCAATAGTGTACTGGTAATACAGATGTTACCTATTGGAATAATATTCAATTCCAGATGATGAAGTGCGGACAGTGAGCTCTGTGGTAATAATACGTTTTTAAAAGATCCATTCTCCACTTTCTCCAATACACCCATAGCCCCAAATTTCGGCACCAAAGGTTGACGCTGGTATCGCCCGCTTTCGATAGAACCCCAAAGCAGGAGAAATTGTTCCTCTCCCATATTTTACACAAAAACAAAAAGAAAGTGGGTAGCACCACCAAATATTCCCAAATTAGAACAAACTTTAGCAAGTTGAGAAGACCATCCACAGTTCTCATGGAATCCAATTCCTAAATAATCGTAAAACCTTGTTTGCTCTAGTTTACTTTCTTGTACATAGATATACAAACTTTTGTGCTTAGTGAACTGTGGCTTGAACACCAAGATTTCCAGTATTCATTTGATATCCCAAGATCCCACATGTGTCCAAGAACACATCCAATGTTGTTCTTAATCCTTGCGGTGAGGTATCACTGGTGTAAAATAAAGCCAGGAAACTATCCTTGCCCATTTTGGGGCAATCCAACACTAACTCAAAACCTTAATTACTTCTTCGATTTATATATTGAAATCAAGGGGTGCAAGGACACAGTAAAATTGCTTTTGCATATATTTTTCCCACAATATCGAGGCGAAAAGTGGGGAGGGGAATGAGCTGCTAGTTCCCTCCCTGCCTCCCTTTTTATAGATCTTATGACTTCTGCATTTCTCCAAGAGGCAGGGACTGTGCCCAATCTCAATAAAGCCTTAAAGATTTTATGCAGTATGGAGCCCCATTAAAGTCCCATCCTTATAAAATTCAAGCAGTATCCCATCCGGCCCGGTGCTTTTAAATTGACCTCATCAGTTTCTCAGTATTAAATTGAAGAATCCCATTCCCAATTCTAGTTGCTATGCTAGGATTCAGTGACAAATTTCGATTCGCTTCAGATTTACCATACAAACTTGCAAAATGCTTTCGCCACACTTCTAGCGTGATACAACACTGTAGACTTGTTTCCCCATTCACCTCTTTTTCCGCAATAATTTTCCAGTAGGAGATATAATCCCCTTCTTCATAAGCTTTTAGAAGTCTCTCCCATCTTTGGGTAGCGTGAGCTCTCTTATTCATTGCTACTATAGACTCAGTCATTTCTATACACTCTGAGCTGTATCTTGTCCACTACCCCGGGGGCCTTTAAACATACCATGATCTTGTTTTTTGCATCTCTGCAGGTTTCATCATACCAACCTGAAGTGGCTATTTCATGTTTTTTTACTCTAGAGGAAGACCCTTAGAAGTACTTTTCTTTGCTAACAGCCATCCAGCCCTGCGGGAAATTCCACCTAACCAGATACCACTAATTTTCAGTGGATTAATAGCTGGCATGTATTTGGGAAATGTATGCGACAGCTGTGGAGAAAAGGTCAGTTGATTGCAGTAGGGTTGTTAAATGGTTTCCTTGTGTCGAATGGTCTCTTTTGGTTTCAGTTTAAATGGTTGCCTCCAAGCTTAAGGGATGCCAACACTCCAAACCTCAGTCACAGCCGCTGGACCTGGGCTCAGATGTTTGTAGTGTGCAGCGTTCAGAGACCTCAGTCTGTGGGTTTTAACTCAGTGACCCTCTCAGTTCAAGGGGTTCTGACTTTAGGTTAGTTCTCCCCTCATCGCAAAGGGCTGAACCCGAGATCAAGCTTGTCTGTGGACACTCGAATAAGAACCTTCAGTGTTTTTTTTTTTTAAATCGGAGTGGCTCTGCATCGGAGATCCTTTTAATCTGATGGGCTTCGACTTGGAGACCATCCATGTGTGTGTGACAGATTCTGACTAAGCAGTACGGACTGTGATCCTCCACCCCCAACCCCTCTCCAAGTCATATGAGGGGCCTAGGACTCAAAAGAATCAACTGGTCAATGGGTTCTTGAGCAAAGACAGCCCAAGTCTTGGGCATCAGGACTGAGTCTCTCCTAGTTGTAGGGGCCCAAACTTGGATACCCTCCTTTTCTATGTAGCACTGACACAGAGCCCCTACAACTCGCACAGGCTTAGTAAATCATACTGAAATATGCAGGATCCAAGGAGTACTCAGGCCAGGAAAGTCCTTTATTTTTAATTAAAACCTACCTTACACTTATGTACAAAAATCGGGAGACCCAGTGGTGCTCACCATCCAACTGTGAACGGTCCTGTGTGGAACCCACCAGTAGTGAACATTCCACTCACAGCTCCACACGATATAACTCACTATGATCTCACACTGTGACACATACAAAGAGGAAAGGAGAGGAAACCTACCACACAGAACCTCCTAAACTGGGGAGCGTAGCCTCTAAAACCATTTGCTGAAAAGGCTAGGTATGAATTTCCAATGACTCAAGATTATGAAAAGTGTTCTGGGCTTTTCAGGGTTCGAAACTGAGGGCAATGGTGGGCCATCTAGCTCCTGCTTGCAGCCAAGCAGAGCTTGGTTAGCCTGACACCAACCACTACCCGGAGCTACTTTTGGCTGCACAGGACAACTGATGCCACTACCCGGAGCTACTTTTGGCTGCACAGGAAAACTGATGCCAAACAAACACCTATGTGAATATTAATCTGCATTTGGGATAATCTAAAAATAATTATTGGGAGACATCTATACAACATTTACAAACATAGCTGGTCATACATTATAGATAAATTCTATGTTTGCATTTTATGTGAAAGTTAGATTTGTGGAATCCTCCTCCTTCCCCAGTGGAAGCTCCTGGTCAATGGGTAATGCTGGCTACCCGGGGGTAGTAGCTTTTAGCTCCTGCTTTGACAATCTTAATTTCAATCCCTGCTTTTGCTTTTCAGATATAATCAAGAGCTATTCCTGGCTAAATGTGGGGGGAACTAACAGCTTCTGAAGTCACTGCCACGAGTACCTCATCCAGAGCGGTGTTCTTTCTTTGCATTCTTTCCTGCAGTCATCATCAAACTGCAGGTACCAGAACGTAAAGCATAATGGAGCAGCTCATGAGGGATTTGCACCCGACAGAGGGAAGGTTAAGATTTTAGCCTGCCTGTGCCTGGGCTCTAGTGCACAACTCAAAGTTAAATGGACAGAGCTCTCTGGTGCAGAGATCATGAGGCAGGCCTTCATAATTACTAAAAATCCCTGTAGACTTGCGGGGCAACTTCCTTAGTTTGCATACTCCACCTAAGAGAATGATTAACGCCTTTATGAGCCAAATACACAATTATAGCTTCTCGAACTTTAGGACACTTGCCGAGCTTTTTCCTGGAAACAGTGAAGCTAAATAATCTGGCTGCAACAGTAACATGTGCAGCCAACCGCCTCTGCCTTCATTCTGCAGCATAGTTCTACACGACGCACAGCAACGCCACCAATAGTGGCAGAAGGGCACTGCGCAAGACCACTTAAACGAGTGTGGTGTGCACCCCATCACGAGATATGCGTCTTGGCCTCTGCACAGCAGAACAAAGTGAAGCCGGCCGAAGAGAACACCAATGCCCACTTGAGAAAAGTCAAAGTGCAGGTGGGAGGGCCTTTGCTCGAAATGGTTGAATCGTCTTGTCACCAGCACGCAGTGTGGTACGCTTCATATTGGTCAGTGACTAAACCATGAGCTACAAGAGAAAATGTGAAACCTCTTTCTTTGCTAGAAACACGAGGCCTCGTTTAATTCAATGCAAGATGCATTTTTAGAACCTCTTTTGCTCACTAGACACTCATACCACCGCAAGATACCAACAAACAGTATTTACATACTCCCATTTGTACACCCATCTGTGTTGTCATTTTCCCAGCAATCGGCCCACGAGGCCTCCCTCACACTAAACAGTCGGGCATTTAGCAAGGAATGCCCTAAGTGACTAATCTCAGGTGGTACCCTTTTTGTGTTGGCTGGTCAGGACTCAGGAGCGAGGGATTGTTGGGTCCAAGGATGGCTTCCATTACATACGGGTTGTATCCGTGCGCATGCACCGGGGTGCATGCAAAATGGCTCACCATGCACAATGCATGCTCACAGATACAGGGAGAGAGAAGCTGTGTTTCAACAGAAAAGGTCTAGTGTAGGTGCACTGCAACTACGACTTTTTACATTTCTCTACACAAGCTTCACAGCGCATACCTGGTCGGAATACACAGCGGCAATGACTACCAATTATTAAATCACAAAAGCCTTTTAAAAAAAGAAGGTGCGTTATTAGCAACTTCAAAGCACTCATTACACAGACTTCAGAAGGGCTAACAAGTAGAGTTGGCCTTGCCAGGATTCAAATTGGTGGCCGGCAGAATGCACGTCGGTCGCTAGAGCAACAGTCAACTCCCAGAGCGGTCTTACCGGTTCGATAAATGCTGACTGAAAGGAGACACATGGATGGCGTCCGCACCCTGCTGCGGTTCACCGGGGTCATCCCAGGTGCAGGACATTGCTAGGCAGCGCACAGCCTACTAATTACACGTGCAAAGGACCAGGGCAGGCGACGATTCAAAGGAGACATCCCTAACCGGTTTCCTTTACAGTGGCTGGATCTGTACATCTGGGCTGCAGAAGGGTTGGACGCTATGGTTCGTATAGAAACCCGCCACCTATAGATTAGGGTGTTCGATGTCCGCCCCTCCGAGGTGATCAGGGCCTCAGAATCTTCCTTGTAATGCACAGATTACAAATTGTGTTTTTTGGTTAATGATGTTTAACTATTCCTACTTTGTAAATTAAAATGATGAATGTTTGTGAAAAGTTTAAATGTGTTTTAAAACCAAATCACAATACAAAATAAAATGCACCGATGCTTACAATATTTGTACCTGCTCTCAGAACCAGGCCATTTTTGGCTTTGCCATATAGTGCATGGAAGCGAACGATCCATGTAAAGTGGCATGATAAGCTATGTCACACTTCCCATTGCCATGTGAAATCTAGCTGTAAGGGACACTACATGGTCTTCAGCTTTACCGCTGATCCCCAGTTTATGCTCCGAGCTTTGGATTCATTTAGGGCTGGTCTCTGCCACCCCCGTTTGGTGTCTATGTATTAAACTTCAGTGTTGATCCTACTAACCTAGTGAGGACTACCACTGGCGACTACCAATAGCTTCTAGTTCTTTTGGAAACGCAACTGCCTCAATCACACCCTTCCCCTCCGATGTAAAGAGGGTTAATACCACAAGCCCCTCCCCTCCTGGTTTCCAACACAATTATGATCGACATCTCTGGAACATCTCCAGGTGGTTCGTCTTTCTAAAAACGTGCAAGCTGGCTCGGGAGGATAGCTCAGCGGCAACATGCTCGCCTTGGAAGCAAGATGACACGGAGCAACACAGGTTTGATCCCCGGGTCTGCGCTCAGAAACTTCTGGGTATTAAGCAGATTATATCATATCGTAGAAGTGGAAAGAGTACTCCAGGTGAATCCTCCAGAAATTGACAGTTTGCCCGTTGCTACTGAGCGATACCATCGTTGGTACAATTGGGGGTAATTCACCTCTAGTGGCAGGGTGCCAAGTCAGGTCAGTGCTATTTTGGGACTCTCAATCAATTGTATGTTGGTGGCGGGAAGCAGAAGGGAGGAGGTCTCTGGGACTCATTGAAGTCTGGACCGCAAGCGCTAAGCCCACTCTTGGTTGTCAGGACATGGCAACAAAAAATGCACTTGAAGATTGGGAATCCAAAGTGGCTACTCTGCCGGAAAAATCGCTTAGCAGGTTGAGCACTTGCTGCTGTAAACTGTGTGGGATTAGCAGGTCACGGGTTCGAGTCCCGGCAAGGCCAAGCCAACCTTTCATGCTTCCGAGGTCGATAAAGGAGTACCAACTTCGGTTGGGTGATATTGTATGTAAATAGTTTCTATGCAAAGCACTGGTGAAAGCACTAGAACATCATCGTTATCTGGTGCGGTTGGGGCAGCAATAGACCAGACCCGAACACCCCAATCAGATCTTTTCTCAGCTGTTTATCTTACCACAACTGCCATTTCATAGGCTAGCACAGGTACCCCTGGAAGCAGAATTTTAATGCAGAGCCGAACAGAAGGACATTCTGATTAGACATCAGCATGAGGAAAAGGAGAGGGTGGGAGGCAATCAGTAAAAAAAATAATAAAGGCCTTCCAAGGCCTTCTAGAGCAACACAGAGGAGAGTGATGACAGAGCAAATATTATCCAGTTGTCCCACAAAGTGGCTCCAGTGATCATGTTCGAAATCTGTTGGCGTGGTGCCGAGGAGGATCAGTGAAACATCTACAAGTTGCAGAACTTCAGTATCCGATAAGGAGCACAAGAGGATGGGGGGGAGAATTGATCCTCCAACCCCACTGAGAAGCACCCCAACAAATGTGAAAGTGTGTGTTAAAAGAAAAACATGCACTGCAAAAGGCGTCCTTTCTGGTCCAGCTGAGAGAAGGAACTACGTGTGGAAGTGGGTGCCCGTATAGGAGGGGGTGAACCCTATATGAGAGGAGAATGGCCAGCTCAGGCATGCATTGTATTTTTTTTCCCCCATGCTTTGCAATAAATGCTCCTTTCCCTACATCACAGGTATGGATTTCCCATGGGTCAGGATGCAGCAACCCAGTAACCTGCTCACACTCCCCTGTGCCTTCTGTCTTTGGTGGCAAACTCTGTGTGATAGGATCTCAGCCAGCGTCGGTGGACAAGGTCGTGGTCATGGATCATGCAGCTGCACCAAAGGAGCATGACGAAGCACGGCTACATGCTTGTAGGACCATGTGGTCTCAAAGGCAGAGGTGTTTCTAAGGGGGGGGGGACTAAAGCCCCAGGTCTTTTGGTTGTAGCCCCGAATAGAAGTTCAGGTGCTACAACCAAAATGCTAGCTAGCCCCGAGTCCCAGCCAGTCCCGACATTAGCATAGCCCCTGATCTTTTCCAGACCTAGCAACATCCCTGCTCAAAGGCAGGTCTGTTGGCTCTCTTTTTGCCATCAAAGGCAGAAAATGTGGTCACATGCCCGTTGGAAGGTATGTGCAAAAGGTTGCAGACAAGATCTGCATAAATCCAGAAAGTCACCGAAAACCCACAACCCCTTTCAATTATTGCTTCCAGGCTCTTCTCCCCCTGCACCCAATCATTAAGCGGCTGTTCCCACCGCTCACGAAGATCTAGGTCTCAATGGCTCTGGATGTTATGGAGGAGGTGTCTGCTGCAAATACGTGGCCAGACTTCTTTGGAAGCGGAAAGACAGGAGGATGCTGTACCTATTCTGAACAGCTACTGTGCACGATAGCCATGCACTTCTGGATGGTGAGAGCACTGCAGATCAACAGGTCACTTCAACTGGCTGACTGGCTGTCCGTGACAGGCCTAAAAGAGGCAAATTCGTGCATCTGTATAGATCCTTCAACGTAATGGATTTAAAACATGTGAACCTAGGTGAGAAGTAATGGAGCGCTGCACAAAGGGGATCACCCAAGGGTTACAAGGAGGGCAAAGGGGTGGCCAAGGACCTGGTGTGTGTAGGGGAAGTAGGAGGCAGGGGATGGGGGGGCATAAGTAAACTCCATTAGGGGCGGAAGGGTTGAGTGGAGCTGTCAGTGAGGTATGGTTTTCAGGCTCTTCCAGAAGCGTAGAGTGGAGGGGCCAAGTCTCATCCGCACAGGGGAATAGCAGGAAAAGGCCAATGGCCTGCCCCCTCACCCCTGCCCTCTAGCAGTGGTTTCCAGCATGGCAATGTTGTGGTTTGATGAATCAGCCAGTACAGCTCCATTAGGGTAGGCTGGGAGGGGGGGGTGGGGTTGAAATGTCTGTCCTGTGATGAGGGTTGACAGATTTCATTCAGAGGGGCCAACATCGAATCTGGGACTCCTAGTTTCTACCATCCAGGTAGGAGACGACCAGCACTGTTCTAGAACACTCGGTAGGGATTAAAGCCTTGACTTTGCGGAGGAACACAAGCTGGCAGCATGCTGCTTGTGTCTTCTTGGCCATGCGAGCCTTGAACAGGTCACAGTTGATAATATAGCAGAGGGATTTTGCACTCGTGAAAGTTGAAGCCTGAAACAATACAGCGGCCTGCCAGCCAATTCTAGGCTTGACGGTGCTTGGCAGGCAGGGTTCTTGGCTGGAGAGAAACATTTTTTAGATTGAAGCATTTCCATTTGGCCTTTGCATAGCCCACAAATCTTCACCAAGGTTCGGTCAGGGGTCGCCTCTCTGGTTCATCAGCAGGGGATAAACATTTGCCCCAGGCTAGGGCGGGTGATCGGACCCTTGACATAGGTGCAGGCGCTGCTTTATTCCAATCTCTTTTCAACCATTTGCATTCTTGGGACAAAATGTTCAAAGGATCCTCAATGGTATGGAGACATGTGCATGAAAAGGTCAAATGCAGCATCAGTGCTGTTCCAAAGACTGGATTTAGTCAGAAAAGAAGCGATGTTGGCCATGCCACATCCTTCCCACAAGCACTGCATCATTAACAGAAGCGCCAGAAGAGAGGCCCTTTGGAGTCAGGCTTTGCTCAAGAACATTTTTTTCCTTAACAGCAACTTCTGACATCTTCCATTAATGAACTCTGGGTGCTTTGCAGTATCAGATCTCTGGAAGAAGGACACCAGAGATGTCAGAGTAAGTACAAGTTACTCCCGTCTGACAGATACCCAACCTGCCATCCTGCATTCTCTGGGCTATCATAGCATGTTTGCAGAGCGCTTGGTCACACCGACCGGGGTATCTTGGCGCTATCAGATGTTTGTTGCCCACACAGTATTGATGTTATCGACCACAAAATGGACTGAGGGCTGAGCGGGCCTGCCTGGGTTCAAACCTTTGACCATGAGGTCAAACGCAGGGCCCTGTCGTGCATGCATCAATCAAGTGAGCCACTGACCTGGCCACCAAATTTGGCATTAGGGGAGAAAATGTGGAAGCTTTAGGTGGGGGGCAGGAGTGGTGAAGCTTCACACTATAAGGTATATAAGAAATTCTCCACATTACCAAGGGTACAGCTTTAAGCCGTGGTACATGGACTTCCAGTACAAGAGTCACTACCCGGAGTTGTACCCAACCCTACATATTTGTCCCAAATAAATGTAAAAAAGGCAGATGTATTGCTGGAGGGTCATGTGGGAAGGGGCTCAAGGTAAAAAAAAGGGCAAACTGGACAGGATGGCCATGCCACAGTCTCATCAGTGTCCAGGTACAAAGTAGGACTGGCAAGTGCCAGGCAGGGCTGAAAGGTCTTGTTCCACTGCCGGGTGCCATTTTGGAGACTCGGCTGCATGGAGCGTATCCGAAACTTCCCCTTGAAAGCGTAAAGCTCAGCATTCATGATGTTTCAGTCTTTCCTAAGTTCAGAAGGTGTTGATTTGGCCCAATGGGTTTCCAAGCATGAAACTGTGGGCACTTGCATGTAAAGACAGGACTTCCTTCTTGGGGACGGATACCACATCTGTGGTTTTCTGGGTAACAGCCTGCGCGGAGAAGGTCTGCCCAGCCACAAGGCACACGGTTACGAGGCTAGGGATTTTGAATACAGACGCTACTATTGCAGACAGATTACCATCTATTTGGAGGAGGGGGCCGAAGAGGCAAATGGCAACGTGGGAGGTGTATGAGAAAGGCCAAATACCCATACAGAATCTCCAAACACCACAGAGATTTGGGCCCATCGATAAAAGGCAGACATTCAACAGAGCCGAGGAGCTTTGTATCCCATTCGAAAGGGTGTCTTGTTTTCAAACCCCTGCCCCCCCCTCCCCAAACCCAAATGCCACAGTCAAGGACTGCTATGGCTGGCATGTACATAACTGCTAGAGTGGCAGAAGTGACACGTGCATCCATACAGCACTTTGCATTCTAGGGCTTCACCCCCCCCCCCCCCAATCCCCTATCCTAATTGGTGATGTACATTTATTTATTTTTTAATTTTGTAGGGCACACTACAGTCCAAGGACATCGAGGCGCTGTTGCAAGTAAATGTCTTAGTTACAGGTACAAGGCTTTGCTAGAGGTTACAGGTGGCAAAGGCTTTAAAAAAAACAAAAACGAGGTGCAACAAAAGCATGGCTCACTGCGAGTTACAGATAGAGACTTTGCCAGCAGCAGTAGAAGGCAGCAAGGCCATTTGGGCCCATTTATATGAACACAATGGTTTGATTAGCTTTCCTGAAGGCTGTGTGTGAGTCAGTGTTTCTCACGTGCGGTGGTAGAAGTTCCAATGGGTCGCGGCAAGGACAGGGAAAGTAGACCCTCCTGCGCGGGTCCCTCTGTGTTTTGGGGGTGGCGATTCGGTTAGTGTAGGCGGTTCTGGTGGGTCTGTCCGAAGTGGGTTTGCAATGTTATGGAAACATTTGTGCGTGATGGCAAGAGTTTTGAAGATGAGGAGCTCCTTGATAGGGAGCCAGTGGACCAGCCTCCTGGTTGCTGAGATATGATATCTTTTTTTATGTTCCCTTTTACATGTCTAGGTATGCAAAATGTTACATGCCTAAAAGCAAGAACTTGCTGTGGGTGTCGCACAGGATATGTGGCTAGGTGGCAGTTATGCAAATGAGGTGATTAGACATTGCTCTACTGGCCATATGCCAGGCTGAAGGAAACGCCAACATGCCGGCCTTGCGCAACCAGGGAAGACCCACAGTGGGTCAAATGGAGGAGCGGCATGTCCACTTTCAAAGAAAAACACACGAATGGTAGAATGGATTTAAACCCCTTCCTGAGAGAACTCGAGAAGGATGAGAAAACATATGCACGGATAGCAGAGCAAGCATGATCACTGGAACCCGCCATTTCATTACACAGCCTGCTACGACTCAAGGAAACCTGCTTACCTGACACATGAAATTAGGAATGACACGGTGGAAGGTGGACCCTCTGTAGCCAAAGCCATGCTCTCCTGTGCACAGTGCACGGAAATTTTCTGGAATTAAAAAACAAAGCACCCTTTGTAAGTAGCCTGTGGAAAAAGTGTGCACTACAGAAGAACCCTGCACTGCGCATAATGTGAATTACAGGGATTAGATGCTCTACAAGCAACTACCATCTCACTCAGCAAAGCAAGTTTGAAGCACACTGGGCCAATGCAAAGCATTAATAGTGGTGTGGAATAGTTAAGGCCCCAGTGTTCACAAACTGGCACTGTTAAAAGCCACATGCTAAAATCTCGCAAGCACTAACTGGTCGATCAGAGGCAGTCTGCTCGCTTGAACCCTCCAGCATAAGGTGCAAGTGGAGTTCTAGCCTCTAGGATGGAGCCCCACAAGGAGCAATTTGTTCAATACTAGTTTTTCTTGTTGGAGTCTTTGGGCAGAGCCCTACTCGAGGTGTAAGGGTGTCTGGATCCCAGGTTTACGGTTCTGTGCTGGTTTGCGAATACAGTTATTCTGCCTGTAAAATTATCTAGTGAGATGTTCCCAGGGCTCGAGCTTGTGCTCAAAAACTGCAACAATTCGTGGAATTAGGCTTCGTTTTTAGGTTTTTATTTCTTTTCTTTGAGGTTGAGAAACATATTCGTCGTTTGGGATTATGGAATAAAACACAGACACTGGATATGTTTTTCTGAAGCATAAGGAAAAGAATAAATACAAAGTATTCTCCTCAAGATCACAAGTGAATGTTGCAATTATTTGGTGCAAACTCGAGCCTTTGGGAGCAGCAGCCTAAATAAAGCAGAGAATACTTTAACTAGTCAGCTTCGGGTCTCTTCTCTGCCTCCTTCCATCAGCGACCTCATAACATCCTTCACCCGGGTTGACTGGATCTCTTGACTGCTTTTATCCAGATGGGATTACACATGGAGATCAGAAATGGGAAAGATTTCTAAAGCCATCCTGTGTACGAGAAATCCAAAGGGCTTCCCCAAATTGTGTTCAAGGGCATATCCACCACATGCTGGTTATTCACATGCACGGAATTGAAGGGAACTGCTGATATTTACAGCAAAATGCCAGTTCTTGTCGAAGCAGAAACCTGTGGAATTGCCCTCCATTCTGCAACCAGCCAGAACATTTGCCAGAATTACCTTGGAGTGGTCAATAATGCGGCGGTCGAATTTTTGGTGTAAGCAAATCATTCCTTTCCCCAATCCAGTGCTATCTGGTTAGGTCCATACCTTGATTATTTGCTGGCGGCACAGAATTAACAACCTCCTAGCTTCCTACTCCATTTCCTGGTCTTTCTTCCTCAATTTGGGTTCCAGATCACGCGCACTGCCCCCTTCCATGGAAGACCGGAGCATTTATTGGTTTCTGCTACGTTGCCCTCTTCAATCATCCCAGTTATTTGCTCCCTCTCCTCTTACTTCACGGTCTCAGTGTTTTTCTGACCATCAGGCACCTACAGATATTTCCCCCCTCAATACACCCTTCCAATATCCTCTCCCACAATTCCCCCATATGACATGGTCACTGAAAATACCAACCAATATTTATTTTTTCATAATGTAATGAACCACTAGTCTGTCAAGTATACAATTTCCCACAAATATATACTCTTCGTTACCAGGACCTTTTCAAAATAGCCTTTCCTTCAAACAGTAGCTCTTAGTAGAGGATCTTGTACAAATTAGAAGAATGTGGCAGCGTCCCACAACCACCCAACCACCTTTGGGAGAAAAGACCCCACAAAATCTGTGCTGAGAAATTGCAGGAATCCTTTTGAGAAATGCCAAATGCAGTCCTTAGCATAGTGGCTCTATAGTACTGCTATTGCCAGAACATTAATCTTCACTCAGCACAGTAGCCCAATAGAATTCTATTTCCCAGAATGCATTCTGGCTCATTCAGTAAAGGATGCCTCTCAAAGGACAGCCTGTACCATAACTGGTTTTCCCTTAGGGTGTCGGTCTGTGGACGATCTGCACTAGCACTCCTTTGCCCAACACCATCAACCATCCACTGGTTGTCCCAAAGGAGGGGCAGGGGGAAGCATACAGGGCAGGCATGCATGGTCTATAGATGAACTAACTTGCTCAGTTCAGGGAGGAGACGCAGTCAGATATCGAGAACCCAATGCCCAACAACTACTTGGGCATTCCCACCATAGTACGAGGAATCTTTCATGAAAGGGGATGCACTTGATCAATGAACCAGTACAATGAACCGGTCTCCAAAGATGTTTTCAAATGTATTAGATCTGGCTTAGATCTAAAGCAGTTCTTAGGCCGACCTAAAAAAAATATGGAGGGGAAGAATGCTCCTCACTTCAGCATGACTTTCCCTCTCTAGGCTTTGAGTGATTTCATGGAACATAAAAAAAAATCTTACCCGCAGTCTTGGGAACCACATCGGACTTCAACTGAAAGAAAGAAGAAGAAAAAAAAAAAAAAGCTCATTATTGCTTGTTAAATTTTCAAATGCACAATCAGTCTAATTTTAATTGACTTTTAAAAAAAAAACAGTTTTTCTCAATAGCAAGTCAATCTGAAATCCCTTCCTGGATGTTGCAAGGGCATGAAGCGTAAAATCAGCTCAGACATTTTTCTGGCTTGTCCACATCCAATTTTGAGGAGGGCAGAGAGGCTCGAATCGCTGTGCATCACACCTCATTTTTACACCAGTTCCCCCACTTCAAAATGTGTTCATAAACATTACCCCCAGTGCACTTTAATTGCTTGATGTTACTTCAGTGTGACAGGGGTAAAACGTTCAAGATGCAAGCTACTAGCAGGCAAACACATTCACTCACCTTACGCACTCATCACATGCACAAAACACACCATTACACATCGGGCAAGAGTCAGTCGCCTCTAGCCATTGGCGAGCGTTGAATGCCAATTGAGGCCCATCAGTGAGATTAGCCGCTTGGTGTTCCCCCCGCCATAGGCGGGTTGGTACGGTTATTGGTCATGATGCTTCGTGCCCGTTTCGGGAATTCAACTGTGTGTGCCCCTTACAGATACACTTCCTACTTTACACCACACCCACTTGAACTACAATTCAGCATACCATTCCAATACACGCTAAGCCATGAGAACTCCTACATCTCTCCCAACTAAATTCTGTACCACAGTCACAGCATCCTCGCACTACGGACAAATCTATCTCGCATTTTCTTCTCGGCCACAGCCAACAAAAGCCAACCAACTTTTCTTGTACATCTCATAGCACTAAAAACCCATACACTTGGCAGTGTGAATGGTTTGCAAGCCAGCAACCTATACTGTAAAAGGTTTGCGGCGTTCATAAGGATTCGTGGTAATGCCGGCCGCCATGCACGTTCATGGTGGCCGGCATGTATGATTCAGGGCGTTAAAAGGCCTGGAAACGACAATCCCCCGGAGAAGGGTACGCAGAGGCTACCTGGTGATGTCCTTTCCAAGGTGGGAAAGGGGGGGGGGGGTTTACTCTTACAATGAGCCCTCATCCCGTTTGCCAGATTCTGCATTTAACTCAATGCTAGAAGCACCTCGTTCCAAAGAAGAGTAATTGATTATGCAGAAAGAGGGAGCTTGTATGTACATGTGCATGTAGTTTCCTAAACAGGTTTCAAATAACTGGAGTGGGGAAAAGTCACTACTGTCAATTTTCCGCATTTGAGATATGGACCATTTAGCAATAAAAGCGTATCAGATGAGCACCACAAAGGAATCAGCTTTTACACCGCATGGGGCATTTACACACCTTCTGTGATAGAAACTGGCAATACCCCAGGCAAGAGGTAACCTCAGGATTCTTTAAGCCCTTACCCCCCCCCCCCACGTTCAGGGGAGGCAGTGTTGATAACAGCCTGCCTGAAAATAAGCGAGGCCCAAGCTTTGCTCGGGACGCAGCGCTGTCTCGTGGCCATTACCAGCCCCGTCTGCCCCCAAATGGCGCTTTGAAACACTATTCAGTTGTGTAAGCGCCCGACAAATGCTCATTAAAATAAAAAATAAAAAAGGGAGTGATGGGTGGGGGTTGGGGGAGGGACCTTCTCTCAGGGCACACATAGTTGCTTTTCCCCCTTTTATTGGGGAGGGGGGGTGGGGGGTGAACATCCAGGAGGGGTGGGGACCAATTTCACGTGCATGCTGATTTCCCATTTAAAAACAAAAAGCCTACACATCTAAACAGGATACACCTTAAAATAGAAAAGTGGCATAGTCCCTTCTCCATTTCCACCACAAGCAACAGGTATGCACAGATGGAACTTTTGGAAGGAAGGCGGCAGGGTGGTGCATAATCCAGAGGCGGACAGGGGGACAAGCAGGGCCCGCGGCTGACAGTGAAACCAAGATGGCAGCTAGGGGAGAGGGCAGTGCTTTAAGTGGGGTAAGAAATTGAGGGGGGGCCCTGGTTTGGGGGTGTGGCTTCCATTGTGGGAGTGGCCTAAAAGTGCACAAATCATAGTAAGGTGCGCAAACAAATATATAAATGTATTTGAGCATTTATATATTTGTTTGCGTACTACTATGGTTTGTGACTTTTCAAGCCTTCTTTTATATACATAGCAATGTTACATATTTCTATGTTTATAAAAGGTGGCTTGTAAGTGCACAAAGCATAGTAAATTACGCACACTTGTGTGCTTACCTTACTATGGTCTGTGTACTTTTCAAGCTGCCTTTTATAAACATAGACATTTGTAACATATGTATATGTTTATAAAAGACGGCTTGAAAAGTAGGCATCTTTTATAAAGCGTTGAGGACGGACAAAACCCAAGGTGGCTTTGTCCGTCGACAAAGCTTTATAAAAGATGCCTTGAATTGTGTACGTTTCAAGCGGTCTGTTATAAACATAGAAATATTTCTACGTTTATAAAAGATGGCTTAAACGTACACAGTTGAAGGCATCTTTTATAAAGCCTTGCCAAAGGAGAAAGGCGCCTCGAGCTCAGTGATCTCTGCTTTGAGCAGAGATCACAGACCCTGAGGCGTCTTTCACCCTCTGCGAACCCGCGGGCTCCGTGATCTAATCTGCATATTTGATCATGGAGCCCGCGGGTTCGCTGAGGGTCAGTGACCTGGCGAGGGAACACTAAAGGACTCTAGCTTCCTCTGATGGCCCCTCAGATGAGGGGTCATCAGAGAAAGTTACAGTGACTGACGGAAGTGCCAGCCAGGCACAGCAACGGTGTGCCTGGCTGGCACTTCTGTCAGCTTGCCTGACGTTAAAGTGGTGGGCGCATCTCCCGTCGCGGCTGCGGCCGCGGCGGGATAATGCGTCCTGCCATGGCGTGATGAGGTCGGGGGCCCCGGCAGGGCCCCGGCTCAGCCCCACTTTTTGGAGACTGCCGGGGCCCGGCCCCGGCAGGCCCCGGCCCACTTAAAGCACTGGGAGAGGGTCTGATAGGTCAGTCAGTCAGTGCCTCTTCCAAGGGTGTCCATAAGCGCCTATACACAGGCAAGGGTTTCAAAGCGCTCCGAAATCAAACTGCTGTTAAACACACAGGCCATTCTGCAGCTGAACAGTGGTAAACATGTACGAAAAAACGTAGTGGAACTAGGTTGCCTGCTGACCAGCCCCCCCCTCCCACTTACCCCATCACCACGCCCCTCCTACAGGCAATCCAAACCCCCAAACAGACACACCTGCTGTTAATGGAATGTTCAGTGCAGGGAACTGAAGTGCATGCAAGTTTCAACTTCTTCCTAGACTTGTATTTTAAAATTAAATCATTCCGGAACGGTTTCTTTTTAAAATAAATGAATAGGAACAGTCAAACCTAAAAAAAAAAAATTTAAAAATGTAATAAAGTAGAGGAGCACCGCTCCCAACCACTCCCGCCCACGTTGACCACTGCTGCTGAAGGAAAAGCACACTCTACTGTTGGAATGTCAATGGATGAAGAAACCCCACCCTCTAGCCCTTAGAATCAACACTGCAGCCGTGGCACATGCACAATACATCTATCAAGGGGCACGAAACTAACAGATCTCGACGGGGGCCCTCTAATGGTTCTTGAAACGACCAAATCAAACCAGCAAAACTACTCCTATGCAGCGAGATCAGGGGTCGAAATGGAGATTATGAGCAGGAACTAAAACTAGCTCCTGGGCGATATCGCCCATCACCTAGCAGGTAGGAACTAGCCCCAGAAACCAGGAGCTAGTACATAGCATGCCGCAAATTGAAGTTTTAAGTGAGAGGCATGTCACTTTTTCTCCATTATATACAATTCATAACACGTTAAATGTCTGAAATGTTTTCTTTTTATATACACAAGTTCCTACTAGGTACAGAAAGTGAATGTCACATAGATATGTTTGAATGGCACTGGTTCGCCTCTGGAGCCAAAAAGGTAGCTGCTGGTAGCTGTTGGTTTTATAAAACAGCCTCTCCTGGGCTTGAAGCTAATTAGCTCCCTGCAATTTTGAACCCTGGCGATTCATGAGACAAGTGGGCGGGCACAACAAGTGGGTGGGCACAACAAGTGGGCGGGCACAAGGTGGCTGCCACCCTCGAAATGTATCAAGCTAAGAGACTTGGCGAAGTCTCGGACTGACCCAACAGGTGGGGATTTTGCATCACTCCTGACCTAGTGACATTAGAAACCTCTGCTCCTCAAAAGGAGATGGGTGCCTAGCCAGGGTCAGCTCAGCCTCGCATCTTTCCGAGGTCGGTAAAAATGGACACCAGTTTTATTGGTTGGTCATACTTGTGCTGGCATTACGTTTAAGTGCTTAGACGTCTACTCTAAGACAGAAAAATAAATGAAGGGACCGATGGCCTTGACCCGAGATTCGCTTCACGGCAGGTTCATAATGTCTAACCGCCCCCACCCCCCCACCCCCAGGCTCCCTACTTGGACGGGTCGAACAGACCAGATTTCTTCCCGTCTCCCCTCACCCCATGCACCTGCCTCACCCCTAAAACCTTTCCAGCAACACCCTATTGTTTGCTATGTGAAGTTAATTAAGAGCATTTATCTGGAAAATGTACCCTGAAAATGCTATTTGTTAACATGAGTATGGATAACAGCATGCCAATTAATTATATTTATAATGGTTCTTTTATAAAAAAAAAAACATGCTTAATACCAGAGATTGGTTTCTAAGCACGGGGTTGGCTGTGGTGTTTTGCTTCCAAGACAAACGCGTTGCCCCTGAGCTATCCCCCCTCACCAATGACCCAATATGCCTAGAGAGTCCATGTAGAATAAAATGGTTGACGCACGTTAGAAACGTGCTGTCTCGCAGAGGAATGCCCCATGTTTGGACCGACGCCTAGCAAGTGTGCATTAAGCTGCACAGCTCATCTATAACACCCTTGCCTCAGGGACAGGGCAATGATGCAGGGCGATAGGAGTTCGAAACTCCCACCTGCCAACTCGTTCCTTAAATGGAGTACCATAAGTAGGTAATGATATTGACACGGATAATTGACGCGCTTTGAAGCCTTTCAGCGTGAAGAACTATGTGAAACCACCATCATATAATGCATTACTCAGCTTTTGTACTGCACTAGGCTACAGCCAGCGCTGGGCGTCTGGGAGAACAGAGGAGCAGGCCTCACGCAGCCCTGTGGTACAGACTTACCTCCACGTTAAAAGCGCTCCAGGGAAAGGAACGGCATTTCAGACGCCCCACCTTCCCATGGAAGTCTGTATTGAAGACTGAAACTGGAGTTGTCCCTCTTAATTCTTTAAAATGGAGGCTTTCTTTGCGATAATTGTACCCGAAACTGTGTACAGTTCCCCCGCTCTCCTCTGGATTATGCGGAAGAACATTGCGGTTGCCCTGGTTTCGGCAAAATGCACCGCCTGTTCGATCTCGCGCTTCGGGCCTGCGCTTTACATTGGGAATTTTACATACATCTGCAATTGACATTTTACACAAGACCCCGCAGCATAATTGCATTTAAATGACTATAACAGACTGTCCGGATGTCACTTTATTGTTCTGGATATAAGGTTTTAAATATTTTGTGGTGCTGGGATAATATGATCTGTGTTCCCTTCATACTCATTAGTTTCACTTCATGGGATTTCAACACCGGAAACACAATTTCAAAACACATGGCTGGCTTTCTTGCTGCATCAAGACACGATATAAGCAACCCTCCCACCCCCACCCACCATCTAACGCTGGTAAATCCCATAAAAGGTCCTTTCATCGCCGGATTTTTCAAGGGCTGCCACGCCGACGTGCACCAATATTCATCGAATCTTTAGGGGTGGCGGGTGGGAAAGGGCAGATAAGGGTTTGCAGCGAATGGGGCATTTGGCCCCCATCAAGGAATTTAAAAGAAATGTGATGAAAATGTCCACATTTAGAAAAAAACTCCCCCCTCTCCCCCCCTTGCCATCCCTCTCGCCTGCGTTTCCTGGCTCTGCGCCCCCAGGCAATCATCAACCAACCTTTACCACACTCGGTAGTGGGAATAAAAAAAATGTGAAAGGGGATCCCACAAGGGCCGGGGTGGGGCGGAGTTTGGAGGAGGGGCGGAGTTCCAAGGAGGCAAACATCAGAGGGGTTAGGGGGAGCTGGAAGGTGAACTCCGATCTTAAGATGTCCAAAATAGTTTAGAAATTGAGCAATTTCTTTCATGGCTTGAAAACTACACAAACCATAGTAATATACATACACACAAATATATAAATATAACATCTGCCTTGCACAACTGACATGCCTCATCTCCTTTTCCCCTCAACTTCCAGTGTTATGCAGACATTCAATTCTTTCAGACTTCCTGCTGACTCTCTCCCACCTTCTTACATCCCAGACTGCCGGTCTGCCATCCAGGCTTGGTTCTCTTCCAATGATCTCTACCTTAATGCCAGCAAAACTGAGATCCTTATAACTGGGACCACTGCTCCCTTCTTCCCTGCTCTGGTCATCCTCCCTGGGCTCTCCCCCTCCTTCTGAAGCCAGAAACCTTAAAGTCAGCTTTGGCTCCTTTTTATCCTTCGACCCTCACACGCAGGACATTGCCGAGAGGTCCCACTTCCAACTCTTCCTTCTCAAAAGAATTCTCCCATTTCTCACTTTTCCCCAGAAGCTCAATATTTCCCGAGCCCTGGTTCTCTCTAGGCTTGACTATTGCAACTGCCTCCTCCTCAATCTATCCTCTTCCACTCTGCGACACCCCCAGCTAATCCAGAATAGGACAGCCAGACTTATCCTTTGTCTTAAGCCCAGGGACCGCATCTATCCTGCCCTAAAAAGCCTCCACTGACTTTCAGTTGCTGCACGGATCAAATTCAAATCCCAATCCCTCTGCATCATCCACAAGGCTGACTGGGGCCGGGGACTACTCTATCTGCAACTGTCTTACCAAATACTCTCCTTCTACACCTCTACGCTCCTCTGGCACCAACTCTCTGTGTGCAAAGCATTCAGCTAAACAGAGCAGGAGGCTGCTCGCTTTCCTCAGTTGGTTCCTTCCTCTGGAACAGCCTACCCCCTCCTGCTGTATCTGGAGCAGGACCTTCTGAAGTTCCAAAATCACCTCAAGGCTCTCCTCTTTTCCTTCTTCCTTCCCCTGCTAATTCCAGAGTTGCTGTGATTGGTGTCTTGGACCCTTATACATCCACCGGGCCCCTGACCATTCACACCCAATCTCCCCAGCATCCGTCTTCCTTCCGCACTTGCCTCGGCTCACCTTCCGCACTGGAGATTCGCACTTTCCACCTAACGAGGCTCCTGGCGCATAGCACCTACTATACTCTGCACTTCACCTGTGGCTAACTCTCAAGCCTGGACACCTCAGCACCTACCCCACTGCCCTCTTCCTTCCTTCACTTGCATGTTCTGAATACTCACAAGGCATAGTAGGTTCGGCCACCCCTTCCTCACCCTTTATTTTTTGTATTTAATTGTACTGCTACCCTATGTCCTCTCCCAGCTGCGTTGGTGCTTTGAAACAGAATTTTATTTCCTGTATAAGTGCCTAACAAGCAAAAATTTAAAATAATATGATTTGTGCATTTTTCAAGCCATCTTCTCAAGACTACAACTACCAGAATCTATTTGGAAAAGGCAATGATCACCGAGCCCCCAGCTTTGCAGACTCGATAATCTAATGCTATGGGTGGACAGTGTGCTAGCACAGAGCAGTTTACATTACCGAATCTGGGGGCTCGATGAGCATTGTGTTTGTCAAATGGATTCTGTTCTGTGTGCACAGTGTGCCTTCTGCTCGGTCACAGGCTCTTTGACCCTTGAAGAACCTGGGGACTGTTCTCGGCAGGGGAGTATCCGGCATTGCAAGAGGGGTGGGGGAGCCATGAAAAAAGTCCTGTTACTTTTCTCCCCAAACGCAGTGCGCACAATTATCAGATCTCAACCGCACCCCCAAACCGGCCACTCCCTCCCCAATCTACTTTTTTGCTAACATTAGTGGCAGATGGCATTTTGACACATAACAAAATAAATAAAACTGCATGATTATTACATATGCAGGAAACCCATCTCTATAGAGCCTCAAGACCTCTCTCTTTACCTCGCTTCCTCCTCCTCTCTTCCCTGATAATCCCTCAGCAGAGTGACTGATGTGCAGGGCCCTTACGTGTCCTCGGGGCCTTGACCGTCCCCCTCCTTCCCCCAAATCTCATCCGCTGTCTTTCCTTCTACTGCACTTACTTGGCTCACCCACTCATTGAGGGTTGCACTTAAGTTCCTCTCAGAACTTACCCGCAGCACTTCTCCATGAGCATCGACGCACCTTATTCCTCACCCCTCTCACCCTCTGCACTTGCACGTTCTGAACACTCATGAGGCATAGTAGGTTCTTCTTCCCTTCCCCGGACTCAATTGTTTGTACTATTAATGCAACTAATCATCCTTGCTGTAATTCATTGTCTGCCTCCCCTGTCCCCCACCCTGTTTGCCCTGTGGGCGCTTTGGAACAAATGAAGGGCTCAGTCCAGACGCTCTGGGGCAAAATACTTGCAAACCTCCTAATTTGCATATGGATTGCGCCAACAGAAGTAACTTTACAGAAAAGGACATTGCAAGGAGCATCGTTTTTAATACTTGGAGGCACCATGGAAATTACTTTAGAATAAATTACCATAAGTAAACCAAGTGGCATATAACTTTGTGGTTCAACATATCTAAATTGCACCATTATATATGGAGCAACTCTATAGTCACTCTGCTTTTTTTTTACTAAAGTGGCATACCAAAATGTAACCCCGTCCCGCCAAAATCTACTGTGCCCCTTTTCTCGGACCACTGTGTAACCTGGTCCCTTTCACCATTCTCTGTACTGTATCATACTTGCCTGCCTCTGTATGTGCAACCTTCTGTAACCATTGCTGATCCTAAAGACTTAGCGCCCAGTTACCCTAGGGTTCGGCTGTGCTATACAAATAAACAAACTAAACTAATGTAAATCAACACCTACTGCACATTGTGTATACCCTCCCTATAGATACAATTGGGTGCAATGCAGATTGAACACAGAGCTCAGAAGCAACAATTAAACTCAAATCAAGCTTTCCAACTGGCATGTAGCTCAGCGGGGGACAGTCCCTACTTAAGGAATCGGCGTTCAACCCATCACCGGATATTGAAAACGAGAACCATGCCAAGGCCATTCACTCATTAACAGAGACTGCTGTTAAATGATAGGGGCTACTTTACCAAATGCAAGGGCTTGATATCAAATACCCCAGAATTTTGCAGCAGCACCACAGATTTCCGTCAAACGCCCATGTACTCGCTGCATCCGAGACAGACTCCCTGGGTATCTGATGGCAACCTATAATAAAAGGATTGCCAACAAATAAACATGCACTCGTCCCTATACACAGGAATTCTATTAAATGCCCAAGTACCCAATCAGAGATTGCCCTCAAAGGCCCAGTTATGCACCCATTGCTATGGTTCCCCATGAAGTACCCAGGCATGTATTTATTGTTCACTTGTTAGGTGCTTATACAAGAAGCAAATACTGTTTCAAAATACTCAATCTGTGGGTAATCAAATTACCAGGTGTTTCACCAAAGTCAGGTATACAAATCAAACTCAGAGTCATTCCATTGCCATGGCTTGCTATGAAACGCCCATTCCTGAATCACAGGAGAACCTACTCTGCCCCTTTGCCAGGGACGATCATCTAATGTCCAGGCATTCCCCCTATTGCCAAGTCTTGCCATGTGTATCCCAGGCATACACCCAAATGAAGCGGGCTGGCTGTACACGGTTTTGTCGCTATAAATTACACTATGGTCAGTTACCCTGTGCCCATTCAAAAACGGTATGTATATATGCTTAGGGAGTATGGGGGTGGGACCCCTACCACCCTCCATTAAAAGAAAAAACAGAAAACATGAGGGAATTTACTTGGATGAAACACAGAATAGGACGGCCATTCAAAAATCCAAGCTAACCACACCTTCGCAATGGATTGGCATCAAATACCCAGGTTCTCGCCACTTCAGGTTCGGACAATATTTGAAGACCCATCTGTTCCCCGAATAACTGCCTTTATAACTGGTCTTTGTAAGAAGACCCACTGATGACACGACTGTACGTTGAACTTGTAGCGTACACATAGCATTGGCTTTTCATGGTAAAGGTGGCCATCAAATGCCAGCCATCAACCCCACTGTCAAGGCGTTCAGTCAAATGCCCAGGTACACTCCCTATCATTAGTTCAGATACTCTGCCCATTGACGGGCATTGCCATTCCCTAGATTTGTATGGTCTATGCCCTTTAAGCTCTATGGTTAAAGTGTGTGCCTCTTTCCTAGTTGCCACATCCTCCACACCATAGGATTCACGTTACACAATCCCCCACCATTGTCAGACACCTGCAGCACCATTGCCTGGTTCAGTTTTGGTCTCTGTACATCCTTTATGTTGAAAGCGCCATATTCCCTTATGAAAATGGAGACAAGTATAAATATTGCCATCAAATGTCCAGGTACTTGGAAAACCCACCCCACGGCTGGGTCCCTGCTAATGCTGGTGCAGGATGGTGGATGCAGTGCAGCCAAACATGCAGCTATGCTGCCCTCCCCTTCCATGTACCAACATTAGAGGAGTTGTGTTTGGGATAAGAGTACAGCATTTTCTGCGCTCTCTCCTCCTGCCTCCCTGAACCCATTAACAATAGGGTAGAGATGGTAGGTAGGGCCACGGCGCACATGGACAATACAGCCTTGCATACCTGCCCTTACCACAGCCACCCACTACCGCTATCCCAATACCCTTGAATATAGGCAGCACTGCAGAGGTAGCGGGACACATCCCTACTGTCCTCAGATCCCGCCTGGCAAACTAAACCCACGGACTGGAGCAGTGGGATTGGGGACTTGGAAGGAGCAGGGGGTAATCAGTGGGGCCATGGGTTTGTGAAGGATGAACCAGAGAGAGGAGCCATCTGCCCCTCACATGGAGGCTGCTTGATCCGGGAGACCTTGGGGTCTCTTGCGACCTACATCCTGCGGACGTGGCCAGCGCTGGGAGAAATTTTGCTACTCTTGTAAACATTTTGCATCACTAATGAGCCGATATATACATGTACGTCAGGTTTTTCCCTTGCTTAGTAGAGTAAGAAGTATGGAGAAGGAAGGGTGACATTTGAATTCAGACAGCAGTCCAAGCATCCCTTGTGTCTAGCGAGTTATGCTATCAGTCTTCTGGATGGGTACAGAATCTCCCTAAAAAACGATGGACACCACAAAATAAATACACACCTCTTGTATTTACATTTTCCTAAACAAGAATATTCTTAATTAAAAGGTCACGCTTCATCATTAATTTCTCTTTCCATTTTCTGCCCACTGCCCCATTCCCTGGTCTCACTATCCGTCACTACTTTAGGCCACAGACTGATGCATGCCAACCGTAACCCTCCCATTCTATGCCCAGTCTGATGTTATGAACCACATGGGACATTCGGGCCCAGGAGGAAGCCCACATAGGATACATACAGGTAGGGCCAGTGGCATCAAGAAATGGGCAGCATGGATAGCCATGAGTCTGCTTCCAAAGACATGCAATGGCACAATCTACATAAGAGCCCCGGCACCTTGAGAACCAGGTTTTGGTAAACCGTGCGATTTCAGCTCTCGAGACTTGCAACAACTTCTGATCACCGTTTGCGACAGGATGCCTCTGGAAAGGTTAAGTTTGGGAGTTGTCCAGAGACCAAAGGATCAAAGTATCGGAGAAAGGTCAACGGTTCATTGCTAAACATGGGGCATGGGGGAATATGGAGGGTAGTTACCTGAAAAAGAGTCTGTTGTCGGACGTGTCAGAAGATCTTAAAGTGGAGTTTGGGAAACTTAGAGAGCCAGTGAAAGTCTGTGAGGGTTTGTTGGAGGAATACCAAAGAATCGAAAAGTAGAACGAATAGCTCAATAATCCCTTACCAAACATTTACAATTAGCCAGCATCAGAGAATTCCCAAATTAAAAGGTTCAGAAATTCTACCAGTATGAGCAATCAATGGGGTTGGGTGAATGAACATTCCAAATCCTGGCGTTAAGGGTCCAGGATGACTAACAGAAAGACGTGCTCTTTAGTTGAGGATCTGGTTTACTACCTGCTGCCAAAGAGGGGATCTTAAAGAAGCCTGAAGCTCCAGAACCCATAGTCAAGGTATATGGGTTCACTGGGAAGGGCTAACTAGAGGATAGGTCTGAATCAACCAACACACTGTACTGCCTCACAGCTCTACAGTTGGAGAAGGCAACAGAGGGTCCAGACCACAAACCATAGAGGACTACAAACCTCCACAATATAAGAAACACCCTTTTCCCCGTTGGAAACAACATGTCCTAGCCCTGTAAATTATAACGATCTATGTTAATCTGAAGAGTAATAGTGATCTGATTAAGTGATCACCTAATGGCGTAATAAGTACATGTTCTGTTATAGGAGGATTGATATGTATTTAACAAGTTTGGTCACTATCAAGATAATTAATGACGAGCATACAATCAGACACCTATGGTGTATTCATGTGAATGTAACAATATAGCAGTACCTCCTGATCAACCAGAGAGAGAATAGATGGGCACTGAAATGATCACACTGGGCCTAGTTTTCACACTTATTTGGTCTATTTTCGGTCTCTGAACATGGGACTATTATCTACGGGCTGGCTTTATGCCGTGCCAATTTAGTTAGACAGAGTATTACCTTAGCACAGTCTGATGCAAGTTCAAAATGTTAACACGATTCGATCCTAGCCCTGGGGGTACCCGTTCCTAACTTATTATGGGCGTCTATGTTTAGCGGACTGCATTCAATGGTCCCACACTATCTTTCTTTGTGCAGTAACCGCTTACTTGGAGATGTACAACTAATAATACTGGCCCCCTTCTTGGAGTACAGCCACAACAAGGGACCTGCCCCCTTCTCCTGAGCCTAATCTTTAACTGAAGACACACTCGGGTGAGGTTGAGGCGAACAACTACTAATGTCAATATGTATCCATCTGCTTACTAGCCCTTCCTGACATATCTATTGAACTTTTTGAACAGTGTTTTCTAGCTCATTTGAAAAACACTCACTGAGGTTTTTCATGTATTAGTTACAGATTAAGAGCTACTTGGCATCCCACCGCAACCTACACTAGTGACATTGTGAGCCCCCACGAGCACCACGCAAGGTAATGGTAACCCAAAGTGTGGTTCTCTTATTCACCTTTTAGGGAATATTACAGATTCACCTAGCTATAGAATTAGCTCCTTATCTGTTGCCTTCCCTTTTAATTTACAGGTTGCACGTGCACACTACATATTTCTTCTTACGAAGCAATTGATTTTTTTATTGGGATTTTCGTGATTATGACAACCCTCCTGATGAATGTTCTCTGAATAACTCCCTAAGAACAGAAACATGTTGAGACTATTTCCTGGAGTCATACAGGGAAACAACTTGTGTTATCTAGTAGTGATCAGAAACTGATACAGAATCAGCTATATGTTGAACGTATTGTTCACTTTATGTTTACCGACCATTTGATTGTTATCGACGAAATCCTATGCTTTTTAGGTGATGATCAAGAATGATCCTTTTGTAATGTACTTAATAGTTTTGTGATGATTGTTATTAATGGTGTGTTTTTATTAATTCTTAATGTGTATCAAATTAAAGTTTATATACAAGTGTTTTTAGTAACTTATCTAGGTGTGCAACCTGTCTTTTGAGCTCTGTCTCATATATAATTTGATGCGTTACCCCTCCCGGGCATAGACAGAGTAGACACTGTTTCCACCTTGCGGTGGACCAGTGACTACCGAGATTCCTTCCTTATTGATAGTCTACAGGTTTGCATGCCCCATGGCGCTCCTGAAAGAGGATCAGGTAGGTTCAACAACTGCCGCTTCACTGCTCAGCCTGCCGCCTTCACCAGTCATCTCACCTCATTCACAGTCACCTCATGCTCTGCTCACAACCCATTCACTATCTATATTACTTCACTCGCTGGCCACCTCCCAGGCCTCACTGATCACTACGGCACACTCCCTGGCGGACTAGTCGCCCTCATTCACTCACCTGCACTTCGGTCTCCTTCACAAGAGAACTATGCCTTGTTCACTCATCACCCCACAATCAGTCCCCGATCGCCATTCACTGGCGCTGTCCCTCATCCACTGGTCATGCTGCTCCCCTCATCCTCACGTCACCCAGCCTCTTACACTAGTCACCTTGTCTCACTCGTTGGTCGCTCTGCCTCATCACGTTTTACCCCAAGTCACTCACTGGCCACTTTTGCTTCGTTTCGCGGGTCAAGTAGTTATGTGTTAATTAGATGAGGAGGCATTTTTTGTGAAAATATGAATGTAGAGATCATTTTAAAAATGTGTTTTATTTGTCACACATGGGTGGCAGGCATGACTCGTGTAGCATGCATGGTTCGAAATTGCCGGGAGATATTTAGCTCCTGCTTGTAGCCTAGAAGAGCTTGTTCAGCATTGATCACAGAGCTACATTTGACTCCAAGGCAACTACTGTTTTATAAGCAGGATATCCGTGAAAAGTTTGAAAACAAAAAATAAACACGAATGGAGAAAATGCAGGGGGACTCCCCCGCTTCCCCACCTTACCCTAACTCCACCCATTATTGACCATACATATACTAAAATAACTACAATTTTCGGTCAAAATAATTTCTCCTTTGTTTTTTAAACTAGGTTATTTCTACGGATACCGTGATATTTATAAAAGGAGCTGGACACATCTAGAAGTCTGAAAGCATAATGAAGATAAAAGTTAGTTTGCATCTCAGGTGGAAGTTAAATTTGCGGCATGCTGTTTTGTTACAGAGATGTAGATCCTGCTTCCCAGGTGATGCCGCATTCAACCCCTGTCCATCAAATCTTTATTTCGATCCCTGAACCATGGCTCTTTGACCTCAAGTTATTCAAACATTGTAGAGGTCTGGCAACAATGGACTATGTGACCTCTCCATTTGCCTTTCTGACCGTCCCTCCTGCCCACTAACCACACCACAATATAGAATTCTGGAACCTGGCAGCCGGTTTTATTTCCTACAACTTCAGACACCTGAATCATGCGTTAGTGGTATATTGGTGTATGAACTGGCATACAAACAATGCTACAAAACAAAAACAACAAAAAAAACAAAATAAAAACTTGCTCAACCAAGGTTCGATAAAATAGGATCTTTAAACAAAACGGTACACAACTAATAAACCACCACTGGCCAACCCCACAGGGGCAACTTT
Organism: Ambystoma mexicanum; assembly: GCF_040938575.1. NCBI lineage: Eukaryota > Metazoa > Chordata > Amphibia > Caudata > Ambystomatidae > Ambystoma > Ambystoma mexicanum. Next base: position 1,052,450,212 of record NC_090929.1, on the reverse strand, counting down.
GAGAAGAAGGGAGTGCGGTGAGGAGGGGAGGGGATTGGGGAGCGGGGGGGGGTACTCCAAGCTGTAGACATGGGTGCTTAGCAAAATATTTCAGCAGCAAATGTCAGTGTTACTGAAGGCTTCAAACTCACTGGGGCCCTTCAAAGTGGCCCAGTTGGAAGGGGGCATCTTCAAATACATTTATCTTCTTGTATTTGGGGCTCAACAGCACGGAGCAAGATTTCTGGGCACTTCGGTGCAGTCGAGGCGCAATGGCGAGTAGGTGTTGAGACGACAAGATGGAATGGGGTAGGCAGAGTCGAGTAGCAGTCACAATGGGTCGAGTCGATAGATTCAAATGGGACGAGTCAACTGTCAAGACGGTGACACCAGCGGTCAAGTCAGTTTTCGAGATAGGTCGAGACAACTGCTCCTGTTGGATCGATTTGTCGGTTGAGACTGGCGAGTCAGTTGCTTCAACAGAGCTGACTCAACTATTGGGTCAAGGCGATCTGCTTCAATGGGTTGAATCAGCATCTGGGCAGCTTGAAGAGCGGGTTGAAGTACTTTGAGTGAAAGGCAGCACTGCCGGTCCTGTAGCAGTTCAACTGATGAGCTGACTAGAAACGAGTCTTGAAGCAGTCAACAGGAACTGGGCGGTCTTCTAGACTTTACGGTCACTAAGAGACCAACGCCTCGGTTTTAGCGGCAAAAGGAGTCCTTTCTTCTGCCCTTCCCAGCAAGGGCGGTTTGTAGACGGCACGTGTAGGGGTTCGGTTACATCCAATGACTGTTGAGTATTAGGGCCTCAGCTACAGTAGGCTTTGTCCACACAGCAGTTCACCCCAAATGTGCCCGAGGGCGTGGGCAGGGAGAAAAGCTTGGAACTAATTTCACTTCTCTTGCATAGAAGTTTGGAGTAGACGGTCCTACAAATAAGATTGCAGTGAATCCAGCTTCTTGCAGAGTCCAAAGATGAATCCACCAAGGGAATCCACCTGCACCTAGAAACACTTGTGTACAGGCGCAATATAATTGCCATATCATATCAAGGATCCAGATTGGTCCACAGCAAGACACTTGTTGGTGAAATCCTGACCGTTCTAACAAATGCCCTTTTCCGGATGAGGTCATACCCAGAATGCCTTATGTTCTGGAAGAGGTAAAGTGGGGGGTAGTACAAGGAGGTTTGTGAACCCTAGCCAATGCAAGATGGTAAAACCTCTCTGTGGTCTGAACATCTCCCCTAGGCTATTCTAACACCACCCTTCCATTGCCTGCCTCCATCAAAAAGGACTGCGTTTGAACCACTGGTTCCCATGCGACCTTGCAGGGAGGTTTCCTGGTCCCTGGAGGAAGGTCTTGACCATCCCCGGGGTAAAAGAGAAGCTTCCTGAGCTGAACCTAACAGAGCGGTTGTAGGTTCACCCAGGTCAGCCATCTAACACACCAGGCCTAGTCATCCAGGAGTCGCTGCTCACAATACATGACATCAAAAGCTTGCGGCTGCATAGCATGGCTTGCATAGAGATTTCAAGATCTGCCAAAAGGTTGTCTGGGTTATACAATTATATTTTGAACCAGTGGTGCAGATGGTTAAAAATCCACCACTGCCTTTTGGAACCAAGTCTAAACAGCTGTGTTCAAGGTGCAAATGTGACCTTTGAAACTCCTTGCTTCCACTGCACAGCAGTGGCTGGGAATGTCAGGAGAGGGTCACAGCAAGGTACATGTCTGCATTATGACTTGAAATTGGGGAGGGAGGTGGGTGGCTCCAATTAGAAGATATCCCTTTCAGGAACTGAGATACCTGCATCATTTCTGTTGGTGGCGAAAAATAATATCGGGCTATCCCACCCCCAGCAGATTACATCACAGGAAAACATTGGAAAAGAAAGAAAAGACTTCTTGTTGTGCTTTACAGGCACACGGGAGAGGAATCGATTCCTACAGTGGCGTGGATTGCTCTACTTTTTCGATCACAGTGGCGTGGATTGCTCTACTTTTTCGATCGATTATGTATTTTGGTTCCCGATTTGGTCAGTTGCTAAGCAGTCGAACTTCAAAATTCAGATTCGGGAAAAAAAAAAAAACGACATTAGGAAACCTAGTGCCACAGGATAGAGCACCTCGCGAGCCCTGTGCAGATTAGTGGCAGCTGGACTGCACGAGCAACTCACGCACCATGGGGCGTGTTCATTCTTTTCACCAATACAAGCAGGACCTACAAGTTCCAGCATGCCACGTGACAGATTAGAAAGCCAGGACTGGATAAAGGTGCTTCTGGTGACACGTGGCATGTTGTGAACGCTCCATAATATGTGGATTTTACCAGAACAAAACTTCATGTTCTGATCTCCCTCTCCCCCTCTTCTATTGTCAACAGTTCTGTGGAACGATTGCTGCCAATAGGTATGCAGGCAAACGATGAGAGCAAGGTTAACATCTGTAATTCCGGAAATCACAGCGCGTGCTACTTCTGTGAACACTGCGGAGCGGGGCACCTCTTTGTAAAGTGAACACCCCAGATTCAACTAGCATGACATTTTGCTGGCTTGCGCCAGTCATGTATTGCAGTTTCTCAATGCTCAGGTGTGCAACTGCTCGGAATGCAGGGATGGGCAATACAATGTCTGATCAGGAATGCGGGTCTCTAGGAGGGCGCAACGTGAGACAATTGCCCTCCCTAATTGCTGCCCCACCCCCCTAATTGGACCTCTGACTCCATTCACATTGAGGGCATGTTTCAGTATTAGTTGCTCGGACAGGCTAGCTATCACGTTTATTTATTTATTTTAACAGTCTCTGTGTTAGCTTAGCCTGAACTTTCATCTGGGCCGAAGCACAGGAATAAATGGGCCATTAATATTACTAGAGTGTGTGGGGGGGGGGGGGGGATCTATATTAAAAGTGGGCTTCCCACATGTTGAGCACTCATAGGTGCCTTCTTACATTTTAGCACGGGTGGCTTTAAGTTTAATCTGTTTTTTTCTGTTAATTCACATACAAATACCCTTCCATTGTTTTACCCCTTTCTTTTAGTATTTCAGTGGATGGTATACTAAATTGCTATTAACTTGTCAAACTGATCAAAATTAAACGTTTCCATTATTTTCACAGCAGTTATTAGGAAACTGGACTGTGGATTCTGAGGGTAGCACCCTTGCTCTGAACATTAACAAGCAACCAGTCCAACCACGCCCTGGCCGGACAGTGCATTTTAAAGCCAATTTTGTAAACAATTGCAAAAAGAAATGGGATTTACAATCTGCTTTCATTTATTTTATTTTTTTAGAACACGCTTAATACCTGAATTCGGTTTCTATGCACAGATCCAGGATTCGAACCTCTGTTGCTCTGCGTGGTCTTGCTTCCAAGATGGCACCATGCCCCTGTGCCATCCTCCATCCATAACAACTCAACAATAGACATTAAACCTCCTGAGCTACCTCTAGGTATCCTTCTGCTTTAGGAAGTGGAAACATCGGATGTCGCACCCTTACTGTTGTGCTCCAATGCTAGTGCATAGTGCTAGTGCATTGGAGCACAACAGTAAGGGTGCGACATCCGAAGTGCAGTTCACTTACATGACTAATGCCAATATCATTTCATCTTCAGCCACACTGACACTGGGCACAGTCATTTAGGAGGTATAGTCAACCTGTAAACCTCTCTTTGGGGGGCAAAGTGAGAGGCCTGCCCCCACTGCTAAAGAACTAAAGGAGGGGCAAGGCTTAGATGGATCATTGTTATGGGTTATCTGTAAAAGCACTGAGGGTGCACTTTATTGAAGACCTCTGAACTGTCATGTTGGACTTGTGATGTGTGTTTGGCTGAGGAGCAATTGAGGGTGACCTTCAAGGTACTGGATGAAATAGGGCAGCATAGTTGATTGCAGACGGTTAATGAAGAAATGTAGAACAAAAGAAATTAATTGATTTAAAGCTACAGCAACAAGAGATGATAAAACATGTTCAGTGAAAACACGCAGTAAAACACTTTATGACCAAATGCCACAGAAATTTCTTTGTGTGCCTTCTTGCAACTGTTCAACAGAAGTTAGTGTCGAGAGACAGATGAATATGTCATCCATAGCTTCTGCCCCACCCCCAGCCCAATACTGCACAGGTGAGAGACATTACTCACTAAGACAACGGCACAGCCCTTATCCCAGGCAGGTACAGCAGGAGATGGACATAATCCAAGATGGCAATGATAAACAAACTAACAATGAGATAATACATGTGCATGCATTAGACATGAAGCAAATGGGTAGTTAGCATGAACAAACACTAGGTAATATATGCATTTAAACATGAAGAATATTAACATGGCAACCATACAGACATGAAGAATACCAACATAAGCAATGTATACGCTGAATGCAACATGATCGATACGCGATTATATCTTACTAACATAGAAATACCACATAATGGGCAGCCATGTTTTCCACAATGGAAGCCACAACATGGTTCTAAGTAAATGAAGGGCCTCAAGGCTTCACGAGAATTCTAAATGCCGAAATAACAAAATACATATTCAGGCAGTTGCTGACAATCAGAGCCAAGGTTACTGAGAAACTAGACAGGGTCCAAACATTGTAGAAAAGACAAGATATTTCCCAGGACACAAGAAGAATACTCCCCAATTAAAATCTGAAAGAGCACAACCAACCATTGTGAGCCATATGCGAGCAAACCATAAACCTAAGAAGACTCCATGAAGAATAATGTCCCCAGTGGTAAAAGCAACCATAACAGTTGCACCAATATTAGCTAAAATCCCAATAAATGCAGGATAAAATAATTCCAAACACGGTCTCATCACACATGACCCAAAATTGAAGAACACGGTCTATTTATTAGCAAAGAACACAGATAGGACACCTGCCTTACTCCATCCCCAGACATGAGGTGCAGCAGAAGGTCAAATACAAAGCAATCGATCTGGCTCATGGCCTAGGAATAAGGGATGTTTTTTCTTTCATTTAAAGAAAAGTCGTCCATTGACCTCTCTCCACCTACTCCTGTCTGGCTCATGTCTCAATCTGTCAGTTGTCCAAGGTTTGTCGGTGGAAAGCCAACCAATCAAAACCCTCAATGTCAGACCGCCCAGTACGTATTGTGCCAAAAGATTACAGTGTAGAGATGATGTTTTTTTATTATGATCAATTTAGAGGTGGTCCCAAGAGGAGCTATTAGGTAGTGTTAGCCAACCAGAAATGTAACCCCAAATGGAATGTATATGTAGTCAATCCCCTTAACCAATCCTTAGTCCTCGTAGGTTTATAAAAACTAACACGTTTTGAGTAGAAGACTTGTTTTTGAGAAGCACGTTGAGTGCAACATTTTAAGCCTGGATGCTGTCCCCGTCTTATTTTGGATGTTTCCATCAATGAGTCCACGTTTTCTTCTGGCTCCAGATCCTCTTCGTAAATTGGGGTTTCCCAGGCCATCTTAACATTAGCTTTTTAGGGCGTAGATTAATTTGATGCAAACAGTTTATATTCTTGAACCTAGTCTGAGCTTGCATAATGTCACATAACTACATACAGCTTGGTAAAATATAGGCTTACTTGAACCAGTTCGGCCTATTGACCATTTGTTTGTGCCCCCACCTACCTTATGCGCTCCCCGACGTGCCACCCTAATATGGATTTCTAGAGATGCCATTGATAAAGTCTGGAAGCCTTTTAAAAAAAATAATTTAAAAAAAGCCTGCACATACAACTGCAGCAGAAAAGAAATGTAAAGGAATGTGAACTGTGTTGCCCCCACCCCCTCCAGCCATGGATAAGGGGGGACACTCTGCCCAACGAGGCATTCGATAAATGATCACCTCCCTGTTTAGAAGCCTTGTTTGTTGCACTTCTGAACAGCATAGGCCTGTGAAATGATGCAGGCACAGCTGCACAGAAAAACATGAGCATAGTCTTCAGGACCTGCTTAGGCTTCAGCATGTGCCAACAGAAATAGTTGATTTTATCAATTTTGGCAGATATGTTGCGAACATGAGGGGCACAATGGATGCACCCTAGTGTAAGGTGGCCCGAGAGCAGTTTAATTGAGGCCTTGTGTTGTCCACCGGATGGTGAGTGCACTTCCTAGATCTGGTTCCTTTGGCTTTCCAGATGTGTTGGACTACAAATCCCATTGGTCCTAACTAGCAGAGTCAATGGTGCAGTATCATGGGACTCGTAGTGTAAAACACCTGGCGAGCTGAAGCTTCTTGGCCCCTCCCCTAGATCATGCATTTGTGTGGCAATCGCAGCCTTTGAAAGCTTGCATGTTAGTGAGATGGAGCTCTTACATTGCTAATAAACCACAATACCAAATCTGTTGGCATGTCTAAAATCCCAGACTCGCCCAATATTGCAAGCTAACATTCCCAAGGGGGGGGGGAGCAGGAATCCTACCTTGAAAGGCTAAATGAGCTGTTTCCGCACCTGTGGCACCTCGTCCAAACTATTCCCCTATTCTTTATTCCTGTGTCCAAATTATACAACTCGTAGGCATACATGGTTGAAAAAAATTCCCTACTCAGGGAAACAGGCATAACACATCTCCAAGATACCCCTCATGTGGGCGCACAGCCAGCGAGGCGTTAGGTTTGCAGTCGCCCAACTTTCATGGAGAGCGTGGGCGCCCAGAAGACACGGATGGAGAGCCAACTTCATAAGGATAGCGCTGAGGGAACGGGAGATTGATTTAATTGGCATAATTGAGATGGTTTATCAAAGCACGTGTTGCTTCTCAAATGCATCTTGACTTGACCTTTATTTGGTCATCAAACGCACGGTCCTTTAATTGCATCAAACTATGCATTTACTAATAACAGTTATATTGTACACACTAGAAATTGACCGTGGGTGCATCATGAGGACACACACAGGCATTACATAGAGTAAGCATAGATGGATCATGGGAAGAAGAGCATCCTGGGTGGAATGTTGGGTAGAAGAGAAGAGTGTCTACTTAACTACGAGCCCAGGTCAGTGCCTTAAAGAGGTAAGAGCCAAGCATGATGGACGAAAAAAAAATAAATCAGTGGCTATGGCGGTACAATCAGAGCAAGTGTGGGAACCAAGAGTTAATACAATTGTGGCAAGATGGAGGCCCTCCAAACACAGCTTTTCTGGACCACAAATCAGTCAACAAGTAGATTAGGTTTCATTATTCTACTTACACACTTCAGACAAAGGATTTACCGGGGTAAACTAGTGCAAAAATCAAAGTACGGGTAGAGGACACGCTGCATTCTACAAAAGGCACATTCTGCCAAAGAAGACGAAGTAACAGCAGTAGTAGTAGGTAGAACCCTTGACACTTAAGACAACACCTACCCCCATGTTGGAATGAGGGCGATCAGCGTGGAACAAAAGTGCAGGAGAGGGCGGAGCCTACAATTATTCCTTCCTTGTGGGAATTCAGGACGAACATACTCTCCTGTTGAGGGGGTAAACCTCAAGGAAATTGCTGGACAGCTGCTAAGCCAAAAGCGGGGAGAGTTTAAGCCAGCCTTCAGTAATGTAAGTATGTCCAGGTCGCAACATATATGTATATAATAAGTCAATAGAAGGAGAGGGACCAAGTGGTGGCATTTCACAGTATATATTTTCTTCATTATAAGAAGAAGTCTGTCTATCCCAATTCTAAGGTGTTTCCCTGCCTAATACAAAACTAACTATGGTGCTCGTGGTCATTTGTGTAGTCCTATAGTCGGTGCAGGAGAACGACTCCCTTCTCCTGCGTGAGCTTTCCCCGGCTACAAGAAGCTATTCTTAAATAGTTCTTGGCGATTTCCTGAACCAGTCCTCTCAGCTCTTCTAGCTGATTCTTCCACCTCCCCTTTTCTCCATGAACAATAGTCACTTGGGTTATGAATTTGGGGTGTTGACCCTTATCCTTGCTTGCAGTGTCTTTATTACTTCTCTCACTTGTACTTGGATGCTGTGATCCTCTACTATTCCTATTCAGTTGACTCTGTCCATTCGGTTCCTATGATACTTGTTTGTTCACTGGGACGATTAGACTGAATCCTTCCGTGATTTTTCCCTCGTACAAATAATTACTCTTCACTGGGATGAGTAAGCTGGGTCCTACACTGGTTTACACACTTCTGAATAATTACTGCGACGAGTAGGCTGTCTGTCTCTGAATAATTACTGCGACGAGTAGGCGGACTGTCTATGAATAATTACTGCGACGAGTAGGCTGTCTGTCCCTTCCTCCAGTGTTCCTCCCCAGGTCTCCCGCCTCTCCCATTACCCTTCTCCATATGGGCTAGCGGTTTCTCTGAACCAGGTTATCCGTCTGCTTTGGAAGGTCAAAGGGACGACCCCTAAATGACGTCCCTGGAAATGACTACACTTACCAGAATAACAAAATGTATCAATATTTCAATTGATTACTTTAGTAACTTGATGATAAATGAGTAGTGTAGTTCAACACAATTCAAAGTTGTATTCTTAATGCAGGCATGTGGGCGGCACATATGGTTGGAATGGCGGACTTTGAAACTTTACGGACATGTAAAAAAAAATAATGTATGTTCAGTATTTCTACAGCGCCAATCACCACTGTGTAGTCTTACTGCGCCTAAACTTGCCTGAGGAGTAGCACATTGGGATCCCACCAGGGTATCAGGCCTGGTCTGTAAGTTTTACCCTCTGCCTATCTACTCTGCTAAGTATGTATGCGATGTCATGGGTGCCTGCAAGCGGAATGCGGTGTGAATGTGCTCTGCAGGGTGTTCCCTGAATGACAGTTAATGAGGGGCTGGCTTGCAGAGGGGGTGGCCGCTGGATGTGCCCAAGTCCTGTAACTGGACCCATCTATGCGGTAACCGAGTAAAGAAGATTCATTTTTGTACCCAAGGCTCCGTGTGATCTATGGACCAATCCACTTTTTTAAAAGGTTGCAAGGAGAGGAGGCGATGGGAAGGGGAATTAGCCAGTGGACCAAACATTTAAAAAAAAAAATAAAACAAAAAACGTAGTGGGCAAAGAAACACAGGAGAGGAGGGGGTCAAGGTTGTGTTAGCTGGGATGCGAGTTTTTATTTTTTAAACTGGGATTACTTATTTGGAAGCATGACAAAAAGATTAAGGTAGTAAAGGAAGACTTAACAGTTGGCAGGATATAGACCACACTATGCCGGGTGGTAAATATGGTGGGATAATGTAATGCATGGTTCAATAACATTTAAAAAAACAACCACAAACAGGGGCGTTGCTAGGAGGGGGCTAAGGGGGCTATAGCCCCTGATCTTTTGGTTGTAGCCCCGGATAGAATCTCAGGAGCTACAGCCAAAAGACTAGCTAGCCCCCAGTCCAAACAGTTCCAACATCAGTGTAGCCCCGGGTCTTTTCCAGACCTAGCAACTCCCCTGACCACAAATATACACGTTTTAAGGTAAGGAAACGGTGCATAAACACGAACCACTTTAGAAGCACCGCTGGCAGGCCTGCGCATTTTCTGCATTCCCGCTATAAAAGGAGCCACATCCACTCTCCCTGGTTCTCTGCTTTCACCACAGGCCCGGGCGGCACGCCAGCAATGCTGCATCCCGGCCTCGCGCTGTGGGAACCGACTGGGAACCTGCACTGCAGAGCACTACAGGGAAATGCACGTGTGCAAGTCTACACAAATAAAACGGGTCCCGGGTTCATAGATGTATGCGTCCATGCATTATTTAAGGCCGTTACGCAGAACAAAACATGGCTACATACATGCCAATCCTACTTTTTGGGCGGGAGACTCTCGAATGTTGGCATTTTTTGCTTTCTCCCTCCTAGCCTATTTTTTTAGCCCCAATTCAATCCAATGGGGAAATTCACTTATCACGATTTCTGTCACAAAATTTCCCTCCCAGCTCTGGCAAAATATGGCATGTATGTGGCTATCATTTTGGGGCTTAATCCGGTTCTATATAGGAACGTATGTTCTCGACATCTCAAAACAGGACCATGAGGGGGCTGGGGAGGCTCTGTCAACAACAAATGTTGGCGGGCAGAGCATGACATTTCCACTGCACTCTTGAACGTCATCAAGGCTAAGCGCCCATCACAGGGCAAAATCAAGAGGATTGGAGTTCTGCCCAGCAGGTTTGTCCAGCAGCAGATTAAACCACAGTGGAGATCCACAGCGCAACGTGCGTCATACATAAAGCCAGTGCTTTAAGTGGGGTAAGAAATTGAGAGGGGTGAGGGGGGGCTCGTTTGGGGGCGTGGCATCCACTGTGGGCGTGGTCTAAAGTGCACAAATCATAGTAGGGTGCAGCATTTATATATTTGTATGCGTACTACTATGGTTTGTGTATTTTTCAAGCCTTCTTTTATAAACATAGCAATGTTACATATTTCTATGTTTATAAAAAGGTGGCTTGAAAGGGCACAAACCATAGTAAGTTAGGCACACTTGTGTGCTTACCTTACTATGGTTTGTGTACTTTTCAAGCTACCTTTTATAAGCATAGACATTTGTAACATATGGCTTGAAACGTACTCAATTCAAACCATCTTTTATAAAGCGTTGAGGACGGACAAAACCCAAGGTGGCTTTGTCCGTCGACAAAGCTTTATAAAAGATGCTTTGAATTGTGCACGTTTCAAGCCGTCTGTTATAAACATAGAAATATTTCTACGTTTATAAAAGATGGCTTGAAACGTACACAGTTCAAGGCATCTCTTATAAAGATTTGCGGGCACTTCGGGCCCAGTGATCTCTGCTTTGAGCAGAGATCACAGAGCCCGAGGCGTCTTTCACCCTCTGCAAACCCGCGGGCTCCGTGATCTTATCTGCATATTAGATCATGGAGCCTGCTGGTTCATTGAGGGTCAGTGACCTGGCGAGGGCAAACAAAGTAACTGTAACTTCCCTGATGACGCCTCAGATGGGGGGGGGGGTCATCAGGGAAGTTACAGTGACTGACAGAAGTGCCAGCCAGCCTCAACGACTCTGTGGCTGATTGGCACTTCTGTCTGCTTGCCTAACGCTAAACTGGCGGGCGCATCTCCCGTCGCGGCTGCGGCCGTGGCAGGATAATGCATCCTGCCATGATGTGGTGGGACCGGGGGGCCCCGGGTCAGCCCCACTTTTGGAGACTGCCGGGGCCCAGCCCCGGCCCACTTAAAGCACTGCATACAGCACTGACCTGTGAACCTAGGAAGCTAGTTCAGTGGCTGCAAGCAAAGGGTGTTCCCCTGGCAGTGTAATGGTACAAACTATACACAGGATTTCTCAAACAGGTTTTTGGTGCAGGCATAGACCCAAATGAGGTGCATTAGGCTGGCAGTCACACGCTATTCTGATAGCAACCCGGGCTCGTGGAGCCGTCTGTCTGCTGTTGAGGCAGATCTGGAGCCGATATGTTCTCTGGCACGAAGAGTCTACACGCACCAAGTTCACACGCGCCACATTATTCTTATCGTATAAGGGCCTAATGTTAAACTGGTAAGTGTTCGATGAACAGAGCTATCATATGGAGGCAGAGCACTAGAGCAGCAAAATACAGCCCCCATGAAACAGGCAAACAAACCAAGAAACCAGAATATTATGTACCTGTTTATAACGCACCGGTAGCCCGCAGGCATCAGGGCCCGGAGAAGACCCAGAGTAATCTAAATCGTATGGTTTCTGCTTGCCGGAAACTAAGAAGCGTAATAGTTATCATTGGAACAAATAGGTTTTCAGCAATTTCCTGAACCTCTGATAATTCACTTCAAGCCGTAATGCCATTGGCAGTTTGTTCCAGCGTTGTGCTGCCTTGACGGGCAAGGATTTTCCACGCCTATGCGCACAATTTGCTCTGGGGATATTCAGAGTGCCCCTATCCGCTGATCTAAGGCATCTTTGAGGAGATTATAGGGAGAATTGTTTCTTGAAATAACTCAAGAGCCTCTCCATACAAGCATCTGTGGATTACGGTCATGGCCTTGAAATGTACTCTCTCCTCCACCCTTAACCAGTGTAAGGCTCTCCTCCCCATTGATACATGCTCTCTATTTTTAATACACTTAAGCCGAACTGCATCGTTTTCCATGACTTGCCACTTTTTTATTTCCCACTTTGTGGCTCCTACCAGTAGGTCATTGCCATAGTCAAGACGTGGCAATATGATGGCTTTTGCTATGGTTGTAGCATTTACTTCATTGATGAATGGTCCTCTGGCTCCCATGAGGTGCATATAGTAAGCATTGTTTTTCTGAAAGTAATTGATCCGAGCCTCAGATCCCACAGATGCTTCCACAATCACCCCTAGAGTTTTCACATAAGAATGCAAGAAACAGGATGATGCAGGCAAAGCTTCTGCGACACATACCGAGCTAAGTAGCTGTTCCTGAAAGAGAAAAAAGAGGACACAGACACTTCACGTATGAAACAGGGTCCCACTCACAACACCTCCCCTACACATCTCCTTATGTTCATCTCATATCTCTTCAATAAGTCTGCTGGGTCTCTTAATTATCTGGCTCAGCCGGTCTTCTCCCTCAGCATCATTCTCTGGGAGCACTAGCTTTTCCTCCTATATGTATCCTTCGCCGCCGGTCGTCTCTTGGGTGTCCTGTTGCACCCCTGCAGGTTCCTGGTTCAATGATTTTTCTCCCCCAGGTATGAGGTGCCTGAAGAACGACACGTTTCTGGTCACTTCTTTCTTCCCGTTGGTGGCAGTGATCATTGTCCCCTTCACCCCTGTCACCTGCAATGGCATGCTCTCAAACCTGAAATATGTCCCTTTGTATCCTCTGCATCACCAAGACATCATCTCCTTCACCAAAGACATTTCTCTTGGCCCCTCTCTTCCGGTCGGTCCACTCGATGGCTAATTCCTTTCCTCGGCTGTCTCTCTCGTAGCTCGGCTTCTACGACTTCCATCTCTCCTGCTTGTGCCCGATTCACTCTGTGCACCTGCTGTAGCGTTGTACTTGCAGTATCAGATTAGAAAGCAGTGCGCCGCCTCTCCCATCTTGACCATGACCTTCAGGTCGTAAACACCTTTCTACTCACCATGCATCAGGTTGAGGAACTCGTCCGTATATTCAGGGTATGATTCCTGTGCGTGTTTGTCGAATTCACTGTATAAGTCTCCAGGGCAATCGTACTGTTCCGTGTAATGTCCTGCCTGTGGCAACTGCTCCTCGCTTGGGGCTTCTCCATAGTCCTTATTCTGGTCCATGGCTCTTCTTATCATTCTTCTCAGCAGTTGTGTGCAAAATGGCACCAGTCTCCACTCCTGTTGTGGGTTTGGTCTGGCAAGTGGACACCAGCTCACGGGCATCGCTTGCAGTTGTCGTCCAGCCTTCCCTTCCACACTTCAAACATCTTTGGCTGCCAGCTGATGACGGGACACATTCCAGAATGTGGGAATGCCTGGCCACAGCAAAAGCACAGTCGCTGTGGGCGGGGACCGGGCCGCACCTGCATGTATCCGTGCCTCTGCGACCCTCTCGGCGTGACTGGGTTGTGGTCAGGTCCTTTTTCCTGGTCTCTGGCTGCCGAGAATGCGGACACAGTCTCCTCGTCACCCTTCTTCTTGGGCATCTCCATGACGTTGCTTTGTGGACCCTCGCCATCTCTATGACCAGGTCAATTGTTACTGGCTTCTTCGGGAGCTGCTTTCATAGCACCGACGACACGAATCCCTCTATCATCATGCGTAGCCAAACTGCCTCATAATCGGAAAAGTCTGAAAACTGGCAGTGAACCAGCTTCTGTCGAAGTCAAGTGATGAATTATTCCACGGTTTCATGTGGGTATTGTTGACATTCATTGAATACATATCTCTCATAGTCTATTTGGTGGCTTTTCGTCTAGCGCCATCACAGATCATCATAGGTGGTCCTCTCTCTTGTTGGAATCGTCTTGATGATCCCCTTCATCTCCATCCCGGCAAAGTTCATGAAAAGGTCCTTCAGGACCAGCGATTTCTCTTCCGCAGCAGCCATGATGAAGTAATCAAAGTCCTCGACTCATTCAGTCCACCGTGGTCCATTGTCATGTTGAGATGGCAGGTTAAACAGGCATGGCGTCCTTAAAAAGGTCACTTTTGTGATGCTCCGCTGTGGCACCCCTTGTTCATCAGCCTGGTCCACCATGGTGGCGCTTCACTAAAACTCAAGACCTCCTGGCGTGCACTCAGCGCTGTCCAGTGCAATGCTGTGTTCTGGTCTCTGTCCACTCTTTACAGCAGCCCCACGACTGGCCCTCTGTTGTAGCCTGCACAGTATTCTTGATGCTGCCTCACATCAGTGTGCACGTGGTGGCAGACATTGTTACTTTGCTGGTCGTAGGGGCTGTGCAGTGGTGTCTCTCTGCCCTAACGGCCTCCCTAAAGCATGCTGGTACAGTAGCATTTCTTTGCATAAGCATATCCTCCATCCTCTGTTGCCAGGTTGCTGGGGGCAAAGTGCATTCCAGCCAGCCAGTGCAGCCCACTACTGGCGCAGTCACTGACCTCTATTTCCACTTCACCATCTTGCTTTTATGTTGGTTGCTCGGGACTCACTCCCAACGAGATTCAGGGACAGTTGCATTCATCAACGTAGTCTCACAGGCAGATGCTCCTCAGCAGCATGGAGACGCCGTTCTGCGTGGCACACTCTCACTGAGGCCCAGAGGCCTTCTGATGTGCGCACGGCGGGACGCCTGGACCCAGGCAACAGCATAGTCTCGGTGAAGGATGTTTGCGCTGGGCCTTCTCCGGCTTAATTAATTCCTGGAGAGCAGCACTCCCAGGCTGGGTCATCGCAGGGATTCCAACCGGCAGCACAGAACGCCCAGGATGCAGCGATGTTCGCGTCACAGACACAGGACACTGGGGAAGGTCCAGCAGTAAGAGTCAGCGGAGTTAATGGCAACCACGTAGCCTAACTGGATGCTGCAGCGGCTGCAGCTATGGAAGGACAGCAGCTCGCTCCCTCGTCACCAGTTGTTATTCAGAAAGGACACAGAGACAGGCACTTTTCACTTCATGTATCTCTTTATTAAACTGACTTCCTCCGCCATCGCTCCTCCTCTTCCTCCAATGAGAACGTGTCCTTAAAGGGCACGTACTAAACAGGGCTCCTGTCACAACAGTAGCCACCAATTGTGACATAGAACAGACAGAAGTCATCGAAAGGTCCCAGGGATTTTATTGCCATCTGCCAAGTCTTTAAAGGAGTCCACAGCAAGCTTCATCGTCCCAGGACTTTTACAGTGGTAAAAGTCTCGACCAAAGGAGAGCACCGTGAATAGTAACACTGCTGTACTTCACAAACTTTGGTTCATTTTTCTCATGGACTCAGCATCCCAGTGGCTCCTTCTTCCAAGGGGGTCTAAAGGTACTGTGAAGAGGAAGAGCATCTTTTAGCCACAGGAGTTGTCCAGTATTTGGCTTGGATCCTGTTCTCCTGTGGCCTCTGTTACTTTGGTGCGGTAGAACCTTTTAAATTTAAGCAGAAGGTTATCGAGCATTAGTAGACCGGGCTGTAAAAGACAAGTTACTCCCTAACCTTTCATTACAGGTTGCCGCGATGGGTGGGAAGGGGGAGGAAATCTTCACATTGTATATATAGTGTAAAGAAAGCATTCTGCCACTGTTCACAACAGAACTGCCTTTCTTCCCTATTCTATGCTGATACTCCTCACTTAAGAATGCACATACTTATTTAAAACTGCAGTTAGTTCAACTTTTACTGAATTTAGTTATTGCGTGGTACCACATAGTGTATTTAATTGTATAATTGCCTTTCTTCGAAAACGTATTTCCAAGTACAAAGTGTTATTATTTATATGTATATATTTTAGGTAGCAACCTTACAAACAGGCGGTGTTATCACCTAACATAGTGTGTGGACATTGCTCTGTGGGGCTGTACTAAGAACCTGCCTGCACAACGTGGTTGCTCGTCCGTTCTACCATACAAGAAACCTTGGCTGGGGTGCTCTGTGCCTTTGTCCCAACCATATGGAGGGCAGAAGTACAGATACCCCCTCCCCAGTCTTTACAACCATCTTAAGCCAGTTATAGCCTCACATACCAGGTATCATCATAACATGGCAAATACAGTTCTGGATGCCCAGCTGGTGCCACACTATGCCAAGTATCATTCACCACAGGCCTACTGGCTGCATGTACTTTCATTGCCAAGGCGACACTGCCTGCGGGCTGGCTAAGATCCAAATACTACTGTATCCTATGCCATCGGACAGGCAAAGGAAAATATGTTTGGTGGAAGAATTGCAGGTGCTGCTGGGGCTCACCCCCGCAAAGCTTTGGCAACAACTTCCAAAGCTGGAGAAAAACCACACGGTTCAGACAAGTGCTTCCGACCTCTGTCACTTTGACTTGCCAGAAAGAGTTCTCCACTTATTTACTGGCGTGTCTATTGTTATTATCACACAGTAGTAACAAACTTATAGCGCTTATCCCTGTTGCTTGGTACTTCTATATGTATAGATATTTGGTTTGCCTTGTGCACTTGTCCTCGCCTGACCTATGCACTCCCCTTGCAGTATCCCCTCCTCCTTTACCAAATCTGAATGTTCCAAGGCTTTGAAGGTCAGTTTTACCCCCTCCCCTTTCCACTCGGGGTGTGGAGGCTTCAAAGTAGAAAGAAGGGCATCTTCCTATATGTAGAAGCTGCCATCTAACACCTGCTATAGCCTCATGCCAAGTGTAAGTACAACCTCGCACGTCTGCATGGTACCATTGCATGCCCTATGCAGTATAAGATGCCCCAGTGCCACCAGTCACAATGAGCAAAGTACAGCCTCACAGGTGACGATGCTGCCATAAATACAGCCTCGCATGGACAACCGAAGGGCAGGAAATGCCTTACATGCATGGCACACTCACTTCCTGTAAGGGGCACCGTCATAGATATGCAAAGGCTTGCTGCAAACCCCCCACAAGGCCAGTTAATGCCCAATATGCACAGCGCATAATTAACTACATGTATGGGGCAACCACACATGTGCTGCCCCTCAGCCCAAATAGTGTGCGCGTGAATGTACTATGTTCCCAGATCCAATATTTGAAGCTGCGTCTAGTAAACCCTTGTTACTAGCGTCTTCTCCACCCGCACTGTTGTCTGCAACATTCTGCCGATGTGAGGAAGCAGTGTTCCCACCACTCAGCAGAGCATTTTCGCGGTCAGGGGAGGACTGTCAAAAGTAAGCGCATCCCTTGACTCCTGCCTCTGGGATCCCTGACACGGGCTGCAAGGGCAGCAGCAGGGATAGCAAGGGAGTCACAAGGGGTAACACTGGATACCCCTGGCTACCATCAACTGGTGTTGCTTCAGTATCAACCATTACTGCGCAGACTATCACTGGGAATGCGAAAATGCTGAATCGGTTACAACATTTATACGAAAATATAGATGGGGGTGGGCGGAGGGGAATCGAGGTATTAGTTATAGGGTGGATGCGGGGGAAAGGAGTCGCCCCCCCTATTTATTTTCACATACATTTGTTGTAAAAGAATTAGACATTTTTCAGATTCGCAGTGATGGATGCAGTATTTTCAAGTAGGTATGTTGCTTCCAGAGCACCCGTACTATGATGCAACATATAGGAAGCATTTCCCTAAAGAGACTGCAAGTGTCTGTGATCAGAATGTACTAATACCAAACAGCTCCTCCACAGAGCTCACTATAAATTCAGCAATTCAATCAAAATAGACGAAGGACACCCACTTCTGAATCAGTTAGTTGTCCATTGTTGAAGCATGTACAAGTCTGGCTTTCCTTGGGTGCTGCATGTCTTCATTCATCGCCACCAACTGTGATGTATTCCTGCTCTCCCAAGGCCTAATCCTTTAATCAGCGATACTGGTTTCAACAGTGAGTCAGTAAATCAGCTTCCAAAGAATCAAAACAGCTCTTGCAGCTCAGTGCTCCTCCCCAGGGATACAGAATGTGCAACTTCCCCTTCTACTAAAATGGGGGTGGATGGATGGATTGTAACTGAAGAGCGAAAATGCAAAAGGTCCGGACACGATCCTATTCAAGGGGCCTAGGGCTTTAAGTCGTCTGGAACCACCTCGACCGCAGACACCGTAATCCACAAAAAAGGACCCTGCCCATTAACTAGTTCAATGTGATAAGCAGCATTAATATCTGAGGGGTCCATCTTCTCCCCTCTCAACTATAGTGCAAACTTACAAATAAAGTGCTCAACTGTTAGACAGCCAAGTCACAGTGAAGAAACAGAGGGGCGGGTGGGGGAGGAAAGTCTCCAACAAGCTTCTTCAATTCTGAACAGATGAAGCAAAACTAAGTGGTCTCGACTTTCTCATGTGCTTTACTGGACTGCAGGAACATGTCCCATTGCCCATTGCAGTCAGTGCCAATGAATTATGTCTAAGGACAGCAAACACATTTAGTAAAGGGTGGCCTATTCATTCCGATTTGTAAATAAGGCGAGTACATTATTGGTGCCGGGTTTGGAGAATTCCACTGGCATGTGCACCAAGAAAAACCTTCAACAGCGATAGGAATCAAAAGATACTGGGATTCTGAGGGGGTGGAGGGGATTACGAGTGCTGGCCTAAGAGTAGAATCATAGCAGTCAATGGCGCGTGAAGGTAAAAAACAAAATCAAAACGAAGCGCACTAACAAAAACAAGGACTAACGGCTTTAGAAAGAGGATTTGAAACGTGCATAACATAATATAGCAAACTGGTAATACAATTGCGCAAAGAGTAAGATTCCCGTTTTATTTTCCTAATCTTGAATTGAACTACCCAGCTACCAGCATGCTGCTTAATGGGAACACCACCGCCAAATGTTCGGGAAAGAAAATGCAACTTTATGCAGTGAAGCAATCCCGTGGCTTTAGCCGACAGAATTTGGCATTCTAGAATTTGTAATCCGCTTTTGCCCAGCAGAGGTACTGTTCTACTATTCCCCTATGTGAAAAACATCTATTGGCAACAAAAAAAAAAAGCCAGGACTAACTGAAGTGGTCACATGACAATCAGGCCACTCGGCAGCTACGGGACCAATTACAATGATGGCAAAAAGTGGTAAAATTGGCAGTAACAGTAACTCTGGTACCGAGAACTTTGCTAGTAGAAAAAGTGTCTGTAATTCTCCCGGCAGAATTACCTCCGGTGGAATTACCTCCAGCATGAACTCCGCCAAGAATTGGCGGAATTAGCGCTGGGGCTAATTCCTTGGCAGAATAACCTGCAAGAACAAATCCCATTTCTGCAAAATTCCAAGTCCAAAAATCAGCGGAATTAACTCCAAAAATAGGTAGGAGGTAATTCAGCAAAAACAGTAGTTACCTCCACAAAAAAGGTGGGTGTCACAAATCAAGGAAAGGTGCACCAGAACCACTCAGGAGGAGTATAAAAGGGCCACATCTATGCCAAACACATTACCCAACACCCTGCTGCCAGTAGCTGCTGCACACTGAGACACGCAGTTGCCCCTGCCCTCCACCGAGTTGCACAGGCATAGACGAGGAAGAGGCAGAGCAGGGAGAGGAGAAGACGCCATGCAAAGAGAGCCCCCATACGCCAGGTCATACCCACCCTGTACCTCAACTGACAAGCAGCTGCACACCCTGCACTGCCCACACACATGGAGAGCCACAGAGAAGAGTCAACCTGGGTACGGGTCGAGTACAAGCCCCGAAACACTGAATGATACTGTAGCACCAGTGGAATGAAATGTGAAGGCGGGGACAATACAACAACTGTACAAGGCATGGCCGGTCAAGGCACTGTACATGCAGGACCTGCCCTCCCCCTCCCAACCTGCACATATCAACCACTCACACTGGACCAGTACATGCAATAGTATGTCTGTGATGCATGTTTCACAGCATCTTGCTCACGTGCAAGAACCCCCCTGCCCTATGAGGAGGACATGCCACCACGAGGAGACAAAAACATTTAAAAAAAAGACCCAATGCCCCCAGGCGCAGTTCTTACACACAGCAAGCAGGAGTAGGGAAGGGACGGACAGCTTGTGTGACAAAATCTGTAATTCAAACATTGATTCTCCCATTGAAGTAAACATGCCGCTCACCATTGTGCATTTGCAGGTATAGTAGGAATTGCGTGCACGCAAGAAGGGACATACAAGCATATCTCCAAGTCCACTGCCATTTATTGCACAAGTGTAAAAACATCCCCAACACGATACCCACTCCCCACCCTCATCCCCAACATGATAACCCTGCATTGAGTGTGACACATGTCCATTACTGCCTCCTCTTGCCACCCATTTACTTGGGAGTACCATCACGTGAGGTGCTGCGCACAGATCGCCTTGGTGGGGTGCTCGCCACAGATCATCCCGTAGGGGGTTCCAACATGGTACTGCCTTGTTAACTGCCCTGGACATGCTTCAGGGTGAGGATGGCCCTAGAGAGGTTTTCGTTGGTGGCTGACATTAACACACATACCCTTCAGCTCATGAGGGTGTTGCTCGCAGTCACCGCAGCAGCACGCCAACACAGTTGGTCCAGGTCACTCGACCGCCTCCTGGAGGCATTCAGCACCACCTCATGTAGTGCATGTGCATCAGTCTGTTGGTGCACCACCAATCGCTCAATTGCGTTCTGACGCCGCTCCATCGGCCTGAGCCCCTCCCAAATGTCATCCATGGCTGGTTGTTGCATTAGCCTTGGTGATGCCTTTCCTGGTGGCTCGATGCCTGCTAACAATGCATGTTGCTATCGTCTGCCCGTAGATCATTGCTCTCTGTGTTGGCCCGACTGAGGGCACCGAGAGAAGACAAGGGGGAGGGAGAGGACTGCATGGGCGAGTGAGCGGACAGGGGTGATGTCCTCTGGGACATCTCACTCACAGGGGAAGAGGCCAGGGGCACCAGTGTCACATGCCTCTGCAACAGCAGGTGTGGTGACCATGGTGGATTACCCCATCACTGCCATGACTATGGCTGGTGTACCGGTATCCCCAGAGGTGCGAGATGCATGGCCCTTGGACTGGGGCATCCTGGAGGTCTCCTTCTGGGGTATCCCCTCCATGGGTGTAGCATGCCTTGCAACATTCCCTGCACTTGGTTCTCCTTGTGTGCCTATCCCACTGGTGTCCTCCATGGGGACCTGCGTGCCTGTCAGAACACAGCAAACAGTGCATCAGTGTGACTTGATTGGTTTTAGGGTGTGTTCCTAATCAGTGTACGCATTGTGCAGTGGGGTCCAAGTGACACCACCCCAGTGTGTCCTGCTGCATGTGACTTGCAGTTTGATGGAATAAGTGACGTAATGTTGCTGTATGTAAGTCACGTGTTGTGTATGTGGGCCTTGCCATGTACTTGTTGACTGTGCAAGCAAATGTGTACCAATGCAGGGCTGGTACGTTGTTAAAAGCTTGACCTGTTCTCCTGTCACATGAGGATGCCCTGCTCACCATGGTAGTGTTAGTGTGGCTTTGTTTTTTCGAAAGCACCCTTTGCTGAAGCCTCCGGACCAGTGCCTTGTAGTGTTTTGTGTGTGTGTCACCCCGATATCTGCAACTGTTGCATGTATGCCATTTGTGTAGTGTGTGGCAGGTCATTGGCGGATTTCATTTCCACGAGATGGCTGCTGTATGCCTTGTACATGGGGCTTACGATGCCATTGTGGTTGTGTATGTCCTACATGTGGCCCACGTCCTTGCTAATAGTGTGTCTTGGATGGGGTTCACGCATGACGTGCCCATCATTGCACTGCACATAGGGGTTTCCCTTGTTCTTGCATTGGCTAGGTGACTGCAGGTGTGCCTGTTGCCATTGCCATTTCATTGGGGTTATTGAGCATGTGAGACACGATCCACTTACTCATGTACTCACCAGGATCTTCGTGGCAGCTGACCTACGATCTGCAGTGCCCACGGCCTCCTGTCCCTCCATGTGGAAGATGCTCTCCTCCCATGACGTGAGCTGTACTTGGGTCAAAATTGCCTCTGACTGTGGCCGCTGTGTCCGTGCAGTGGGTGTTAATGAGCATTCGCACCCTGCTCCTCAAGTCGTTCCAACGCTTACTTATCTCATCCATGTCTCATGGGTCATCTACCGGTGGCCCCCTTGCCCTTATCCCAGGCTATATGGCCGTCTTGTGCTGCGGGGGTGGGGAGCACCTTTTCTTTGTATCCTTCTGTGGCCTGGCCCATACAGCTCATCAGCATTGGCCACTACCTCCTCAGCAAGGACAGTGAGCTGCCGCTCATTGAATTTTGGCTTTCACTGACGCATTTCGGTCACCTTCCCTTTGCCTGAGGACATGGTCTGGGTGTGTTTTAGGCTTGGATGGCCATCACTTCTGGTGATTTTAAGTGGATTGCGTTTTTAAAAATGGCTGCCACCATGCTTGCTTTTGCCGCAATGGCAATAATTCCGCCAGCGTATTTTCCACTGAAAGGTTGGGCAATAACGGCAATCAATTGCGGATATTTGAAATCACACAGGTTGATGGGCGGAATTACCGTTACCGCCAGAGGGAGGGGGAGAGAGAAAGAGAGAGAGTGCGAGTGTGTGTGTGTGTGTGTCACAAGCAGGTTGCAATACGGCAGAGTTACTGCTACTTAGAGCACAAGGAGAGACGGTGGCAAACGTTATGCCAATATCCTTACATTGGCCAACACACAAGAAAAGGGAGGCATCTTGTTATTGAGCGTTTGGACAATCATATGTGCCCACAGGATATGTGAAGGCTGCATGAAGCTTGGTGGCCATTAACAAAGTGAAAAGGCACTGCAGCAGTGGAGAAATGTAGCTTTCCTTGCTCTCAATCCTTTAACATCAACAAATACTAAAACTAGTGCTCACAGGTGCCATTTTGCTCCCAGCATGTGTGTCATAAAACCTACACTTTTACTTGAATCTGTGCCACCTAAAGTACAGCACAAAGAAACTAGCCAGCAAGCAGCACTCTGTTGCTCCCATTCTGCCCCGCAAATCCTCAGCGCCACCCGCCCCTTTGGTATTTTATAATTTCATAAACCTGCTTTGTCCTACCTGCTCAGTCAAAACAAAGGTCGGAAATTATCGGGGGGCGGGGGGAACGTACAACACTTCACTGCTAACTAAAATGGTTTTGAAGTACGAACTGATTTGAGCGGAGACTGTAAGAACCGGGCCTGTTAACTGCTGAAAACCCTCTGGCAGTACCACTCAGGAGGTATGATCATTATATACAGAGAGGTCCTTTCATCCAAAGTAGTTTTTTTTTAGCTAACAGGAACTGTACTTCTGTTTCCCCAGGTAACGTCTGACAAGCCACTGCATGCAAAGTGGTGGGAGGCTAAAACCCCAGAATTTCACAAAGGTCATCCATAAAAACACAAATCACTATATGAAATGTGCTAAAAATGGCTAACGATTTGACCTTGAAAATAAAAAGGAAGTATGCATTTAAATTCATGATCAAAGACGACACACCCTGATTTATACAGTTCATCTGCAATTTCAACTTTTAAAAAAAAAGGTAATGCATGCCTTTCAATAAACAAACTATGTTTCTGTCAAGCCCATAGCAAAGTTGTGTTCCATGGAACTTTTGACTAACTTCTTTAATGTTTGATATTCAGCCTGGAAAGGGGGGGGGTGGAGAAAGTTGCCCTTTTCCGGCAGATAATAAACCATATTGACAGAAACACACTAGCAGATTTAAGCCTTAACATTGACAATCCGAGTGTCAAAGACTACGTTGAAAGCCAGAAGCCTAGTTCAGTTACAGGCAGTTCACTCTCCCCACACAGGTTCGAATTAAGGCAGCTCTGACTCAGCCCACCATCATTCTGATGCAGATACATTTTTGTGTCTGGACCCAGGGCACATGGTGCAAGCACATAGTTGCTGGGGGGCAACCCGGCCGACATGCAGAGAGAACCCTGTGAGTCCGTGAACACACGGTCTGATTGCGGCTTGAGGGCACCCTGGCCAACTCAGCATCACGCAGCCGAGTTGGCCAGCAGGGGCACTTGCTTAAGAGTCATCCGGCAGGGGCTCTGCTGATCACGGTCCAGCAGGGACAATGTTGCCTCGCAGGTGCACTGTCATGGTGGAGGGCATTGCAGGGCAGGCCCTCTCCTGGACATGCGGTGCCAGCACAGCACTGCAAAAGAAGGACACATCAGGCAGGAGTATGGCAATTCTGACTGATGAGCGGGAAACCACTCATCCCTTTAATTGTGTTGGTCACAGACAGGTGATATTCGCACTAGCCCTGGCAGGGACTCATATTAAAGGGGTGACACACCGCACTTAAGAACCAGTATATTGGTGAGAACACATTTTGTATAACAATAATAGCCATTTATCTGTGTCACTTTCTCTGCCATACAATGTCCATATCGTCTATTTACCTAAATATTAAACTTGACAATAACATACATTCATCAGATTTATAAAAAAAATATTGTTAAATGCCTGCATCTTAATCAAGATTATAAGGAGGTTTTTCTAACAAAAGCAATGACTTGTATGCATTTCAAGTTACAGACCATAGTTTTAGGTAATACTTTCTTTCCATCATTAGCGTTGAACAGATAAGTAGTACATGAACAGCATATTTAACACTGCTTTAGTACAGTGGGGACGCTTTGTGTTTGCCCAGGGTACCCCCCTTCAAGGTACCTCAACTGTTTTTAACAGTAACTCTATATATAGCTGCCAACATGACATAGGGGGCCCTCAGAAGCAAGAGCAATCCACCATGAAGTGCTTTTCAAAAACCTAAAATTGTTATGAAATAGATCCCCGATAACCCTCAAATGGTGGGTCCAAGCAACTATTTTACATACAGAACCTTTCACTAAATTCTCCAGTCAAATGGCAAGAGGTTGATGACAGAGGAGCCATATTTCATTATATTGGCAACATTGAAAAATAGCATGAGAAAGATATACATTATTTTAAATGTTCATTATTGGGGGGGTCACAGACTAATAATGCTTGTGTACACCTTATAATAAAAAAACATTTATAAAGTATATCACCATGATGATATTTATAATTTAATTAAATCAGGTTACAGTTTTATGAAAATACGCTGCATCATTAACCTTTCGGATCAAGAACATCTACCCAAATGTAATATCTTTACATCATACTTAATGTAAAATACTAATCGTACTTCCAATTGTGCTAGCCCCTTACCCCACTTCTTTCCTTTTTTGTATCCAAGTGTGTCTTGTTCGCCCCCCTGTCAGTCTTATCCCATCCTGCTAATATTTTCAATCGTATAAGAATTAGCTTAAAATATAATAATTGGTTTAACTACAATTTATCTTAACAATGACAAATGTTCTGTATTGTAGTAACTAATGTTCTGTATTGTAGTAACTAAGTTTTATGAATTTGTCTATGTAACCAACTCATTTATTATTTAATTGTAATGTTTAAAAATATGAATGCAAATTATTGAACATAAAAAGGATCAAGAACATTTGGCATGTAAGCAGAGAATTTCGGGTTGTTTTCAAAACGTATGCAAAACTAAACTCGCGGGAAGGGGCCAAGAGCCATTCTTTTGCAGGACCATTGTAAAGTAGACAACCAAGAATATATATTCCGAGCTACGCATGTTTTCAGGCATAGCACTAAAATATAGTTTATGTAGCAACCTGCCCGTCTAGTCTTACTACTGACCGAATTGAAAGTAAGTGCCTAACCAAATTACCAAACATCTTCATTCTCTGACCACCCCACTCTCCTTTAAAATGTCACTAACGAACCATCCATGTTAAAGGTTAAAAGAAAACAAGTCTGCCTACACACAGAGGACGTTCGTCTAAAAAGGGCATATCTTGGATGAAGTTGAGTGAGGCTGTTAATTCCTAATAGAACCTTTCTGAAATGTTAGATACATTTTTTTCGTGCTGTGTACTGCCCAAATATGTGCAACGCATGACATTGAGTACATAGGCTCTCACTTCAAAAAGATTAAAACCCTTGCAGGTGAAGACACGCGAATATTAATGTTAATTCTGTATCGGAATGTTTCAATAACTTTTCCGGTAAAAGAAGGGTAAGCACGACACGTTCAAGATGGCGGATTTATTATGCTTGACCCTGCTTTAGAAAGTGGTGCCAGTTCAAAATGAGGGAGGAGGAGCTAGAGCTGCTTTTCGCGAATCAAAGTCATGGCCACGAGTGTGTTCTGTTGTCAGTTCCTATCTCTTTGGTAGATCCCAAACGCCCCGGGTAGGAATTCACGGCAATCTATCACAGCAAGGCTGCTTGCCCTCTGTCCCCGTTTACAGCACCTTGCATTTTCGTTTGAGTGATTACCTCGAAAGTGATGCGACCCAGGGGCTCATTGTCAGCCACCACGTCCATGAACACCAATGGGTTCCTCCGTTGCCTGTTGCCTTGTTCGCCGTCACTCCCCGCGTCGTCATCTTTCTCCTTAAACTGGCTGTAGACACGGCCAAAGACGGGCGTAGAGGCGGCAGCCCTGCAGGGCTGCATAAGAAAGCGGATAGCACTGAGGGATAACATGCTGCCTGTCGGAGA
This sequence comes from Ambystoma mexicanum, assembly GCF_040938575.1. NCBI lineage: Eukaryota > Metazoa > Chordata > Amphibia > Caudata > Ambystomatidae > Ambystoma > Ambystoma mexicanum. The sequence goes on along the minus strand of NC_090929.1, from coordinate 1,052,423,773 downwards.
AGGGTGCTAGACTGTTTCCTTACGCCAGGCAAAGCACTTTTTATATGCACCCGCCACAGTGACATCTACAGGCAGCTGGGGACAAACCACGGCCGCCCTGGCGTACAGTAGCTCACACCTCCAAGAGGAGAACACACCCCCAAACAGGAAAGGTGACCCGTGAAATAGTCTCGCATGGCATAACAAACTTGGCTCACAGTCTGATTTCGGCTCCTTCCGTCTCCTCTCTGCTACTCCCTTTTCTTAAATGTTTTTTTTCAAGTGGCCAAGTTAGGGAATATCTATGAATTGAGGGCTGTGAGCCCGTATTTATTGTGGGGCGTCTATGCTTGACCCTTCCCTGCCATAATTAGTTTGTCTCGCCCTTATCTGTATTGCTGCTGCACAATCTACATAGAATGTGTTATTTAGGATATGTGCATTCTTGTCTCTGCCCCTCGCACTCTCTGTATGAGTGTTCCCCGAATATTTTTGAGAAATCCAGGTACTAGTGTTTGGGGTCACTGGCATAACGGGGTCCCGTTAGTACATGTCCTGGGAGGGGACCCTCTTGCAGAAAAAAAAATATTTGTGTAACAGCAATTATTTCTTTATGAAGGCAGAGTGACTACAAAAAGAAACTTTCTTTTTGCAGCACAAGAGCTCACCCCATGACATGGAAGACCTCAGGCTGGAGGCCTCCATGTCGTGTGGTGAGCCCTATGACTTAAAAAATAAATAGTTTATTTTTGAAGTCACTCTGCCTTCATAAAGAAATAATTTCCGTTATGGTTTGTCCTTAACGGAAATAATTTCTTTATGAAGTCAGAGTGACTTCAAAAGTAAACAATTTCTATCTGAAGTAATAGGGTTCCCCTCAACCCCATGATGTGTGTGTGTATTTGGTGAAAGGGTGCACACACATGTATGGGTGGCTGCCTGTGTGAGTGTATGGTGAAAGGGGGCACACTAAAAATGTACTGGTGGTTGCCTGGGTGTGCCTGCATGGTGAACGGGTGCACACTTATGTGTATAGGAGGCTGCCTGTGCAAGTGTATGGTGAAAGGGTGCACACTTAAATGTATGGATGGCTGCGTGTGTGTATATGGTGAATGGTAAGTGTGCTTGTGTTCAGGGGTGCAACGATACCTACATTTCAGGCAGCTAATCCTTCAAATGTTGGGAGAGGCACTAACTTCTCGAGTGGTGGGGGAGGGGCAAACTTATTTGTGTGGGGGCATCTAACTTCTTTACACATTTTAATGAGACTATTGTAGTGCAGCTTCAATGTTACAAGCAGTTCACTCTCACCTTTAAGTCTGAAAGCACCCACTTATGGAATGCTGTGAGAATGAGCGGTCTCCTGTTTCCTTTCTACCCTTCCAATCAATCCCCTGACATGCAAGTACTAAACCCACATCACAATTTAAATAGGCTAAATAATTTGGCATTTGAATGCAGGTACTAACAGTGAAATGCTTTACGTTGGTAATTGCTGGGCACTTGTTGACAGTGAAATCCAGGTGCCGTTTAACATTTGTGTCCTGTTCTGTCCGGCAACTGCTCTGAAGGTCAGCTAGGTTAAGTCAACATAGCCCAACATTTCAGGGGGAGTGTTGAAGCCCAGTCAACTCAATGGTGTTACGCCACTACTTGGGTTTAATGCCTTGATTACTTAATGGTAATCGTCATTTCTCCTAGCCCTATTCTTCCTCGTCCCTGTACTTGTGTATGAGGCAGTACTTGTGTATGAGGCATTTTGCCTCATACACAAGTAGTGGGATGAAGTAGAGTTACATGGAGGTAATGCCTGACTTAGCTACCTGTAATCTTCATTACTCCTAGTCCCACTCTTCCTCATCCCAGTACTTACCTATGTGTCAAAGTGCCTCATACGTAAGCTGTGGGTTAAGGAAGAGGGACGTGAAGGTAATTCTGGGCCAAGGAACTGATTTTGGAGGTTGGAGTAGGGGGCGGGAGGGAGAGGGGATGTGTGGGGGTGAGATTGTGTGATAAATCATAATGGTAGTCCATGTCCAGGCTAAGCAGGCATGATATGTGATATTAGTAGCTGGAGAGGCATTTTGGTGCAGCCAGTCTAGTCATTCCTCAGTTTGGTATGACTTTTTTTAACTGCGCATTTCTGATAAAGCGGTCCTGCTAAGTGTAATTACCTGGCTAGACTGGCATTTGGGTTCTGCCAGTCTAGCCGTTTCTTACTGCGGCATTGTATATTGTTTTGGGAATCTGTGATAAAATGATATCATATGATATAAGTCATTCATAACAGGTCTGTACACAAGTGTTTCTAGGCGCGAAAAGACAAGAGAGGGAAGTTAGAGGGAGGACAAGACAAACAAACAATCTTACTAGGCCTTGTGTCATTCAGATCATGCAAGTGCAGGAACGAGAAATGCAAGGGTAAAGGGAGGGGGGAAGTGCAAGGAAGAGGGGAGGAGAAAACAGGGCAGTAATGCTCTGAGTAAGTGCAGGCGGGCAGCGCAGCTCTGGGTAGTGCAAGGAGAACAAGGGGCTGTAGGGTTACAGTTTCAACCCCTAAGTGTGTGGCAGTCCTGGAGGCAGTGCAAGGGTGACTGATCAAGAAAGAGCCTAGACTCAGTGAGACTCTGAGGGTAGGCAAGCAACCAGTCAGTACAGCAAACGGGTAGGTCGGGTAGGTCTGCAGGGGAGGGAGAGAGAGAAAGCAGAGGTTTGAGCTGCTTCCAGAACTTCAGGTGGTATGCTCAAGTTTGAGAGGGGCAGGGAGGCCATTCCATAGGGAGGCACCTGCAGAGGAAAAAGATCTACCCCCCAGCACCCACACTCTGCTTGGAGATGCATCTAACCTTTAGAGAGTTGGAGGTAGCTGGGGGAAGGGCTTGAGAAGGAAGGTATTTTGAAACAGAGCATTAGAGTAGTGTGGGCCCGACCCCAGAAAGCCTTATGGACAATGCAAAGGGTCTTGAACTTGATCCTTGCAGCCACCCGGGGCCAGTGGAGAGATTTCAGGGCTGGAGCGATACGAATCCTGGGCTTGAAGCCAAGGATAAGTCTTGCAGTCCTGTTCTGGAGTAGTTGCAGAGGGTGGAGAGTAGAGGAAGGCAGATTGAGAAAGAGGCTGTTGCAGTAGTCCAGCCTAGAGAGAAACAGGGCTCTGGAGATAGTGAGCTGCTGGGGAAAAGTGAGAAAGGGAAGAGTCCCTTTGAGGAGGAGCAGCTGCTAGTGGCACTTCTTGGCGACATCTGAGATGTGAGGAGAGAAAGAGTGAGTGGAGTCGAAGATGACGCCAAGGTTTTTTACCTCGCAGAAAGGCAAAGGAAGAGGGTCCAAGGTGGGTGGCCAGAGTGAGAGAGGGAAAGCAGGGGCAGGGTCCCAATGAGAAGGATCTCCATCTTAATGGCATTAAGGCAGAGATTGTTGGAGCAGCACCAATCCTGAATCGCGGATAGACAGTCAGGAATGAGTGAGAGAGGAGCCTGAAGGAAAGCCGAGTGTCATCTGCATAACACTGAAAGTTGGAGAAGGTAGAGATCAGGTGGGCCAAAGGGTCCAAGTACAGGTTGAAAAACCAGGCTGAGAGGATAGAGCCCTGGGGAACACCACAGGTAGAGGGAGAGGTGGTGGAGAGAAAGGGACCAAGTTAGACCTGGGAGGGGCAGTCCAAGAGGAAGGAGGTCCGCCATGCCAGGGCCTGAACCGTGATGCCCAGGTTCTCACGTAGTCAATTGATCAGGATGCCGTGTTTGACTGTGTCGAAAGTAGAGGAAAGATCAAGGAGCATTAGGACAGAAGGAATGCTGGAATCAAGGTTAGAGAGCAGATCATCACGGGTGTTCAGGAGAGCAGTTTCCGTGCCTCTGACAGCTCTGAAGCCAGACTGATGGTCATGAAGACAACCAACAGATCCACTGTGGAGAGTAAGCTGGGGGGATGGCCAGCTTTTCCAAGAGTTTGCCCAGGAAAGGGGTGATGAAGATTGGGCGATAGTTTGCCGGGCAGGTAGGATTGGCATATGACTTCTTGAGGAGTGGGTGCATAAGGGAGTGCTTAAGAGGAGAGGGGAACGTTTCAGTGGCGAAAGAGGGATTACAGAAATCGCCCAAGGCTGGAGCAAGGGTGTCAATATGGTCCTTGATCGTTCTGAAGGAGCCTGGGAGCACCTGTTTGGATGACACTTTCATAGATCGGACTCGTCTAGAAACATTGTCAGAGAGAAAAAGGAGAAAGGAGGAGGAGAGGTAGAGATGGTCAAAGGGGGGCCGAAAGAGGAAGAGGAGATAGAGGACAGGATGCCCTGAGTTTTAGTGGAGAAGTGAGAGGCCAGAGCCATACAGAGGGCCTGGGAGGGAAAAGGATAGGTAGAGACCACAACAGGATTGATCAGTTACTTGAAGATTTTAAAGCATTTGGCCGTGTTGTTAGAGGCCGCAGAGACCCGGGCTTGAATGAGTGCTCTCTTCTTTGAGTGTTTTTGTTTCGACAGGCATTTTGGTGCAACCAGTCTAGGTATGTTTAAATGTGGCCTGGCATGCTATACTGTAATGGTATTAGGTGTCTACACTAGTTTACATTGTGCAGCTAGTGGGACATGTTTTGAATGTGGCATGGCATTTTTAATAGCAAAGAATTAATGTTCCTGTGCACTGTTGGTGACTTGCATGGATGTATTAGATTGGTGGTACCCTACAAAGCAATTGTAAATACTCTGGCTTTTAGCCATTTTTCTCAGAAAAACACATATTTATATCTTTCTTCTAGTACAGTGTGCGGGATACCCCTTCAGCAGCACGTTCGTGCGTATAGTGCAACCGTGATAATCTAGGCTGGCCAAGAGTATGGCACGACCCGTCATTTGTTACCGAGTGGGGGAGGAGGGGCCCTCGGCATGGCTGGCAGGGGTGCCCCACATTTTGTGTTACGCCACTGTGTGGGGTGCATTTCAAATTTGCTGTTTGGGGCCTCCTTGCCTAAATATATGATAAAAATTAAGGTTTTCAAATGTAAAAGGGTAGTGGATAAATGGTAAGTATTTTTTTTTGTACAGAACAAGCATTTTCAGTTGTTGCAAGTTTGTATTCCCGTAGCACCTATATGATCCCACAACCAATATAATATAAGGAATGGAAGAATGAATTTAGTGCAACCTGTCTAAAAGACTGCCCTTTGAGGGAGTCTACTGTGTGCTGAATTGATTATAATGTATGATGATGTGGTCCTTAAAGCAAATAACCCAGGCACTTGTCCACTCCATGCCGTGCCATAATCAATGCAGTATTAACCATGCACAATGGTAATGACTCACCATTAATCCAGACAAGTGACAACATGAATAAACAGCATCGTAGTTCGTTCAATGGGTACAATAGGCCGCAGAATGTATTCATACATTAAATCCACACATTAAATCAAGACATGCTGCAGAAAAGAGTGACGGAACAACCTGTCAACCAAGTAAAACATTAAAAGCACTCGCCATCATTTTCTTAGGCCACAACTCCTTAGCCATTGTCCTGCTCTCGTCTATGTTAGCCAACACCTGTTGTGGGCTAAAAGAGTGCAGTAAATTGTTCACACATTCTGGGAGATGGGATGGGGAAGTGGACCTTTGTTATTCCCACACACCAACTGCCGCTCAGCATACAAAGCGGTGTCTTATCCGTTGATTGAGGGTGGGCGTGCACTCCCCTGCACTGCACATTGCCCAATGAATCTAGACTTGTTGCTTGTGTAACTGCCACACCACGACAATGTTTTTTCCCCCTTGTGGCCCCCCCTTTTCCGTTCATCAGAACCCCAAAGATATTCTGCAAAAAGCAGCCAAAACCTGCATTAGATAGATACACTCCATCAGATGCATAGTCGCCTCACGTGTCCAGTTTTGGCAGCCTGTGCCTAACGCAGGTGGAACCGGATCCTTCACAAAAAACAGGCCATTGCCTTGTTCACTTTCCTTTCCGATTTTACCAGTGCATGGTGGGACATGGCCACCCGCTACAAGCCCCTGGGCAAGATCTTGGACCATACTAACTCTGTGGAGCCCAAATCGACTGCCACCCTGCAAAGTGACCCCATCAGGCACCCTCTCTCCAAAGTGGTGAGATTGTGCCACCGAGTTGCACCAGTAAAATATCAGGCTTTCCATTCTTGCATACCAAAGAGGAGAGCCATCCTTCCAGCTGATCCCACAGCATGCCAGGCCTGTCCATCCATTCCATTTTCGTCATTCGCCACATTTGCTGCACCATATGGTAGCAAGAATCTGCCTACTGTCCGGCCCTTCTCACATAGGAAAGGCCGATCACCCATACCTTCCTTGATCTTGCTCTCACAGTGGCTGCTGGGGACAATAGGACAGAGACTCTGCACACTTGTCAACAACTAAAAAGATATCATTTTTTTGTTTAATGTAACTACACCTTTTGCACGCCATCACACCGAATATTAACCAAACCCTGTTTTTTTAAATGCCTTATCAATACTCGTATATCTCCTGAAGCATTTGGATGCTCCTCTCCCCGGGTTCATGATATTTTCTCGTCCATGACTCTTATAGCTGCAGAGGTGGCTGCTCCTATTCTAAATGAGTGTGTACTGAATTTCCTTTCATCCAGTCCAGCGACCCTCAGAGCTTTTCCCAGAACCACCAGAAACTCGAAGCAGCTCAAGAGAGTCCTGTCGCCATGTGATAGGAAAGAGCTCTTAGTGCGTGACCAAAGGGAGGGCTATTGTTGCACCAGGTGAACCAGTCAACAACTGACGTCATCTAGGCGGGCTATGTCTGCCATCCTGCTCTGCCTTTGAGCACCGGACTGCCAGGGTCAGTCCATGCTCACTCACATCCACGTCTGACCCAAAGCGCCTGTCCTCTTGGTATTCCTTACCAGCTGTCCTACCCGGAGCATGCTGAAGAAGGCCAGTGCAAATGCAGCTTTGAAGAGGGCAACCTCAAAAGAGGAGTTGCATGCATGTGCGAGAGCGTGTAACAGGACTCTACATTTTGCAAAATCTCTTGGATTCCTGCCATCCTCTTTCTTTCCCTCCAGCCTCCCCCATCTCTTCAGTGTCATTCTTACTTTGTTCAACTTGTTGGGGTCTTGTGTCCCAGAAAGCTTGTAGAAATGTACGACGGCAGCCAAGTGGGTCGCTGCCCAGTTCTTGGTCTTACTGGTGTGGTGCTCACTTGCCACGAAGAATTCCACATCCTGCAGGGAGTCCGACTGGACTACCAGTGCTTGCTGTGCTCAGTATGCCTTGATGGTTCTCCCAGTTCTTCTGGTATTGCCTGGTTGTGGTTGGCTCTAGGGCCACGCTAATAAGGCTTCTCAAATCACCCCAATCATGTCCCACAGCAGAAAGGTGAGTGGTATCATCTTTTTGTTCGTCAACAAAGCAAGAAACAAGAAAAGGTGTTGGCCACAAATTCTTTACACCCGGGATATGCCTACCTCTTATCTCAGTGTTCAAAGTTAACCAAATCAATTGCCACAACAACATGAGGACGTGGGGGCAAGATGTACATCCAGAATTCACCACCTCCACCACTGCTAAGTTGTCTGACCACAGTGTTTGCCTCCTATTCTTAAACCGGGTTCCCCACAACTGAAAGGCCGCATCTATTAGGAAAAGTTCCAGCAAGGTGATGTTTGCGGTAAGTCCACAGCTGGCCCAGCTCCCTGACCAGGCCTATTCACACCATTCCCTGCCCAGCAGTGCCCCGAAACCCTCGCAGGCAGATGTGTCTCTGAACAGTTCCTGTGTGTTGCTGTCCACTGGGATGAATCCCGGGATATCCTCACTGCTTTAGATGGGGGAAGCCCCTTTCCATGAGGCCAGGCAGGCGAGTCTGCTACCTGAGAGTCCCCCTGGGGTTGTTATTGGTGGGATCACATGGGGAGGGAGGACCCCATTGAGAATAGTGACTATTCTGGGAGAACACAGTATCTCTTTGACCCTCCCGGCCTCCCTCAAAACCCCTCCAAACCCATAGTACCCAATGTCCCCATGTGTAGTTTCAGCATGCCTCAGACAAGAACTAGTGGGACGAGGAAGAGGCTGCAAGGAATGCAGATCACTGACAAGAACTGATGCATGCGTTCTAGCCTTTGAAGCAACCCCATTGGTCAGCTGTCATTCAAAGACAGCGAGGGAATGGAACAATGGCGTCTTCGCTATCGTCTCAGCAGTAGCCAAGACAGTGACCAGGTACACACAGGACCGCAGAGCAGAGAGACAGACAGTGTCTAGGAGGGAAGCTGTCATGGCCATGGGACAAGGGTCCAGGCCTTCCTCACCCCCAAGGTCCAAATGGACCCAGTCCTGGCGCCTCTGGCAACAGGCTCATGGAAAAATGTGCTTTGCACACTCTGTGCTTAGGGCACGTGCATCAGGGCCGGGCGTGGCCATAGAACATCATTGGAAGGCACGTGCAAGAGTCCCTGGGAGGGGCAAGGTGGAGCCACAAGGTGGGGCCAAAGGGAGGGGCCAGGGCCAGCCTATTTAAGGCCAACCCACACACATGCCTCCGCTTTGCGTTATTCTGCTTTCAGCAGCGTAACGCTTACCGCTGTCCTTACCTGTTCTTCATCTCGTCGTGCATCCACTTGATTCCAGCTGCTCCATCGCTGAAGACCATGTTACCTGGATCCTGCTACTTCATCGCGGAAGGCGCTTTTTACCAGATTCCAGCTACTCCATCGCTGAAGGTGCATCTTACCTGATTCCAGCTACTCCATTGCTGAAGGCGCATCTTACCTGATTCCAGCTACTCCATCGCTGAAGGCACACCTTACCTGATTCCAGCCGCTCACTCGCTGTGCGCGCATCTTACCTGCATCCCATCGCTATCATAGTCGGAGCCTTTCCTCACCTGATCCGGGCGTCCAGCAATGCGGGACTCCACTTTCTTCATCTTCATGGTACCTTCATCCTGCAGCCACAGAGCTGCTCCCGAACATCCAGACTCCGCTCTATGCCGCCAGTCTTCTCCTGCAAGGGAAAAAGAACACAACAGGTTAGAAGCCATATAAATAAAGAACGCTTGGCCGCGCCATACCTGAGTCTAGAGTTCCATAAAGGCCAATTTACCAGCTAATTTGGGAGCTCCATCATCCTCAGGGAATTCACGTACTCGCTCCACGACTCCGATCTACCATCTTCACACCTATTGGGATGAGATAATACATTGCAAGAATTACTATTAATAATCAAGGCAAAAGACATAATATAATGAACATTAATCATAACCAAAAGACTTACCTTCTAAGTGGATTGGTCGCAGCTGGTCACCACTTCCACGGACTAGTGAAGCAACTAGGTCCACTCTACGTGCCCCTGCTACAAGAAGCGGGACGGAGAGCTCAACGTTACAAAACCACAGGTGAACTTGCATGGGAAAACGCTTGCACACTTTATTTTGGCACGAGAGGGTCGAGGGAATTCATGACACCACCACGCCATTCTCATTGCCTCTCATCTTCTCTCAGGGGCAATACCAGCATCCAGAACAGCAGGCTCAGCAGCAGCTGGGGGAAAGAGTCTATCCAGGGGAGCCAAGTCGAGGGAGGGCTCCAACCGTGACCCAACGCCCCCGCAGCGACCAGGTGAGCATAACAGAAGCACACTCATGGACGGCCTGTGACGCAGGAGGCAGACCTGAACAGAGGATAAACACTTGCAGGTAACCGAAGCTGCTCGAGTGCCTCCAAACTGTCAGCGAGTAGCAGGCGAGACGCAAAGAGGACCGGGGAAGGCCCTTGTGAGCCAGGAAAGTCACAGAAGCTCCTGGGAGACACCCAAACAACCAGAGGGAGACGGCTAAGACCCTACAGGTACCAGGGTGGCTAGTCCTAAGTTTAAGGAGACCCAGAGAGTGCTTGAAGACCACTGTGAAGGACAGAAGGAATAGCCTTGGGGGCATAGTAACCTAGCAAAAGGGGTCGGGACCCATATCAAGAAGGCATACCCCAAACAATAATAACGGGGAACACATTTTGCATATACGGATGATACTTAAAGACCTTGGCAGGGGAGTACACCAAAGCTGTGGCTTGATGAAAGGTCAGATAAAGAAAACTGTGAGAGTAACCAAGTGAAGGGGGCCTGGGACCCACGCTGGGAAAACACCCCCCAAACCTAAATAAAGAGGAATATGAACTTTACATACACAAGTGGTGCTCACAAACCGTGGCAGGAGAGTAAACTAAGGCTGTGTGTTGAAGAGAGATCTGAGAGAGAGAATTATGAGAGTAAGCAACTGAAGATGGTCTGGGACCCATGCTGGATAACGAGAAATACAAACTTTATATACATCAGTGTCACTCATAGACCTTGGCAGGAGAGAAAACAAAAGCTTTGGGTCAAAGACACATTAAAAAAGAGGACATGGAAAAGAACCAGGTGAAGGGAGTCTGGGACCCACGTTGGAGAAATGCACTCCAAAGTATAATCAAGGGGAACGCACAGCCTGTGGGTACAAGTGACAGAACCCTTAGCAGGAGAGGAAACCGGGCTGTGGGTGGATGTGAAGACAGAGGGAGAGAACCATGAATCCAAGAACATTGAGTACTCTACTAGTCAGGAGAGTAAGCCGAGATGAGGCATACTAAGATGGGTTGGGGACCCTTAGCACAGTTTGGGAGAACGAACAAGGCTACTCTTTGTTATTACAGTTCTTGGAAGCCGAGTCCGCTCAGAAAGGGTCAGGGACCCTGAACACAGCTTGGGAGAGAGTACCAGGCTATTTTTTCCTCGTCGCAGTACCTGAGAGGGATACCGAAAGAAGGGTCTGTAACCCATAATGATTGAGAAGAAAATCAGAGCACAGCTTGGGAGAAGGAACCAGGCTATCCTTTAACATCGCAATACCTAGGAGTTTGATCTGCCCACCAAGGCGCTGGGACCCTCAAGACGGCTTGGAAATGGTGTCCAGGCCATTCCTCCTTGTTGGAGGGTCTGGGATTCAGGCCTACTAAGTAAAGATGAAGACTCATCCTGACTATTAAAATACAAAGAGACATTGTTGGATAAAGGGGAAAGATTCAGGGGAAAGGGAATCAACCCCTTGAGTCTTGTGGAATATTTTCTTGCTTTTCTACACCTTTTTGGAACTTTTGTTTTGAATTACAAAGTTGGGCTGCAGGTCGTCAGTCAGTGAGGCCTTTCCCTTTTCAGCTTTTGTGAAAGTTTAGCTTGTGAGGGATAGGTTAGGATTTGGACAAATGATGGGGAACTTTACTTTGGACATTCTGACACCCCCAATTTCATTAGCTAGTTTTGTTTTAGGCAGCGAAACCCCTCTTAGAGATAGGGCTAGTTATGATTTCATTCAACCCCCACCTTGTTTTTGTTATTAATACAATTCTTTGCCAATCAACTTACCAGCCATGTGTCTGAGTCATACACCTGCACCCTCAAACCACCCGGGGCTATTTCCCCTTGAAAACACAGTTGAAATCCACCAGGTAATTCTGCCACACCTCAAGGTCAGCTCTGACCCCAGCCCCCAAACACATGTGCTGATTGCAGCTTAGCTGTTTCAGATCCAGTTGCCTGGCAAATATATCCGCTGCCGGGATGACCCTGCCAGCGAAGTTCTACTTCCTTGTTAACTCCTGCACCTCCTTCAAGGTGGTTCTCTCTGTCGCTGCTGAGGCTGAAATGGTGCTTCGGAAGCCGAGGACTTTATCTTGCAGTAGACTGCAAACACCCCCTACAGAGTAAGTTTCAACACTGAGGAATGTCAACGTGTTGGAGGGTCCCATTTTATTTTCATCTGCAAGGGCGTCACCTACTCCAGGGATCCTGCTTGTCCAACAAAAAGGAAATCATCCAAATAATGCATGGCTCCAATGCCAGGCATTCTTGTCTGCAGCACCCAATCCATAGATTTGCTGAACATCTCAGAGTATGCGCATGAAACTGAAAATTTCATTAGCATGCATTTGTTAGAATACCAATTTCCCATAAACATAAAGCCAAGAAAGTTGGACCAGTCAGGCCTGAATGGCAACTGTCTGAATGCAGACTCGATGCCCGCCTTTTCATCAGAGAACCCCTTCTAGCCATTCTTATTAAATCTAATGCATCATCAAATGATACATAGTTTACCGTACACAGTCCCTTGTCCAGCAAGTCATTCAGAGAGTCCCCTTTCGGGAAGGATGGAGGGTGAATTAGCTGGAATTGGCCCAGCTCCTTCATAGGGACCACCCTTGATGGGGAAACCATGAAGTTCAGCAAGGATGGGGCCCAAAAACTGCCTGCCACTCTGCCTAATCCAAAGTTCATTAGTAATCTTTTACTGGACCACCGAGGGTTTCTCAACTGCAGTGCTTGGATTATTGTCTTACCTGCTTAAAGCTTGCCTTTGAAAGGGATCTGGAAACCTTGAGAAAACCCCTCTCACAATGTGAGGGCTGCAGTCTTATTGTGTTATCTATATAACAAGGGGGCAGGACTTACAACAATGACGGGAATGGTGCCAGGGTTGATGACAGGCAGGCTGCAATAGGGCTGTTTTGCCATTGTGGATTTTTTTTTTAAAAGCACTCTGTAAATCGATGAACATTAGTTTTAATCTGGTCAGTTTTGTGCACACAGTTACAGTGTGCTTGCCTTGCAGAAAAAAGAAACCGTTTGCTTTAAACATACACATGTATTCTTAAAGCAAGGCCAAGGCGTAGAAATAGCCCAAGTAGCAGCTGCATTAGAAGTATACTGAGACCCCGATTTTGTGTTTGCATTTAGCCTGGAGTTTTATTGCCTGTCATGACGTAATGTAACACCAAGTGCATAACAGCTGCTTGTTCTCAGAATAACGAGTGAGGCACAGACAAAGCCATTCGCTTTGTCCGAGCCCTGCTTAAGCGTATTATGAATAAACTATGAATGAGTGTCTCATTATGCTGGTTATGGTCACAGGTGGGCATTAAGTGAGTTATTGCCCACAAATTGGCTACCCCAGATGGGACCTCGTCACCCTAAAGATCCAGTTGGACTATTCTGCCACAGTCGGAGAGCAGGCAGAGGGTGTAAGGATGTCGGGGTCTGCACTGCGTGAGGTGAACAGAGGTTTCCTGCAGCCACAACATTCGTCCACCAGCCGGTCTGTTTGACACGTTGATCTTTGCAACCAAGGTTCCCCCGCCTGTGTCTGGAAGGGAGACTTGCACTCCTATTACTGCTATTACTGCTGAAAAGAAAAGGGTGAGACTGTTTCATGCACAGATGGTTTAATGCAGAATGATGTTGTGCGGTATGATGTTATTAATATGTATTGTTGTATTTTCTATGGGAGCATTGTGTTAAATGAGCCATAGAAAAATACACCTCGTGTAGACAAGTTGAAACCATGGGATGGATGAATCATTATGAGTGTGTAGTTTATATTGATTGTAGGAGCACTGCATTAAGTGGGCCATTATCAATGCAACCTTGTGATCACAAGAAACAGTTACTGTGACAGAAATGGAAAATTCATGTACTAAAGGATGTTGTGGGTTGTGTTGTGCAATGTTGTAAGAGTCGTAAGAAAGTCTTGGTGGTGGTGTTGTTTCTGCTCAGATGGCACAGATACACTGCCAACAACCCTGATTTACAGTTCCCCGTGCATAGGTATTTTGACCTAGAAAAAATAGGACATTTAAGGGAAATGTTAGCCGCTAATGGTGACAAGGCCTTTAGACCCCTGTAATGGGGAACAGATACACAGTGGGAATATTACGCAAGATAGAAGTCCATGCGTGAAACGCAAATGAAGAAGAAGAAGCCTCAGTCAGAGAGGAATAAAGCACGTGCATATGAGCATAAACTAATGAAGAAAGAATGGGATCAGTGAGATTGGGAGGACAGGACGAGAATAAAAGGGGTATATGTAGCAAAAAAAACATCCGCCTGACTCTCATGGTCAAATTTGAGAAGGAGTTAGATCCGTTACTAGAATGTTTACTTATTAAAAGACCTGCTCTGCCCCCTCATCAGAATCAGAAACCTGTTGGCGAGGCACCCTCTCCATCACCTTGTTCCTGTAGAATCACAGCCCCAGATGAAGGCACTGCAAAAAGAGTAGTGGCAGCATGGTTCCAGAAAAGTCAGGAAAGGATAGAAATGGCTAACACATATGTGCCCCAGCAGCAAGAACCACTCGTATTTGCAATAGTACAAGAGCTGTGCAAACAAATGTGGCGGTTGAGTAAAAGGGTAAACTCTGAGGATAAAGTGCATCCCCTGCCAAATGATTATCCCGAAATAGAGCAAGCAATTAAGGATTATAAACTTGTTTCGGGCCTGTGTCCTGCAAGAGTGGCAAAATGTTTATTTTGGATCATAAATGCCCCAATACAGTCCATAGTAACTCAGATGCTTCCCATGAGAGAAGTGCCTGGGTTTGATACTGATAATCCAACACATCAGGTCCATGTCCCCTGGAATAGGATGGAGTTACTTTCTTTTACTAAAGATTGTCTAGATATTAGACAAAATCCAGAACAGTGGTACACCCAGATGGACTGGGTTCTTAACACACGTCCGCTCACGTTGGGAGATATAGATCAATTGTTTTTGTGCATCCTGCCAGCAGATATATGGCGCCAATGCAGAATGCAAGACAGTTTAGATCCTACCATAAAGTGGAATGAGCTGATGGTCGAAGCGAGCGAAAAAGGGAAGACTGGGCAATTGTCCAAAGAAAAAATAGCTCTTCCACCACTACTGATAACACGTATCCAGCAAGTGGTTTCCTGCAAGCAAATGAATTGGGATAAACTGACTACTTGCAGGCAGGAAGAAGGGGAGTCAGTTGAAAACTATTTTGCATGAAGGGGCAGAAGACGTTCTGTTCCCATTTTGTTGAAGGGTTGTTACCTCACTTAAAAAATGGCATTCTAACATATGAGTCCACCTGGCCAACCCAAAGTGCTGCTCAAATATTGACCATGGCTAGGTATTATGCAAACCGCCATGCTAAAGACAAAGGGGGAAAGGAAAAAAAGATGAGAGTTAAAAACCAGAGCATAAATGCAACCGGCTTTTCCAGAAAGAGGCAGAGGTAATATACATATACAAAGGGGAAGAGGAATGTATAGAGGAGTAAGAGGTGGTAGTGCCCTACAAAGTAATGGAGCAGGTATGATAGACGTGGGTGTCATTTTTGCAAGGCAGAGGACCTCTGGATAAAGGAGTGTCTGTTAAGCTGCAGATTAACTTTTATAAGGACCAAGGCTGGGAACAGCATAATAACAAATACTGAGACACCAGACGAGAATAACGAACAACAGCATCATTATTTTGATTCTAGGCATGGCTAGCAATATTCAGCTAGCATTTATTATGTGGATGATTACAGTAAAATAGACTACATAGCATAGGGCTGCCCTGGAGAGGGAAAACGGTGCCGACGTAATCCTGCAGCTCCAAAGGGGCCATTTCTAAAAGCTACAGTGCAAGGCAAACGGGCGACATTCCAACCTTGGCACAGGTGCGTCCAATACATCAATTTCCAATAAACTAGTGCCCCATATTCCCCTTTCTGGGAAAGTAAACGCATCAGTGGGATTCTCCAATAATCCGGTCCAAAGTTCAATATCTGACCCTGTACAGTTTACTGTAGGTCCTATATCTTGCATTGCTCAGCTTGATGTCACTGATGAATGTGCTTTAAATCTTTTTGGAATGGATTTGCTAAAACATTTACATGCAAATATATATTGCTCACCTGATGGATGTACCTAACATGTAATGCTGAGTCTTTTTCTAAATGGTTTGTCACTGTTACTAATGATTAGCCACCTAACTTAAGGGAGTTGACCCTATGATATGGGCCACTGCGTCTAATGATGTAGGATGTATGGTGGTTGACCCAGTGAAAATATGTGTTAAACCCAGTGTGGTATTACCACAAATTCCTCAGTATAAAATACCCAAGGAAGTGTTAGTAGGAATCAAGTCTGTAATACAGGTTTTTCTAGTTAAACAAATTTTAAAAGAGATTGTGGGGAGTCCCTGCAACAGCCCAATTCTTCCTGTGCAAGAACGGATTGACGGAAAGCCTTGTGTTCCAGCACAATGGAGACTGATTATCGAGCTCCGAGCAATAAATAAAATTGTAGAACCACAGTATCCGGTGGTGCCGGACATGACTTCCCTGTTCACCATGAGACCACCTTCAGCCCAATATTTCACTGTTATGGACCTCAAAAATGCTTTATTTAGCATTCCGATCCATGAAGACAGTCAGTACCTATTTGCCTTTAATGTGAAAGGGCGTTCCTACACCTTCAGTAGGGCTCCCCAAGGTTACACTGAAAGACCAAGTATTAGCAGTCAAGCATTGAAAACACAGCTAGACATGTTTACACCGACTGCAAATACCATACTGCTCCAATAGGTTGATGATTTGTTGATAGATGCAAATACCCAAGAGCAATGCATGGATTGCGCTGTGCAGTTATTACAATTTTTAGCACCACTGGGACATAGTGTCCCTAAAAAAAATACAGTTCTGCAAAACCCAGGTAACCTATTTGGGACATCTATTGTCAAAAGGACAGTGTCGATCACACCCTAAGCGCATAGAGGCTATAGTGAAAATACCTGCCGCTATCACACAGAAAGACGTCAGAGGGATTTTAGGGATGATTTCATTTTGCAGGCAATGGATTCCCAATTTTTCGCTTATAGCAAAACCATTGTTAGAACTAACCCTGAGCAGCTCTCCAGTCCCCTTGCCATGGACTGCTACTCATCAAGAGAGTTTTGACATTCTAAAATCGGCACTCCTGATTATACTAAACCATTTACATTGTTGTGCATGAAAAACAAGGCCACGCTTTATCTGTACTAACTCAACAACAAGGGGGTAAAAACAGACCATGTGCATATTTTTCTTCTACATTGGACCCAGTTTCAAAAGCACTATCAAAATGTTTAAGGGGTGTCGTTGCTGCAGCCATTTCTATGAAGCAAGCTGATGCCATAATATTGGGACACCAAGTTACGTTGTCTGTGCTACATGAGATTGATATCTTATTGCACAAAACTACAACACAGCAACTGACAAATACCAAGCTAACTAGATATGAGCTGATGTTATTGGCTCCAAACATTGCCATACAGCGTTGTAACCCTCTAAATCCTGGCACTTTGTTACCCCCCCCTTCGATAAATCAAAAGTAATGCATTATTGTGTATTAATAACAGACAATGAAACTAAGGGACAGGTAGATTTGGTGGCTACCCCGATTGATGAACCTAATGGTACATTATATGTGGTTAGATCATGTTTTAAATTACCAGATGGTACTACCACGGCAGCATATGCTATAACAACATTAAACACCATTATTGAGGCTTGTAGGATATATCGGCATTCAGCACAGGCAGCTGAAAGTATTGCACTGACCCGAGCTTGTGAGTTGAGCACTGGTGTTTTAGTTGATATTTACACTAACAGTCAATATGCATTTGGAGTAGCTCACAACATTGGCCCCTTATTGGCTGAGAGAGGATTTTTAACTTCACATGGGACAAAAATACAGCATGGTACATTGATCTCAAAATGATTGTATGCACTGACCCTGGCAAAGAAACTAGCCATCATCAAATGCAGCACACACAAGTCTGGTGTAGATGATGTAGGAAAAGGTAATGCTTTTGCAGACCAAATTGCAAAGGCAACTGCACAGTCCCCTGTATCTCTTATGTATGTTACACCATGATGCAGCCACAGAATATCATATTTGATAATACCCTTGAGATAGCGTGAGAAATTCAGGCTAAGGCCACAGCGCAAAAGCTTTAGGATTGGAAACTGCATGGGAAATGTATAGACGGTGTGTGGAGGGTGGACTCACAGAATGGAAACAGATGGAAGTTGCCAAACAAATACATACCCTTAATGTTGTCTCACACCCGCGGCTCATCGCATGTAGGAGCGGATGGCATGCTCAGACTGCTGACCACAGTATGGAGCAACACTAAATTAAGACAAGGATCAATTGCATATTGTAGAAACTGTCATGTCTGTGCTGTCCATAATGTTAGCAATTGAGAAGGTGCACCAGAAGGGCATTTTAGACCTCCAGAGTTTCCCTTTGAAGCCCTACAAATGGACTTCATTGAATTGCCTCCATGTCAAGGAAAGAAATATGTATTTGTAATAGTGTGTATGTTCAGCAAACTGGTAGATGTGTTCCCATTAAAAGATAATAATGCCTTGAGCACAGCTAAAGTGCTAGTTAAAGAATATTTGCCATAGCTCACTGTTTGGAGCGACAATGCCATTCATTTTTATAATACCACGATGGAATTGGTATGTAAGGTTTTAGGCATTAGGTAGAAATGTCATTCCATTTACCATCCATAAGCAGCTGGATTGGTGAAGAGAACAAACTCTACTTTGAAAAATAAACTGGCGAAGATGTGCACTAGCAGTGCCCTAGGATGGGTAGATGCACTCCCATTAGCACTGATGTGCATTCCATATGCTGTTGTTGCCCAACCACTGCTGTCATGCCTCAAACACCTGGTGTGATTCTGGAGCTGCCGTCCTGGCCACAAGTTCTTTGGGTTCTGCAAATGGGCTCTCACTATTCCTGACCTCCACGCCCTCTTTTCCTGCTTTTCATTGTGCCAGGTGTGCTCCTGGCCATGCCCTTGGTTGCCCTGGATTTCCAGTTGGGCTGCTTCTTGCTTTTCATTGGTGGCCGTGTCAGCATCTCTTCAACCATGTCCATGTTCTGCAGCTCGAATATCACTTTTTCGTCCAACGCATGGAACAGCTGCGGGAATTGTATAGCTGATCAGGGGAGCCTGGTTCATCGTCCTTGTCTTTCTTGCTGACAATGGGCTGCTGAACACCACTGCTGACAACCACTCCATGCCATGTAGCGCAACGGCCACCCTTGAAAGTTGTTTTATGTCTATGGCAATCTTCTCCGCCGTTGTGACACGTGGGGCTTGGTTGGGTGAATGGATCTAGGAGGTGATGCTTCGGATGACTTTCCCAGGCAACTCAGTCCACCTTGCACCCACGGCGTGTTGTGGTGCAGTAACCTGTCGATCCACGCTCCTGCTCTGACGTGGCTGGCCCCTTACGACCATGAGGAGGCCGGTGCTTGAATCCCATGGAGGACATCTGCGCTGCTTCACATGCCTGGCTCAGACAGTGTGCACGGCCTTGCACCCATGGCTCAGACAAATGGTCCTGACTGACGTGGATCTGGGGGGACAAGATGGCGATTGCTCAGGTTCCCTGCCAATTTTAGCTGATGTTCATCCTGTCTGCACAGCTGCTCTTAAAAGGTTCCGACACTCTGCTTGACTCTGACAAATGCGAGGGTTGAGTCCTTGGTTGAATCCAGCTGTGTGGCATGATCCTGCTTGGATTTGGGCCCTTTGGTTGAACCTCATTGATCATTGCCCCTGATTTAAAGATGGCATCCAATGGGAAACTTTTCTAATGGCACCACAATCTTGCTCTTCCCACCAATATGCGTTACTTTTGCTGGCTTGCAGGCCATGGTCGTTTATTTGCATGGACTTCTGAACGGCCTGCCTATGGCTGCCCGGCGGCCAATGCCATTCACACATGTTTTTCCCTCGTTCTATCATTGAGTGCCTATCTACTGTCCCACCAGAAAAGCTGAAAGCAGAGCATAACATGTCACTGATAACTGAACACTTTTTGAAAAGGTTTGTCTTAGCCAGGAAATGCACTTTTAAATTGACACAGCTTTTAATTTTTAAAGACTGATTCTACATGCATGCCATCAGCCCCACCTTATGTCCCCATTTAGTTGCAAAATCATAGATAAAGCAATGAAAGGAGTTGCTCCAGATTATCAAGTGACTTGATTATTAGCCTCTACACAGTATACCATAAAAGGCAACCAGCGTGAAGCTGAAATCGTTAATGACCATGTCAAAAAAGCTATTAAGCTTTCTTTTTCAGAGTCACGAGGGCGCCCATTTCAATTGTAAAGGCAAAAGGTCTTAATGCCTTCGCTTCGTAGATCCTCGAGAATTCTCTTTTGACTTTAGTTGAAAGTGCTCTGGCCTCTTGTATGCTGTGTGCCACGATCCAGAAATTCTTTTGTAAAAAATATATATTGTAACACAGAGCGGCTCGCTCAAGTTGCCTGCTGTGTACCTGCCAACTCTAGTGGTGCTCTAGTGATTTTGATCCTCATGCATGGACTCACATTGCGCTACACAGACAAGCAGAACATTGAATAATATGGAGAATTATAAAAGCAAAGATAGCAATACAGATTAAATGTTAGTATTGAAAGTAATGGATGTCCTTCGTTAATATGGGCTTTGTGTTGTTGATATTCAGGTCATTTTGCTTGGATGAGTGTGGAGTTGCAAACGATCATGACCAATTTATTCAACTTGGTGGTTTTGCGTGTTTGAATATTGTATGTGTTGGTGGGGAGGGGCAGTTGGTATTACCTCCAGCTATCAATGTGCAGCAATGAACTCTGCAAAAACAGATGTATAATTTTAACACGTCTTAATACATTTTGCTTCTATGGATTTATGATGACAATCTAGGGGAACACACACACACCTATGTTTTTGGTGTAAAGAGAAAGCAGATAGAGGTTTAAAAGGCATGCCTCCCCACACCCAGTCCCACCAATCCCTCCCCACTTACAAACAAATGTGCCCACAACAAATGCAACAGTACCTCCTTGTCCCAGTACTTCCTTGTTAGTTCCCACCCTCCACTTCAGGAATCTCTTCCATCTCTTCAATATACCATATATGCCCACCGACACTGACAGTATAACAAAATAATTACATGTAATAGTCAGTCCAGTTGGCTTTTAAGATCCAAAAGATTTCACCATTGTAGTCAATGCAGGCTCTGAGTATGTAAACACCATAAATTGTCTTCAGGCATGCACTCATGGCAGCAGCCCTTGCTTTCAAAGAGATGTCACATGCTTTACTTCACACAACCTCATGGATCATATCCATTGGTAAGGCAAGGTCAGCAGTGGAGGTCAATGGCATTCAGATGCAGAGCTCTAGCCAGCTGCCTTGCATTAGTCAAGGTTAAACGTCATTGAAGATATGTACAACCAAGGCATTTACTGGGCACAGGGAGAACATAGAGAAAGAATATTTAGATGTTCTGTCATCTCTGTCCTCTTGAGGAAAACTGCTCCAATAACACACCAAAGAAATCTCTATGCATTCACATGAACAAAATAATGCCTTAAACGTGCAAAAACAAAAATAATCCTTGCATCATCATGCAAACTCCAATTTGCCTGAGCTTTTGATATATTGTAGATAAAAGTAAGCTCCATGGGAATCTTAAAAAGGATTACATGTCATTTTGGAAATGGCTTAAAAATGGTGAAAACATGTAAAATCATCAAACATTGTCAGAATTCCATTATTCGATATGTCAAAATATAGGTTTTATCTAGGTAGAATAGAAGAGGTAGAAATTAGAGCATAAAACCGAAATAAGCTTTTCTCAATAAGAAGGGCTTTCATTCCACAATTTGGAATGCAAAGCCACACAACTGACCAGCTCGGGATTTGAGGGGAAGGGTTTAGAGGGCATGTAATGGAATGCCCAGAGGAAGAAGGCTGGATTATGGAATAGTTGTCAAAGGGTAGACAGAATGGGATGGGCTGGGGAAGGAGATAAAAAGGACTGATTCCACCCAGAAGGGGAAGTCTGGTCAATTGTGAGACTGAAGGCAGGGCAGCCACTAGAATGATGTCTAGTCTGCACAGGAGAATTGACTTCCAAGCTGGCCACACGAATGTAAGGTTTTGCTGACGGAATGATGCCTGACTCGGGTTGGTTATCCCCAAATCAAGAAGTTGCATCTTAAAAGGTAAATCAAGATAAAAAAGATAGAGACTGAAAAAAAACACGCACACACACACACACCCGCCACCCCTCACCCAGCCGCCCTTCCATATACACATTATCACTATTCCACAATTTCAGGATGGTGGTTCTACCCCCAGTTTCCTCACTTCTCTTCTTATCCCTGGTTTACTCTACTGCCAGGTTATCGCACTTTGGTGCAGGTTCCAGACTCGCACACTGTCTGGTTTACTTTCCTGCTAGGGCTTTTTATGTCCTCTCATGGGTGTGAGTCCCAGACTCACTGTTTGACTGGTTCACTATCCTGCCAGGGCTCTTTCGTTCTCCATTCACTCTTTCTTGCATCCAGGAAAGAATGCTTTGGAAGTACTAGGTCACCAACCCTTTCTTAACAATGTTCGTGTTTGTGTTAATTGTTCTAGTTCCTTTAATTAGGCTTTCTCATGCTGGTAACGGTATGCAGCATTCGCCCTGAAATGTCCCAGTGTCCCATTCGCTCTCACTTGGCTTACAGGTCTTCACTGGTGGCTTCGGCATTCCTCACGTCTCACTGTCTTCTTTGCTCTCGGCCTGCTGACTTGGTGTGTGTCCTGTTAGCTGCTTGGTTCCCGCTTTGATTCCTCTGCTTTTGGTGGCTCCAGCTGCCCATGGCAATAACACAGCAAACTTCTCTCTGCTTGGTTCCTCTGCACGTTATTCTCATTAGCCTCTGTGCTGCTTGCAGGATGCGCGCCTCCGGTGTCCCAACCAGCATCAGAACAAGTTGGATTCAGCAGCAGTCTTCGTCTCTCTCTAACCTTATGTTCAGCTGTGTCAGTTATAAATATCCGGGCATTGGTTAACATTTTCCAAATACTAGAACGCGGAATTGGCTTACCCACTTCTGGTCATCCTCATTACTCCATCCCTCTTCCTCGCCTCATTATTATACAAGAGGGAGGGGTAAATGTTCTTGGCCATTCGAACCCAGGAATTCTCTAACTACATCACAATAAGCCATGTTGGAATGTTGCAATGCTACATGGGTTTTGTTAAGCATTACATCAGAATGATCATTCTAATTCAGTATTTTTCTGTCTCCTTAGAGTTTGATCTCCCCTACGTGGTCTTCCCGCAGATGGCCACCCACAGGGGCAGAGTCAGGTGGCTTCTGCCTTTCCCTGGCCATGTAGGAGAAGCGTCCCTCCAGGGAATTATTGACAATGTTGCTAAATTTTTCACGCCACCTTCACATGTGGACCTGCTTATTCAATTCCCTTAGGTCTGCAGAGTCTTGATTGCCGATTGGTTTCAATATTCCTAGTACTGTATTATTAAAAGTACTGCCGATTCATTTAATAAACCCTGTTATTCCAAGTTCATGATCATCTCTGAGTAATTCCATGGAGGCTCGAGGCAACCGGTATTGCTTTAAGACAGCTTGCACCATATTAGGCTCCGTAGGTATGGTTGGGCAATGAAGAGAAGTATCTCCCACAATCATATGAATCTACAGATAACACTTTCTAAAAATCCAGAGCCTGCTTTCATAATCTGTAAATCCTTGTGTAATTAGTCAATTTCTTGCTGATAGATTTGGGCTCCCTCAGATGACTCTGGACTGATAGAATTAAACATCTGCCACACTTTCTTCAGGTGTTCAATCTCCGATTTTGTGTCATCAAGTTCTTTGGTAACTATGTCTAGTTTTTCTCCTAATTGGACATTTTGCTCTATTCTCTGCACTTATTCTTGCACAGCCACTTTATTTTGATCATTTTGCACCTGAGCGCCTTTCATCAGTTTGGTGAGTTGGTGTACTTGCTGAATAGCAGCATCTTTCTCTTCAGCTAACTTCGTCCTTTGCTTCTTGATAATTTCGATATCATTGTACAGCCGATCAAATTCACTCTGTTATTCAAAGTCTTTCAATGGAATTTTGGCATTTATATTTTGACACTTTTTCACTTGAGTTTTTATATTCACAATGTCATCCAGTAAGCCATCAGTGCACCTGGCTTGGTTAGTTAGTTTGCCCTTTAATTCCTCATGTGCTAGATGGCATTGTGCATGAATATCTTAAGGCATGTGACATCGGCCTTTAAGCACCGTTTGATTTCTTGCACCAATGCTAATTCTGCAGAGGCCGTTTGTGTATTTTGTGTCATACGGTGCAACTTGTGTCAGCTTTCTCCAATATATTTTCAACCATTTGAAGGTAAAGAAAAAGTGGGCAGAAACATTCACAACATTCTATTTTTGTTTAAGCTTTTCTGGAGGTCATGTACAATTTTGGATGGCCTCATCTAGCGGCCATCTTGCTTCCAAATATCTGGGTCCTCGCTTTCAATCATCTGTCTCATCTCTGACCTGCATTTTACAAAATCCGGTGCCTGCCATTGGCCATGCAAGAAATACCTGCTTTTTGCATGGGCAAATTCTCTACTGGCAAATTTTCATCCAATCTCACTTCTCCCTTTTTCTTTCTAAAATGGCCAAGAGTCTTGTTTATTCTTAGGTTTCTGTTTTTGTCACTGAACATGCTATCCTTCCTCGTTTCCAGTCAGGTTTCCGCCCTCCTCACTCCACGGAAACTGCTCTTCTCTTGGTCTGTGAATCTCTTCTCTCAGCTCGCTATTCTAAACATTCCTCGCTTCTTATTCTACTGGACTTGCCGGCTGGCTTCTCTTTTACTTTTTTTTGGCTCTGTTTTATCTTGGTTTCGTTCCTATCCATCTAATTCCACTTACTCAGTAACGTGTGCTGGGACCTCTTCTAATACCTTAGCTCTTCTTCACAGAGTCCATCAGGGTTCCGTTCTGGGGCCTTTCCTCTTCTCTTGCGCCTTTGTATCTTTCATGTCTTGCGTCCTTTTATATCCCCTCTCGTGTCCTACATTCTCAATCTCAATTTCTCTTAGCAGTTCTTCAACCTCCTTGTGCCCAGTCACATTTTCGCTTCTTTTCGTTGATTGCCCCTTGTCATTGGAACTCTCTTGCACTCTCTCTTAACTCTATTACTTCTTATTCTTTATTTCACACTTCTCTTAAAATCGACTTTCACCAGTCTTAAATTGAAATTATGAATAGTCTGTTATTTTACTTGGATTGTACAATAAGTGTTTTGTTTCAGCGCTTTGGTGTGAAGCGCTATATAAATGACAAGTAAAATACAAATACAAAAGCTACATCGGATTCTGCTCTGACATCCTGTAACATCAAAGATATTTACTCATAATAGAGGTTAATAATACTTTTTCTTAAAACAATTTCACCTTTTTAACTATCAAATGCTAAAATCACCACTTTTAACTTTAAATGCAATATCACAAACACTGTCTGTACAGCCTATGTGACTACACAAAAGGGACCACCGAATTCCATGCACCAATGATATCTCTCACACAAGTGTGCTTTCCGAGCACCTTCTTTGTTACTCAGTGCATTAATTCATGTACATTGGCTATGACATCAGCCTAAAATCCCGTATTTCGAGCCCCCTTCTAAATTGAGAATTTTGTATACGTTTTAATATTGTCCCATGCAGATGTGAAATACCATTCTAATACTCCTACTTATTTGTTCCCAGACCACCATTTGGGGCAAAGAACAGACAGCGAGGTAATAAAATAAATAAATAATAAATATAAAAAAATCAAAATCCATTTTAAAGATTAGTTATTTTCAGCCAATTGGGGCTCTAGCTTTACTGTGAAGCCTACTACAATATGGTATGTACAAAAAACAAAATTACATTTTACCTGTCTATATGAATCACATTAGTCTACAAAAGCATCAACTTTCAAACCCATCAATCTCTATATACATTTGCTACCAGCACTTGACACCTGTTGCCTGCACTTACCCTTGCACTTGACACCTGCTGGCCTCACCTTTACATACTTTTATTTATTCTATTATCCCATGTACTGCACTGTTCCCTCCCCCTTCCCATGCACTTGCGCGATCTGAATGACACCTGGCCTAGTAGGATTGTTGTCTGTCTTCCCTCTGTTCCCCCTCCCTTGCCTCGTTGCGCCTTGAAACACTTGTGTATAGGCGCATTATAAATGCCATATCATATCATATCATATAATGTGATAAATGCTAAACATACTAACATTCTACCTAACAAAATATCTATGCACCAACTCCCCTGTGTATATGGAAGGGTGGGTGGGTGGGGATGATAATCAATATACAAAGGGAAGAATCATACCCCTTTTAGGGAAAAGTAACACAGTTACGAATACCCTGGTAGGTGAGTACGACAGGGGTAGAAAAGGGATTAAGAAAGCAAGGGGTCAATACCCGTCCGTGAAACAGTGGCCATGAATATAAAAAGGGAAGTGCCATACCTCTTTGAAAGACCCAGAGAACGAGAGAAGTAATAAAGCTGAAAGTACGCTGGCAAAACCCCTCCTTGAAATTGTGAAACAGTGACAATCAATAGAAAAGGGAAGAACAATACCTCTTTAAGGATAACTGAGATCCAGAGGTTGAGATATTGACACATTCTAAAGAACTTTGTGCTTAAGGGAGGAGACATCCTCCTTGAAACTGTGAAGTAAAACATTGTATGAAAGGAGAAATGCAGGGCAAGTGTCACCCCCCTGTGAAGCAGTGGAACATTATTGACGCTTTCCTGAAGTACCAGATAGACAGTGGAAGACCAGAAGAAACATAGGGGAATGGAGGTTCCCCTTTCCTGGTGTAACTTTATTCCTTTTCTTTTCTGCACCTTAGAACTTTATGTTTTGGAGCATTGAAAGAAAGCTATAAGTATATGTAGTTTACAGAAGACCCCGGGTTGCACATTATATTGAGTTTAGTGTGTGAGGGTCAGATTAGGGTTTCGGACTCAGGACAGAGGACGCTTTTTTGGTTTAACATCCTGACACAGACGGTCCTAAGATTTGTTGACACAGGAGATCCCCTTCTAGGATTAGGGATAGATAGGATTTCTCCAATCCACTTTTTCTTTTATGATAAACAAAAGTCTGCAACCAGCACTTAACATGCCTCTGAGTCTTACTCTTGATCCCTTACATGTCGTGTTGGGAGTGGGAACAGGCTCATCTGACACAAACTGGGGGAGGCAAGAGGTTTTAAACTAACTAAGGATAATTCCCATCTCATAACTTGTGTATTTAGGAAATATTCCACACAGGTCGTCTTCTCCACCAATGGGAAATGTTTTTGTGTAACTCAAAGTTGGAGACAGAGTTAAACTCTGAACTAATCACGAGTCAAAATTTCCCTGGGAATGAATGAAATCTCCAAATACCTCAACATTGTGGAAGACCCCTCCTATGGAGAATGGAACATTGTAACACTCCAAAAATGACAGCCTTGAAAATTCTAGAAAATTCCTACCTTTAGGAGACAGAAACTCTGGAGCCTAAAGCCTCGCTATCCATCCACAGGGGTGACAACATTTTGGGAGTGTAAGGAGATGATAATGCCCCTCTACACCCTAACAAATCTAAAACACCTGAACAACTGAGGAAGGATTTGCTACCAGCCTGACAAATCACTGAAACCCTAGTTAGCACACTGGCCAAAGAAGATAACAAAATGTTTGGAAACATTTCCCCACCTTGTTTGGAAATCTCAGAAGATCCCAGTCCTAAGTCATTCAGAGAACTCACACCAAGAATTCCTTCGGGAAGAACTAGAAGAGGGGGAACCATCAACTCCAGAGGTAACCCCCTGTTGTTTGCTGAAGTCAGAAAATCAGGAAAGTCTGAATCCCCCTTTGACTAATCGATCTACCCAAATACCATTTTTACATGTTACCGGAAAGGACTTCTGATCTCTCTTTGGCAGGTGATAGGCAGAAAACCATCCCTATCACTTATGAAAAGGTCTCATCCCCAAATAGGTTCATAATGTGATGGAGAAAGGGAAAGAGACCACACTACCTTTTCACATCTACCATACAATACGCACTAGATACCTCATGGGAAGAATTTTCATTCATGGGGTGAACAATGGCGATCTTTGTGGGACTGTGTGTGCAAACTGAATAATTGAAGTGGCAAACAGTGCACCCAGTTTTTTTTAATGTGGTCCACAGCTTTGGTAGCTTACTCTTCAATAGGCCATTTATCTGTTATCCGGTGCCTGATGCCCAGTAGTGCCTAAACCTCCTTGAAAAGTTCATTGAAGAAGTGTGTGCTGTTATCTGATCTCAATACATTGCACACGCCCCATTGAGGGAAAACTTCCTGCACTAAAAATGTAGCAGCGCACTTAGCATCTGGATGTGCACAAGTTCCTGCCTCCACCCATCGTGAGAAGGGACACAGGACCACAATAAGGTAATGAGGTCCATTGCACCTTTCACCCATGTCCGCATAATCTATATGCAGTTCGTCGAATGGCCCGGTAGGGTGGGGCAAGGTACCCGATAGTTCTTAATGTGGGCCCTCTATTGTAACTTTAACACTTAGTGCAACGTATGGCCATGTTAGACAAGTGCTCCTGTAGGTTTGGGACAGACCAGTCCTCTTGTATGTCTGCTGCAAAGTGCTGCTTGGAAACATGTGATGGATGGTGCAAGTGGTCAAATGTGACCAGTAATAACTCATGTAGCATAACCACTTTCCCCGATATCTCTGGTCTCCATAACAGATCGGTCAGGGACTGTTTGCACTGTCTTTTTACCCAAAGCTCTTTCTCTTCTTGTGGTGCTCGACCTTGTAACTCAATCAGCTTTGCAATTGGTAAGGCATTGTATGGTGTTGTCAACTGTTCAGTGTTGTGTGTTAACACAGGATACTCTGATATTCGGTGAACTGTAAGATAAGCTGCCATTTGCATCTGCGGCAGCGTTACTGAGTGAGACCTCATCTGTGTTGTTAGTTTGGGTGGTGCACTTTACGACTGCCAATGCCACTACAGATGGGTGGAACAGTGCGTGAATGAGCTTGTCCAATAATGCAGCATGTTGAACTGGAGATCTGTCCGCTCTCCTGAATCCCACCTCTTCCACCGTGCAAGGCATGCATGCACTGTGGTGACATATGCTGAATCTGAATAAATGGCCACGTAGAACCCCTGGGACGCTTGCAACGCTTCAATAAGCGGTATGAGCGCAAAGATGCATTGGCAATCGTTTCTGCGCTAGTGTTTCGTATCCTCCATCGACTAGATGGACCACTACTGCAACAGTGTTCCGTAAACCTGTGTCCTGTTCGATTGTTGTTGACCCGTTAACGAAGAGGACCCCCCCTCCTCGAGTGGTTTATCATGCGTTTTTGGGATGTCATCCTCCTCTCCCTCAAATGTTACTCAGTCGAGGTTGGCGAAGTCCTTGTAAGAACACATTTCTGTCAGAAAGGTGGCTGGGTTAAGAGTTTTGCATCATACAATATGAATGTTGGGCTTGATAAAATAATCTCATATGCAGAAGCTTGCTGTTTGGTCAATGTGGATTTAGAGCGTTCTAAAATGGCAGAAACTGCATGCTCGGCGTACATGTTACGGAGCATCCCATAGCGATAGTAGAACTCTTCTTGATAGCAAATGCTGCAGCAGCAAGTGCCTGTTCACCTGCAAATTGGCCCTGCATTACTGAATCCAGTATAGCACTCTAATAGGCCAATGGCTTGTGGCCCATGGTGTGAGCACTGAAGTCCTCAGTTGCCTGTTGGAGTGAGAAAATGAATAGAACTCGTGCATGTAATCAGTAGTTGCTAGCACTGGTGCGGTGGAAATAACTTCCCTGAGGTCATTGAAATTAGTGAGCATGTCCTCTGTCCACACTATTTTATTGTTGTCCGTCCATGAGGCCCTGTAAAAGGGGCCTCGTGTATGCTGCATAGTCAAGTATCCATGCCCTGTAGTAATTGTAGATCCCCAAGAACATTTGCATTTCCTTCACAGTTTTGGGTTGCGGGGTTGCGTGCACAGAGGCAGCATGATCAGGAATGATCTTTTTGCCATTTACAGAAATTAACTTGCCCAAATAGAGTACTTCCTGGAGGCAATACTGCAATGTAACCTTATCACCCTTGTACCCCTTGCGAGCCAGGAGTTTTAGAAATGTTATAGCGTCCTTCCTGCACTGGTGCCCGCTGACACTGCACACCAGTAAATCATAAACACATTAAACAATGGTATTAGGTACCTGAATGTGGCCTAGATCAGCATGTAATATTATGTTAAAAATGCTGGGGGGCACAGAGTACCCTTGAGGCCATCTTGTGTGTTCAAAGCGCATACTCCCATGTGTAAACGCAGTGAGCTATTGTGAAACGCGGTGCAAAGATACTGAAAATAAGGCATTTTTAAGATCCACCACGTTACAGTGTGGGGCCTCTGGTAATTCATTCAGATGAATTGATTGTTATTGGGCATCTCAGCGCCTGGTGGGCGCTGAGATGCCCACCAGGGTGGACTGTCATGGACAGGACTGGGCACGCAAGAGTTCTCAGTGGGCTGTCCTAGTCGAGGTATGTGTTGGTGCCAGGAAACATGAAAGGGTTGTTCCCCACCACGCTCACTCCCCGGTACGATACGGCACTGTCATTCAGCACACGTCAGTCATTGGCATGTTACTCCCGTAAATAGTGTTGTGTTGGGGCATTAATGATTGTGTCACTTTCGGATGTTGTACTTGCGCACCTAGGGGTCAAGGTGGTAATTGAGTGTAGGCCTGGTGTATCTCATAGGGTATAGAGGTTGGCCTCAGGAGCTGTACCTTGGGTTGGGGCTGGGGTGGTGGGCAATAATTTCTACATGGGTAGCATCCCACCCCTTCCTGCTCCTACACTCCCTTGCGAAATGTACTCACTTCCCACAGCTCTAGCATTGTGATGGTCCCATTCCTGCTCCTGGGGGTCCCATTTCCCCAAATCCCCCTCTTCGCCATCTGAATCTGCCCTCCCTGCACTGCTGACCTCCCTGCTGCCACTCCAGGTAGGGGTACTGAGGTCCACCTCCTCAATGTCCTTGTCCTCCTCCTGTCCAAAACGCTGCTATTCTTGCACCCGCAGGCGCCAAGGTCTGCTCTGCCACTTCTGTTTGCACATTTGATGATACCGCCCTTTCAATTGCTATTTAGCTAGCTTTTTCTGTACCAGTTTTGATTTCTCAGCCTGCAACCTTTGGGCTGTTTCCTTTTCTCACTTCTTTATTCTCTTACTATGGTGTATGATTATGGTTTGAATCTCAGCCTATCCTTTCGCTTCAATTCCCACTATTTTGTCAAGAGCCTTCTGAACTTCCTTGAGCAAACCCCTTTTAATGACAAAATAAAAAAAGAGGAACTGATTAGTCCCACTGGACCCCGATCTCTGCACGCCACATCTCCTGAACCTTAATATTGTACTGCGTGGGGTCCTCATCATCCCCCATGGTAAACTGCATTATAGACTTCAGGTCTGGCATGTCGGGGTACGTTTGCCGCAGAGCGTCCCACACCTGCACCCTGATATTCTTAAAGGGCATGCCATAGTTTGTGTCATCGTCTAGCTTTACTCCCAGATGCCCTGCTTTAACCCACACATCTCCAGCTTGCTCCCCCACTATTGCGACAAGCAGACTTTTCATATCCCCCACATCTAAGAGAACCCCCGCTGTCTGTTTTTCAAAGGCATAGATCCATTTTCCAGCTCCGGAAGTAAAGGGCAGGAGCAGTTTGATCAGATTGGTCTTATCCATTTGCGCCCAGGGCACATAGTGTGTTCTGCCTAGACCTTTATGCAACAGCGGCATCTAGGTACCTGTACTCCTCCCTTCTTTACATCCAACACTTCTCTTTTTCCTTGCTACTGCCACCCAGCCAAACCTGTTTCTTAACCGCACAAGCTTTCCGTCCACAACATTATTTCTGGCCCCTGCTGCGCATCCCCCTCATCATCCTCCATTTCTTCCACAGTTTATTTATTTATTACATTTGTTACACGCCCAGACCCTTAGTTATAGGTGTCCCAATAGTCTTCCTTCAGCCCTTGGTTTGCGACAATTTCAGAACTCACTGTCCCGTATCCCACAATCCTAGCACGCCCGTCACCACCCCTCCTTCTTAATGTGCACATCCTTTATTGCCGTAATGTCTAGTCTGAACAAAATATCTCCTGCCCTCCATTCATCAAACCCATTCTCCTTCTTTCCTTTGACTTCCCCTGCCGCCTCAATCGAGCTAATTCGACCCGCGTAGCCTCCTCTTCTAACTCCTTCTGCACCTTACTGTCCTGGGGTGGGATAGCACTCAGTGTTGGTATGTAGAGAGGTGGGCCAGTAGCCGGAGTAGGCACATATGTCGGGTTTGTATATCCCGTGGCTGAGCAGGTAGTGAGTGGGTAAAGCCGTGTATGTGGGATTGCAGTCCAGGACATTACATTTGTAGCAACTCCCTATGTGGTAGGAGCCCTGCCTTCATCAGGGTCCTCTGCATCCTCTATCATATTCCACAGATCTAGTATCTCCTTTCTCTTCTGAAGTTGTTTACCGTTATATTTAGCAGCTAAGAAAGTGCTCATGTGATCTAATATCCCTCTATTGTGGGTGCCCTGTTCTGGCCAGGAGCGGGGCACCCCCTCACCTCCTTGTGTCTCTAATACCCGTTGTTTGTGATACTTTTCAATTTTGTCTTTGTATAATGGTAATGCACTATACATGTATTCAAATGGCGTCCCCACTCCCATTTTTGCAATTTGCATGCCCAAAATCCCAACCTTTGCAATTATGCGCTGCACACACTTTAATCACACAAGTCACTACCAGTCCACCATCCCCACCTCCCTGTCGCCCTCTGTCAACACTTCTGCCTCCCGCCTCCCCCTCTCTACATGTCCACACACACACAATATCACAACACACACTCTCAAACCTAGTTGTCACCACCGGTTCACCTCTGGCCTCCACCTTTTGCACAAAAATCGTAATACATTAAAACAATAAGCTAAAACAACAACCCGAACTTCCACCGGGCCCCTGTCTGCTTGTACCAGGTGCACTGCTACATAGATAGAGATGTGTTGTTTAGTTTGCAACTAATTGCCAAATAGCCGGCCTACGACTGATGACGACTGCAGCATCCATTTATTGGGCTGATTTGGTGCGGCCTTCAACGGGCTGGAAAGTGGCCATTTTGAGGGGAGATTTATCCCTCCTAAAGACCCCCGCCCACTGCCCATCCCCTCCTATAGTTGCAAGATTTACTTTTAATCTAGGGATTTTAATGCCCCACGGTTTTAAATTGCTGGGGGCAGGAAGCTGTTTAGCTCTTGCTTCTAGCCTTGGAGAGCCTGGTTAGCTGAAAACCAGCAGCAACCAGGAGCTACTTTTGACTCCTCAGGCCAACTGTTGCCTTACAAACATGTATTTGTGACATTAACTTTGAGTATTTGAGAATGTTAAGAAGAAGTAGAACACATTTAATCCATATTTAAACACAAAGGATCATACAGTATAGGCAAAAAAGCTAAAGTAGGATCTGTGGGTAGCCCCAGGTTCCCCTGCAGATGCTACTGCCTACAGGGTGATGCCCGACACCCAGGATCTGGTTTTAGCTCCTGATCATTGAATCTTAATTTTGATTCCCACCCCTCACATCACGCATACATACATACATACATACATACATACATAAACGCATACACACAAACACCTTCCTCCCTGGCCGGCGTGTTCAGGGGAGCTCCGGGGTCAGCACCTGCATTGCTCGTGTGGGGCAGGACTCGACCTTGGAGCTCCCCGGCCTTCTGTTCACTGTCTTTTGTGCCCGCAAACATTAGATTGCGGGCAATAGGCCATGAATCGACTTTCCTAAACCTTATTGATATGCTTCCAGTGCTGGTTGTTGGTGCTTTTGAGACTGCCTGCATAAGCCAATTGATCCTTGGATTGGAAGCAAAAACAGTGACTTAAATGAAATCTAATGATATAGCTGCATCTAGAATATATCTGAATGCTGTGTCTGCAATCACCTTCCCATTGATATAAACTCTGGATTTCCTTTGACACTCATCCCCTTAGATTGGGGGGACATCTGTGATGGGTATCGGGGGAAAAGCTTGAAAATAAAAACTGAAAGCGAGAAAATGTCAAATTCAGCATTGTTGAAAAGAACGTAAAGAAGATGTTGAGTAAGAGGAGCAGGGGTTGTTGGGGCGAGCGAGCGAGGGTTAATGTGTGTGAATATTTCGTTACGGGCATGTTGAATTCGTGATTTTAGAATTTGACATTTTTGTTTACGAAATAATCACGTACATCCTCTGTGATGACCTAATATTTATCACAGAGTGGGAAGGTCCTAAGGGTTCAGATGCCATACTACCAATGTGTATAATTCTGCTCTGTGTCTTACACGTATGTTACGGATCACTCTAGTAACATAGCTGACATCTCACACATCCACAGTATGTTGTCACTCTACACAAGGAAAATTATTATTATTATAATTAAATTATCATTGGGTTAGCTAACAAGAACTTTAGGGTCCTTGGAAACTTCAATATTGCATGCAATCCTGATCCTGTTAGCAACCCTGGTTGGAGTCTACAATGTGTTTCTCATTATAAAATGTATTCTTAATTGCACACAAATTATATGAAAATGAAAGGAAAGTTCGATGTTTACTCAAGTCTCTGAAAACCTGTCACGAGGAAGCACTAATGTTTATCTAGAAACATCAATGGAGCAGCTATTGGCTTCTCTAAGGCCACGTGTAAAAGCCTCAAAGGAGGTAAAATGTCCATTAAAAACAGAATGTGAATATTAAACACTGGATGTTAGTAAAAGCATAGGCCTTTTAGTTGGGCTGTATATGCCTGGAACCATCTTGGCTGGTACATGGCAAAGGAAGGAAAAATATATGTTTTAGCCGTAGGCGATTGCGCTAGCCCTTAGCATGGCTCAGGTTAAGTCGAATTGTCCATGGAGTTTAACATTTCTTAATAACTCAGTGGGAAAAAATTACACAGTAAAATGTAGAGGGATCCACCCCTGCATGAAAGATTTCGAAATTTGTAATGAACAGTTTCATATTTAAAAGAAAATGTTGTTCTAATCGCATTTTTAACAGCTTTTAACATGGGGTTTTCCAAAAGGGAAACAATCTCCCAAAATTGGCTACTTTGATTTCTCAAGATTGTATGGAGATTTTATTGGGAATTGATGTACTGATTTTGTTTTTACAATCTATCTAGTCATATCTGAGATATTCAGCTTTTAAGAGGCATCTGTATATCACGCTTGCACATCTTTTAAACAAACTGTACATGTGCACGACAATGTACATTTTGTACATGTACACTACTACATGTATGAAATTCACAACAAAGTCAGGAATTATTTTGATGAGAATTCAGGTGATAAAGGAGATGCAAATTGCCTACATGTATGACATGTAAAATGTCTATACGCCTCTTACACATAGAAAAGTCACATCAAAGTCAAACCTCACTTTAATGTGAGTTTTCATACATATGGGAGGAGTGAAGGACGTGTGCATTTCATATGGCTTTACACCAAACACCCATATAGGCCGCACACCCATATGTCAGACACTTACACACCAAACACTCATACACCTTATGCCACATGCTCCTATGACCCACTCTGTTGCAACAAACACACTTGTACCATGCACTCAGGCCACACACTCATAGGCCATGCTTTTTACACCACACACTTACGCCACACATAGGAAAGGTCTACAAGGTTACAGGATCCTGAGAAACCCAAACGGGCAAGCACCCCATGTGAATCTAGTCAAGCTAAATACGAACACTTTGCATCCAAGCTGGGGAAGCCTGTGAGGTTAGGGGAACCTGAGAAACCTGAGTGGGCAAGTGCCCTATGTAAAAAACGTGGAGTGAAAGTAAGAAAGTCTGCCAGAAAGACATAAGACTTCAGGGAGTCCAAGAGCCACATAATTGTTCTCCAGAGACTTGTGTTAAAGGCAACATATAGAAGACCTTTTCTTTTTCTCTGTTTTTGAACATCGGCGCCTGCCAGAAAGACGTGAACTGTTGTAGACTTGTGGTAAGAGGAGATGTACTGAGGATCTTTTATTTTGAGCACCATCTGCAAGAAAGAGGTAAACTGTTGTGGAACTTTATTATGAACTATCGGTAATATCCAAGTGTTGGGCCAGGCAGAAGTCTACCCCAGAGACTCTGTCCTGGCCACCTTCTTTTGGTTTGATTTCTAAAGTGGTAGGGCCAGTTAGTGATTAGGATTCAAATGGAAAACTTTTAATTTTGGACTTTGATGAGAACCCTTAGTTTTAGTATTGATAGGTAGGGAGCTTTCTTCAAAGAAATAGGGAAAGCTAGGAGTTTTCCCTTAATTCTGACCATGTCACTCAGTCATTCGACTCCTTCTTCTGGTTCACCACAGTACACATATATAACAGCAATTTAAGATGTATTGAATCCAGGGGACATGTAAGGAGCATGAAAGAGGTATGGGTCAAATTAGTTTGGAAACTGATACAGCAAGGAGGGTGAAATAAATGCATTATTTTTTTCAAAGATCTCCATCTGTGTCCTGATTCTTGGAACAGGTCACCCGAAGATCGGGATGCTTACATTGTGAATCTCAATCTTCATTTACAAACCATGTATGTGTAGCTCATACGATAAGCAGCAATTTAACGTTTATGGAGGTGAAAGGAATGTGAAAGGTTTGAGCTGGTGTTTGTATTTAATTTTAACATGGGTAGGGAGAAAAAAGTAGACCATTGTTTTTTTAATAAATCTTGATTTGTATCATGGCACAATGTACTTTTTAAGATCGAGATCTTAGACCTTGATTTGTTGTGAGGAGAGCACATAAGTTGACATTGATTGCAAAGTTTTGACTAATAGGATTTATGGTAAAAAAAAATTGAGAAATATTTTGAGCGATTTTACCAGGATGGCGATGCTATTGTGTAATAAACATGACACATAACGATCTGTTAAAAAAATGCATGGAAATGGGAAATATTTGGCGTGAATAGTCATGTTGTGATAGAAAAATGTAATTTACATTTTTTAATGGGGAGGGCAATGTGTAAAGGATTAAAGAGATACATAAAGCAAGATTGCTTGTGTATGGGTGAAGTAGTTATGTATGCAAAAAAGATTGGTTCCTGCGCACAAACTTTTTTGTTAATGAGATCTGATAGGTTGACCTTTTTATTTGGGGGTGGGGTTCAAGAGCTCGATGTTCAAATGGTCTCCCTGAAGTTCGAGATGTGTTATTGCTTTTGAGACAGTGTGGAGAAATTAGGGCTTTGCCCTGATCAACTTCCCCTGTCTTTGGAGCAGTGCTTGCCCATTCATGGAATTTCCCCTCTGACCTTCCTTTTGTGCTTTTCCTCTGTTACCTTCTTTTTGGTATTTTTTATGGTGTTGCTTTTTAATTTGCTTTTTAGGACACCTATTGTCTATTTCTTCTAAATTTTAGTTTTTTCTTTTTTCTGTTTTAATACATTTTCTGGAGACTAAAGCATTATAAGCCCAAGGTATCGACTGCGGACGAGGAGATGCAGCAATGACTGTACATGGGACTCCAGGGGATCCTGAGGCAGCAGAGATGGGGTGTTTGGAGGACCCTGCCCAACCCAGTAAGTATCAGTGCAACCAGGTTAATCCATCCTTCTGCTGGCGCTACTATAAGGTGCTGAATTACACTCCACTTTCTGAGGCCATTTGCATCTTTTTTGGCTAGGTGATGCATTGTGGGTTCACGGCGGTGCCAGCACAGAGCCTTGGGGGTGACGCCATTCGTGAACCACTCGATTCTGCATCACTGGAGGCAAGTGGATCAATCCTTCTGGAACACCTTCAGGAGACGGGCTGTCCTCCTGTGTGGCAGCGCGTTGGCCATCTCCTCGCCACAACCCAGCTCCATGAGTGGTTGCTGTCTCAGTACTTCCTATTACCGAGTCATCAGGGTCCGCTGATGATGGGGTAGCTTCATCTGCTGTCCATGCGTCGGTTACTCTGTGCTGCAAGTCTGGAGGCAATGGAGCAGGCTTGGGTGGAGCATGGCCATCATTGTGTTTTTTTTTTTTGTTTTTGATATAGTTTGTTTTTGCTCCATTTTTCCTTTTATTCTGTTTTGGGTTATCAATTTCAAAGAAAAAATAACAAAGAAGTAAAACTAGTAAAGAAAATTGTTCAGTAGGGTACAACGTTGTTACATCGCCAGTATATTTTTTTGATTACTTTTTTGACAAAAATGTTTCAATGAAAAAAAGCATTGAAAAATATAGGGGCTGGGGTAGGTAGGGGGGAATAGGGAGTACACAATAGGAGAGGGGAAATTGGGGGGGAATCCTAAATATATAAGACCCCACCAAATATATAAAAAAAGTTTCAATGTGTTTTTCAGATTAGCATAACAAAAAACAATGATTTTCAAAAGAAACCCTAGTGGTGTCCAGCGGACATGGAGTCACTTGTTTGACCTCCCCAAAATGGCAAACCCAAATGATTATGGGCCTAGTTTCCTGAGCATAAGACCATAAATCAATGCTACTTTGTCCCTTCCTCAAATACATTTCCTCCCTTTGACCATTTATTTCTGTCTTCTGCAATTGCCCCACAGCCTCCTACTCTTTTCATTAAGTCAGCAACAACATCAAAAGGCATTTTAGCCCACCTGAACACCACATTCTGGCATGCCAGTGTCCCTATTACACAAGGTAGTGGCACAGTTTAAGGGATGTTTAGTTTCACAAAGACACGCTGATTCGGGGGCCTTCTCAAAATCTCTGAGCTAAGTGGTTTAGTCTTTGGCTTGCACGGGGGAGTGCTAAATGAATGTTACCAGGGCAGACTTCCATCCTATGTCTCTGGTCTTGTGTTACTTCTGTTAATCCGTGTGAAAACGAACATTAAGCACCTCATTCTCCTAGATGAGAGATTTAACAACCTATTTCTCCCCATCCTCTTTTGTGCCCCGGGCCTGTGCCCACTTCAGCCACCCCTTGAAAGAGCCCTCTATGTGGTCAAAAGTCAAAACAATGGAACCAGCACTTTTGCTTTGCGGGCTTTTAGCACCATATGTTTTTTTGGTCTCAAGCTTCACAACATTGTTTCAGAACAAGGATAGCACCTTTTTATTTTAACTAGAATATAAGAAGCATTTTAGCTTGATTTATTTTGTATTGTAGACGTCTGCTGACAGCTGTTGTGAAGGTTAAAGAGCAGCCTCGTTGTGTGGTGTTTTTGTATTTAGCATCTGTAGGACTTCTGCAGGACCTATCTCTGCCTAGCTGACTGCCCCGAATGTCCATAATCTCTGTATAAAATGCACAGCAGGTGGAACTCTTGCAAGATACTCAAAACCAAGATAGTGCAGTTTACAAATCAATTCAGAGAACCGAGCATAGGCATCTACGTCACATCTCAGGATATAAACAATCCACACCCCTCCTTCCTGGAGTCCGTGTCTTCCAGACCTGTGTGTACCGCAAGTGTTCAATGCAACAGCTGAGCCCGCATTACGCAACAGCTGAGCCCGCATTACGCAACAGCTGAGCCCGCATTGCGCAACAGCTGAGCCTGCATTACGCAACAGGTGCCTTACATAAACCGAATGGTTCGGTCTGATGTGGCATGCCTTAAAAACACCCGATAAAACAGGATTCTCTTGCTTAACGAAACAATTTATGTGAAGAAATAAGCACTTCTGTGTTTAATTTTGTAATCATTTCAGGAGCAATTTTGGTGGATACCTCTACTCCAGGTATATTCTACTCCTGTCGTCGCCTAAAACAGGATATTTTTCGAAGGAGGGGTCTTGATGAAACATGCGTGCAAAATTGTGAAGACAAAGGGATATCTGGCTTGTGGTCCTTGTCTATGATTAATTTATTGGACTAGCACGCCCACTTTAGTACAAATGTCGCTCTTCCCAAGATGGAATGCCTAAAAAAAAACAATTGACATGAGGAAGATTTGATTGTTTAAAGAAGCTTAGGTGGCTACAGCAGTGGTCTACTGTGTGGTAGGTAACACATGTCCATGTTATTGGTCCCGAGGGGTTTATGGTCATTGCATCGAATTCCTTGCATATAAATGCATTTGCATCACATTTTTTCCATCTAAAAAATGTTCATCGAATGCATATTTTTTTGCTTTTTTTGTGAGGTGGGGGCCCAAACCCAGACCCCCATTTTTTACCCTTCAAAATCCTCCTGTACAAGAATTTATCCTTTACCCCCCAAAAACATGCATTCGATGCACATTTTTTAAATGGAAAGAATTTGATGGAAAGGCATTAGATGCAATGAGCAGATACCGTCCTGAGGGAATGATGAAGGCCTCTTACCAGGGTAAAGGATACCTAGCACACAATACAGTCCATAATAGAGTCCTAACACAATAGAGTCCTAACACTATTAGAGCCTGTGCAAGGGTAGGGTGCGGGGGGCTCACTTAGGGCTTCTTATCACAGAGCTTGGCCATGTGTCCTTGTCCAGGGAATAAATATCACAAAGGGAAGTTCGGAATGCAGCCTTTTATAGTTAGAGCCTCCATTCAAAGCTTGCTGATTGGCCAGAAAGCTGTAAACAGTAGGAAACACAAAAGAGAAAAATAGAATGCAGGTTTGTATTGGTGGTTAGATCCTACAAGTCACAAGCCTAAAGGGGGCAACATTCATACCGATTAGGTGCCCTGAAATACATCTTAATGGTCCTGATTGATGTGAGGGCCATTACTGAGGGCTTATGGCACCTAAGCAGCGTGAATCTCACCCCTTGCAAGCTCTAAGGCTGTTAGCACCCATTTGCGGCAGGAGACCAGTTGAGCATGTGTTCACCTCTCATTCGGGAAAAATAAAGGTGAGACAGTGGAGCGATGCAAAGTGCTACGTTGTCTTGGGAATTCAGCACTACGCACTGAGCAAGCAGGAGACACAAAGCCATAGCCATTAATGGCAAACTGTGGAAGAAGGAAGTGTGCCATGGCATATCGCGGTTGAAGTGGAGTGGTGACTAGGAGTAACAGCAGGAGAGGTGGAGATGGGTCGGACAAGCAGCCAACGATTGCACACTGTACTGAAGGAGCATTCAGCATTCTGGTTTGCCGTGTTGGATAAGAAATATAGGTCTAAACAAGTACCAGGGAATGGCCCAGAACTTTCTCAGAATCCTCCTTTCTGATTGGCTGAACCATTCGGAACGTTTCAAAAGGTGTGCTAATAATCCATTCCTGGAGTTGATCTAGAGGCGTTGTTGTGAGGACACTGAAGGGTTAAAGATGGAGCGAGAGAGGAGGAAAAGGAGAAACCTCCGGGAGGAGTAGAGTAGGGCAATAATTAGTAAATGGTTAACCAAGCCAGACGTGCCCTGTCTCCTTTAATGAATGCCTGCTGTGGTGTAGATTAAACTGACACTTGTGAGATCAGTTAAAATGCATTGGCGGTTGATGGTCTTATCTCGGTAAACTCTCCAGATTTTTCGGGACTCGAGGCTAATGCAAGATTTGGCACACCTTCTTGACGGGAAGGGCCTTGAGGAATGCATATTGGCGACATTACCAAATGAACCAGGGTCCGAAGGTACTGACTAAAGGGCTGGCCTTGCAGGTTCTAAGACGAGAATGCTGCACCTGCAAGGTCGGCCTTTTGTTAACGGCCCTCTTCCATTCCCATTTGGGGGGAACCCCCCTCCACCCACTCTTTGCTGTCTGGGGCCCCTCCATCACCCTCTTCCTGCATTGCCCAACCCCCCAGAACTCCCCACCTACCTGCTGCGGGCTCCAGACTCTGGCCAAGGGCAGAGCCAGACTTGGGCCTGGGAGGGCTGAAGCCCTCCCACTTGATTTATTTATTTGAATTTTTAAAGCACTCACACAGCCCGGGGGCATCGAGGCGCTGTTACAGGAATATGTCTCTTAGTTGCGTATTTCGAACGTGCTTAATACCCAGAGGTTGCTAAGGGCGGACCCAGGGGATCAAACCTGTGTTGCTTCGTGTTGTCTTGTTTCCAAGGCGAGCACGTTGCCGCCGAGCTATCCTCCCGGGACTTTGATGCAGCAGTCATCAATATGCTGTGAGGCCAACCCAGGCTCAAACGACAAAAAGCTGTCACATTTGTCACCCCACATAGCGGTGTATTTACTTACTTTTAGACGTACTTTTAAAATTTAAAAGTAAGTAAATACACTGCTCTCTGAGGCAATAGTAGTATTTTACTGGGACAGAGGCCTCCGCAAACATGATGAGGACACAAATGTGCCCATGGGATGATATCAATAGACCCGCTATGTGGAAGCTAAAGGCTTAACTGCTGTGCTCAACCTTTAGTTTGTCCATGCCTCCAATGATTAGCTTTCCTTTGTTTAACTAAATCGCCTGTGAGATGTTGAGGTGTAGACAGGGAAGGTCCTCAGAGGGAAGAGAAAAGCACTGTATAGAGAACATATTTAATTAAAATGATCATCAAACCGAAGTTGGTACTCATTTATTGACCTCAGAAGGATGAAAGTCTGAGTGGGCTTTCAACCTATGGCCCGTAGAGCACACACAGATTGCAGCAGCAAGGGCTCAACCCGCTGAGTTATTGCACCAGCTAACCAGCAAAGGCATGTTTTCTTACTGTGGCATGGTTTTTTTTTAACTGGCATTAAGGCAAAGCCAAAAAGAACATGTTCTTACGTGGGGATATGGCATATATTGGCAGAGCCAGCATGAGCATGTTTTTTTTATAGTATCATCACTGGCATCATGGGCAAAGCAAACATGATTTTTTTCTGATATGGGAATACTGGTATGTATAGGAGCACCAGAATGGACGTGTTTGGGCACAATCAGTAGGAAAAGGTTTTTTTACACTTGCTGGGTACTTGCCTACATTGTGCAAAGGCATTATGAACATGTGTTTGAAAATGCTCCTGTGCACTGTTGATGACTTGGCATCTAATGGACTTTTTTCATGTCTTACCCTACACAACTGATTGTGTGTGAACTGTGTGACTTTTAACCTAATTTATCACAG
The DNA here is from genome assembly GCF_040938575.1 of Ambystoma mexicanum. Taxonomy (NCBI): domain Eukaryota; kingdom Metazoa; phylum Chordata; class Amphibia; order Caudata; family Ambystomatidae; genus Ambystoma; species Ambystoma mexicanum. The sequence goes on along the minus strand of NC_090929.1, from coordinate 1,052,381,010 downwards.
ACAGTGTACTGTAAAATTCATTCACCATTTCAACCCCTTCTTTAAACTTTTTTCTCTGGAGAGAACCCCTCTGTGCCCACCTGGGTTGGTCCGCTCTCCCTCCCTACGCTTGGTAGCTCGTACAGATTTGGTCGGGGCAGAACAAGCCCAGTTCCCTCTTCGGACTCCCCTTAGGGTGAGCCCTACTAGATTAGCTCAAGGCCCCACTTGTTAAATAATCCTTGAAATGCCTCTGGTGAGTGTGGGGGTGAAAGATGCATCTAATGGGCCAAAGGAAGGCTGCCCTCAAGATTCTTACAATTGGTTAATTTTAATAATTAGGATGAAGCAGATCAGCTCCCTTCACTTCCCCTCAGTTGGTGCATGGGTGCAGTGCCTGGTTCTCAGGGCATTAACAAATAGCTGACCCTCAAGCGCCTGAACTTCCTGCTGCTCACTATTTTACCGTTTTTCGTGAATGAACCCTTCACCGTACCAATGGCTTTTCATTACAGTTTAATGTCGCGGACCACACTACATTAGACATTCCTCCGCTGTTTGCTACCGCCAAAGTTGATTTTAAACGTCCCATATTTCTTGCATGTTCATTTTATTGTACTTCCGGGTTCTCATCTTTCTTGTATTTTCATTAGTTACTGGTTCTATGACATGAGCCATACATTTCCAAAGGCTACGAGGGCCCGACATAGTCATTGTGGATTACTGTCGTGCTGCCTCATATCCTGCCACGTGAATGCTTCGCTTTAAAAGACCTTGCAAATATTTTGCAGCTTCATCTGCGAGTGACGTCGTCTCATTAGATTTTGTAAGAGTTTACGTAACTAAACACTTGTCAGGTATGTGTGCACGCATGAAGGTGTTTGGCAAGCTTTCGAATTCTCTAGTGTCATAGCGATTCCCCCGCCCCCCTTCCACACAGAAGCTAGTTCAGGCAAATTTCCAGGTGCACGCCGCGAGCTGTCAATCCAATCAACACAACAACACCAAAGCTGTCACGACTCGCAGACCTTGGTTTCCGGAGAAATGTTTTCAGCCTGTAATAAGGGAGAGAGCCTGCATGAGGAGGAGGCTTCCAGACGAAACAAAATGCCACAGCCGGGTTAATCTTGGAATCTGAAGGGTTGAGATTATGGCGCAGCAGTATTTTTCTGCAGGTATATGTGGCCTGCAGCAGTGCACCCTGCAAATTTAACAGTGGCTTTATGCAGAGGTGTCAACTTTTGTTTTTTTCCTGCGGGGGACAGGGTAGTGGGGGTTAGGCAGATGGGTGGGCACCGGTGTAATGCCACTTTTTGATACCTGTCCAGAAATTCCTATCGCAGGAAAAGCTGACCGCATTGGTAATGTCACATTTTCCTATCCGTCAGAAAATCCTACCGATGGGAACATTTTTACAGTGTAGGATAATTGGACATGAATGGCCATGTCATTTTCTCCTACCCAACAAAAGATCCTAACACAAGGAACATCTATTTACAGTTTAATGGGTAGGCACATTTGACATTTTATGACAATTTAACAGCATGCCGTTTTTTTAAACCCATCACAAATTCATACCCACAGGGAAATGTGAACACAAGAAGGGAAGGGAAATGAGACAGACTGGTAAACACTGGCAGCAATGGTCTTGTCAATTTTGTCTACCCATCAGAATGTCCTACCTGCAGGAAAATATAAAAATAAATAGAGGTAGGAAAGTTTGACAAGGTAGGACAATCTGATAGCAAATGCCTTGTCATTTTCTCCTACCCATCAGAAATGCCGTCCTGAAGGAACACGGATAAAATTGAGAGGTACGAACGTTTGGCAGGGTAGGAAATCTGACAGCAAAGGTCTTGTCATTTTCTCCTACCCATCCGAAATTTCTACCTGCAGGAAAATGTAAAAAATGCAGAGGTAGGAAAATTTGACATGGCAGGAAAATCTGACAGCAAAGGTCTTGTCATTTTCCCCTACCCATCCAAACTTTCTACTTGTAGGAATGTGTGAAAAATATAGGGCTAGGAATATTTGACAGGGTAGTTTGAGGCCTCAGGAATGATACCCAGACACAAGTTGGACATGATTTTGGCTAAAGACTTTTACTAGAACACAAAAGGGTATCTAAACTCAAAATTAAGGATCTGTCAGTGTCAGAATGTCCAAAATAAAACTGCTGTGTCCAAAGTAGTATTCTGACCATCTCTTCTAAACAAAGGAATTCTGAAGTGAAAAAGATGTCTTTGGCCTCAAGTGTTTGGTAAATGTTTAAAAGAAACAAAAGATGTGCAATGTCTACAAAACGGTTTCTCAAGGATAGATTTCCTTGCTCCCGAGGCTTCTTCCCATCCCCTGTATTCTTTGTCACTCTCTTGAGTTATAAATAATAGTTCTTGACTTTCTCTTGGGTCAACAACAAAAGTTAACTTTAAGCTGATTGTCTTTCTTTTATATGCGGTCAGACTTTTTGGTGTACTCTCGTGCTGGGGTTTCTGGTTCTCCAGTCTCTCAGACTAACACAGACTACTGGCCAATTCTTGTATTTTGTTCACTTTCAACGTGCCTGGTATGCTCTCCTACCAGGACTTTCTTTGCACCGTTGCAACTGCCTGGTATACTCTCCTGTCAGGCTTTCTGGATTCACACTCTTACAAATGCTTGGTGCAGTCTCCTGCCAGGGCTTCTTGAAAATACACTCTTGTAATAGCCTGGAGTTCTCTCCTACCAGGGCTTTCTGTAATCTTGCACTTGGCGCTGCCTGATATACTCTCCTGCCAGGGTTTCTCTTGAATGCACAAACGTATAGTTGCCTGGTATATTCTCTTGCCAGAGCTTTTCAGGTTTGAGATCCTGCTCACTCTCCCACCTTTGATGCGTCTGTCTTGTAGCCTCTTTGGCTAATATACTTGGTTTCTTTTATTTTGGCTTTTCAGTCTCTCTTTCATATATTTATAACATACATGGACAAACTTGAAACTTTCTCCATTTTGGAAACTGCCCTTTCCGACTTTCTCTCTCTGGTTTTACAAACCGTTCCTTTTCACTCATAGTTTCACAAGTTACATTTAATTCAGTTTGGCTTAGTCGCTGACACTCCGTGGTGTTCCCTCTGCCCTTTAGTGGACTCACCGGTTCTTGATGGCATTTGCAGTTGTTTCTACGGTCTGCCGGTGATGGTCTCCTGCTGCCTTCTGCGTCATGACCTTTCTTCTCCCAGTTTCCTGCCTCTTGAGGCTTCCGCTGCACTGTTCTCCTTCTCATGGAATTACTGTGAGCAAAGTACTGGTCTCTGATGCTTGTGAACGCCCAGGAGCTCACTGCTTGCTTCTGGCAATTACCGCCGCGCGTCATCTGCTTCCCGCAGCCTTCTCCCCTCAGGATTCTGAATCGGTTGGCTTCACAAACTTCTTCTCGCATGGAGAGGATCAACACGCTCCTTCCAGTAGCCTCTGTGGTTCTTGATTCAGTGATTTAAAGATCCCGGGCACAGGTGTGCACTTGCTGACACTACAGCGCTTCCTATGCTCATGAATTCCTGTGCTCTGCATTACTCCACTCCTCTTCTTCGTCCCAGTGTTGTGTGGATTTTCTGAATAGTAGACCCCTTCTAAAAATAGTGTATGAGTGTTTGCAATGGGTTTTAAAGGCACACTAGGTTTGGAGGAAGAGTAGCTAGGACTGGGAAAAGCGTCTTTCACAATTTTACAAGGCCAGTTGGATTCCAGGAGTTGGCCTTTGGAATGTAAAGATAGATTCACACTACCCTCCATCAGTGGAAGAGGGGAGGAATTACAATAGGCTATATGGGCGGGGGAGCTGGAGATGTAAGACAGGAAAGGGGGATACCATGTCTCAACCAATGATACCACATCCCTCTACCAGAGGTTGTCCCTCTCCCCCTATGTGATCCTCGCTCATATAACCGCCCCCAGGGGGCAGGATCAGGTAGCGGCTGCCACCCTCTAGCCCCGTGGGAGGAGGTTACCAGCGGGAAAAAGAGTGATGATACCAATGGATTCATCACTATAGGAAAATCTGACAGCAATGGTCAGGCCATTTTTTCCTACCCATCAGAAATTACTACCTGCATGAAAATGTAAAACATACAGAGGTAGGAACATTTTACAGGTTAGTGCAATCTAATAGAAAATGTCTTGGCATTTCTTCCTACCCATCAGAAATTCATATCTACATGAAAATGTAAACAAATACAGAGGTATCAAAATGTGACAGTGTAGGAAAATCTGACAGCAAGGGTCAGGTCATTTTCTCCTACCCATCAGAAATTCCTACCTGCAGGAAAATGTAAAAAATACAGAGGTAGGACAATTGTACATTTGACAGGGTAGGAAAATCTGACAGCAAAGGCCTGGGAAAAAGAGCAGCATTGCCGGACCCACATGGCATCCACTAATTAGATGTGGGTGCTCTACCAGAGAGTTGTGTTCAATGGTTCTAGGTCAAAGGATCGGCAGTAAAAGGGCCGAGAGGTCAAAGGATCGACACCAAAGGGTCGACAGGTCAAAGGATCAAATTTTATTTTATTTCACTTTTTTATTTTTTTTGGGGGGGGGTTCCCCCCAAGCCCCCTTTTTTGCTAAAAACCACCTTTTCCCCCCAAAAAAATAAAAAAATGTGAAAAAAATAAAAGAAATTCGATCCTTTGACCTGTCGACCCTTTGGAGTCGATCCTTTGACCTGTCGACCCTTTGACTAGACACCGTGTTCAATCCTAGACCCCAAGGGACATGAAAGAGGGGCCTGACATTTTCCATAGGCTATATTTACAGTATCCAGTGATTTCAGAGAAAACAAAACAGATTTATTTTTCAGCGAAACAATAACAGAGAAAAAGAGATTGATTTAAAAAATATATATATGAGGTTGGGGTAAGGGGTTAAAAACGGGCGGTGAGGGGGTTGGGATTAAACACATAGGGAAACAGGTGGCTAGTGGGAGGGCCCAAATAGAAAACAAATAGATTTTTTCTCTGTTAGTGCTTCGCTGAAAAATACCTCTTTGAAAAAGTTGTCTCTGAAATCACACAGAACCATATTTACCAGGGAGCATGGCAGCCATGGAAACCCAGACACAGACTGGGACCCTGAGCTCACAGACTCCTCATGGACGAACCGTGGTTGCTCCGTGTGGATAAAGTGTGTGGGGCTTAAACCCTATATTTTTAATCTAACACTATCAAAGCGGGGCTTAGCCCCCTGGTAAAGACTTCCCATTTCACATATATCTACTACGAGGCGAAGATAGATCAAGATCTGGTAGGGAAAGATGGTCAATCTGGGCAGAGGGGGCATATTTAAGCATAGGTCAGAAAACAGGAAGTGTGGGCTGTACGAGTGAGGTTAGAGGAGGAGAAAGAGACAGACAAAGAGACCAGCAGGAGGAAGGCAGACGTGGCAGAGTGTGAATGCGATTATTGGAGCAAGGTGAGGTATTGGCAAGGGGGTGTAAGGGTACTGCAGAGTGAGTGTTCGAGTTTGTGTGGCAGATCGATAGAAGCTGGTGTAAGGAGTTAATGTGATGTGAATGTGACTGCATGAAAGGAGAGTGTCTGTGTAGTGGAGTCGTAGGAGAGGAGGAGTAGTAGTAGTGGAAGGAGGGGAGCAGCAGCAGCAGAGGGAGGATGGTATAAGTAGTAGTAAAAGGAGGATTAGTAGTCATGAAAGGAAGTGGAGTAGTAGCGATTAAAGGAGTAGTAGTAGTGAATGGAGTAATGGTAATGAGAAGAGGAGTAGTAGTAGTGTGAGGACGAGTAGTAGTGAGAAGAGAAGTGGTCATAGTGAGAGGAAGAATACACATAGTAGTAGTAGGAAGAGCAGTCGTAGCAGGAGGAGGAGCAGTTGCAGTAGGAGCAGGAGTAGGTATAATAGGAGTAGTAGTGGTTCAGGAGGAGTAGTAGTAGAGAAGAAAACATCAAAGGGTGATGGTAGGAGTAAGGTAGATTGAAACATCTGAGTAACAGATGATTGGTGGGAAGGAGCCGAGAGGAAGTAGGTAGGGTCAGGTGACTGTGGGTATGTGTAGAACCAGGAAAATCTGTAACCTGTAATTGCAAAGCACGGCCCCATTTCCCATTAGAACACGTACATGTCGAGAGCAGTGGTCGAAGTGCACGAAAAGAAGTAGTGGAGCTATGTTCCCGGCCAGCCTGCACCCACTCCCCACAAACCCCATCAGCAAACCGTCTCCCACACACAGTTCAGCTCCCCAAACACATGCACCTGTTGTTTAAAGGAACGTTCAGTGCAGTGCACTGAAAGTGCAAGTCTCAACTTCTTCCTACACTGTTATTTTAAAACGAAACCGTTCCGGAATGGTTTCTTTTTAAAATAAAAGTATAGGAGCTGTAAAACGTAATTTAAAAAAGTAGAGGAGCACCGCTCCCAGCTGCTCCCGCTCACTTTGACCACTGGTCGAGAGTAAGGAAAGTTAGAAAGTCCGTAATGAAGACAGACGGGGCTACTGATCTGTAGTACTAACGAAGGGTTACGGACATCTGGGCTAGGACAGTGGTCGAAGTGATTGGGAGTGGAGTTCCACTACTTTCATTTTTTACTGGTAACAGTTCCACTACTTATTGCAACCATGTTCACCATTCCACAACGGTTCTTTGTGAAGTTAAAGTGCACTTCTCCACTTTACCACCCAATGACAGTTACAGATAAATTAAAATCGGTTTCAACTCAATTGGCTGTCAACCAGCATGGCTGCAACCCTTGAAAAATCGGTTGCATGTTGCTCCTCACCGGGTCATAGTTCCACAAAATGTTTTGGTACAATTCTGCCACTGGGTTAGGCAGAACATCTCAAGGGAGATGAGAGAGGGAGGGGCGGCCCTAGCACCATTTTCCCAAACCCCTTGGCCAGATCGTGCCACGTGTCAAACAAAATGATCAATCTCTAATCTTTGTTATAAAGAACAGTCCACACATTTTTATAACATCTATAATAAAAATCCTTGGACTGTCTGCAAGGCTCAGTGGGCCTCGTTACAACAAGGGCGGCCACAGTATGAACGGTGCCGGTAAGAGACCGGCACCGTTCATACCGGGCCGCCCCATTACGAGATCTGCAGCGGGTCCCGCTGAGGACATCTGGCCAGACCAGGCGTTCTTAGCAGGACCTGCTAGCAGACCAGGATGCTAACAACGGGCCCGTCATTAACGGGCCTATTGTTAGCATCCTCTCCATTCCCATTGAGCCCTACAGGGACACAAATGGGAATGGGGATGTACCGGGTCCGGGTCCCGGGAAAGGGAATTACCGGGCCCTCTAAGGTCAGAATGGTCCGTTAATTCCCTATTCCTGGACCCAGACCCAGACCCGGTACCCATTATGGGGGCAGCCATGCTGCTAAAAGCGGCATGGCTACCTCCATACTCGTAATGAGGCCCACTGTTTCTGTGCCCTCTCTGACACTCCACCATGCACCCTATTTTCTGATGGGCACTGGAATATAAATACCATACAGCAGAACGATAATGTTTCAAACTTGCTGGCTATAGCAAAGCATCTCATGAAAGTCTTGTGACCAGATACATTTGCAACATTGTTTACAAATGTGCAATTTAACTCAATTAAAAAAAAAGTTTATTTCAGGTGGGCAGTGATAGTCACTCGCTTGCAAAGCAAGTTCTTGGTTGTTTGAACCACAAAACGTCTTCTTTTACATTTGTTTAGAAGCATTGGCTGTATCAGCTGTTTACTGTAGTTGCTTAATTTATTTAGATATATTTTTTACTAATCTGCTTCTTTCATAATGTCTCTGTACAAGTATAATTTGTCCAGAATTATTGCAGTGAATATCCAGAATTACCCTCGTGTGTCAGTCATCCTCTGAAGTAAAACTAGACCGAAACCTTCAGGGAATTGGCGACTAACGCTTCAAATGGTGAGGGGCGAGGTCTGCCTCCAGAGTAATTGTGGGACCAGAGCATTCTTACTTGCGGATGTCTGGGGAATTCCTTCCTGCTCTTCTCCAAGGAATGTTTGATAGACTGTGTGGCAAATCGCAGCAAATGGTGCGTTTTACAACACAGTGAGTCAGTGACATTAACCAAAATATGATGGATTCAAAGACAGCATACACTTTTAGTGTGATGCATCTGTCAGCATGTAAATACTCCGCTGTAGAACTGGTATGTTGCTAGTGTTTGGTGGAAGCCCAGCCGCACATTATCATGACTCCATGCCATGACTTAGACTAACATGGCCTAACCCGCATAACAAGGCATAACAAAGCGTTTCACGCCTCATGAGGGTTAATGCTCTGGTCTGCCCAAAATACTATGACGACTTGTGGCAACAGGAGAGTAAATGGTTCCTCAGAAATGTGTCAAACATACTAGAATTTCTGCATCCCGACGGGCTAAGGAGACTATGCATAGTTTTGTTATACATCGTGGGTTTAGGCTGAGGATGGGATGCTGCTACAACACCTTATATCTAGGTGGCTGCTGTGACGAATCCAGGGAATGTGTCCCTTCTCCTCAAGGGGGACTGGGGAGGTGCTATGCAGTGATCTCCCTGGGTGACAAGGCGAGTGGCATCCCAATGGAGGTGACACCCCCCTCTAGAGACAAGGAATGCCCAAGTAAGGATTCGATTTCACCTCCCCTCACTGCAAAGTCCCAAGCATGTATTGGCTACATGAGAAATGAACAGAGTTATCATGTACAGGGCCCCTGTAAGTTGGATGGTTCGGTTTCTGACCTGTATGTGTTACCGCATCTTTGCAGCAGTAATGGGATCAGCCCCTCTGTTTCTGGGAGGGCCCTAAATATATAATTGCATCAAGGGAACAAGGGAGAATTAGCCAGAGAGTGAGAAAAGCCAGCCAGAGCACTGACGAGAGAGCCTCTCCTAGGAAAAGCTGAACCAGAAAGCCACACAATTGGAGTTTTGGGTGGAAAAACAAGGCAGCCTGCATGACGCCGCTGCTTCGAAGGCGGAACCCCGAACAAGTCTAGGACCACTGAATGAGGAAGCAACATTAAGCAACCTGAGACGTACAGGTGTGCAATTACTCTGATGCTGAAGGGAAGTACCGGAGCAGAAGCACAGTTCAGAGCCAGGACGAGTGTGTTGGGTCCGCGCTGGCCAGAGGAACTGCCTTCACAATAGAGCACTGCCACTGGACATAAGTTAACCAGCATTACATAAGTGGCGAGCGTAGGGCAGTGAAGCCAAACCATAGCCTGTGCCGGGCTGACAAGCAGAAGACCCCAGGAGGGGCTGAGAGAAACTGTAACGAGTGCATGGCCAAGCAGGCTCATAGCTTGCCCAAGTCTGAGAATAGAGATATCTGATCATTAATAAGAGGAACGCAATATTTTGTGACTATTGACTGATACAAATAAGACGAGCTTGTTATGTTTACTACATCCCTGAGAAGGGGATAAACCAGAAACTGCTTGGACTAGCAGTACACGCTGTTGTTTTGCCACAAGAACATTGAGAGACATTTATTTTGTTTGCTGACTGGATCGGCCTGGCCCAGAGCTGGAAAACAGCTTTGAGAACTCTTTGGTGAGGGTCAGAAAACCAGCCATCTCGGATTTAACAAAAGGGGAGAGTAATCCTATCCTAAGTCTGGAGTACTTTACAGTTTAAACCAGCCCACGGAAACCCCCCTTGTTGCAGCAGGAGTAGACAGTGCTTTAAATGGAAAGTACTGCGATACCAAAATAAAGGAAATTTCCATTCAAGGTTCTATAAAAATAGGAGACTTTAATTAACTAGACATACAGACACATTGATAAAAAACACCAGTAACTCACCCCTGTAATAGATGACAGAATATGCAGACCAAGAGTAAAGAGCCACAGGGGAGACAGTCAATAGTCTCTGAAGAAATGTTCCAGTTCAAAGGATAAGCTCAAATGTTAAGAAGTGGGGTCATAAAAGTTCACTCAGGCTCTTAAAACTAGGCCAGTGGGACAGAACCACTATTAGTACCTTTATGTTCTTCTTGGGTGGCTTGACATGTATCCCAATTGTATTGCTTGTCTAGTTACCCTGTATCACCCACTACACTACAGGAATCACCTACTTGGCATTCTGCTTCCGCACCTACCTGACTGTGACAAGGTCAGTAACATGACCTTGTCACAAGGAACCCCTCTCAACCTGAGTTGGGGATCCTACCAGGTTGTAAGTCAGAACCAATCTGACCCTAGAGGGGAACATTGGCAATTGAAAGTGCCCCAATTCCTGTCCCCTCCCCAAGTGCCTGTCTTTACATGTGTAGTACCAACTTGCATCACCCCATGCCTCTTACAGAAAATGCTGACTAATTTTTCAACTTCTTTCCTAGAACCAAAGGTGAGACCACAGCAGGGTCAAAAGATTACGTACAAGATGACAACCCATCAGCGCCCCATGCCAATGGTCTTCGGTCATTGGCGCCTCAGAATGAGAGAGAGCCAGCAAACATGAATAGGGAGCACTTACGTGGCTGCTGGAGAGGCCGCAGACCACTCTCTAGCGCTGGTGCACATAAGGGCCAAAGAGCTGCACCAAATGTACTTCCTCAAGTACTTAGCACAGAACAGCCGCTAACTAAAGAGAATTAATTTACCTTTAGGGGGTGCCGCATTGAAGCCCCTAAAATGTACATGGGACACAATGCAATGCAGGCTGCCGTTGTTGCCACATGTAGCCTGCGTGGAGAAAAGGGGCGGGCTTAACCTGCTGCTTGTAACTTCATTCCATTTGAACACCTCCTGGGCAGGGAAGACATGACCAGATTGATCAGGGCCATTTATTCGATAGGATGAGGAAGATAAGAGGGCAACATAAAACAGGAAATTGTGTGCTGTTTTGGTTGAGATCAGAATAGGAGGAGGTGGCAGACTAAGATTACCACCAGGAGGCAGGGCAGTGGACTGGAGTGTGGAGGCGAATTAAACATAAGGTAAAGTGAGAGCAAGTGGTACCCACTGGTGAGTGTGCATGGACAATGGGTGAGAGGAATAGGAGTGCAGAGAGTGAGTAAAAGGAGTGTGGTGGATCTGAGTTAGGACGGGACAACAGGACATGTGTGTAAAAACACTTTGGGTTTTATGAAAGAAAAGAGAAAATTCCTCATCAAGCCCTATTGTTATGGGAGTGATTCCCGGTCTTCTGCCCAAAACCTATGCTATCTACCTGACCCTACCACTGTTAAAGAAAAACAAATTCAAATGATTTGTCTGCTTGTAGTTGGCTGTTGCACCTCTTGGTTTTCCTGCTTCTCTGTTGCATTCAGAGTTCCAAAAATAAGTTCTTCTATCAACCAAATAGAAATGTTCCTTTTGTCTTCCTCAGACCTGGCTTTTTGTCACAGTTTCAAAAGTCATAATGTTTCCGAAGATTTCCATATCACCGAAAGAGCAAGTTTTGCTGTCCCTCCATCCAAGTCTGAGCAATCTTTACAAGGTTTTCTGGCGTATAGGATTTGACATGGAGTATAGTTTAGTTATTCAAAGATTTGGCTTGATTCCCCCTTCTGGTCTGTTCCACATTCTGAGTGCAATAGGTTTCGGTAGTCCCACATGGACCCTTCGATTCAGGTTGAAGTGACTGATCATGTATTCCTAATGCCTGCATGTGTCTTTTGTTTTTCGTCCGGCCCGGTATTCTGCAGCTCAGTCGGGCCTCTGCATCAGGAACGCTATGTACTGCATATAACCCTCTCTCGGACATTTCCTCTTCTTGGTTCTCCCCAGTTGTAGGGTATCAGCTTGTTGTTCCCTTCTTTTTAGGGATTCCTCTATCTCGTGGTTTCTAATATCCCTTTTAGTAGCTCTGGATTCTCATTCCCCCTCTTCATAGACTTGCTGGGACCTGTGGTGGGTCAGAAGAAGGGCACGGATCTTCATTTAAAGAAAAGAGGAAACTGCCTGAATTTCCCTAAACTATGGTATTTTCCTGGAAGGGAAAGTGTTCTCCTGGCTATCTTGCTTAAGTGGTTCCAAGAATAGTTCTAACACACTGGTTATTGCGATAAAGTTTTCGCTTTTATTTGTGCAAGTGATGGGTTGTTCTACATTCAGTTGGAGCTACAACGGACCAGCCATACCGACCAGCCTCCAGGGCCCAACAGGAGCCACTGTCTCTACAGGACGGGAACCCATCACTACGTACCAGGACCCCACAAGGGGCAACAGACTGCACAAAATAGCCTTGATAAAGACCCATGGGTCAAAACACGTGTCGGCTGACAACCAGGGGACAAAATTCCCCCAAATGTACTAGATGCATACCAACTGAATGCAGAACAACCCATCACTTGCACAAATAAAAGCGAAAACTTTATCGCAATAACTAGTGTGTTAGAACTATTCTTGGAACCACTTAAGCAAGATTGCCAGGAGAACACTTTCCCTTCCTACTCAACAAATGGGGTGCTGGCTAAACCCCTATAGCTCCTGTGATCTTGCGATACATGAATCCTATCAGTATGCATAAGGAACAATAGAGCTCAGCACAGGTCGCTTCCAAACCTAGAGTCAACCACGTTTCTATGGTATTTTCCTCCCTAACCAAACTAAGAAGGGTGCACGTCAGTTGTCAGTGAGCCCAAAAGAAAGATCTGTCCACTGTCCAAAACTAATCTATGTTGACCCTACCACTATCAAAACAACTAAGGCATAGGAGAATGACCCCGTTCTCCTGCATGCTGATTTCTGCAGCTGTTCACTCTCTAACAAAGTAGTTGTAGGTACTTCTCGGGGACTACTTTTATTAAATCATATAGTTCATCAATGGGGTTCTTCCACTTCTCTCTCGGGTTATGTTCTCTTGAGGTTTTATTGTTTTTTTTGTTGATGCTCTTTTCCTCCTCTTTTATAAACCAAATTTGAGACACACTCTTGATTCAATCCCCAAACCTTTCCTTATTTAGGATAACCAATACCATTCCAATTACCACTCTCCCTCTTCTTATGTGTTTCCAACGGTAGTCCTTTACTGATACCAGAATGACTGCTCCTGTAATGATTCTCACTTTTCTTATATACGTGTTTCTCACTGGGACTTGTATGATTCTTTGCTCCATTATTCTCTGTATCCCTACCGGATCTCCCACCTTCCCTGTTACCTTTAGCTCTTAGGGTGGACATCACTGGGCCTGCAGTCAGGATGAGAATTTCTTCTCCATTGGTCAGGTTGGCCTCACACCTCTCTGCTTCCTTCTGTCCTTCACTGTGCACACCTTGTGGTGCAATTGGGTAAGCTGTCTCATCGTCGTTATCAGACTTCGAAACTGTGCATCCCTCTCTCCGTCAGATTCACTCTCACATCTGGCTTGAAACTCTGAGGCTTCTATCTCCCTCAGGACACCTCCTGCTTGATTTATGATGCAGCTGTGGGACTTCTTTGTTGTTCTGTTAGCAACCGGTATTATTCCAGTGGTTTTCCTCGTCTCAGTACCAGAGCAATAGTCTTTTCCAGGTTTCCTCACAGATTCTGGCAATAACAAATATCGACTTGTTCTGCATATCTTCTGGTAATTGTGGTTACCACTGGATGTGAGTAGGTGATTTAGAGAGTCTCTCCCGGTGAGGTCACTCTTGCCTCTAGCCCTAGGAAGGGTATTGTATAGCGGATTTACCTTGGGCTCCCCCCCTGGAAGAAGTGACTGAATCTCCTGATTCAGCACAGACCATAAGTATGTATGGTTTTGTTACTCTGTGTCTCTTGCATATGGCTGTGGAGCTCAACCCCAGTTGCTCTGAATGTGGTGGAATCATCTGGCGCTGTACAGTGGTTCTTGGCCCCCTCTCGTGGGTGCCTTATTGGCGACTGCCTTCCCTCCTGCGGCCTTCTTTCCACCAGGTCATGCTTCCACATTCGTTGTGGTTCGGTCACTCCCTGGGAGGGACATTGGCTTTGTGGTTCATCGGTTTGCGTGGTCTTGGCACAGTTGTGCGGACGCGTCCTGCCCACCAGATGACTGTTGTGGTCCTTCCTCCAGGTTACGTCAGCTCCGCACCTTAATGGCAAGGACCGCTCTGCTGCTCAGCTTTCTTCATTTTGGTGAGCATCACTTCGACTCCTCCTTCTCTTCGGCAGGTAAGGGCTCTTTCCTTTACATGCTGATACATTATTTTAGGGACACCGTCCCATTGGTCCAGGGAGTTTTTCTTTATGGAAGGGTCAGCAACCAAGCCCAAAATGTGTGAAGGTCACATTATCTTAATAGTTTCATCTTTTCCCAAGTATGCAGAACAAACGTGGGACCGTGGTGTTGAGGGAGATGTTATAGTTTCTCCATCTGGGAATTCTTGTCTCCTAAGGGGGAGTCACTCCTAGTGAGATCCCGCTTGGCCAAACCCCCAGGGTGGGTTTTGCTTAGTGGGCTCACCTTCCCAGTCTCAAAGGGGGTGGCTCCCCCTTGGGGAGATGGAACAAATTCCCAGGAATCTCACAGGAGGGTGACTGAATAGAAGGTGGGGTGTAGTAGTAGGAGTAGTAGTAGTAGTGGTGTGGAGGAGGGAGTTATAACATTGAAGGGTGGAGGCAGGTAGTAGAAGGAGTGAGACTTTAAAGCTACAGAGTAGGAAGGCTGGGAAGAGAGGGCAAGAAAGTGGGGGGTGTTGAACGCAGGAGAGTAGTGAGAGGGGAAAGCATTTGGAGAGAGGGAAGGAACATAAGGGTGTGAGAGGAAGGAGACTACATCAGGTAGAGTATATGAAAGGCATATTCCATATCATTTTAGTTACTAACAACATCAATAATGTAGGCCTAGTTTAGATAGTCCTGAAGATAGAAAAGACAATTGCCTTTAGGTTCTCTAACAGAAAGCTAGAAATTAAACAGTTGGGGTTAATATTCTCTATCTACTAACCTGTGGATTGCGGACACCTTGGTTAGGTTGGGAAGCGCTATATCTACAGAAGAGACTAAGAAGTGAGTAAGGGACAGCCCCAGGGCCCTGACAACAAAATCAATTAAAAACCTTGAACCTTCTCTGAGAGTTAGAGCATTATTTGAGCCATCTGTGGCACTGGCACCTTTCTTCCCCATCCACCGCTCCAGACATATACACTATCTGTTACCCTGAATTGACAACCACCCCATGACACAAATGCCCCACCAGAATCCTGCCAACTCCCTACACAAATACGCTCATCTAGCAGTTTGCTGCCCTGAATGCCTCCCCATACAGAGGTGGCTTAAGACATGATCCTTGAACTCCTTGAATTGCAGTACAGCCCAGTGAAGGTATGGAAAATAGTGCTGGCATGTGCCATGCTGCACAATATGTGCATACGCAGGAACATTCCACTGCCTCCGGACATTGAGCCAGTAGATGAGGATGAAGACGACGATGATGGGTGTACAACCAGACCAGGGTGCCATTGATGGACTACAAGCACGGGGAGCACTTATAAACAATTTTTTCTGATCAACTTCAAATGCACATTCTGCACTTCAATTTGTGACACTTAGAGTAAATGATTACAACACAACAAAATGAGATTGTCCACTCGTAATTTGCATTTGCACATCAGTGTATTGAGAAATTAA
Organism: Ambystoma mexicanum; assembly: GCF_040938575.1. Taxonomy (NCBI): domain Eukaryota; kingdom Metazoa; phylum Chordata; class Amphibia; order Caudata; family Ambystomatidae; genus Ambystoma; species Ambystoma mexicanum. Next base: position 1,052,365,500 of record NC_090929.1, on the reverse strand, counting down.
CAAATGGAACAGGTGCAAATAGGAATAATGCCCACACATGCTCACCCACCTCCCCAATGTACCCACCCACCGACCAGGCCCCAACTAACAGACCCCACTGTGGACCACCCTGACCTCCCCAACGTACCCACCCATTGACCACGCCCCAACTAACAGACCCCACTATGGACCACCCCCACCTCCCCAATGTACCCACCCACCGACCAGGCCCCAACTGGCAGACCCCACTATGGGCCACCCCCACCTCACTAATGTACCCACCCACCAACCCAGACCACATCACGACATGTGTGACTTCTGTGCCACGACATACGTCCTATTTTTTCCCACGCTTGAGCCCATGTTTGACCTTCCCAGTTGCTCCAGCCAGCCGCGATGACCTCCTCATGGGGCTGCTGGCCACAGACCTCGTAGAAGTGCTGCTGGCGGAGGGCAAAGCAGGGTTTGGAGGGGGCACATGGCCCATGATGGCCTGCAAGGCCAGCAACATTGTCTCCGCATTGTTGGATTGGATGTTGTTCCCCTCTCTGACCCTTCTTGACAACACCATGTTGGTGTGGCAAAACGCCCTATTGCGCGTAGGAGGTGGCGCACAGAGGTGGCATTGCTCTCCTGCTGCAAGCGTGTGTCCTCACGTTGGAGCCTTGACTCCTGAAGCTGTTGCTCCATGAGTTGGGTCAACGTGTCCTGACGTTCTTCAATGCGCTGCAGCCGAGTGGTAAGTTCCTATAGGGATGGTGTAGGAGATTGCATTGGACTATGCAGTCCGATTGGGCTGAATGTGCCCAGCTGTCAGGTGTGGAGGTACACCCCTCATTGCCAGACCCTGGTGCCTCAGCGGCCTGATGCTCATGCGCATTTTCCATGCCATCAGACTCCTCATGGCTTGGTGGTGCAGCAGCACTTGTAGCTGCACTTGTAGTGGTTGCAGGTGGATTCACTGGCAGCGCATGCTGGTCTGCAGGCAGAGCATGGATGGTGGTGCACTGGCACCGTAGTCGCTGCATGGGTGCCGGAGGTGCTAGCTGTCGATTGTTGTTGTGGTCTCGTACGACAGCCACGTGCAGTCCCCCTTGGCATCGACTGTTGACTCCTGTCACTCTCAGATGATGTTCCTGTGGGGGATTGTAAGGCAAGCTGTTAGTGGTGTCACGGGATGTGTTTGGGCCAATCACATGCAACACACTCCTCATGCTTCATCTAGTTGCTACTAAAGGCATTGATGGATGCTGCGCTCAGGTGTGTGTTTCAGGGGTTGCCCTTGGTTGCACACCGTCTGGCTGTCCGGGTGGTGGTGTCCTATCGGGGTGCTGGCTGTGGTAGGGTTGGTGGGGACTGTGCTATGTGGCTCTATGTGCCTTGCTGGGGGGGGGCATGGGGGTGCTGGGTGTGGTAGGGTTGATGGGGCCTTTGCTATGTGGCTCTGTGTGCATTGCTGGGGGGGGTCATGGGGGTGCTGGATGTGGTAGGGTTGATGGGAACTGTGCTATGTGGCTCTGTGTGCCGTGCTTGGGGGGGGGTTAAGGGGGTGCTGGGTGTGGTAGGGTTGATGGGGACTGTGCTATGTGGCTCTGTGTGCCTTGCTTGGGCGTGGGGGTTTCAGGTGTGGTAGGGTTGATGCGGACTGTGCTATTTGGCTCTGTGTGCCTTGCTGGAGGAGGGAAGTATACCTTCATTCACATTCATGTCTTTACACTCTATGTACTTACCAGCCTCGCCAGGTGTGTCTGCTCCGTCCTCTGCTTCACCTGCCCCCTCAATTCCTTGAAGGTGCAGCTTGCTGCTGCACCTCTCCTCCCACGATTGCAGCTTCGTTGGGGAATGTGGTCCCCCTCCTGTGGCATAGCTATGCTGTCTGTGGGCTGACAGCAGGTTCTTGAACCGCAGCCGCAGGTCGTCCCAGTCTTATGGCAGTCCTTTACTGTCTGCCCAGTCACCCCCACAGCTGAGGCCTTCTGGGCAGCCTCAGCCCATATGGCCTTCCTTTTCTGCTTCGTAGAGTGCCGCTGGTCTGCGCTGAAAAGTACTGCAGCATTCTCATCTATGTGCTCAATGAGCATAGTGAGTTCAGCCTCACTGAACCGGGGTTTCCGCTGCCGGATGGCTGGGATCCTTGATGTCATCTTCCTGAAGGATTATAGGCAGTTACGGGAGGTGTGGCCCTTGTGGTTCCAGAGGATTGCAGTGGCTTGTGATTTATGTAATGGCCGCCACTCTCTTTCCGGTTTTCGCGATCACAGTATTTCTGCTACCAGTGTTTCCACCTCTGCTGATACCGGCATGGCTGTGGCAGATACAGATGTACCGCTGGCATTTCTCCTGGTGCATCCGTCTCTGTGGGTGTTACCGTGATGGAGGTGGCATCTATGCGGTCACGGAACTGGTTTCACCACTATCACGGTAACACCGGATTCTCACCACTATCACGGTAACACCGGATTCTGGCCTGGAAAACTTGTTTGTTGAAAATATCAGGCCCTCAAAGGCAAAAGACATTTATTGAAAAGAGACTTTAACCGTTGAAGAACCTGATAGCTGGAGCAGAACTGTCGGCTTGTGCTGGGAAAGCTTGAGTGGGTTCTGTGCTCAGGAGACCCACCTTGTCCCGTGCTGAAAACATGGGGAAGGGAAACCCCTGGCAATCACATCCTGACTTATTATTTGTGGACACTTCTTTCTTTATTGAAAAACCTATCCCACAATCTTTCTGTAATAAGTTGTAAGGATTTGGCAATAGATTTATTTTAGTATAGGCCTGTTTACTTTGACAAGACACGAGGACAGCCTTATTTTTCATTTGATGGTCGACGCTTGCTCGCATCTAAGATTTAGGTTTAGGTTAGGCGTTTTTCCAACCTGCATTTTTAGTTCAATAAACACCCTTGAACTGTGATCACTTCTGTCTGTCTTTACTGTTGCCACCATGAGTCCCTTATAATTCCCAGACGCACATTATGCGCCACCGATTTGGGACTCATCAACTCCCACAAATTCAAAAGGGCAAAATGCCTAGGAAGGACCTTTCCCACTCTGGCCGCTCAGATATGGAATTCCCCACTTCTGAGTTTACGACTGGAGAAGAACAACAAAAGTTTCCGAAGTGCGTTGAAGACCACCCTATTCAGATAAACTAGGATTATTGATACCCAAGGTGATTATTATCAGCTAAAATTGAACTTTGTCTGAGTCATGTTCTATATTTATGTCCAATGTGTCCATGTGCACCTAGATGCCTGTGTGTTTCTGGCGCGTTATAAATAAACAAACAAAACTTCCAGGGTGCCAACGGTACAGGGACAGCTGCGGGTATCAGGCAGCAGGCAGTTCGGCGAGCAAGGCTGGATGGAGGGCTGCAGGCTGGCCTACACAGCGACTCGGGGTCAGGAATCCTTGTCTCAGTGCTAGTTGGCGAGTCTGAAGCACTGGTGGAGGCGTCCTGGATGGTGTGAGCAACTACGGCGTGACAACAGTCAGCGGTGCAGTCGGTTGCTGCTTGAGGGGCTCGACTGGCTCAAAAATGTCCTTTATTGCAGACACTGGTTGATGCTTGTCGATGCACTACTCCTAGCTTCTTCACTGGGCTTGTGTTGTCCTTTAAGGCGGACGGCCCAAAGCTGAGGAGAGTGTTGCAGGCAACTGCTTTGTCCTTGGTTTGGTTGAGAGAGTCTCTGGCACTTCCCACCTAGGACGCTTGATGCAGAGCCGAGCAGAGCACGCTGTGTGCTGACTGGGTAGAGGTTCTGGAGCTGCTGGAGGGTCCTCTGGATTCTGTATCTTCCTCTGTTTCCTGGTAGATATTTAGGGAGGGATCTTGCTTCCCTCTTTGGAAATCCTGGCCCTCCTTCACTGGCAGAAGATATAAGGCAGACTGTACCTTTAGCCAGGGTCCAATTTTGAGTTTTTCTTGTTACTTCTTGCACAGTTTTCAGCTGATCTACTCAAAAGAGGTGTCAGCCCTCTTTTAAAGCCAAATGGGCAACAGTGATTTGTGTAGGCAAAGCCTACCTTCATGAACCAATCCTGGGTCCCCACCAACAATCTCCTGTATGCCTGAGGCCATAACCAGAATGCTTTGCAACAGAAAAGGTAAAGGGTGAAAGCATGTACAAGTAAGTCCCACCATCTTCCTGTCTGTTGTGGATCAAAGGGTCTCTCTAGTTAGTTGAGATCTCTGTGGTTCCTGATTGAAGCAGCAGGTCTCCCTTGAAACCACAGCGAGAACAGACTTTCTGTCTCAATCAATCCACTTACTCATACCTTCTGCATGGGGTACCCCTATGGGGATGACTACTGTAAACAGCTAGCCCCAGACATGACAGGTCACTGCCCTTGATACTGAGAGGCAGGAGCTGTTTTCAGGTCGACATAGTGCATATCAAATGTTGTTGGGGGTTTCCTGTCTTTTGTTTAGCCTCTGCAGAAAGGCCCCATGTGGGCTTGTTTGAAGTCTACTATACTAGTATGTTAATTATGTTAATTGCTGCCACTATCTGCAGTGCTTGCATAAAAGGACAGGGTGGATCCATGGAGCCGTTAATAGTTAATTAGGCTGGCCATCACAGGAGGAATGTTTTGGCCCTCCCTCTTTCTGAGATGCATTGTGTACTCCACCTGTCAGATACCAACTAAATATGACGGGCAGGACTGCGCCTGTAGGCTGTGTCCACCCAGAGTACACAGGTCTATGTGTATGTCGTGCGGTGAGCATAGGAAAATGTGTGCAGATTAGTCCCACACATTTTGCGGAAGTTCATCTACCACCCTTCAATTTCTTTTAAAAGTAAAAGGAAAAAACAGGCGAGCGCACACCCACTGTGTGCTTCAGCATCTGTTCTCTGCAGAATCCAGCCTCCATCAAGCCTCCAAAGTGAACCGAATCAGCATTCCCTTTCCTCTGACCCAGCTGAACCAGCTGAGTTATTAACCTCCAGGACTCAGTGTTCTCTGAAAGTGATTATCTCTGGACCTGTGTGGCTTACCTTGTGTCGTGGCTGAAGCACTGACTCCCCTACATGACTGGCCATGGTTAGAATCTGCAACCTACAACGACTACAAGAAATTAGAACCAACTCCTAAGACACAGTGGATTCTCAGGTTTATTGTCTTTGAAATCCTTGGTTACCGTTGCATTACTGGTCTGTGGAGACTAAAGTCCTCATCACAAGTCCAGCGGTAACCCTTAAAAGTGGCGGTAAAGGAATTAACTCCACCAATACTGCTCCGCTGGATCACAAGCTGGCGCAAATACCGTTGACTGTAAATTCATCCAGCACCATTACAGCCGGTGCTATTACAGCCAGTGCTATTACAGCTAGTGGTATCTGCACCGGCAACTCCAAGCGCTATGACAGCCGCATCACAAGTCCATGTGTGGCAGTATTTGTGTTGAAAACCGGTGCTAATATCGCCGAAAACATGTCGCAACTACCTCCAGCTGGAGGTAAATGGACACAGGTGACAGAAATGAAGCCACAGGTGCTCCCAATGCACTCCAGCGGGCTACATATGCCACACCCCAAACACTGTTCCCAACACCATGCTGCCATTATCCACTGTGAGCTTGGACAGGCATCTGCTCATGCTGCGCCTGGAAGTTGAGATGCAGAACAACCAGACCAGGGAACAGGTAGCACAGGGTGGGGTAGGAGAAGAAGAGGCCAAGCAAGGCATGCACCCATCCCAGGGTCAGGCCCACACCCTGGATCCTCATTGACACCCAGTTGGAGAATATGTACTGCCTCAACAGAGAGACCATTACTGAACTGCTGAGTGCAATACAGGAAGACATGGGGAGCAGGAGTAACATCCGTACAGCTGTGCACCCACTGCTTAAACTATTGTCAGTATTACAATTTCTGGGTACTGGCACCTTCCAGCACTCCGTGGCCATGATGCATGGCATGGCACAGCCCACATTGTGTGCAGTTCTTGCCCAAGTGCTGGATGCCCTCCTGCAGCATGTGCAACACCATATTGTACGGCCCTGCACCCCAGCTCAGGTCAATGCCATGAAGGCACAGTTCTATGCTGTTGTCCAATTGCCTAATGTAATTGCAGCACTGGAGTGCACATATGTTGAGTTGGTGGCCCACCAGGCCCACGAAGCAGTGCACCAAAATTGCAAGTACTACCACTCCCTCAATGTGCAGGTGACCTGCGACCCCAACCTCATCATCACCCACTGCTGTACCCGCTTCCCAGGTTCCAACCATGACTCCATGGTCCTAAGGAACGGCAGACTGCCAATATACATGGAGAGGCACAGAGGACAATGGACTTGGATATTGGGTGAGTTAATCTGCCTGCACATATGCACTGTGGAGCACCTGACCAATTGAGGGAGGGTGAATAATGACACAAATCATGGCATGGGAAGTAAATGCAAAAGCAGTACCCGGGCAGATCCTGCACCAACGACAGGGTACAGCCCAGAGAGCATGCACATGTTGGATGCACCTGGGCGGACATGCTGACAAACACATACAGAAGCAATTCAAACCACACACATCACTACAGGTACCACAATGCATCTTGCATGATCCAAAGCAATAACAATAACATTGCAGCACACAACAGCAGCCCTGCCAGTGCCACAGCCATGTACCCATGTACACCCACCCCGCAGTGCTGACCCACTGCCCCCGGACGCGTAGGGAATGCTGATAGGCAACCCAGCATGCCAAATGCCCAAGAGCAATATACAGCCACAAGACAGACACCAGGCACACATGTCACGACAGGCACATCACAAAACATCTGCTGCAACGTAACAGGGTGCATGTGCAGCCCAAACAATGTATAATACCGGTGACACAGCATGCACAGTGATTGTACAGACATATGCAATGGGATGAAGCCCCATATGCATGCAAATGGTTCTCCATTGCCCTGATACTGTGTAAGTCCATCCCCACATATTTTGCAGAGACTAATGTCTGTGCCTCTCCCTATGCAGGTGACTTCAGATACCCACAGCTGGCTTAGCTAATGACCCCTGTGAGTGTTCCACAAACGCTGCATGACATAGCGTAGAACTATGCACAGTAGGAGCGTGTATGCATCGAGTGCACGTTTGGACTCTTAAAAGGGAGGCTTTCGCTGCCTAGATCATACTGCTGGAGCCCTTACGAACACTCCAGAGAAAGTAGGAAGAATAGTGATTGTGTGTGCCATGCTACGCAACATCTGCATAAGGAGGAATGTACCCCTACCCCCAGACATGGACATGCCGGCCCCAAATGATAATGACGCGCCTGAGGCAAGGGCCACGGCAGACAACGGCAGAGATGCCAGGCACTGATTGACATTTTTCTTTAAGTAATTTCCCTGGCACAAGCCATGCACCACTGTGTGACAGTCACTTCTGTAAATAAACTCCACAATGACACAATAAGGAATGTCCATGCATTGATGAAGTTAAACAGTTTTAATGATATGAGGTGCCCCAACCTCCCCGCTCAGTCCCCCCACCACCAACTGCCCAGTGCACTATCCCCCTCCCTCCTCCCACCACCAACTACCCAGCATGGCCACTCAGGGCAATAAGTGTATGAATGCTGTTTACAACTGTGGCCTCTTCCCCCCCACCCCCCGCCAGCCCCCGGTGATCTTGGGCGCAGATGGTGCTGAGACAGATGCCTCAGTGTGCTCTGCAGAGAATCCTGTCTGGGAGTCATAGAACTTGAATGGATGAAGCCTGGCCACGGTATCTGCTGGTTTGTCAACTCGTTTTTCTGGCAGATGGCGTCTACCAGTGCAGAGACACCTTCGGTCATCTCCCTGACCCTCTGGGCATCTAGTGTCAGGGCGACTATTCTGGCAATTGTCTCAGTCCAGTTATTCACAATGGCCCACACAATCCTGCTGGTGGCCCCTTGTGTGCTGTCACGTATGGCCTGCAGGTGTGGTGTAATGCCTCCATCTCCCTCTTTCTCTGCTCCATTTCATCCAGCCTCTGCAGCACTGTGTTGCTTGTTGGTGTGTGCTGGGAGGGATGGAGGCTGTGCAGTTGGACTAGGCTGTTATCAAGGGGAGCCATATGAAGGACTGTCAATGTCTGGCTCAGTTGCTTGAACACGCCGACGAGGGCTTTCCGGGTTGCCTTGGCATAGATCGTTTGCATCTTTGCGGTGTGGTGGTGGCGATGGCGGACCTTGATGACCTAGATGTGCCACTCCCAGATGGGCCGGCCCCGCATCCTCCTTGGATGCCTCTGGCGATGCGTGCGTGCCTGTAGGGGACATAGGAATGGTCATCAGGTATGGTTCCCCAATGTGTGTTGGCATGCAAGACACATAGACTATGGTACAGAGTGGGACCCCACACATTTGGGCAGATGGGCATGGCTGGTCAGGGGAAATTGCATGTGGGACCAGCATAATGGGGATGGTTGCAGCAATTAGTGTGTGACACATAGCCAGCTGGTCTTTGGACTGTGTGTGTGGGGAGGGCAGGGTGTCCCCCCTAGGGCAGCTGAGGTGAGCATGCATGCTTGTGGTCCTTCATGTCCCCACATCCCTTCCCCGGGTGGCACTCAGCTTGTGGGGGTGGTAGCTTAGTCCAAGACACTGTCCTGGCTCTATAGGGCACTGCTGTGCAGCCTGCGGGGTTGCGCTGTGGTGTACAGTGATTGGCTAGCTGAGCCCATGTCGGTGTAGGGGGGAGGTGTACTTCCCTGGGTCTAGTCTGCCATGCCAGCATGAGGCAGGACCACTGGGCCCACAACATGCTGGTGTTACTGCTGCATGGTGCCATGGTTGCTCACGCACCACAATCCCGCTGGCACACTGTGCACCAGCAGGGGTGCGGTGTGCATGGCACTTGGATAGGTCACTTTCCACCCCTTCCCACTGCTGTAACACACAGGGGTGCCCTTCCACATGGCTATTGTGGAGGGTGGCTGATGTGCCACCCCCTCACTCCACCATTTTGGCTGGCCCAGCTTCTGGGTCTACTGACATGTGTCCCTGTCCACTGAAGCATCTTATGCTAGACTGTGATTTGCGCATGCACTTGTGGTGGTGGGGTTCATTCACTTCCTGCCTCCTGGCTGCTGGCACCTACCTCTGAATCCCTCTATTCCCCTCATATCCAGCACAGTGCTGCACTTTTCCTCCCAGGCCGTGAGGACCAGTGGCTCCACAGTTCCTCCCCCAGTCGCTAGAAATTCCTGGTGGTGTTGGGACAGCATTCCACACACCCTGACCCTGAGGTTGTTCCAGCGTTTACGACAGTCCTCCCTGTCATGGGGTACGCTGGCCACAGCTGTCACTTTGTGGCTGATGGGTGCCAGATGTCTGTCCTGTGCAGATGTTTTGCGTTGCCATATAGCACATCACTGTGAGCAAAACACGGGTAGTATAGCTCAGTGGCAACGCGCTCGTCTTGGAAGGAAGACGACGCAAAGCAACACAGGTTCGAATCCCGGATGCATGCTTAGAAACCTCTTAGGTATTAAACGCATTGTAAATAACCAATAATAATAATAATAATAATAATAATCTCATTGGTCAGTACCACAAGCTCCCCCTCAATAAACCTAGGTTTCCTAACTCTATTTTTGGCCACCTCGCCTCTGATCCTCCCTCTCCTGAGACATTCTGGCTTGTTTCCAGGACCGGATGGCTGCAGGTGCCAGGAAGTGGAGATATTTGATGGATTGTGTTTTTCAAAATGGCCGCCGCAATGCTTCCCGTTCCGGTGATGACACAATTTCCGCCGTAGCTATTAGCATGGAGCTAAAAGAGCTGTGGTCGTCGGCGGTAGCACCATTATCACTGATATTTCGGCGCTAACCATTAATTCAGCAAAGTTTCTGCCGGGCACTAATAGCGTTACCGCCGGAGCCGAGTATGCGTTCACAGCAGGTTATGATGCAGTGCTAATACTGCTGCATGACTTGGCAGTAACGCTATTTCCACTCAGCGGTAATTGCACTGGATTGACGCCAGACTTGTGATGAGGCCCTAAATCCTCAGCAGCACTGTGCAAAAGAATCAGGTTCATCACTAAGTGGTTTCTGAACACTTTATAGGACATTTGGGTTTTCCTTCCTTCACAGGGCTCTCCACCTGCACACTTTTGTTTGGACCACGACTTACAACTTACAGATTTCCCTAAAAAACGCAAAGCCTTTCTGCTTTCTTTGGCATTGGTTAACATTGTGCACACGCTGTTTTCTAAGCTTATTCTTGAAGGTTTGCTAGCTCTGCCTTTTGATAAACCTTTCCTGTTGGGTTTATACTGTTCACTAACATTAAATCAGTATCCCTCCTCTTTGAAAACTCTTACCCAGGAGTCTGTAGAATATGGCCTTTCAGATGTTTGTACTTCAACTCCTGTTAGCCCCAGATGAGCCCGCCAATGGTGCGAAAACACAGGAGTTGTTTACCAGGTTGTAGCTGGAGAGACAGATATTGCTGACCCCTGCCCTACATACTGGTTTTGGGACTCAACACTGGATCCATGAATCTTTGAGTGAATTCTGCAGAAGTCATTGTCCTAACGCGCTCTACCTACAAAGTTTCATATAAATCACATTCTGCACTCTTCATCTCTCTATATATATATTAAGGACACATTCAAAAATGCATTGTGTGGTGAATGCCTTATTGTTTGTTAGTGTACCATTTTACTGCCCTGCTCCCTCCTGAGTGCAGCTTTGACTGCTCTGCTGTGTGTACCCTTGGGATAATCAGGCACCTAGGAGGAGCTCAGCAACTAAGATATGGGCCAGTCTCCCTTTTTCTTACACATAGGGCATAGGAAACTGTTACTAACACCTTGCATAGCATATGAAAAGGCGGCGGGACTCCGCTCCTCCACCATAGTGAGGGTCAGTGCTCTAAGTGGGGGGGCTCTGGAAAGGGGTCATTGCCCAAGTATTCTGGCCATGGCTTAAAAGGAGAGCAGGTGGTTTGGTAAAGAGCCACCAGTCACAAACAATACATCACGAGGCCCCGCAAACTTGTATTTTGGGTCAACAGTGTCTCAGGTGGTGATGTCTGCATACTGTAAATAAAGCTGTCTGTGGTTGTTTCTAAATAAATAAATGTCTCGAAATACGTTTGTTTCCCACTTAGTATTCAAGCAATTCAATCATTCCATTTATCGCCATCATTCTGTCAAGAAATGATCCAGGCCACTTTCGTAAGTGCTTGTTTAGAGTTTAAGCTCCCTGCTCGCTGACTGTCCCGCGATAAGGGAGGAACCAGACTCCTCAAACTAAAAGCTGTCTCTTTCCATGGACTTTTGCTGGCCAATTCTACCAAAGCTTGATCCATGTCCACGGTTCTGCGGGTCAATGAGAGACCCCATTAAATGGCATTGTCACAGATCTGTTTAACCTGATTTCAGCTGTTTGATGTGGGGGTAAGGAACATGTTTAAGGAATGGGGGTGTGGCTCGTGTTTTGCACCATCCATGATAAAGCCAAGGAAATCATCCATTGGAGTTGCCATTATTTTCAATGCTCCACATACCAGCCTCCGAAGGGGGGGGGGAGGTGGATTAAGGGACCCCCAATGATAAAGGGGAGGGGTCAAATAGAACCAATGTCAGCTACTTTGCATAAAATGAAATAATAACCTTTTGGGAACGTAAGAATTAGCACCCATTTTTATTTGACATATCTGTGACAAGTTTGCAACCCTTCTGAGCACATAATGCACACGCCTGCTGCTTTTATTTATGATAACTCCCCAACAGTGAAATGCATGAGTCATATGTAAGCATTTGGACGGCTTCACCCTTAGGGAGTCAGGTGTTGACTGTCCATATGAAGCTTCCCTGCACACAGTTCTATCACAGGGTGTTAGTCACTTACTCATGATTAAAGCCTCTGTGCATGGGAGCTTGAAGTGCGTGCTTCTCCCGGCTCAGAGGAAGCTTTTAGAACCAAAAAGGGCTAGCCGGAAGCCACGGCCCACCTAAAACCCTAGGGAGGGCGCAGGCTTCATTTCCCGATTTGAATCAGGTGCACGAGCGTGCTGTGCTTGATTACAAACATTTTTGAGTTTGCAATGTAGGGACATTCTGGCGCAAGCTTTTATACGAGTGCACAGCTTTTTGCTATCGTTATTTTTGCTGATGCTGGGTACTGTTTTCTGCTTCGGGCTTGTTAGAACCCACGTCCATGGTGCTAACTTGTACAGACATCAGGAGGTTATGGACAGATCAGAGACCAGCAGCAAGGTTAGAAAATGGTATCCAGTGATTTTGGCGAAAACCTTTTGGTAGAGGTATTTTTTACTGAAACATTTTTAATAAACAAAAACAGATTTTTTTATAAAATATATATATGGGGTAAAGGGGTTAAAACAGGTGGGGAGTGGATAGGCGGGTTAAAAACATGTGGAAACGGGGGCCTTGTGGGGGTGAACCCCCGAATTAAAAGAAATGCGATAAGATTTCGTTAAAAATGTTAGGGTAAAAAATACTTCTAAGAAGTTTTCTCTAAAATCATATAGAACCTTGAAAATAAGACCTTACACAACACTGTTTCGATTCATTACTACGCTAACTGGAGGGAGGGCCCTATGTGGAAGGACGAAAGGCTCGAAATATATGAAACGGAAAGGGGTCCTGCCACTTATTAGTTTGGACATACCATGGCTAATGTATGTAATGATTAGTTAAAAAATGTTGGCTATAGTTAACCCAACCAAGGCCTATTTATAGGGCCATAAAGTCATGATGAAAGTAAATGAAGCTACAACTTGTATATGTCAAGGCAGCCCTGTTTAATTGGCTGTGCCATTATTTGTGTTCATGTTTTTACTAATTACATATAGTCGGACATTGCTAATTGTTTCTTTCTTAGCAATTTAACATGTACTGAACACAACATATTTATACAACTACCTCAAGGGAGGGGGCCAATAAGCGAGCGAGGGAGGGCTGGGTGCGTTCCAATAATGCTAGGGTGATCAGATACTAAAAATAAAACGGGATGGGCCATTGTTAAAAAAACACTTTTGGGGACTGTGGTGATTTTCCCAACCCGTTCAGACAACACAGAACTGCAACAGAATTGGTTCCATCTTTGACCAGTCACTATCGGCAACATGTAGACCTTCGGGTTGAAAGGCAGGACAGAAGTCAGGTAAGAGAGCCTGTACCTCAATTGTTCTAAGCTGGTCGCCTTCTATCGGGGCAGGAGAATGACTCCATCTGGTGGATCGTGACCACTTTGGATTCCTCTTCATGTGCTATGTTATGGGTGGGTTTTGTTAAGCACAGCAATCACCCAAAATGTATCCCGGCGCTGTCCAACGTTGCATAGAATGGACGGAGAAAAAGACGTACTAGGATCCCAGTGCGGTAATGATTATACATTAAAGTGATGGGTTTTTAACTTTTTCCTGAAAGCCAAGAGGGTTCATTCCTTCTGTAAATCAACAGTTAGAGCATTCCAGCATGTGATGGCCTGTACCAAGAATGAGCGGCCATCTGCTCTCTCTTTTCTATAGGGCAGAGGGTTCAGTCTTAATCTGGCCGAATGTACCAGAGCGAAGGTGTTAAGCTTTATTGCAAGAGGTGTAGCTATTGTATGTTGCAGACATTTAAAGACTACACACATACTATTAAAAGTGACTAGCTTCTTTACATGCAACCAATGCAGAGAGCAAATCACCAGAGAGATGTGTGGGGATTTTTTACACTTGCCTAGAATCCTTGCTGCCATGTTTTGCACCTTTTGCAGCCTGTTAATAGCATAGTCTGGCAAGCCCAGATAAATAGCATTGTTACAATCAAGACGCGAGGAGACAAGGGCATTACAATCTAGCACCTGGTGTGACTGTGCTAGGTAGGGGAAGATTTTCCGTAATTTCCTGATAGTAAAGTAACACGATTTTGTATCTGCAGTAAATTGCACATTTAGTCACTTATAACGCCCAGGTTTCTCACCTCTGAGCTGGGTTGTGGCATTGCCCAAAAAAGTCAGGCCAGCAGGTTGGGGACCAGAGGTTATAGCTATTATTTATATCTAAGACCTCTGTTTTATCTGGAATGATTTACAAATAGTTCAAGTCCATCCAAGCCTTAATTGATAGCAGACAGTTCTTGCTCTTACTCTGTAAAGGACTGTTCTCTCCCAGATCTACCACGATCTGGGTATCGTCTGCGTAATTGAAAAAGGTTACCCCGGCCTGTTGGAGAATATGCATTAATGGTGCAAGGTTCAAATGGAGCAAGAGAAGGGATAAGGCCGATCCTTGGCGTATGGCGCAATCGATGGAGGAAGTGGATGAGGGGAACTGACCCATCTGGATCTGTGGGTACAGTTCTGTAAAAAGGACTTGATCCACTTCCATACCGTGCCCTGGATGCCCATATTATAGATCCTCTCCATCAAAATCTGATGATAGACGGTGTCAAAGGCTGCCAATAGATTATGGGGGATCAAGGCCCCTGTTTCGTTATTAACGGCCTTGAACCTGAGATGGTCAATTACTGACCGGGTCAACAGTTCTGTGCTTCACAGGGGTATAAAGCCTAGCTGAGCTGTGTCCAGCAGATTGTTTGTTTCTACCGCGTTTTGGATTTGGGAGACAACTACCCTTTCCAATTGTTTTTAAAGGAAGGGTAGTTGCAAGATGGGACAGTCATTTGATAGCTCTGAAGGCTCCAGCAAGGGTTTCTTTCAGAGAGGCCTAATCACTGACCATTTGCAAGATATAGGAATAACCCCAGAAGCTAGTGAGGAGTTAAACATGGAAAGAATATGGCTAGAGTAGATTGGGGTAATCTCCTGAGCTATTTTAGGTGGTCAGTGCCCAGGGGTGAAACAGAACACTTAGCAATGGCCACGAGATGGGTGATCTGTCATCATTACATCATGCGAGAGCTTAGAAGGTTCATTAGTGTCTTGGGACACCCTATTAATTGCATTTGTCTGGTCCAATTCTGCTATACTCTTCTTGATTTTGCCCCTAAAATATGTGGCTAATTGCTCTACAAGGTGTTGGGAAGGGGGAAAGGCCAGGCTATAAGTATCTTTACAGAGTTCTTTGACTACCTCAAATATCTGCTTTGAGGAGTTGGTGGCCTCGTTGATTCGTTGGCCAAAAAAGGCTTTGTGTGTGTTAGTTATTTCCTTTTTTGTAGACAGATTGGAGTTGCTTAAGAGGATGCAGATCATCCTCCTTAGAATGTCGCCATTCCTCTCCAAGTTTCTCACCTTTCCTTGTAGGAGATTAAGTTCATGCATTAACCATTTTTGCTTTACCAGGTGGTCCAGGCATAGTCTACGTAAAGTTAGAGGAGCTAAGAAATTGATTGTGGTTAGAAGTTCCCACTTAAGAGAACCTAATGCATGGTTTGGGTCATTACTCACACTTAGCAAGTTTGGGGATGGGAGATAGTTAAGTAGGTCCAAAACGGATTGTTTAGTGACTCTCCTCCAGTTTCGCCAGGGAGTTTGTGGTAAGGAGGTTTTCGAGGTGCCTTGAGTTTGGGTCTGTGGAATTTTGGAAAGGGATCCCATAATGATCAGTCTGAGAGAGCATTAATGGTGAAGAAGTGGCCCTAATATCCAGAGTCCACATGAAAATATGGTCTAGCCTATGGCCGGCCATGAGTGCAGGAAAATCAATTATAGGTAAGAGATTAAAATCCTCGAAGGTGTCTTCAAGTTGTGTCACATTTTTATTCGAACCTCGTTCTGTCCAGAAGTTAAGTCACCTATGATAACCGACTTAGAGGGTAATTCATAGAATTTCGCGGGAAAAAAGTGTCGCAAGCGGCTGGCGCAGAGTGTCCGCGTGCGATTGTCTGCGCCAGGCACGTGCGCTAAAACCGATTTCCGCGCACAGCGTATTCATGGATTTTAGGCTCCCAAACCAGCCGTGGCGCAGAGAATCGCAGCGACCCTGCAGCAGCACCAGTAACGCCCCGAAGAACGCCCTCGCGCAAGGAAAAGCCATCAAAATCGCTAAATCATCGCAAAGGGCTGCGCTAACCCTGGACCAGTTCACCGGGCTGGCAAACAGCAAACGCCAAGCGGGGAACGTGTATTTCAGGGGTGCGCGGGAAGTTCCACACGCGATTGGGCCAGTGCGAGCAAGGTATGTGAATTTCAGGGGTGCGCGGGAAGTTCCACACGCGATTTCAGCAGGGTACGTGTATTTCAGGGGTTCGCGTGAAGTTTCTCACGCGATCGGGCCTGGGGGAGCGTGCTACGTGTATTACAGGGGTTCGCGTGAACTTACTCACGCGATCGGGCCTGGGGGAGCGGGCTACGTGTATTTCAGGGGTTCGCGTGAATTTTTTCACGCGATCGGGCCTGGGGGAGCGGGCTATGTGTATTACAGGGGTTTGCGTGAACTTCCTCACGCGATCGGGCCTGGGGGAGCGGGCTACGTGTATTTCAGGGGTTCGCGTGAACTTTCTCACGCGATCGGGCCTGGGGGAGCGGGCTACGTGTATTTCAGGGGTTAGCGTGAACTTTCTCACGCGATCGGGCCTGGGGGAGCGTGCTACGTGTATTACAGGGGTTCGCGTGAAGTTGCACATGCGATTGTCCCAGTGCGAGCAGGGTACGTGTATTTCAGGGGTGCGCGGGAAGTTCCACACGCGATAGTCCCAGTGCGAGCAGGGTACGTGTATTTCAGGGGTGCGTGGGAAGTTCCACACGCGATAGTCCCAGTGCGAGCAGGGTACGTGTATTTCAGGGGTGCGCGGGAAGTTCCACACGCGATAGTCCCAGTGCGAGCAGGGTACGTGTATTTCAGGGGTGCGCGGGAAGTTCCACACGCGATACCAGCAGGGAATGTGTATTTCAGGGGTTCTGGGGAGTACTACACGTGAATTGGCCGTGTGGGTCCTCCCAGGTGTACGCTCCACAACCTCCACGGCCCCTGCAGGCAGCCCACACCACGGGGGACTACCCTGCACCCCTGCTCATGTCCCGCAGGCAGCCCATTCACCATGGGCATGCCCCCAGCCAACCCACATGTCACCTTGCACTACTGATCAACAATGCATGTCTCCCACCACCCCCACCCCCCAGCAGTGCAGGGGCAGCCTCCAGCAGGCCCCCACTCATGTCTACCACCACCCCCACCCCTCAGCCACCAGGGGCAGCCTCCACCAGGCCCCCACTCATGTCCCCCTGCACCCCCACCTCCCAGCCACCAGGGGCAGCCTCCAGCAGGCCCCCACTCATGTCTCCCACCACCCCCACCCCCCTGCCACCATGGCCAGCCCCCACCAGGCCCCCACTCATGTCTCCCACCACCCCCACCCCCCGGCAGTGCAGGGTCACCCTCCACCAGGCCCCCACTCATGTCTCCCACCACCCCCACCCCCCGGCAGTGCAGGGTCACCCTCCACCAGGCCCCCACTCATGTCTCCCACCACCCCCACCCCCGGCAGTGCAGGGTCACCCTCCACCAGGCCCCCACTCATGTCCCCCTGCACCCCCACCCCCCGGCAGTGCAGGGTCACCCTCCACCAGGCCCCCACTCATGTCTCCCACCACCCCCACCCCCCTGCCACCATGGGCAGCCCCCACCAGGCCCCCACTCATGTCTCCCACCACCCCCACCCCCCGGCAGTGCAGGGTCACCCTCCACCAGGCCCCCACTCATGTCTCCCACCACCCCCACCCCCCGGCAGTGCAGAGTCACCCTCCACCAGGCCCCCACTCATGTCCCCCTGCACCCCCACCCCCTGGCAGTGCAGGGTCACCCTCCACCAGGCCCCCACTCATGTCTCCCACCACCCCCACCCCCCGGCAGTGCAGGGTCACCCTCCACCAGGCCCCCACTCATGTCTCCCACCACCCCCACCCCCCGGCAGTGCAGGGTCACCCTCCACCAGGCCCCCACTCATGTCCCCCTGCACCCCCACCCCCCAGCATCCAGGGTCACCCTCCACCAGGCCCCCACTCATGTCTCCCACCACCCCCACCCCCCGGCAGTGCAGGGTCACCCTCCACCAGGCCCCCACTCATGACCCCCACCCCCCGGCAGTGCAGGGTCACCCTCCACCAGGCCCCCACTCATGTCTCCCACCACCCCCACCCCCCGGCAGTGCAGGGTCACCCTCCACCAGGCCCCCACTCATGTGCCCCTGCACCCCCACCCCCCAGCATCCAGGGTCACCCTCCACCAGGCCCCCACTCATGTCTCCCACCACCCCCACCACCCTGCCACCATGGCCAGCCCCCACCAGGCCCCCACTCATGTCTCCCACCACCCCCACCCCCCGGCAGTGCAGGGTCACCCTCCACCAGGCCCCCACTCATGTCTCCCACCACCCCCACCCCCCGGCAGTGCAGGGTCACCCTCCACCAGGCCCCCACTCATGTCTCCCACCACCCCCACCCCCCGGCAGTGCAGGGTCACCCTCCACCAGGCCCCCACTCATGTCCCCCTGCACCCCCACCCCCCAGCATCCAGGGTCACCCTCCACCAGGCCCCCACTCATGTCTCCCACCACCCCCACCCCCTGCCACCATGGCCAGCCCCCACCAGGCCCCCACTCATGTCTCCCACCACTCCCACCCCCCGGCAGTGCAGGGTCACCCTCCACCAGGCCCCCACTCATGTCTCCCACCACCCCCACCCCCCGGCAGTGCAGGGTCACCCTCCACCAGGCCCCCATTCATGTCTCCCACCACCCCCACCCCCCGGCAGTGCAGGGTCACCCTCCACCAGGCCCCCACTCATGTCCCCCTGCATCCCCACCCCCCAGCATCCAGGGTCACCCTCCACCAGGCCCCCACTCATGTCTCCCACCACCCCCACCCCCCCGGCAGTGCAGGGTCACCCTCCACCAGGCCCCCACTCATGTCCCCCTGCACCCCCACCCCCCGGCAGTGCAGGGTCACCCTCCACCAGGCCCCCACTCATGTCTCCAACCACCCCCACCCCCCGGCAGTGCAGGGTCACCCTCCACCAGGCCCCCACTCATGTCTCCCACCACCCCCACCCCCCTGCCACCATGTGCAGCCCCCACCAGGTCCTCACAATCCCCAATCATGTGCGTAATGGTCAGCCTCCACAGCCAAAAAGCCCTACCAAGTAACCCATTCACCCACATGGAAATGGAAATCACATGTTACACCCCCAATGTTCATGAAGCTAATGAACCCATGTCCGTCACACACATTTTTTGCAATTGAATGGGAAAACACACAACATGACATGCATGAAACCAATGAGATGAAACCACACAGTGAACAATGGCAACAAAAATGTATTGAAAAAGATTAAGAATGCTAAAGAAAGAAAACTAACTACAATGTAAATGTGAAAAAATAAGCTGCATGTCCGCATAAAAACACAAAACTGGAAATCCAAATCCAAAAAAATGTTGTCCAAAGTGAAATGTAAAAAACTCTCCATGCAACAAAGAACTATGTACAAAAATAACAAGGGTCCATGATCCCAACTGAACTAAGGAAACCTCCTAAAAAACCTACCTAAATATCAACTATATACAAAAAGTGGAGCAGTGTCCGTCGACTCCAAATCATAATAAGAACGAAAGGAAACCTAAAACTAAAGAACTATTTACAAAGGCGGCGGGCAAGTCCAGCGGCTCACTCTGTGGTGTCCCGGGCCAGGGCATCATCGAACTCCTGTTCGATGTCCCGGAGGCGGTCCAGTTCCATGGCCCCGAGGGTCCGCAGGGACGACGCTGTGTCCTCCTCCAACCCCCTGCGGATTGCCTCGAGGCACTCGGCCCGCCTCAGGGCCCTCCGCATGGAGTTCTCCGCCCTGACCATTGTGAGCCGCGCCTCTTCCGCCCGCCGCCGCTCCGCACCTATGGCGTGGCCCAACCGCTGCCACACGGAAGACACACTCTGTCCTGGGTCCCCCTGCCCTCCGGCCGATGCCTGCCCCTCCGATGTCGAAAGCCCCGAGCCTTCATGTCTCCCACCATGTTGCTGCTGCTCTGCCTCTGCCCGTGCACTGCCTCCTGCTGCCTGCACATCCTCCGCCGGCTGGGGTGCACTTGTTGATGTGGCCACCCCTGCTGGACCTCCGACTCCCGACTGTGGCAGGGATGCCTCCTCCACCAGCCTGGCCGCACCGTCAGAGGCAGCTCCACAGGGCACCCAGGTGACTGATGGGTGGGAAGATGGCACAGAGGACGACTGGCGCGTAGGGGGTCCAGTTGAGGAGGGGGTCGGAGCAAGCCCCATCAGACAGCGGAATCCGGCCTGGGTGACCAGTCCCAGCAGGCTGACGTGGTCAACGAGCCATTCGAGATGACGTGCAGTCTCTCCATGAAAAGACTGCAGGTCACCTCGCATGGCCCGTTGACGCAACGCCACACCAGCCAGGACAGGTTCAACCCGGACCTGGATGGCCACGTCCGCAGGCAGAGGAAGGCCAGTTGACGTCAGCTCATCCCCCGCCTGAAAACGGGTCTGGACGTAGGCATCCCTGCTGGTGCAAGATGATGCAGGGACAGGATCGGGGACAGGATTGCACACAGGCACCTCCGCGGCCGCCTGTGCTGCCTCCTGTCCCTGGTCCTGCACTGCACCACTAGCACCAGTGGGATCCCCACCTCCAGACCCTGTCTCTGGTGCTTGCGCGGCCCCCTCCTCCACCAAACCCCCCACCAACCTGGATGACTCCGTGCCATCTTCCGCTGTTGGGCCCTGTGGGGTCCCAGCTGCCCCTTCTGCTGCCGAGGAGTCCAACTGCAACCTCCGCCTCTTGGACCTCCCCCCAGCAGCTGCGGCCTGGGACGCGGCACCGGACTCCTCACTCACCGACGAGATGACAACACGGGAGGGGAGCCGGGCCTTGCGTCTCCGGCTGGCGGTCGGATCCCCGCCGCTGTGCTCCACAGCACCTTCTCCGCCCTCTTCATCAGTTGACGCTGCAGACAGGGAGAAACAAAACACAGGCATCAGGGCACTGTACAATGGACACATACACGCATGACAGTTGCACATGAGTGGCATTGGCAAACCTCAGACATGTCATCACAATCCCCAACACACATGTCATTGCAACTGGCACACATGAGCCATACCACAGCCATATCGCAACTGCCAGCACCATCCCTACACATACAACAGCATCAGCAGCCACAGGGGAGCCAGACATCACATGCAACACAGGAAGTGCACCACACATGTACACACACCACCACACTTGCATGCATGTCTACACCTCTGCCAAGTGTCGCACTGTTCAGACGGGCATCCATGTCACATCTGCCAATCAGGCTTCCACATACCGCTGTCACATGCATCCATGTTGCATCACTGTTGCACCCTTGTCAAATACACACACATGCACATGTACACAGTGCTCATACATGCAGTCGAAAACAACATACATGCCTGACATCACGGACATGTCTACTTACATACACATTCATCCAAACATGTGTGCACGCACAACTGCATTTGCCATGCAAGCCCACACACACAAGCACCATCCATGTCTCACACATTACAGCCCTCGCATGTGTCAGCCCCACGGCCCTGTACACCCCCACCCATACTCCACCCCATACAAACAGATCTGCTACCGGCACAATGGCGAATGATCACCACACGCCCTGCTCACAACCAGGATGCATGTACACTCACCGCTCGACTCCAGACGGCTCTGCTTCTCTAGGACCTGGACGTGGAGCGCTGGGGATATGCGTTCCAGGACCCCCATCTGTTCTTCCGACAAGTGGCCCCGGCGCCCCTTGGCATCCGCTGCCTTCAAGAGGTGCCGGGCCTTGTTCAGGGTCCTGGACCTGAAGTCCTCCCAGCGCTTCCTGACATGTTGTAAGTCCCGGACTGCCACCCCCTCCGCGTTGATGGCAGTCATGATGTCAGTCCAGATCCGAGTCCGTCCTTCCTTGTCAGCGCGGGAACGTCCAAAGAGGGCATCATACTGCCCCAGGAATTGCTCCACCAGGACACCAACTTCGGTGGCACTGAAGCTGGTGCCCCTCTGCCTCTCTGGCCGGGGGTTGTCAGTGGTCACAGATGGTGTTTGCCCCGACATGACAACCCCAGAGGCAGGAGTGGGTGGGCAACTGGGTCCTGGGGCTGGGCTGTGGAGCGATGGAATTCCAGTCGGGAGTCTTCGGTTCCAGCAGGGGTGGTCACAGCAACAGCACCCCTGGCTGATGTGCAGGCAGCAAATGGCAGTGCACGTGGGCAGCAGGCAGTCAGGCAGCAGCAGATAGCAGGTGGGAGCGTGCTCGGGGCTCTGGGGGGCAGTAGTTCGGCCTTCTGGGCAGGAGCGTGGTCTTCCGTGTGCTTACGCGTGGCCAGCTTGGTACGGAGTGATTTGGCACGTGAAAATCCTGCACGTCAGCGTGAAAACCGAGGAAAGGCCCTTAGCGCGTAAGCGCGTCAGCACGCATACGCGATTCTATTGGACCAAAG
Organism: Ambystoma mexicanum; assembly: GCF_040938575.1. Lineage (NCBI taxonomy): Eukaryota > Metazoa > Chordata > Amphibia > Caudata > Ambystomatidae > Ambystoma > Ambystoma mexicanum. The sequence goes on along the minus strand of NC_090929.1, from coordinate 1,052,343,137 downwards.
GCCCTCAGCGCGTAAGCGCGTCTGTGATGTGACCCGCACGGGTGTTTCCCACACAGCACGTGATGACAGAGCACACGTGGAAAGACTGCACGTCAGAGTCTCATCGCGTGTGATTGGTGGAAATGGCCGTACACGCATAAGTCACAAAGCGTGTAATTGGTGGAAATGGCCATACACGCATATGTCACAAAGCGTGTAATTGGTGGAAACGGCCGTAGCGCGTACACGCCGCATAAGTGACGTTGAACGTGTGGGCCTGTATAAAAGGTACGGGTAGAACACCATTTCCTTGTACGTGCTTTTCGTGGAGAGCGAGTGGGTGAATTCTGTACTTCTTGTCGGTTCACACGCGATTTACTTCACAGCGTTTCAAGTTCGTATTCCCTGTTACCTCTGACAGATTTTTCTCTTTTTTCTCTTTTACTGGTTTACCTGGGCCTGTTCCCTCAAACAGTGTTCCCTTCTACTGTTGTCCTGTCTCCTCAGACAGCGTACAAATCTTATTTTGGCGGGGGTGTTGCCAACCAAACGCGCTCCTTTTTCACGCTCTTTTACCTGGCAGACGGTGAGTCACGCACGTATCTAACATCTGTGCTTGCCCCGTGTGTAGCCTACCCCTTCAGAGGTCATTCTAGGCTGCGTGTGACACGCATACGTTCATTCTTGTGTTACTGGGTGCCACAGCGTAATGCAGGTTTTTCTTTCTGCACACGTGGTCTAGGAGGGGTTGCGTGCACGTCATCTCCCTTTTTAGGGGCTCCTGTGCGTAGCGTGACCCGTCATCTTTCCCCAGGGGTTACAATCAGCCTTGCAAGAGCACTAGGGTACAATTACCATCTGGTACCCAACCCCTTTGACCCCCAATTGCCCAGGACAATATTTGACAGCCACTCCCATACGAACATCAACATCAGTGCCATGGTTGGGAGGCGAGGATTCCGTAAGGGTGGCAAAGGTGGAAGAGCCACAAGTGGTGGCCGTGGTGGATCCGGTAGGGGACGTGGTCGTTACTTGCAGGGTGAGCTTGTCCCCCCATGTGTGGAGGAACAGTCAAGGGCACCCATAATCCCCCCCCCCTCCCGTTGAGGCTGATGTGGCTGACACCATCCATGCTCAGCCCTTGTTGGACCAGCCCATTGTGGCACCAGACCTGGCTGACTCCATGGCTGACTTCCAGGTCAGCAGGCCTATGACACGTGCGCTGGTGCACGTTGATGTCACCATGCCACGTGCATCTGGGGCAGCAAGGTCATCTGCTGCACCAAGTAGGCAGGGCGGAGAGGCTGCAGGGGCAGCTGCGGCTCCATCCACCACAGCCCTCACACACCCAGCCAGGACAGTGTCGGTCCTAGTCCATGCTGCTGATATTCCCCCTGACACCATCACACTAGAGCCAATGCCTGCACCAACTCCCATGCTGAGTGTGCAATCCCACACTCCTGATACAGAGTCCACCAGGGCTCCTGCCCCTAGTGTCCAGAGCGGCGCAGGACACTCAGGATCACCACCACCTTCCAAGCGGAAGAGGAAGAGTGCTCGTCCGGCACAGGCTGATGCCCCAGACACGGCTACACAGTCCGGCCCATCCAGGAAGCCCAGCTTCACGGATGACGAACTGAATGCACTTGTCTAGTATGTGTCCGCACATGACAACGAGATGGTCATTGTTGCAGGATCCAAGACCACACCTGCGCAACGCCAGGCACACTGGCAGACCGTTGCGGACATCGTAAGTGCCCTTGGAATCGTGAGGCGCACAGCCAATGATTGCTATAAGCGCTGGAATGACCTAAAGCGCAGGGCAAAGAGTAAGCTGGCCTCAAGTCATGCCGCAACTCTAGTGACTGGAGGGTGGGTCTCCAGTAGTAGACATGGAACTCACTCCACATGAGTCAGTCGCTGGGACCAGATCCAAGGCGTGGGAGATCTCCCTGATTACGAGGCATTGTCCGGTGAGTGCACATGCATGTGTGTGTCATCCATGTGCATGGTGTGTGTGAGGGCTTCTGTTTGTGTGCCAGGTGAGAGTGTGTGCGCCTGAGTCGTATGGGTCATCCATGTGCTTCATGCAATACATCCTGCGCAGCTGCATTTGGCCATAGCTGTATCCCTTCTGCCAACAGTAGACATGTAGTCCAACTGCACGCCAGTTGCCCTAGAAGTGTCACCTTGCCACAACATTGTTGCAAAATTTAGCACTGTTCAATTTAGTCAGGTATTTACCATTCCACCACTTTTACTAGGCATGTCGCAGTCCTCTAGTCACATGTCTGACATGGCTATGGTAAAGTTGAGTGACTTAGTTACCTGGATATCATTTGTTCAAACATGTCCCTGTGCAATTGCACCATTTCGGACTGGCAGCTCCAGGTGAAGAATCTGACCTGCGGGAACTGGACAGTATGCATAGGTGCTGCCCTCCTCTCCATCTTCACTCAATAGCAATGGTACATGCCATCTGTGTGATGGCATGTGTGTTTCACCTGCCAATCACAGGCCAATGTGTGATGCCACTGCCAGGCAGCATGCAGAAAATGTGTTCATCTTCAATCTTGGTGTCATCAGTGTGTGCCATTTGCCTGCCCTTCATACGCAGTGAGGCTGCATGCATGGGAGGGTTTTAGTCATGTGGGACATGTGTCAAACAAGTACTGTTTCTCTTGCTTCTCAGCCCTCATTGTGTGCCATGGTGCTAATGCCTGTTTCCATTTCTTTGTTTTTATGTCTTTGCAGGGGAAGACGCACCTGATACTGCTGGGGTTGTGGAGATGGTGCTGACCCAGGAGGGGCCCGAGGGCCGACCAACCACCAGTGAGGGACGTGGTGTGGTGGTGGGTGAGAACCCACAAGTGCTGCAGGTCCTGCTCTCAAGGGGTGTCTCTGGCTGCACCTCCCCCGAGCTGTACTCAGGTGTTGATTCGGATGAGACCTACGTGCCGTCGCAGGTGAGTGTTCCAGGGAGGGATTCTGTTCTGTCTCACCCACCTGCACCAGGGTCAGAACCCTCAATGGGGATGTCAGTGTTGGCAGCTACGCCTTTGGTGGTTACGGATGCAGGATCACACTCTGCGACATCTGATCCTGTTCCTGGGCCAGCAGATCAGAGGGGGAATGCAGTCCTGCAGCCTCAGGCAGTGTCGGCACAGCAAGGCGCAGTTCGCCTTGCCCCAGACAGGTGTGGTGCCCGCCGACGTGGTGGCCGTACGGCACCTGGCAATACTGCATGGGAGCAATCCATTTACGGTATGGCAACCCAACAGGCAGCATCATCCGAGATGATGGCTCAGGCCATGGATAGGGTGGCCACTTCCATTGTCCCCCCTGAAAGGCTGATGGAGCGACTAGAGCAGGCAACCGACACCATCTGCCAGTCACACAGGGAGGACATGTTGGGGTCCAACAGGGACAGGCGGGCGGCACTGGCGACTCTGCAGGAGGCCATCTCCATTGAGTCCCAGGGCCACAGGGAAGCCCTGAGGCAGGAGCTCCTTCACCTCAGGACGACTCTTGTTGAGCTTGAGGCTTCTACACACCAAAGGACAGAACAGCAGCTGGAGCGTCTCACCCGTACGCTCTCAGCTGAGATGCAGGCAACGAGGGCGGAGGTCCGGGCATCCCGTGAGTTGTTGCATGGGGACCTCCGCACACTCATCCTCCAGAACCAGACCTACCACACCCGCATGCTTGCAGCCATGGAGGAGCAGACTAGGGCCTTGCGTGGGCTGCCTCCCATAGTGCAACCACCTCCGGATGCAGCTGCACAGGGTGATAATAGCGACAGCAGTGATACTCCCACAATAGGGTAGCCATGTGGGCCATGAGCCCATGGAGGTGTTTTTTTTTCCCAGGATCCACGCAGGTGGGTTCTGGTGTGCATCCTGTCCTCGGACCTCCTGGGTGGCCTCCCCAACCCCCCGGGGCCCTTCAATGGCCATTTTTGATTTTAATTTTTTTTTTTTTTTATTTTTATTTCTTTTATTCCCAATTTTTTTGGGACAATTTGTTGGCTTCCGTGGTTCCTGTGGGCATACGCTGCATTGTGGCTGGGCACATGCAGGCTTGTAATGTATTTGGTTCAGATGCTTGGGTTTGAGTCACACACACCCCTCCTGCTTCCCGTTTCCATGGGCTTGCAAAGGGTGTGCCCAAGTGACAGTGAATTACACAGTGACGTTGGACTCCCATGAGCTGTGTGGGCAGTCTGTAGTCAATACTGTGTATACATTCCTAGTGCATACTGCTGTTGTGTTGTACACTGCATGTTGCATTGATGTGTAACTCATCTTCTGTGTCTACCTCCAAATTTGCAGGTCCCTTCCTCATGTCTACACAAGGACCTCTAGTCTGGAGATGTGGTCCATGTTGGCAGCAGTGCACCTACAACTCTACAGGCGCCAACACTGCACAGTTGGTAGTGGTGGGAGTGCAGGCATTTCCAGGTGGTGAGACTCCTAATATTATACATTAGTGATGTCATGTTAATGGTAGTACGTGCTCAAGTTTGTTGTTGGTCCGGCATTACTGTGAGCATTTCAGGTGTTGCAAGTTTCTAATAGGGACACCGTACATTGTGACACTAGTGTCATGTTGTGGGGATTACTTTGCTTACGTGCAAATAGCATGACATGGCACGGTGTGTCGTGTGGCGGTGCTGGGGTTGGGTTGGCTGACATGGCACTGTCCTCTTGTTGCATTTTGCAAGTGGGTATTCATTTCAGCTGCTTGAATTTGTAACTTCACAAAACTGCATTGGTGGTGTCAGTGTGGGTAGGGATGCACACATTGTGACACTTCCAGGTGAACAATCTCAGGCTGATATGGTTTTCACGGTTCTTTCTCCAGACATTCAGGATCAGTGTCAGGTTGAGTCATCATTGATTGTCAGATGGAATGTGCCAGGGCAGTGTGCACTCCACAGGGGTGTGATTTCTATGTGAAGTAATTAGCCACTAGCTGTGTACGGGCTGCCTCCCCCGTGCCCTTTCCCCTCCCATGCGCAGCGGCTGTGCATGTGGTTGGGGATGGGGGGCACCACCATGTCCACGGCCAGGCCCCGGCGTGTTGCAACGTTGTGCAGGACACATGCTGCCACTATGATCCTGCACACTACTGGGGGAGCGTACAACAGCTGCCCGCCAGAACGGTCAAGGGAGCGAAAGCGTGACTTCAGCACTCCAAATGTGCGCTCCACTATGCCCCGGGTTGTAATGTGGGCTGCGTTATATCTTACCTGGGGTGGCGTGGTGGGGTTCCGAATTGGCGTCATCATGTGGGGGCTGAGAGGGTGGGCACTGTCCCCTGTGGAGGTGGTGATTGGTATCATTGGTGGGGTTGTGACCTTGCTCAGTATCTGACATGCATGCATGTGCAGTGGCATTCATACTCACCAAGCAGCCATGTATCGCCATGCCGGCCAGCTTCTAGGTCCCGGCTTAGGGTGGACATTCGGTAAATGAAGCTGTCATGGGTTGATCCAGGATAGTTGGCATATAGTGAGGTGATGATTCCCTTGGCATTACATACTACCTGCACGTTGATGGAATGCCAGTGCTTGCGGTTCCTATAGATGTGCTCAGATGCCCTGGGGGGACGTAGAGCCACATGGGTGCAGTCAATGGCACCTAGCACTTTGGGGAATCGTGCCACAGCGTAGAAATCCAGGGCGGCAGCATGCCTTTCTGCAGGTGTTCTGGGCAGGTATATGTGCCTCTGGACTGATGGGCGTGCAGTGATGATGTTCAAGACCTGGTGTAGGCACTGTGACTGGGTGGCCTGTGATACACCACCCACAATGGCACTTGTCCGCTGAAATGATCCAGTGGCTAAGAAGTGCAGTACATTGAGGACCTTCTCCAGGGGGCTGAGTGCTTGGGAGCACAGGGTGGGTGATGTGAGGTCGTCCTCCCACTCACTCACCAGATCCAGTATGATGTGTGGTGGAAACCTGTACCTCCCATGCACCTGGTCATCAGGCATCCCGAAAAGGCTGGTTCTGGGTGTGAATATTCTGGCCCTGACTATCCTCCTCCTCCTCCTTTGGTAGGCCACGCCCACTGCTGCTAGGAACGGTATGTTCATCCTGGGTCTGAGCTAGTTATTTTGTTAGCGCGCAAATTAATGCGTTGCGCGTGTTGTAGGCGAGCGTGTGACCCGCGCACCCCTCCAATCCAGTGCCCAGTACAATAGCGTGTGGAAATTGGCGCGCACACCGGGATACAGGTGCGCTGACGTACTTGCGTGTGTAAGTGTCCGCGCACACCTGATATACACGTACATAGGCCAATCGCGTGTACACGCACTTTTGTCCAATTACACGCGATGAGACTCTGACGTGCTGTCCAATTACACGCGATGAGACTCTGACGTGCTGTCCAATTACACGCGATGAGACTCTGACGTGCTGTCCAATTACACGCGATGAGACTCTGACGTGCAGTCTTTCCACGTGTGCTCTGTCATCACGTGGTGTGTGGGAAACACCCGTGCGGGTCACGTCACAGACGCGCTTACGCGCTGAGGGCCTTTGGTCCAATGGATTCGCATATGCGTGCTGGCGCGCTTACGCACTAAGGGCCTTTCCTCGGTTTTCACGCTGAAGTGCAGGATTTTCACGTGCCAAATCACTCCGTACCAAGCTGGCCACGCGTAAGCACACGGGAGACCATGCTCCTGCCCAGAAGGCCGAACTACTGCCCCCCAGAGCCCCGAGCACGCTCCCACCTGCCATCTGCTGCTGCCTGACTGCCTGCTGCCCACGTGCACTGCCATTTGCTGCCTGCACATCAGCCAGGGGTGCTGTTGCTGTGACCACCCCTGCTGGAACCGAAGACTCCCGACTGGAATTCCATCGCTCCACAGCCCAGCCCCAGGACCCAGTTGCCCACACACTCCTGCCTCTGGGGTTGTCATGTCGGGGCATACAACATCTGTGACCACTGACAACCCCCGGCCAGAGAGGCAGAGGGGCACCAGCTTCAGTGCCACCGAAGTTGGTGTCCTGGTGGAGCAAGTCCTGGGGCAGTATGATGCCCTCTTTGGAAGTTCCCGCGCCGACAAGGAAGGACGGACTCGGATCTGGACTGACATCGTGACTGCAATCAACGCGGAGGGGGTGGCAGTCCGGGACTTACAACATGTCAGGAAGCGCTGGGAGGACTTCAGGTCCAGGACCCTGAACAAGGCCCGGCGCCTCTTGAAGGCAGCGGATGCCAAGGGGCGCCGGGGCCACTTGTCGGAAGAACAGATGGGGGTCCTGGAACGCATATCCCCAGCGCTCCACGTCCAGGTCCTAGAGAAGCAGAGCCGTCTGGAGTCGAGCGGTGAGTATACATGCATCCTGGTTGTGAGCAGGGCGTGTGGTGATCATTCGCCATTGTGCCGGTTGCAGATCTGTTTGTATGGGGTGGAGTATGGGTGGGGGTGTACAGGGCCGTGGGGCTGACACATGCGAGGGCTGTAATGTGTGAGACATGGATGGTGCTTGTGTGTGTGGGCTTGCATGGCAAATGCAGTTGTGCGTGCACACATGTTTGGATGAATGTGTATGTAAGTAGACATGTCCGTGATGTCAGGCATGTATGTTGTTTTCGGCTGCATGTATGAGCACTGTGTACATGTGCATGTGTGTGTATTTGTCAAGGGTGCAACAGTGATGCTACATGGATGCATGTGACAGCGGTATGTGGAAGCCTGATTGGCAGATGTGACATGGATGCCCGTCTGAACAGTGCGACACTTGGCAGAGGTGTAGACATGCATGCAAGTGTGGTGGTGTGTGTACATGTGTGGTGCACTTCCTGTGTTGCATGTGATGTCTGGCTCCCCTTTGGCTGCTGATGCTGTTGTATGTGTAGGGATGGGGGTGGCAGTTGCAAAATGGCTGTGGTATGGCTCATGTGTGCCAGTTGCAATGACATGTGTGTTGGGGATTGTGATGACATGTCTGAGGTTTGACAATGCCACTCATGTGCAACTGTCATGCGTGTATGTGTCCATTGTACAATGCCCTGATGCCTGTGTTTTGTTTCTCCCTGTCTGCAGCATCAACTGATGAAGAGGGCGGAGAAGGTGCTGTGGAGCACAGCGGCGGGGATCCGACCGCCAGCCGGAGACGCAAGGCCCGGCTCCCCTCCCGTGTTGTCATCTCGTCGGGGAGTGAGGAGTCCGGTGCCGCATCCCAGGCCGCAGCTGCCGGGGGGAGGTCCAAGAGGCGGAGGTTGCAGTTGGACTCCTCGGCAGCAGAAGGGGCAGCTGGGACCCCACAGGGCCCAACAGGGGAAGATGGCACGGAGTCATCCAGGTTGGTGGGGGGTTTGGTGGAGGAGGGGGCCGTGCAAGCACCAGAGATGGGGTCTGGAGGTGGGGATCCCACTGGTGCTAGTGGTGCAGTGCAGGACCAGGGACAGGAGGCAGCACAGGCGGCCGCGGAGGTGCCTGTGTGCAATCCTGTCCCCGATCCTGTCCCTGCATCATCTTGCACCAGCAGGGATGCCTACGTCCAGACCCGTTTTCAGGCAGGGGATGAGCTGACGTCAACTGGCCTTCCTCTGCCTGCGGACGTGGCCATCCAGGTCCGGGTTGAGCCTGTCCTGGCTGGTGTGGCGTTGCGTTAACGGGCCATGCGAGGTGACCTGCAGTCTTTTCATGGAGAGACTGCACGTCATCTCGAATGGCTCGTTGACCACGTCAGCCTGCTGGGACAGGTCACCCAGGCCGGATTCCTCCGTCTTATGGGGCTTGCTCCGACCCCCTCCTCAACTGGACCCCCTACGCGCCAGTCATCCTCTGTGCCATCTTCCCACCCATCAGTCACCTGGGTGCCCTGTGGAGCTGCCTCTGACGGTGCGGCCAGGCTGGTGGAGGAGGCATCCCTGCCACAGTCGGGAGTCGGAGGTCCAGCAGGGGTGGCCACATCAACAAGTGCACCCCAGCCGGCGGAGGATGTGCAGGCAGCAGGAGGCAGTGCACGGGCAGAGGCAGAGCAGCAGCAGCAGCAACATGTTGGGAGCCATGAAGGCTCGGGGCTTTCGACATCGGAGGGGCGGCCATCGGCCAGAGGGCAGGGGGACCCAGGACAGAGAGTGTCTTCCGTGTGGCAGCGGTTGGGCCACGCCATAGGTGCGGAGCGGCGGCGGGCGGAAGAGGCGCGGCTCACAATGGTCAGGGCGGAGAACTCCATGCGGAGGGCCCTGAGGCGGGCCGAGTGCCTCGAGGCAATCCGCAGGGGGTTGGAGGAGGACACAGCGTCGTCCCTGCGGACCCTCGGGGCCATGGAACTGGACCGCCTCCGGGACATCGAACAGGAGTTCGATGATGCCCTGGCCCGGGACACCACGGAGTGAGCCGCTGGACTAGCCCGCCGCCTTTGTATGTAGTTATTTAGTTTTAGGTTTCCTTTCTTTCGAATTATGATTTGGAGTCGACGGACACTGCTCCACTTTTTGTATATAGTTGATTTTTAGGTAGGTTTTTTTAGTAGGTTTCCTTTGTTCAGTTGGGCTCATGGACACTTGGTAGTTTTTTATACGGACATGCATGTTTTTTGTTCTCATTCACATTGTAGTTAGTTTTCTTTCTTTTGCATTCTTAATTTTTTTTAATACAATTTTGTTAGCATACTTCACTGTGTGGTATCATCTCATTGGTTTCATGCATGTCATGTTGTGTGTTTTCCCATTATATTGCAACCATTGTGTGTGACGGACATGGGTTCATTAGCTTCATGAACATTGGGGGTGTAACATGTGATTTCCATTTCCATGTGGGTGAATGGGTTACTTGGTAGGGCTTTTTGGATGTGGAGGCTGTCCATTACGCACATGATTGGGGATTGTGAGCACCTGGTGGAGGCTGCCCCTGCACTGCTGGGGGGTGGGGGTGGTGGGAGACATGAGTGGGGGCCTGGTGGAGGCTGCCCCTGGTGGCTGGGGGGTGGGGGTGGTGGGACACATGAGTGGGGGCCTGGTGGAGGCTGCCCCTGCACTGCTGGGGGGTGGGGGTGGTGGGAGACATGATTGGGGGCCTGCTGGAGGCTGCCCCTGGTGGCTGGGGGGTGGGGGTGGTGGGACACATGAGTGGGGGCCTGGTGGAGGCTGCCCCTGCACTGCTGGGGGGTGGGGGTGGTGGGAGACATGAGTGGGGGCCTGCTGGAGGCTGCCCCTGCACTGCTGGGGGGTGGGGGTGGTGGGAGACATGAGTGGGGGCCTGGTGGGGGCTGGCCATGGTGGCAGGGGGGTGGGGGTGGTGGGAGACATGAGTGGTGGCCTGGTGGAGGGTGACCCTGCACTGCCGGGGGGTGGGGGTGGTGGGAGACATGAATGGGGGCCTGGTGGAGGGTGACCCTGCACTGCCGGGGGTGGGGGTGGTGGGACACATGAGTGGGGGCCGGCTGGAGGCTGTCCCTGCACTGCTGGGGGGTGGGGGTGGTGGGACACATGAGTGGGGGCCTGCTGGAGGCTGCCCCTGCACTGCTGGGGGGTGGGGGTGGTGGGAGACATGAGTGGGGGCCTGCTGGAGGCTGCCCCTGGTGGCTGGGGGGTGGGGGTGGTGGGACACATGAGTGGGGGCCTGGTGGAGGCTGCCCCTGCACTGCTGGGGGGTGGGGGTGGTGGGAGACATGAGTGGGGGCCTGCTGGAGGCTGCCCCTGGTGGCTGGGGGGTGGGGGTGGTGGGACACATGAGTGGGGGCCTGGTGGAGGCTGCCCCTGGTGGCTGGGGGGTGGGGGTGGTGATAGACATGAGTGGGCGCCTGCTTGAGGCTGCCCCTGCACTGCTGGGGGTGGGGGTGGTGGGAGACATGCATTGTTGATCAGTAGTGCAAGGTGACATGTGGGTTGGCTGGGGGCATGCCCATGGTGGATGGGCTGCCTGCGGGACATGAGCAGGGGTGCAGGGTAGTCCCCCGTGGTGTGGGCTGCCTGCAGGGGCCGTGGAGGTTGTGGAGCGTACACCTGGGAGGACCCACAAGGCCAATTCACGTGTAGTACTCCCCAGAACCCCTGAAATACACGTACCCTGATGAAATAGCGTGTGCAACTTCATCAGGGTAACCCATGTAATACACGTACCCTGCTCGCACTGGCCCATTCGCGTGTGGAACTTCCCGCGCACCCCTGAAATGCACGTGCCCTGCAGAATTCGCGTGTGGAACTTCCCGCGCACCCCTGAAATACACGTACCCTGCTCGCACTGGGCCAATCGCGTGTGGTACTTCCCGCGCACCCCTGAAATACACGTACCCTGCTCGCACTGGCCCATTCGCGTGTGGAACTTCCCGCGCACCCCTGAAATCCACGTACCCGGCCAAATCGCGTGTGAGACTTCCCGCGCACCCCGGTATACACGCACACGTATTTTTTGTCAGCGGGTCCGTGTTTGTGGGTACCCCTTTGCGCGTCATTTGTCCTGGAGGGCCACAGTATAGGACATTCATCATGGCAGTATATAGGTGCTATTTGTTGGCGCACCTTTTGGCGCACATTTCTTACAGCCGCAGAGACGCTACCGCCTGCTTTCTTGTGGCGGTCGTGTTTGTGCCTGTGCGCTGGTTTGAGCGTGCGCTTTTTTGCCCTATTCTATTCCATGAATACGTGTTGTAGGCTAGCGTGTGGGCGTTCCGCGCACTTGTGCCCTGTACTTCCCCCGTGACGCCCACGTTTTGGCAAGTTGTTCCCCATTCCGAGTCTTACGCCCGTGTCCCGCCTACTTTTGTTTCGTGCGCCGCGCTATGTGCGATTTTCCCTCTGGCCTGTGCGATTTTCGCTGTGACCTGGCGCACGCTGTTAGATGGCCTGTGCGCCAACGTGCGCCGCGCACTTTTTTATCGCACATCCGCTGGTTTTCTCGCGCACGGACTTCCATGAATCGATGTGCGCTGCTTTTCGTGCGATTTTCGCACTTGCACTGCGATTTTCGCTATTCCACTGCGATTCGCACGTTTTTGCCCACTTGCGCCGCGCTAATTATTCCATGAATCGGCCTGTTAGTATCTTTAAGAAAGAGATTTGATACCCAAACAAAGAGCTTGTCCAAAATGTTACACATAGTGCAGTAGGCCTATAAATCAGATTGAAGTTAACCAGGTCATTAGGTCCGGATTTAAATTGGAGCAGAAGGAACTCAGTCCCTGAGTCCTCTGGGCTGGTCATAAATGACATTGGCAGGTCATCTCTAAATATGACAACCAACCCACCACCATTTTTTATTGGTCTGGATTTAGCATCTATCATTCTCTGGAGTCAGGTCTGATAACATTACAGGGTTATGCACAGGTGAGTTGCTAGGTCTGGAAAAGACCCAAGGCTAGTCTTTTAGCTGTAGCTCCTGAGATTCTATCCAGGCTACAACCAAAAGATCAGGGGCTTTAGCCCTCTTATCCCCCCCCTGCAACGCCCCTTGTTATGCACTTGATTTCAAGATTCTGTGAGGAATAACAGATCCAAATTGTACTGTACTATCAGGTTGTGGATCAGAATCTACTTTTTACGCTGATCTAGCATTTAGCAAGAGACAGAAGAGCTCTTGAACGCTTTCCTTATGGATGGGCTGCACCAACAGCGGTGAAAGCAGGCATGGGGCTTTGGTGCATGCTTCAGCCTTGTTCCTTTGCAGCTTTGACTGTGCACAACAGGAAGCTTCAATGACATAGATTACTGATTGTTCCTACTATATTTACAACGGAAAGTTGTAATTGTGTGATTGGCACAAATGCAAGTATTATCACCCCTCTTCCCGTGCACTGTTTTAATTCATTGACCATTTTTGGGGGTTTTGTTCAGGTCCCAAATGACCTCACAAACCAGGGTGTTTTCTGGCAAGATGGAGTCCAGAGCAGGGGAGATGCCTTTACTCTGTTGCTTGATCATGGGAGTCATAACAGAAAGTTCAATCTTGATGAATCAGCACAAGTACATTGGTTCACATATGGTTATAGTGGAGAGTGAAGGAGGACTAATGGCAAAGAGTTGAGGACCAGGAGCGGGGTCACATGGAATGCCGGGAGTTGTAGTTTTCACTTTTATCCTTGCAGCTAAGTGAATAAAAGAAAAGATAATGCACCCAGAGCGGTACAAAGTGTATTTTACGGAGCAAAGCCACTTTGCTCTGCAGAAACACATTTTGCACCGCTCTGTGAATCGGGGTGTTTGTTGGCCGTGCAAAGCCACTGTGCACTGTGCTAAAAGTTCCATGATTTAGCCCCTAAGTGTCAGACAGCTGTAGGAACGCAGATTATCCAGCTCTAAAGGGATATTTTGTTGGAGGGTGAAAAACCAGGTAAAATGATTGTTTGCGTTGTTTTGAATGTGCCTTTACTACGAGGCTTTGGTACGCATAAAAGTACTTGTGTGATTTCTTCACAGGTCACTTGATGAAGGGACAATAGAGTCCCGGAGCAACCTATGAAATCTTCAAGTAGTTATATGATTCAACTTCGTGTGCAACAAGTTAACGACTCCTAATGTGTGTACTAAACTAAATGACCCATCAAAACCTTATGTACAGAGAACATTCCTTTCTCACATGGCTACATGAGTACACGAGGAAGCACAGGAATACATCTGTAATGATTCAAATGTCCAACCCTGGATGACTTTTGTGGAAAATAAAAATACTATGAGCATGTTTCAGAAGATCCAGAACTGGGCCTTGTATTTTAAAAAATGCACCATGCATGGAAATATTGAACCTCCTGGATTCTATTTTTTTGTATTTTTAAAAAACGTTTTCAGTACTTAGAAATTCAAATAAAAAATTGCATGACTGAAGCATTGATAATGATAATATCTCCCCTTGCTCATTTAGTGTAACCTATGGCCCTGCACTCTCCATCCACCCCCACATACACAAACACTGTAGAATAACCCTTCTTGGGGTTCGTTCCTAGTTGGGTTTGATTATTGTGCTTCGATTCCCTTTTCTAGCACAACGTGGATCTTGCTACAAAGAGTCTCCACGGTAATGCACAGTACTCATCCAACACCCCTACACACAAACATGTGCAAACTGGATGGCACATTTCACTCCTTCTGAATGTATTCACTTACTCTAGAAGTTGAATATTTGTTGGCTTAGCACTGTGTGCACTGTGTATCTCGACTCCAACTCCCCAGCGGTCCTTATCCTTCTTGATCTCTCCTCTGCATTTTACACAGTTAACCATTCCATCCTCATACAAAGGCTCCATGATACACTTGGTATCTCGGAGTGGGCACTGGACTGGCTGTTCTCTTTCCTCACTAACCGCTCTTCCCAAGTCACCCTGGGCCCATACTTCCATTTCCATCTGTGGCATCCCTCAGGGTTCTATTCTCTCCCCCTTGCTCTTTAACGTCTACCTTGCTCTCCTTGCATGCCTCCTCTCCTCATTCTCCTCCAACCGCTAGTGTTACGCAGATGACACACAACTCTTCTTCGGACTCCCTGCTGACCCTCTTGCACCCTCCATCATCCATGACTGCCTTTCTGCCATCCAGTCCTGGTGCCCCTTCAATGATCTCTGCATCAACGCCTGTAAAACTGAGATCCTTCCCATTGGGACCCCTGCTCCCTCTTTCTTCCCTTCACTCTGGCTTTCCACCTTGGGTTCTCCCCCTGCTGCTTCAACTGAAGCCAAAAACCTTGGAGTCATCTTCAACTCCTCTATCTCCTTCCTCCCTCACACTCGGCAGTCCAACTACCAGCTCTTCTTCTCAAAGGAATTCTACCTTTTCTCACTTTCCCGCAGAGGCTCAATGTGACTCAAGCCCTAGTTCTCTCCAGACTTCACTATTGTAATACTCTTCTCCTGAATCTTCCTTCCTCCACTCTGCGACCCCTTCAGCTTATCCAGAATAGAGCAGCAAGACTTATCCTTGGCCTTAAGCCCAGGGACCGCATCTCTCCTGCTCTAAAATGTCTTCACTGGCTCCCGGTTGCTGCACAGATTACATTCAAATCCCTCTGCATCATCCACAAGGCTGTCTAGGCCCTGGGACCACACTATCTTCAACTCTATCGCACAAAATACTCTCCCACTAGTCCTCTTTGCTCCTGTGGCACCAACTCGTTGTGTGTCAAGCGTTTTGCTAAAAAGAGGGCAGGGCGTCGCTCACTTTCCTCTGCGGGCTCCTTCCTTTAGAAAAGCCTCCCCCTCCCCCTGCATCTTGAGCAGGACCATATCAAATTCTGAAAGCTCCTTATGACTTTCCTCTTTTCCTCCTACTTCCCATCTTCGCTCCTCTGCTAGTCCCACAGTTGCTGAATCAGTGTCCTTGGCCCTTATGCATCTTCGGGGCCTTGACCTCCCTCACCGATTACTCCCAGCTCCTGTCTATCCACAGCACTTTGCATCTGCACACCCTGCGCTCTGGAGACTTGCACTTACACCTCCCGCGGCTCTGGCCATGTAGCACCGAACATTCCCATCACTTCCACCATGGCCCTTCCACAAGCTCGGACTCCCCAGGACTTACCCCCTCTTCTTCTTCCTTTCTGCACTTGCACGTTGTGAATACTCACAAGGCATAGTAGGTTTGTCCCTCTTCCTCTTCCCCTCAGCTCTTAATTTTGTGTTGTAATGTACCCTCCCTCCCTGCCTGCCCTGTGGGCGCTGTGAGACAGTATATTCTTATTGTATAAGCGCCTAACAAGCAAATAATAAATACATGAATAAATACAAAGCACAGGTGGCCCAGTAAACCGAGTTGTATGTGCATGTTATTGTCCGAGAAGCACGGCAATGGCTTTAGAAGGCGTCTGTCTCGTTGGAAGGATTCAATGGTTACAGAGACTGCAGACTTGTTTGTGGAGTTCTCAACAGAGAGCTTACAAATTGAAGGCCAGCCTCACTTAAGAGTTTCCACAATAGGGGTGTACCGAATTTTGACTTTGAGTGTGTATTCTGCTGAAATATGGCTTAAATCCATCTTTTGGGGTTTTGCCGAATATTTCCTGGAGTACTCGGTGAGGGCGTAAGTCCACTTTCTATGATTAGCTATGGTCTCTCTGTTTGAGATTGCCAATCGCACAGAGTAGACATTTTTAAAAAGCTGCATCAGCTAATAAGCTGTTTACTTATTGGCTGCTAAAGTCAACACAAAGAAGTACTCAACTCCAAGGCACTGAGACCGGAGAAGGTGCCCTAAAGCAGAAAAATATGGGCAGTATGCAAGGCCATATATATTCCCTTTCACTCCCCCGTTCCCTTTCCCTTCTAACCAGTGCTGGCACAGACATAGGCTTCCAGCAGGTTTGGGCCGATAACACAAGGCATTGTTTTTGTGCCCTCCAGCCCCGGGCCCTGCCTCTCTAATTCTAAAGGCTACTGTCGTGGTTTTGGGTTCCCCAACAGTCCCTTCCTCTCTGGACTTCTTTGGGTGCACCTGGGAGCATAGGGGTGGACTGAGAAAAGGGCTGCTTGGTGGTGACCCACCTCACATGTAGGGGCGTAGACAGGGTAGGACCTGAGTGGGCAAGGGCCACCCAAAATCTGCAAATGGCCACTCAGCAGTGCAGAGTTTGCATTTACAGAAGTTAATGTCATTGCGTTGGGCCCAACTACATTATCTTCATGCCCCACCTGTTAGACAATCCTGTCTACGCCTCTGCTCATATGTACAGTGCTGAGTTTCCTTTCAGGAAAACACAGCCGTTTATGGCCCTCATCAACAGAAAAGATGGCTTATGATTGTTTCCAGAATACATCTGTCCAAGAGGCATGCAAGATGCAAAACAGGTGATTTGTCTTTTTTAGGCAGTGGTCAATGGATGGGGGCGACAGGTCTGTTACACGTCAGGAAGTGCAAGATGTGGCAGACCTTTCCCAATCCATATTGTCCTCCTTAGAGTGCTTGTTTTTTAGGAAATCTCTCAAATACCATTCAATGCCAGTCACTCCCAACAGGAACTGTTTGAAAGGTGCTAGCACTTTGTGTGTGGGCAGAGATAGAGAGCACTGTATCTGCTGGTGTTTTGGGGCAGAGGTTGTAGAATGAGATACATAGAAATAGACGTGGCATCCTCTTGTGTGGTATGAAAAAGGTGGTGTAAGTGGACATGCATCAGGATTTGGTGGAATTGAGCGACTGCCCAACTGGCAAGTGACTTCTTGTAAGGTTTGGGCCGATTGTCACAGGTCTACCTTTTGTGATTGAGTGGTGGACCGGCCTATAGGGAACTCTGGAGATTTCCTGCTAGGCTTCTCCACCCTGGGCCTCTTTTGTGTGGTAACCTATTTTATTTTCAGATGTTCTCAGATGAAAAGGGTTGGCCTTGCCGAAAATGTGTAATATGGGGCTACTTTGAACATTATTTGCAGGGCCTCTTTTGGTTCCCAGTCCAGCCCTGCTGTGATTACCCCAACCTCAACTCTATCAGCCTCTCCAGGAAAGCCCTTTCCCTCATTTGGCCTCTGGGGTAATGGTGGGAAATAGTCAGGCGATGGGTTCACTCACCTCACATGTATCCTTGACTTGTGTTACCCACAAGTAGACGGAAACCATTCATGTATTTCTATGTGAGGTGCATGCAAGGTTCAGAACTCGCATTCCACTTTAGCTACCTTGCAAGTCTCAAGAGATTGCAATGTGTGCGATTCATAATAGCAATTAGCAATATCCATTTTGTATTTTGCAACCTAGCACTTTTCATCCCAGACATTTTGAGTAGCACTAGATTTGCATATACAACATCCTTCTGTACATTTTGTCCCCACTTTTTTGTTAATCTATTGCCTGTATGGTTTAAAGAGTAATATGTTGATTAAAATTAAAAGAAATAAATGAAACATGTAGACACATATTTGAAAGACTGCTTTATGTTTTTAAACAATGTGTTTTCAAGTTTGGAAAACAACTATACGGCCGAATACTTGACAAACTGTTCAGAATTCGGCTAAATAGTAAATATGCTATTTGGTGCACGCCTAATTTTGTGACATGGAGCCTGAAGCCTTTCCAATGGTGACACTGTATTACCTTTGTTCCAGATTTTTCACATGCCTGTTTTGTTTTAGGATACAAAGAGAGATGGCATAGGGCAATAGGAAAATACCCCAGAATAGGACAACAAGACTTATCCTTTGCCTTAAGCCGTGGGACTGCATTTCTTCTGCCCTAAAAACTCTGCACTGGCTCCTGGGTTGCTGCACGGATTAATTTCAAATCTCTCTGCATCATCCACAAGACTGTCTGAGGCCTGGAACCACGCTATCTGCAACTTTCTCTTACTGAATACACTCCTTCTAGACCTCTACGGTCCTCTGGCACCAACTCTCTGTGTGTAAAGCATTTCGCTAAACAGAGGGCCAGAGGCCGATCACTTTCTTCAACTGACTCCCTCTTATGGAACGGCCACCCTCTCCATCTTGAGCAGGACATCCTCAAATTCCGGAAACTCCTCAAGACTTTCCTCTTCACCTCCTCCTTCCCTTCGTCCATCCTCTGCTAATCTCACAGTCCCTGTGATTAGTGACCAGGGCCCTTATGTATCCTTCTGGGTCTTGCTTCCCACACCCAAAAACCCGAGCCTCTGCCTTCCTCGCAGCACCTGCCTTGGCACCCACCGGCCTTCGTCCTGCAGGCTTGCACGATCCACCCAATGTGGCGCTAAGCTGCATAGCACTTACCATACTATGCACTTCATCTGCTGCTCACCCAATTTCAACACCTAGCCCGCTCCCACTTCCCCTCTTCTCGCTGCACTTGCACGTTCTGAATACTCACAAGGCCTAGTAGGTTTGTCTTTATCTTCCGCTATATTTGTTTATCAATTCCATGTTCCCTCCCTCTTGCCGCGTGTGCCATTTGAAA
The DNA here is from genome assembly GCF_040938575.1 of Ambystoma mexicanum. Classification (NCBI taxonomy): domain Eukaryota; kingdom Metazoa; phylum Chordata; class Amphibia; order Caudata; family Ambystomatidae; genus Ambystoma; species Ambystoma mexicanum. The sequence goes on along the minus strand of NC_090929.1, from coordinate 1,052,324,352 downwards.
CAGAATTGACTTACTGTGTAAGCGCCTAACAAATGCACAATAAAATTAAAATAAATGAAAATACAAACGTCTTCTGCAGAGGTCCAACCTCCATAGAAATGGGTACCATAAATAGAAGCCCCACGGTAGACCTGGGCACTGTAAGTAGTAGTCCCCCTGCTTACAGGAGCACTGTAAGTACTAGTCTCTCTGCGGATCTGGGCACCATAAGTAGTAGTCTCAGTACTGACCTGGGCACCATAAGTAGTAGTGTCCCTGCTGACCTGGGCACCGTAAGAAGTAGTCTGCCCTCTGAATTTGGCACAATACCTAGTGGTCTCCCCGCTGACCTGGGCGCCATGAGTAGTAGTCTCCCTGCTGACCTGGGCGTCATAAGTAGTAGTCTCCCTGTTGAGCGGAGCATTGTAAATAGTAGTAAGCCCCTTGACTGGGGCACTGTAATTAGTAGTCTGCCCGTTGACATGGGAACTATAAGTAGTAGTCTCCCTGCTGACCTGGAGTGTTGTGAGTTGAAAGAGAAACAGTGAAAATATCAGGCAGCGTTTCATGGAACTAAAAACAATAGCAGCTCTCACTGCTTGGGCTCACTGCTTGGGAATAGCTATAGCAGAGCTCTCACTGCTTGGGAATAGCTATAGCAGAGCTCTCACTGCTTGGGAAGAGCTATAGCGCAGCTCTCACTGCTTGGGAATAGCTATAGCGGAGCTCCCACTGCTTGGGAAGAGCTATAGCGGGCTCTCACTGCTTGGGAATAGCTATAGCGGAGCTCTCACTGCTTGGGAATAGCTATAGCAGAGCTCTCACTGCTTGGGAATAGCTATAGCGCATCTCTCACTGCTTGGGAATAGCTATAGCGGAGCTCCCACTGCTTGGGAAGAGCTATAGCGGGCTCTCACTGCTTGGGAATAGCTATAACGGAGCTCTCACTGCTTGGGAATAGCTATAATGGAGCTCTCACTGCTTGGGAATAGCTATAGCGGAGCTCTCACTGCTTAGGAAGAGCTATAGCGCAGCCCTCACTGCTTGGGAATAGCTATAGCGGAGCTCTTACTTCTTGGGAAGAGCTATAGCGTAGCTCTCACTGCTTGGGAATAGCTATAGCGTAGCTCTCACTGCTTGGGAAGAGCTATGCCGCAGCTCTCACTGCTTGGGAATAGCTATATCGGAGCCCTCACTGCTTGGTAATAGCTATAGTGGAGCTCTCACTGCTTGGGAAGAGCTATAGCAGAGCTCTCACTGCTTGGGAATAGCTATAGTGGAGCTCTCACTGCTTGGGAATAGCTATGGTGGAGCTCTCGCTGCTTGGGAAGAGCTATAGCGGAGCTCTCACTGCTTGGGAATAGCTATAGCGGAGCCCTCACTGCTTGGGAATAGCTATAGTGGAGCTCTCACTGCTTGGGAAGAGCTATAGCTGAGCTCTCACTGCTTGGGAATAGTTATAGCGGAGCTCTCACTGCTTGGGAATAGCTATAGCGGAGCTCTCGCTGCTTAGGAAGAGCTATAGCGGAGCTCTCACTGCTTGGGAATAGCTATGGCGGAGCTCTCACTGCTTGGGAAGAGCTATAGCGGAGCTCTCACTGCTTGGGAAGAGCTATAGCGGAGCTCTCACTGCTTGGAAGAGCTATGCCTCAGCTCTCGCTGCTTGGGAATAGCTATATCGGAGCTCTCACTGCTTGGGAATAACTATAGCGGAGCTCTCACTGCTTGGGAAGAGCTATAGCGGAGCTCTCACTGCTTGGGAATAGCTATAGCGGAGCTTTCGCTGCTTGCGAAGAGATATAGCGGAGCTCTCGCTGCTTGGGAATAGCTCTAGCGGAGCTCTCACTGCTTGGGAAGAGCTATAGCGGAGCTCTCGCTGCTTGGGAAGAGCGATAGCACAGCTCTCGCTGCTTGGGAATAGCTATAGCGGAGCTCTCGCTGCTTGGGAAGAGATATAACGGTGTTCTCGCTGCTTGGGAAGAGCGATAGCACAGCTCTCGCTGCTTGGGAATAGCTATAGCGCAGCTCTCGCTGCTTGGGAATAGCTATAGCGGAGCTCTCACTGCTTGGGAATAGCTATAGCGGAGCTCTCACTGCTTGGAAAGAGCTATAGCAGAGCTCTCACTGCTTGGGAAGAGCTATAACGGAGCTCTCACTGCTTGGGAATAGCTATCGCAGAGCTCAACAGTTAAGAAACCTCACAAATTAAACGGTTTCCCGAAGTACCCAACTTTAAATGCCAGGACATCTTTTGCATTTCTAAAGGACAGTACTCTCAGGTTGTGAATTTTGCAGTGAGTCAGAAGACACATTCACATGCACAGGGTCCAACCAGGTAACATGAGCACAGTGTGTATGAATAAATTAACACCATGGAGAGCGTGGAGTGATCATTCGCATGCAGGCTGTTGTGTAACTTCCGATGCACACGCCTGACAGGTGAGATGGCATTCTATAAATAGAAACACCCAATTACTTGAGCTGCTCGTGATGCAGCAATGAGCTTAGGGTGACACGCCGATACCTGGTAGGCGGAATGTCGCAACAAAACAATGACACGTAACTCTCAAAGTATTATTTAGAACCACCAATCCCCCACCCTCTGCGTCGCCAACAGTCCTGCGTAACACTGACCTGCCTTCATTCCCTTTGTCTCTGTTAATATGATCCCCTTAGGATCTTTGGAGTAATACACCTAGCATGGGACTTTAAAGTGTAATCAACCCTACCTCAGCCTCAAATCTAGGACCATGGACAAACAATTCAGTTAATAGTGTAGAAGAGAAGTAGGTAAGATAACATGCTCGGGAATAGCTATAGCGGAGCTCTCACTGCTTGGGAAGAGCTATAGCGGAGCTCTCACTGCTTGGGAATAGCTATAGCGGAGATCTCACTGCTTGGGAAGAGCTATGCCGAAGCTCTCACTGCTTGGGAATAGCTATATCGAAGCTCTCACTGCTTGGGAATAGCTATATCGGAGCTCTCACTGCTTGGGAATAGCTATAGCAGAGCTCTCACTGCTTGGGAATAGCTATAGCGGAGCTCTCACTGCTTGGGAAGAGCTATAGCGGAGCTCTCACTGCTTGGGAAGAGCTATGCCGCAGCTCTCACTGCTTGGGAAAAGCTATATCGGAGCTCTCACTGCTTGGGAATAGCTATAGCGGAGCTCTCGCTGCTTGGGAATAACTCTAGCAGAGCTCTCACTGCTTGGGAATAGCTATAGCGGAGCTCTCACTGCTTGGGAAGAGCTATAGCAGAGCTCTCACTGCTTGGGAAGAGCTATGCCGCAGCTCTCACTGCTTGGGAATAGCTATATCGGAGCTCTCACTGCTTGGCAATAGCTATAGCGGAGCTCTCGCTGCTTGGGAAGAGCTACAGCGGAGCTCTCACTGCTTGGGAATAGCTATAGCGGAGCTCTCGCGGCTTGGGAAGAGCTATAGCGAAGCTCTCGCTGCTTGGGAAGAGCGATACCGCAGCTGTCGCTGCTTGGGAATAACTATAGCGGAGCTCTCGCTGCTTGGGAATGGCTATAGCGGAGCTCTCGCTGCTTGGGAAGAGCTATAACGCAGCTCTCTCTGCTTGGGAATAGCTATAGCGGAGCTTTCGCTGCTTGGGAAGAGATATAGCAGAGCTCTCGCTGCTTGGGAATAGCTATAGCGGAGCTCTCGCTGCTTGGGAAGAGCGATAGCGCAGCTCCCGCTGCTTGGGAATAGCTATAGCAGAGCTCTCGCTGCTTGGGAAGAGCTATAGCGCAGCTCTCGCTGCTTGGGAATAGCGATAGCGGAGCTCTCACTGGTTGGAAAGAGCTATAGCGGAGCTCTCACTGCTTGGGAAGAGCTATAAATGAGCTCTCACTGCTTGGGAACAGCTATCGCGGAGCTCAACAGTTAAGAAACCTCAGGAATTAATCGGTTTCCTGAAGTACCCAACTCTAAATGCCAGGACATCTTTTGCATTTCTAAAGGACAGTACTCTCAGGTTGTGAATTTTGCAGTGAGTCAGAAGACACATTCACATGCACAGGGTCCAACAAGGTAACGTGGGCTCAGTGTGTATGAATAAATTAATACCATGGAGAGCATGTTGTGATCATTCGCATGCAGGCTGTTGTGTAACTTCCGATGCACGCGCCTGACAGGTGAGACGGCTTTCTATAAATAGAAACATACAATTGCTTGAGCTGCTTGTGATGCAGCAATGAGCTTAGGGTGACACGCCGATACCTGGTAGGCGGAATGTCGCAACAAAACAATGACACGTAACTCTCAAAGTATTATTTAGAACCACCAATCCCCCACCCCCTGCATCGCCAACAGTCCTGCGTAACACTGACCTGCCTTCATTCCCTTTTGTCTCTGTTAATATGATCCCCTTAGGATCTTTGGAGTAATACACTTGGCATAGGATTTTAAAGTGTAATCAACCCTACCTCAGCCTCCCATCTGGGACCATGGACAAACAATTCAGTTAGTAGTGTAGAAGAGAAGTAGGTAAGATAATATGCTCTATGTGGGCATCGCACAGTCCGTAACAGATCCTTACACAGAACTCATCAGACTCAGGCATATCCTCAAACCATCCATCATTTAGCACCTAGTGATTCTCCTGTATGTCACAGGATTCTGAACTAGCCACAAACATCTATTATGTAGCCCCAAGTGACCCTCCTACAGGTCACGGGACTCTGGCATAGCCTCAAACCATCAATCATGTAGCCCCACGTATAGGTCACAGGACTCTGGCATAACCTCAAACAATCCATTATTAGCCCCTAGTGATCATCCTGTATGTCACATGACTCTGGCCTAGCCTCAAACATCCAATGTGTAGCCTCAAGTGATCCTCCTATACGTCATATGACTCTGGCATACCCTCAAGCAAACCATCATTAGACCCTACGGATCCTACTGTATGTCACAGGACACTGGCCTAGCCTCACACATCCATTGTGTAGCGACGAATAATCATCCTATAAGTCATAGGACTCTGGCATACCCTTAAGCAATCCATCATTAGCCCCTACAATCCTCCTGTATGTCACAGGACACTGGCCTAGCCTCACACATCCATTGTGTAGCCCCAAATTGATCTGATCCTCCTATAAGTCATAGGACTCTGGTATACCCTCAAGCAATCCATCATTAGCCCCTAGTGATCCTTCTGTATGTCACAGGACTCTGGCCTGGCCTCAGACATCCATTGCGAAGCCCAAATTGATCTGATCCTCATATAAGTCATAGGACTCTGGTATACCCTCAAGCAATCCATCATTTAGCCCCTAGTGATTCTCCTGTATGTCACAGGACTCTGGCCTAGCCTCAAACATCTATTATGTAGCCCCATGTGACCCTCCTACAGGTCACAGGACTCTGGCATAGCCTCAAACCATCAATCATTTAGCCACACACATAGGTCACAGGACTCTGGCATACCCTCAAACAATCCATCATTAGCCCCTAGTGATCCTCCTATATGTCACAGGACTCTGGCCTAGCCTCACACATCCATTGTGTAGCCCCAAATGATCCTCCTATAAGTCATAGGACTCTGGCATACCCTCAAGCAATCCATCATTAGCCCCTACAGATCCTCCTGTATGTCACAGGACACTGGCCTAGCCTCACACATCCATTGTGTAGCCCCAAATGATCCTCCTATAAGTCATAGGACTCTGGCATACCCTCAGGCAATCCATCATTTAGCCCCTAGTGATCCTCCTGTATGTCACGGGACTCTGGGCTGGCCTCAAACATCTATTATGTAGCCCCATGTGACCCTCCTACAGGTCACAGGACTCTGGCATAGCCTCATAGCATCAATCATGTAGCCAACCACATAGGTCACAGGACTCTGGCATACCCTCAAACAATCCATCATTAGCCCCTAGTGATCCTTCTGTATGTCACAGGACTCTGGCCTGGCCTCAAACATCCATTGCGAAGCCCGAATTGATCTGATCCTCCTATAAGTCATAAGACTCTGGCATACCCTCAAGCAATCCATCATTTAGCCCCTAGTGATTCTCCTGTATGTCACAGGACTCTGGCCTAGCCTCAGACATCTATTATGTAGCCCCATGTGACCCTCCTACAGGTCACAGGACTCTGGCATAGCCTCAAACCATCAATCATATAGCCACACACATAGGTCACAGGACTCTGGCATACCCTCAAACAATCCATCATTAGCCCCTAGTGATCCTCCTATAAGTCATAGGACTCTGGCATACCCTCAAGTAATCTATCATTTATTTATTTTATTTTTTATTTTTTAACATTGGATAGCGCACTGCAGCCCGAGGGCATTGAGGCGCTTTTTACAAGAAGGTGTAAGCAGGCAAGATTAAATTCAGACGGTGGTTACTTGGTTACAGCATATGCGCAGGTTTACAAAGTACAGTTATTTGGTTACAGTAGTATACAGAGTAAAAGGCTGAGGAGTTGACAGAAGCATTTAGGCAAATAAACTTGTTTTGATGGCTTTGCGGAATGCTAGGTGTGAGTCAATTCCCCTGATGTGCGTGGGTAAGGCGTTCCAATGGGTAGCCGCAATGGCTGGGAAGATAGAGCCCCCAGCACGCACTCTGTGTGTAATGGGCTTAGTGATCATGTTGGTGTAGGCTAGTCTGGACGGCCTACCAGATGTGGGAATAGCTATGCGCTGAGCCAGGTAGGGAGGGGGGGGCAGATCATGGTGGCATTTGTGGGTGAGGGACAGGATTTTGAAAATAATTCTCTGTTTAACGGGTAGCCAGTGGACCTGTCTTCTCAGGTCTGATATGTGGTCCTTTCTAGCGAATCCTGTGGCAGCCCTGAGGGCGTTGTTCTGGACAAGTTGGAGTTTGGCAATGTTCTTGCAGGAGGTCCCTCCAAGGAGGGCATTGCTGTAGTCCAGTCTCGAGCCAATGGTGGCCCTGGCAATGGTGAGGCAGTTCTGTGTAGTTAGGAAGGGTCTTACTGCATTGAGCAGTTTAGCGTAGTAGGCTGATGAGGAAGCAATGGCGTTGACCTGCCTATTCATGGTGAGATTGGAGTCTAGGTATACTCCGAGGGTTTTGACTGTGTGGGACACAGCTATGGGTATATTGTCGATGGTGAAGGAGGAGTAGTTCTTGTCAAGGTTACCCAAGAAGGACAGTGAACTGATAAGCAGAAGCTCAGTTTTGTCACTGTTGAGGCACAGCCAGTTTTCTGCCATCCATGCTTGGATGGTGCTATAGATAGTATTAAGGGTGGTCCTGTCTGCCTCGTAGTCACCCGTGAGGGGAATGAGCACCTTGGTGTCATCAGCATAATTAGTATATGAGATGCCCAAGGAATCAAGAAGGTTGAAGAGGGGTCTAGTGAATAGGTTGTAGAGGGTAGGCGCAATGCAGGAGCCCTGCGGCACTCCACAAGTAATGTGGCTTGGAGAAGCACACTCTGAATCTGAGAAAACTTCCATGGCCCTTTCCTGTAGAAACAAGGTAATCCACTCACAAGCTTTGGGAGAGAAGTTGGCTGCAATGGAGAGATGATGGCAGAGGGTATTGTGGTCCACGAGGTCAAACGCGGCCGATAAGTCCAGGAGCAGGAGGAGCGCAGGTTTGCCAGCGTCTCTGATGTCCTCCATTTGTTTTTTTAAGTCAAGGAGGGCAGTTTCGGTCCCATGTCGTGGTCTGAAGCCAGACTGCCGAAGGCCAAAAAGGCGGTGGTCCTCAAGGAATTTTCGGACTTGCAGGTAGGCTGCCTTGTCCAGAATTTTGAGTAGAAAGGGGACAGTGGTGATAGGTCTGTAGTTCCCTGGTGCTGATGGGTCAAGAGAAGGCTTTTTGAGGAGAGGTCGTACCCAGGCCTCCTTAAGTTCGGTTGGGACATGGCCAGCCTGGAAAGAAGCATTAATGAATGCTGTCAGAAAGGGGGCAAGGTTCGAGCCACAATCTTTGATGAGCTGAGCAGGGCAGATGTCGCCCTTGCAGTTGGAGGGTTTGATAGATTTTAGGAGGGCGATGACTTCAGATTCGGTCATGTCCTTGAAATTGAATAGCGGAGAGGAGTTGATTTTAGTGTCCTTATCCTGGTTGCTATTCTGCGAGGCAATTAGGAGCGTAAGGGCCTTTTGGTGGGCTTGGATTTTGGTTTGCAGGGTGTTTAGTTTGTTGAGCATGGCTGATTGTATGTTATTACACCAGTTTTCATCCTTCAGGATGGTCGGTGGCGGGGTGGACAGGGTTTCCAGCTCCCTAAAGATGGTGAAGATTTCTTTGGTGCCTGATTTCGCATTGGCTATCCTAGTGTTGAAAGAATTTTCTTTTGTGAGTATTATATCTTATTTGTATTCTTTCAAGATGGCCTTGAAGGTTAGTTTGGTTGTCTCATTAGGTTTGGCTTTCCAGGCTGCGAGGGCGGCATGTTTTTTAGCGCGCAGCTGGAGGAGATCATGTGAGAACCAGGCATTAGAATGTTTGGTTTTTTTGGCTTTCCTGAGGGTGAGGGGGGCAATGGATTCAACCGCTTGTGTGATCACAAGCTTGAAAGTTTTGGCCAGAGTTTCAGGATCTTGTGAGAAGGGGGCCTGGAGAGCGGGCATTTTGAGGAAAGGAGTGATCTTTTCTACCGTGAGTTGGCGCAAACTTCTGGTGAAGCTTAGAGGGAGAGGGATGGAGGGGTTGGGAGGCTCTTTAGATGTGTTGAGGTCAAATTGGATGTAGTGGTGGTCAGACCATGGGATAGGTGTGTTTTCGGTGACAACAATTGGGCAGTTGTGGTGGGTAACCCAGTCCAGCGAACGACCTTTAGAGTGAGTAGGCTTGGAGATGGCTTGCACGAATCCTTAGGTAGATAAGGCTTTATTCAAGGAGGCTGCGTGGGTGTTGGTAGGATCATGGAGCCCTAGATGAAGGTCTCCCATGAGTAGAACTTTAGAGGTCTTTTTAAGATTGCCTGAGAGAGAGTGGATGAGGGAGTCATGGAATTCCGTGATCGGGCCAGGGGGTCGGTAGACGATGTGAAGAGCCAAGGTTACGTTAGGGGAGAGGTTGATTTTGAGAAGGAGCTGGTCGCATTTGTGACCAAGGTTCCCTTCCGTTCTCATAATAGCTAAGCTATCTTTGGCGATGAGCGCTACTCCACCTCCCCTAGTGAGGGGTCGGTCTTGCCTGTGGATGGTGTAGCCGTCTGGGATGGCAAGGGCGAGGGCTGGACCAGACGTTTCATTCAACCAGGTTTCAGTGATAGTGAGGAGGTCTAGATTATTCTTTAGAATGAGGTCATGGATGTCCAGGGCGTGCCCTGGGACAGAGCAAGCATTAACCAGACAACATTTCAGGGAGGTGGATGGTACAATTCTATGGCCAGCCACGGGGCCGGTCTTGGCGATTTGGGAGGGCATGGGTGTGTCGTGGCCCGCGGGCTTGGGCGTGATCAGGCCGATAACGGCAGCATGGGTAGTGTCGGCAGGCCTAGTAGTGGCATCAGGTGCATCGAGCACAGACATATCAGTAGGCATAATAAAGGCATTGAGTGCATCAGGCACAGACATAGCAGCAGGCCTAGTGGTGTGATCAGGTGCATCAGGCACAGACATAGCAGGAGGCATAATAAAGGCATTACATGCATCAGGCACAGACATAGCAGCAGGCCTAGTAGTGTCATCAGATGCATCAGGCACAGACATAGCAGCAGGCCTAGTGGTGTCATCAGGTGCATCAGGCACAGACATAGCAGCAGGCATAATAAAGGCATTGAGTGCATCAGGCACAGACATAGCAGCAGGCCTAGTGGTGTGATCAGGTGCATCAGGCACAGACATAGCAGCAGGCATAGTAGTGTCAACAGGTACATTGGGCACAGACATAGCAGCAGGCATAATAAATGCATTGTATGCAACGTACGCGACCTTGGCGGGGGGGAGGCTTGCACTTGCCTTGTATTTATGCGGGAGGCATTAGTCAATACTTTTGTGGAATGTGCAGCAGGCGTTGGGGTGGACACATCAATGACAGCGGCATCTGTAAGCAGTGGAGATTTACCAGCAATTGGAGGCAGCGCTGATGCCTGGTCTCTTGCTGGTTGGCCAGTGGAGGGGTGAGCAGGTATAAGGTAGCCGACCTCCTCCTGTAGGTCACAGGACACTCACATACCCTCAAACCACCCATCATGTAGCCCCAAGTGATCCTACTGTAGGTCACATGCCTCCGGCATACCCTTAAACAATCCATCATTTGGCCCTAAAGGCCCTGTAGGTCACGACAGACCGTAATATAGCACCGAATCGGCAGCCTTACCACAGCTAAGTGACCCTCACATAGCCCTCAACAGGCTGTCTCATGTACTGCCACATTGTACACAACCTAATGCTTGTGTATATAGCCCACAACAGACACCGAGTCACCCAGTGACCCTGCAATGCCGCCCCAACATGCCCCACCTACACCTCTTCTTCTCTCTCCTGTTTACTGCCATGTCTATGTCCCTGATCTTCCTCAGCTCTGTGAAATGTCCTCAGTGGTCTGTGAGCCCCACAGCGGGGGGGGGGGGGGAAGTGCGGTCTGCATGCTGGTTGGCCTTCTAAGCAGTCAGGCAGACAACAGGAGTTACTGCTTGAAAGACCTGGATCATTTTTCTGAATGTGAAGCTATGGAAACACAGTAGCAATGCTCATAGTAACCCTTCGAGTACCTTTTCAGGCATGTTTATAGCCCTGAAAAAGCAGTGCTGTTTTCCACAAGTAATACAAACATTTACCAATTGGGGCAACAAGTTCTGTGCCACCAACCCCAATATCTTGGGGAACGACAGGCAACAATTTATTTTTCTTCCCCCCACTCTGGTCCCGTGGTGGGGAGGGGTGCTCACTCCAAAAATATGAGTGGATTGGGTGAAAGGGACTCATTTGTGAGCACTTTGCACACAGTCAACGCTACTACTATCTACGCCTCCCAAAATATCTGCTCCATCCTATTCACCTTTCACTGGAAAAAGCAGCATGATGCTTTCTGGGCCTGAAACCCAGAGACCATATCACCCCTGCATTTAGAGCTCTTCATTGGCTCCCAGCTGTTGCTAGAATTTAATTCAAAACGTTCTGTATGACCAGGTGTGGTATCACTCAATACTGACATCAAAGTCCCCTGAGATCTTCCAACTCAAAAGCCCTGAAATTAGCCACAGCCAAGAGACTGTGTTATGGAGGAAGCATTATGGGTGGTTATTGGACCCATCCTATGGAAATACCTCCCTTTGGCCCTCAGTAATAAAGAATCCTACATTTCCAGATAGCTGAACCCTCTATCCTATAAGAAAGCCTTTAACATTTGACTTGGCTTGTATTGATCTCAATGGACTGCTTCTTGATGCTCTTCTATGCCTTGGCTTTGCTCCATACACTGCCAGTGTAGGCTGTGTTCTGTTACTGCAGGACTTTAATCATCATTCTTTGTCCTGCACGGATTGTTTTTTCTCCTCTGCACTTTCTGTCGTTTCCCCATAACTTGATCTTCAACACTTCACTTCCCCTTTCCTAATCACACTTCTGATCTGAATGCCCCTTCTATTTCCTCAGTTTTCCAGAGGCTGTTGGTTTGTCCTACTGACCCCTGCTTCACTAAAGGCACCCTACATATTAAGAATAGGAAAATTAAACTGAATGTCTTTGGTAGGTTCCGATCCACCAGTAGGACTGAGAAATGTTGTTGTAGCAAGTCAGCCTCTTACTAATAAGATTTATTATTCTCGATGTTGGGTCACAGAAGAGGAGAACAGTCAGTGACGGTCTGGGTATCTGGGAAGATATGATGAAACCGCGTTAGCACCCGGCACGGGTGAGCCAGCCAACCAGGTGGCTAGAAACGCGTGCTGAAACCTACAATCTCAGCCCGCGTTCAAAGCTGCCTGACAGCTGGTTCCCCGAGCCGCCATCTTCCCCCATCCTGCGTCCCCGTATTTTTATAATTTTTTATGTTTTTGTCCCCTCTCCCCAACTCCACTTACCTTTTTGTTGCAGCGCCCGTGGCAGAAGCTTCCCAGCTTCTCCGGCTCCTATGGAAAGGGAAGAGGGGATCCAGATGAAGCCCACTTCCCATGGCAGCCATTTTAGCACAGTATTTTTTGTCATTGAACGGGACGTGCAAGGTATCCCATTCAATGACTGAAAGTAATTTGGTAACCCAGGGTGCTAATGGCATTAAGCCTCCATTCCAAGGCCTGGAAAGGGGGTAATGGCCCAGAGCCCCCGTTAATGGCCCTCACTTCGCTCGGGCTGTTAAGCTGGGCTGCCGGGCTGTTATCCCCCGTTCCAGCCATTGGAACGGGGGCTTGACGCCACATTGATGATGTTGAGGTTTTGACCCCCGGGATAAAATACTAATACGGATTTATGGGCCTAAGGAATAGGCCTACTAATGTGGAGGACCCTTTTATGATCTTGTCCTGCAACTCTTTGGGTGGGCACAGGTCATATTGAATGTTCAATGTATGTAACAACATGAAAATGTGGTAGTTGGTTTTGTTTGTAACAGAAATGTTGTTGTACGGCTTTATCGAAAAAAGTCAATAAAAGATATTTCAAAATGAATAACAATACCGCAGAAAGTTGTTCTGTGTGTTGTGGTAACTGGCAGCCTAGGTGTATGTCCCTATGTCTTGTTTCAGGGGTACCAGCTTGGCCTATCTGTCCTGAATCCCAACTCATCCTGGAAGAATCTGTCCTTCCAGTTTTCACTAGTGGATCCCAATTTCCTGATCTTTGTGTATGAGAAACTAGGCAAATGGTCGCAGGCTTGATGTCACACTATTTCCTTTCGATGCACGTCTGATTGGCTCAATGGGCCTTGTTACAAGTTCAGCCGTGCACGAAAAAAACGGTGTTAATTCTGTTAATGCCACTTTTTTAGGGCAGTAACGGAATTACCCCCATTTTTACCACACCACCAAAGTATGGGCTTCATGTTGAGTTTGCCCGGTGCGCGGAAAAAACAGGTGATTATTTCATTACTGCCACTTTTTTGGTGGTGGTAATGGAATTACCTCTGTTTTACCACACCGCCAAACAATAGGTTTGACCTTAAAGTGGAGGATTGTCCTCCTGCATCATGCTGGAGCAAAAGACGTGACTTTAAGGCCACATTTCAGCAGAATTACCACAGCAGAATTACTGCTGATGATGTAGGATTGACGGCAGCAAGGGATAGCCAGTTTCACTGGAAAATTGCATACAGAGCTTGATAGCGTGCTATACAATTACACATACTTGTGCATGCAGAGACTAAGGGCCCGATTCATGGAATTTATTGCACGGTTCTAAGTACTTTGCACTGCCGACAAAAACTCCGATTCATGGAACTGTGCACAGTATTTTTTTGCAGTGCCAAGTCCTTTTTTGCAGTACAAAAACGACCTTGCACTGACTCTGCACTGCAAAAATACACTTTGCACAGTTCCATGAATCATGGTTTGTGTCAGCAGTGCAAAAATGTCCATGAATCGGGCACTAAGGGCATGGCATAGATGCCTTACTGGAATTTCATCAACAGGATTTCCTAGCCCGTTTGAGGCATGCGTCCCACTGCTGCCACATTCTATCACCAGGTAAGGGAGGGGTCCATATTGAAGCTGCAGAGCAGGGTGCTTTAACCTGGGAGGTGATGGGGGGGAAAAGGGGTTTGCAGTCACCAGCAGTGCCATATGCTAGGGTGGCATCCTTGTGGAGTGATGGATGCATTTCGTTTCTCACCTAGTAGCTAGGGCCGTGCACCAATGTCAAGACTTCGAAAAACGTGGGAGGCTTCACGAACCGTGGGTGGCTGCTATTGCAAAGCATCATGGGCGGTGAGTTCATCTTGGAAACTGGGCACAGCAACAGTGATACAGAGATTAGCATTGCAGGTCATCTACTCATACTATATTGCTTTGTTTGATTGTGTACAATGTGCTCCTTTGCCTAAAGAGTGGTTATAGAATACGAGTGCAAATAAGGGCACCAACAACGTAGGCGAACTTCAGCTATGCCATACACTTGTCTGTGGATGAGTTTATATTGATGGTGTCAATGGGGAAGGCACTGTGATCCTGCACATGTTACAACGTGGCATCCATCACCTGCCCAATGATCTGGAAGATGGTTGAGTGGGAATTCCATGCAGCATTTCCACAATACGTTGGGAGGACACAGTGCAGGTGAAATGCCAGACACGTCTTTAGTGGCTGTGGGTATTCAGATGCCGCTGTCAAAGACCTCCTCTATCGGCTGCAGGATGGATGTAATGGTGGTGGGCTTGCCACCAGATACAGATGGATGAGCTGATGTTCAAAGAGTGCGCGGGGTGGGGGGTACTGTACACTCCTTCTCTTCCTTGCCAGCACTCACCTCTCCTCTCGCTATTCCAGATGCCTGGCATTTTCACAGATGTAAAATGGTGCCTGGGCTTCGCTGTTAACAAAGGCTCTGCAATTGCAAATGTAACTTATCCCCCGGTTTTGGCAGCCTCCACGACAATGAGGATGCTCGGAACAGGGGCATTATCAGACGATAATCCCACTGCCCTGTGCGTCCTCAAGGCTGGAGGCTGCCATTTTACACCTGGGGAAAAAGGTAAGTGCCCCCTCCCCACACCTCTCCCACCTCACCCCCCCTTTTCAATGGTTTTCCCTCCCTCCCAGTCCCGCCCCACTTACCTTGTCCTTTTGGGAGCAGACACGCCGGCAGCACTGTCCCCAGCACGTCTGCTCCCGATCTGTGACACACAGCTGTGGAAAGGGAGAAGCAGCTATGTGTAGTCCCTTCTCTTCTTTTCATGGTGGCCATTTTCTTTGTTTACATTTTTTTCCTTTTTTTATGGCCGCCGTGGACCATAGCTGCCACCTTATTTGTTTACTTTTTTGCACTTTTTCAATGGCTGCCATGGAACGGGAGAACAGACTTCAAAAAGTATTTCACTGTTAGGCAATTGAAATCGTAATATCGGTTTACTGCTTGCTTGCCAAGGGAGTGATTGGAAGGACAGAGTGGGGACAGGAGACTGCTCATTCTCGCAGCAGTCCTTAAGTGGGTGCTTTCAGACTTAAAAGAGAAAGTTAACTGCTTGTAACATTAAAACTGCACTCGAATAGTCTCATTGGAATGTGTAAAGAAGTTAGATGCCCCACACACAAACAAGTCTGCCCCTCCCCCACCACCTCTGAAGTTATCTCTCCCAACATTTGAAGGGTTAGCCCATTCCCCCACTCCCTGAACTGTGGTTTTCGGTGCGCCCCTGGTGTCCATCATCGAGGTCTGTTGCAGTAGCAGGCTGCATGGTCTTCTGTGTTGTGTGGCGGAGGTTGTGAGCGACTTTGACATAGTTGCCAACACAATCCATTCCAATCTGTAGCTGCTTAACTTTTCTGAAGCCTCTCCTGCTGATTCTTGACACCTGTTAGGGAGCCTATTGCCACACGTGAGGTGACGGTACTGTGTGTTTTAAATACTATTTTTAATGGCAGTCATGCGTATTGTGCATCCTGTGTTCTGATGTAATACATGTGTTCCTGCCCTGCGTCCGTTACTATGGGTTTCAGTACATTTTTCATAGATTATTATGCTGACTTTTTCTGTTTTAAAAAAAATGTATAATGTGGGTGGCTCAGGGACCAAAATGGGGATTCATTTAGCGCATTTTTACTGTGCATCGTAAAGCTATAATTGTGAACTTATTTGGGAAGAAGTTTCAGCCTTTGTCAAGTGCATTGGTTCATTTTGTGTGTTGTGTATGTGTTTTTGTTGTACACTCGCGAGCCGCCGACAAGTGACGCTGGACCCTGCCTAACTCAAACTCTAGGCGTTGAGTCAGTGGGTTTTGCGTTTACTGCACGTTGATATAAGCTATCCAGTCACTTGTTTGGTTGGTTTGAGACTATTTATGAGGTCTTGTTGGATTGGCCCCTCGGCACTTCGGGGCCGAAATCGTCCCTGGGGAGTTGCGGCCGGTTTCTGGCCATGCCTGGGGTGGTTTGGAAGAAAAAAATGAAAAAAAGAATTAAATGTTTTTTTTTTCTTTTTCTAAAAGCTTTTCATCCTTCTTTGGTCTATAAATGAGTAGAAACACAGGTTGGGTGCTATTGTATGCATATTTGTTCTATAAAAAAAAGAGCTTAAGTGGAAGTGCTACACAATAACATTGTCATTTGGCCTTGGAGGTCTGCTTGGATTCCCAGTAATTTAGTGTACATAGGAACAATGCTATTTGATGCCACTTCCTGTTTTGTCAAGGGGCTAAAGGTCGTGTTTCATTGCTTCCTGGGATGTCACTTTGGGGTGGGGTCAAATGACATCACGTCCAGTGATGTCTTCAGATGTCAAGGGCCGTGAGGCGAGGGGTGGGCCACTTTTTTTTGGGTGACCGGGCCTATTTCTTGTCCCAGTCCGACCTTGCGTCTTGGTACACCTGTGTATGGATCGCGGTGATCGAGGTGGGAGAAACTTGGTGGTTTGTTGATGTTTGGGTAGAGAGGCGGCTTGTTGAAGTTTCTGGAAGAACAGCAGGTTGGGTTCTGCAAATGCTCGTCCATGCACTTAGGACGGGCTGTTTAGGAGGCATAAGTTACACGCCTGTCTCTAGTTAATACAGATCCCCTCTCTGCCCTTGCAGAAGTGCTGGCGCACTTTGTTTGCCACTGAGCAGATGCGCCTGGAAATTTGTTTACATCAACGCAGGCACTCTGGATTTGTGTCAACGTTTCAGAAAACGGCTATTTTTAGATGGGATGTTTAACGTTCTGGGAATGTCGCAGATCCGAAATATCTTAGTATTTGTTACACAACAAGGTTGCAGATCACGATGAGTAGTACCCCTGCGCTCCACACCCTATTCGTCTCATCATCTGTGACGCAACTTAGACATGTGCAGCGTGGCAGGTATCATCCCGGTTTCATAATTAAGTAGGCAAACTCCTTTCTTGCATAGGAAAGTTATGAAACGCTAGAATGTTCCAGATTGTCCAATTGAACACCTACTCAGTACCTCTTCCTCGCCTCCCTAGTCATACTCAGTCCTTATTTTTGATGCTGAGTCCACGCGCCCGGGAAAGGCAAAACGCATTTTGTCTTCATAACCAGCAAATCATTCGATAATAATATCATCTTGCTTTTATGGGAAATATTTGAGACATATAAAAAGCCCCTTTATTCATATAACTGCACTGATAAAATATTTTGATCATCCACTAAGCTGGTTTGGTTGTCAATTATTTGGGGGATATGGAGATCAGAGCGGGGAAGGCAAAAGCGCGGGTTATGATGGAGGAGCAGATGCAGGGTGGGGCGGGGTGTAACTAAAAAGTCTTGGCGATCGCTGAGTGCACAGGTAGTCCTGCGTGGGTGCAAGGCGATCCCGCTCATTGGAAAGATGCCAGGCTTCTTGCTGATGGCCATCTGTATACCCAGGGAGATGAAGTCTGGAACACCCCGCGAATCGCAGGCTACACAAGTTGACATTAAATCAAAGCATGCCCTGAGAGGTGAGGGTGCATCAAACACCAGCACCCTTACAAGTAGACACTGTGCCAGGAGGCCAGATGTCCAGGAACCTGGTGAAGTATTGACGTCCTTAAAAAGCCTATTTCCATTCTGTGCTCATTTCCCTTGTTATGATAGTTGTTAAAACAAAAATGGATGAAACAGAAAACGTTAGAAGGCATTGAATGGTGAAAAACCAAAATCACCAAAAAAGGCCTTAGGGCTGTGGGGGGAAAACCCATGGCAGTTAAAATGTTAAAAATGATAAATGTCCTTCAGTAACAAACTTGAAATTTGGAAGGAAGAATTCAAATAAAATGCAAGGATGGAAAGAAGTGGAGGTCCAACAGGAGTGTGTGTGTGAGGGTGTGAACGCGTTAACGCCCCCATCAAGGCAGACATAATGTGTCCATTAAAAAAATCAAATGGGGCCAAACAATGTATTGATTTATTTTTTGTTCACTTGTTAGGCGCTTATATAGGAAGCAAATACTATTTCAAAGCACCCATAGGGCAACAGGGGATGATAGACAACATAATTACAACAATGTTAAATAATTAAATACAATAAAACAAGAAGACACAATGGGGAGGGGAAGACAAACCTAGGATGCCTTGTGAGTGTTCAGAACGTGCAAGTGCAGAGGGGCATATGGTATAGGTGCTGTTGGGCTCATGGAGAGCAGCAAGTGAAGTGCTGTGAAGAAAGGTAAGTGCAACCTCCAGTGGTGGAGGGTGAGCCAAAGCAAGTGCAGAGGATAGACAGCAGCTGGGATGATAAGATGAGGGAGGTCAGCGCCCCGAGGATGTATAAGGGCCCTGCACACCAGTCAAGCTACTGTGCGATTAGCAGGGGAGAGAGAGAGTGAAGGAAAAGGTAAAGAGGAAGGTCTTAAGGCTTATGCAGAATTTAAGAAGGTCCTGCTCAAGACGAAGAGGGAGGGGTAGGCTGTTCCAAAGTAGGGAGCTCGCTGAGGAAAGCGATTGACCTCCTACTCTCTGTTTAGCAAACTGCTTGACACGCAAGGAGTTGGTGCCAGAGGAACACAGGTGTCTAGAGGGGGAGTATTCGGTCAGAAATAGTTGCAGATAGAATGGTCCCCAGCCACTGACAGCCTTGTGGACGATGCAGAGGGATTTGAATTTAATCTGTGATGCGATCGGGAGCCATTGAAGACTTTGTAGGGCAGGAGAGATGCGGTCCCTGGTCTTGAGGCCAAGGATAAGTCTTGCTGCCCTATTCTGGATTAGCTGGAGGGGTCACAGATTGGACAAAGGTAGATTAAGGAGGAGGCTATTGAAAGAGTCAAGCATAGAGAGCCCGGGTAACATTGAGTCTCTGGGGGAAGGTGAGGAATGGTAGAATTCCTTTCACAATGAAAAGCTGAAAGTGGGACTTCTTGGCAATGTCCTGAGCATGAGGAAGGAAGGAGATAGAGGTGTCGACGATGACTCAGAGGTTTCTGGTTTCCGAAGAAGGAGCCAGGGGAGAGCCCATGGAAGAAGGCCAGAGTGAAGGGAAGAAGTTGGGTGCCAGGGTCCCAATAGGGAGGATCTCTGTTTTGCTGCCATTGAGGCAAAGATCATTAGAGGTACACAAGGCCTGGATGGCTAAGAGGCAGTCAGGGATGAAGGAAGGTGCAAGGGTGTCTGTAGGAAGTTTGAAAAAGAGTTGTGCGTTGTCAGCATAGCATTGGAAGTTGGGGGACAAGGAGGCAATGAGGCGTGCCAGCAAAGTAAGGTAGATTTTAAAGAGCCAAGGGCGAAATAATGGAGCCCTGGGGCATGCCACAGGTGGAGGAGGAAGTAGGGGAGGAGAAGGTGCCCAGTATGACTTTGGAAGAGCAGTTAGTTAGGAAGGAGGTAAGCCAGTCCAGTGCCCGCTCCGAGATACCAATGGTGTCATCGAGCCTTTTTGAGAGGATTAGGGTTTTGACTCTTTTTTGGAATTTATGACTGCAAGCCGGTGGGATTGCATTAAAACATGCGTTTCCCCCAAGGCTTACTCCCAGACTTGGGTACTTCACCAGCAACGGTAAAAGTGGGGAAGTACCTAAGAGGTAAACCCAGGCGTGATTACATTAAATCCATTATAGTCCACATCCATTTGCACCAACACTAACAACCACAAGAGGCATTGTTTTAAGCAGCAAGCAAAAGTGTTTTTTAGTTCATTTGGTCAAAATGTTTGCAAATAACCTCTTTCCTTTAAGGGATTTACCGAGTGAGCATTCATCATTCTCTGGGATTGGTGGAGGGAGAAAGCAAACAGGTTTGAATAACCCCCACACCCCACACATACACACACTACCAAATGCAACATTGGCACCTAACTCAATAGCAGAGGCTTCATTTTTTTTCAAGGTGCTGTGTCCTGTCTTCAAGAGGAACAATTGAGAAGTCAGTCTACACTCCTACGGTGAGGAAGTCTGTCAAATTTCCCTGAGGCTGGCCGGTTCAACATGCCGGGGGGAGGGGTAGAAAGGTATTCACAAGATCTGGGGAAGGAATCACATAGTTATTTTGCTCACCAGCATATTCCCTAAAGCTTGTTAGTATGTCTCAAAGCACAGGATGAGAGGGTAAATAATGGAACAAACCAGTTCATGTCAGAGATGTTCAATACATTATTTTATGTTAAGCAGTGTTTAAAAAAAACAACATTTTATTTATTTTAAACTGAGCCAGTTCAGCATATGGTGAAAATTCAATATGTTTGTGTACCAAAATTTATATTCATTTTTTTATACAGTATTTGATATTTTTCATGAATGACTGACAGAGCCACATCTCTTCGATGCTGCATGCGGTGGATGTGTTGAATGCATTGCATTGTGAAACAGCGTGTAATTTGAACACGGGGCGATATGATGCGTGCCCCATCTTTTTTGAGCTTCCTGCCCATTTTTGTGTTTGATGTAATTGAGGATACATTTCTTATCCTTCCATAGACCTTCAACACCTGACAGAGGTGTGGGCTTGTCATGTTGCGCCGTTGTTTTCAAGAAGACAGTCTTCTTCAAGCCAGACAGCAGAACCCCACATCCTGCACAGACAACATCGCCTGCTGATTAAGAGCCGCAACCATGACAGCGGAGACCTTCTTGGAAAGGACTAGCCCCTGTGTTATGAGGTGGACAGTCTTGGTGATTGGGGAAGTTGAAGTAGTGTCTGCATTTTGGGTAACTTTGACACTACATATTAAACGTTTGCATTGCATAAAGCTCAGCCGGCATAGCCATTCTACTTGTGAATTAGCAACACTCTTACAGGACAGTAGTACAGCAGGAAGATGGAGCAGTGATTCCCCTTAACGGGTAGAACAATGTTAACAATGTCATTTCATACAGGATGAATTCACGGTGGATTATTATCTGGTGGGTAAAATAGGGTGCAAATGGGTTCCTCCACGTTGAGCAGATTGAGAGAATGTGAGAAAATAAATTGCAAAGAAACCTCAAAGTGGTGGGACAAAGTGACCCTAAAGGAAAACGTTTAGGCTCTTATCACGCTGAGCGTCCTGTGCCTTTGAATTTCCTTAGTTATGAATATAACAACAGTGCTGTCCGAGAAGAGTAAAGAGAAGGCCGGACAGTGTGTCCTTAAAATGTGCTCTAGCTGTTAATAAAACCTGTGAGTATTGCACGCAAGACCTTTAATGAGAAATCAGTCAAAATGAAAGCTAATATCAAAAAACATTAAGATACCGGCCTAGTAAAAATCTTGTTTTACCAAAATATCCAATTACCCGAATAAATATCAGGAGGAAATAAGGCAGAGAAAGATGTGTTGTGATTGCCTATTACTAGGCGTGACTACGAGCCTCTTATCCCTACCTCGTTTGAGGCTGTGACAATAGACTCCTGGTATCAGCCATCCAAGTCAAAACCCCCCTCGGCTGACTCTCAGCGCTAAAAGCCAGGCAGTGATAGACTCATGTGCGTATCAACATGATTAAACATACACATTCAGGAAATGAAAGTTCTTGGGCTTAAAAGAGACACCATTCTGACGTATTGCACTGAAGAATACACCTGACACAAGAGTTATCATTTTGATGCCTTTAATATGATCCCATATCTTCTGAGGGTTCTTATCCTCATTAAACAAGCTAAAGCAAAAGCAGATATAACATAACATATCACAACCATTAACAAGATTGTAATATAAGCAAAGAGCATGTTTGAATGGGTAAATAATAGAACAAGTGGTGTTTAGTTTAAAAGCATCAGTAACCTATATCTCTCACTAATCTACTCTGCACTACATGACTTTAGTGTCCATTCACACGTGAAGCATCCATTATCACTCATGTTTTAGAGAGGGGTTTTCCTCAAAGGAAACCGCTCCTTCTGGGGTTGTCAGGCTCTGCTTAGCTGGACCTGGCTGTCTTGCTCTTCTACTGCTGCTACTCATGCTCCCCAGCCCCTCCGGCCTCAATGAGCACTGAAGTCTGCTGGCCTTCTGTTCAGCTTCTGTGTTCCTCCTGGTTTGCTGGGCTAACTATTTATCAACCGCAAACTGGCCGCCCTGCATGTGCGGATTCATTATATCTGCTTTTTTCAACAGTAAAGGGTGGCACATCAGAGGTAGACCCTTGTAACTTTTATAAGCTATGCTAAAAGGCCTTTTGTTAGCAATAGGGACCATCATCTTACCCGTTAGCCATCACCTCTCATTGTAATCTTTGGCAACTTGGGTTTGCAA
This sequence comes from Ambystoma mexicanum, assembly GCF_040938575.1. Taxonomy (NCBI): domain Eukaryota; kingdom Metazoa; phylum Chordata; class Amphibia; order Caudata; family Ambystomatidae; genus Ambystoma; species Ambystoma mexicanum. The sequence continues at coordinate 1,052,302,197 of NC_090929.1, read as the reverse complement.
ATGTAGAGAGTGGCCATGCAAGCCTTGTGTGTTAACTGGCCGTTTCCTGTATCAGATAAAAATAATCTGTGCACTGCTAAAAGCTGCCAATTGACAGTTTGTGGCCAGCCTGCCAGGCCAGGAAACAAACCATTTCCTTGTCGTTGGTTTGAGCTGCAGGACTTATGAACACTTTGCCGCTACGGCCCTGTCCCCCATGTGTTTAGGTTTCCAGGGCTGAGGTAATGCATTGCAAAATTACAGTACACATTGTATGCATTCTTTTAAAGTCTGTCTTAAAGTGGCTGCCCCATTAATGCATTTTAGGCCAATGAATACATTTTAGGCCTAAAAGTTGTATGAGCTATGAACGCTGTTTAAAATAATTCTGAGTTCATACATCACCCTCCTCACGACAGTTGAAATAGATCAGCAACTTGGAGCACTGTGAAGCCTCCATTGAAAGATTCTAAGAGCTAAACTTGCAAAACAGGCCGCCTGTATTGGTGGCAAAAAAGAAAGCATGCACATTATAGCAATGGTGATTAATAGTTACTGCATATATAAGTAAATGAGTTGCATAGTGCACACATGAGTGCCTAGAACCATATTGTTGGTGCTAAGAAAAATCGAATGAATAAATCCATCACACTTGAAGCAGTCAGTGGTTATTGCTAATAAAAGCATACATGAATACATGTATTTAAAAGTGAGGTATTTAGTTTAATTCACGTTTTTTAAGGTGGACATAGCTAAGAGAAACATGAATGAATGCATGTATTTAATGTGAGGTATTAATGTAAATTCCAATTCTTATTAGTGGACATAGCCTCGAGATAAGACGTGGTACTCTTTGAGAACCCATTAGAAATTAACAGCCAGCACAAATTGGCTTCTGACTTTCTGACCCAACAAGCTCTAGAATGTGTGATCTTGAGCTTATGTCCACTTGTGTAAATTGTCCACAGTTTGAATTGGTGATCCTTGAGGTAAACTAATACGTGAGTCCCTCTGTCGCCCACAGTGATTTGCAAATAGAGATCATCTAAAACGTAAGCATGACGTGTGCTTCATCTTGGGCTTTAAGATATAGTGCAGTATACTTTCAGTTCATTGGATCCAGATTGTGATGCCAATAGTGGCGGATTCAGCAGTATTTCAGGCTTTCTGAACTCAGGGTTTGCTGTTAATCTTCTCTTGATGTGTGTCAGGAAACAAACTATTGAAGGAAAAGGAATTTGCATTCCAGATTTCTGCAAGGACATGGATATTGTTTGTTATGACATGTACTCCTGGAACCAGAAATATCCCTCACTTGGCTGGAATTGGTTTGCTCCTTGAGGTCCAGCAATAGCGAGGAAGCCTGTGTCATCTTGTGTCTGGTTAGAATCAAGCCTTGGGATTGGAGCCCCATTTGTTCCATTTGCTGCTGTGTTGGTCTCACAGGAGACATCTGGACATAATCATTGTTTTCGTCCTCTGAGCAGTTTCGGTTTCCCTGACACAACCCCATGGCGAGCTGTGGTGGCTGGAGGACTGTCAATAAACTCACAATCGAACACTTGAGGGAAGAATCTCTGGATCCCACACATGTCTCTGTGCACGGACAGAGTCTTGAAGAGTCGAGCTTGCCACAACGCAATTATGGATGGTGAGATTCTGACCTCTGCGTTCTTGGTGAGAAGCAACTCCTTGGAACACACCAAGCGTCTGGCGATTGCTGACACTGTCGACTTGTTCCTGATTAATGAAAAGATAAAATGCTTTTGAAATTGCACACATTGCTTGTACCCCAGTCGTCTGCATAGTTCATCTCTGAACCGAAAACGGGTTGCTTGAAGGCACTTCATGTGGTGAGCATTCATGATTCAATGTCTACAGCAGCATAAAAGAGAAAGTCCAAGTAATAGCAGCAGTCCACAATGTAAACCAAGTGGTGAATAAGTCAGTGTTCTAATTAAGAAACTGAGCGCAGTAAAGAATTTTCGCAAGCTTCTTGTGGCAAACATAGTGACTGCATAGAAAACAGTATTCATGCCAGTTAACCGTGAGCTGTCGATTAAAGAGTGCATGGCCTCTTTCATTGTATCTTCAGAGGCTAGGAGAGATGCAATCTGTTTGACCCCTGCAGAGTGTGCTTCGAGATACTATTCCTCACTGCTGCACACTTTTAAACGCATGTTTTTCAGGCATGCCAAATGCAAGCTTAATTTTGGAAACTGTAAAGGTCTTAACTTGAGGCTTGGCCAGGGTAGGAATTTGAATTGTGATGGCCTAGGTAGATTCAAAACAAACCCACAGCATTTAACATGTGTATTTACAGTGACTAATGTTGGTGACCCTATTTTAACATTACAACAGGTTTCATTGAACTGCACAAGATACGAGCCATTTGACAAGATATGCACTTGACTATGGAAAAATGCCATTGGTGTAACATGGAGTGTGCATTCAGTGTTATTGTCACAGGAGTTCACTTGCGCAGCATGAGCACAAACTATGTGAGTGGAACCTTGGCCTTCACGTAATGAGTAGAGTGTTATTTCAGGACTTGAAGGTGAAACACGAACATGTGAATAAGGCACAACATAGTCCTCCCTGATCCACGTGTTATTAATAAAGTGCACATTACCCCAGGAATGCAGGACTGACAAACCATGGAATGAGTGATTTGAAGGGGAATATTTAAAACACCATGTAAAATCCAATTAGTCAATGCCGGTACCCAGGCAGGTGATGCTACAAAACGTCTTGTAAGCACACTAAGAAACAAGAAGGTAGAGCCTGACATCGCCTAGCGTATTGAAACCCTGGACAAGTTAAGTGAATGTATTTGTTCTGGCCATGAAATCATATTCCAATCTGGGACTCCTCTGCTAAGAGTGTCCAGGAAGTCTGTTACAACTGAAAGACTTACTGCTGCTTCTTTGTCGCTTCTAATGACGGACAGCTCACTCTGAACCAGTCCTTCGACATCTGTTATGACATCCTGTAGTGCATAGAAGCCCTGTTCTAGCGAATCTGATGCATGGAATCCATGATGCACTGCCACACTCTCAGTCTGGAGGATAAGAATTATTGCTTGTGACCAAGTGTACGTTCTACCTGTTACTGATTTTTGTCCCACCTCACAAAGTACTCTAGGGTCAGGTAGCTGATCTCCTGACAAACCCACTCTCTGTGCGCCTCAGCACAGCAGCAGTTGCATGATAACTGTCCAATTATTATCTTTTGTAAGATTATCAAGAGCTTGTATCACCTCAATCAGGATAGATTGTGAAAGCATTCCTTGCCACAGCTTACCTATTGATGTAGCGTTTGTCAGGGAAGTGTTATGGGAATTTCAAGTCCTTTATGGGCCCACGCTGGTTCCTACTCTTCTTTTATTGCATTCATTTGCTTGAACAGCCCATAATACAGGACGCTCTGACGCATAGTTAATATGCTTGGTGCCATTTTGTTCCTTTTCTTCTCTATATGACGCACTCCTGAACTGACCTTCTTGCCTCTTCCAGCCATGATAGAAGCTCAAGTTTACATTACTGCAAGTGGTCTTGAATTGTGTTTAATTTAAAAAATACATCAAACGTGGGAATCTACATGCCATGCTTAACGTTGGAACACCTTTGATTTGGCATATTTGCTGACCCCAAGTGGACCACAGAGGGACAGTTTCCTGCCATGTTTGTTCAGTCATGTTTGAAAAGTATCTATGTCAAAAATGACTGAATCTGCAACATACATGTGTTGTGCATCATTTGGCTCTGAAGGCAATTTATACTGGTTTTGAAACTTGTAATCCCCTGCTTGGTATGGCTTAAGTGAAATATGTGGGAACTGTGCTTTGAATTCTGGACTATCCGTTTGGGAAGGCATGGCACAGTGTTCCCAGAAAGTGTATTTGGGCCACAGGATGGGCTCACATTTGACCAACAAAAAGGCATTGTAATATCTCACATGAAAACACACAGGACCCCATCTCATGGAGATTCTCAATATCATCAAAAGCATCGAAACAAAAGCATTTTTGCGCAAATGTATGAAGCCAAGTTATTAACAGTTCTCTATATGTTCTGGACACAAGATTCCTGCGTGCAAACATTCTGGATTCATCAATCGCAGAAAAGGTGTGAACTTGCAGCTGGTTGACTGGGCCATTAGACGTCTTGAATGATGGCATCCACACATGACCCATGGTTAGAGGAATCCTTTGTATTGAGGCAGGAGTTCCTGGCTCTTGAAGCTCCCTTTTTCACTAACATGTGTGAAGAACTTAAAGGCTTTAGAACAACTTATTTGCTTACATGTGGAGTGGAAACCTTGATCAAAAAATGCCCCAATGTCAGTGAGATGAGAAACACAGTGAGGCTCAGCCACAACAGAAGGAACTATACTGCCAGTATTATGTAACACTGTTTCAGAAAGTCTGTCCAAAAGAATTATTTCATTAATTTAGCAACCAAAAAGGCTTTCTGTTTTCAAATTGCCATATCTGTAGTTCTTCTCTAAATTGTGGAGTTGTTGTCAAGAGTGGCATATTCTTCCTCATCGTGCATGCCAATCATCATCATCATTTGTTGGATCTCCATCTCTTCTTCTTCTTCAGGTTCCTCAAATGGAAGATGATCATTGCATGGAAACATCACAGTAACCATCTGGAGCAGGTTTCAGGTGATTCACAGAAATTTGTCTGGTGCCTCTCTTGGGTGGTTTTGCAGTCAGGACAGCAGTTCTGGAACCTTTCAATCTAATTACTTATACTGTTGGTCTATAGGACAGGCCAAACATAGTCTTACCATGGATCTTCTCCAGGACCCAGTCTCCTACTTTGAGAGTGGTCTCAGGACTGATATTGCATTGCTAGTGAGGGACTGTTTGTGATGACACCTGTTGCGGTACCTACGCGCCCTGTTGAATTAGAAGGATTTGTCCTTGAGAGTTAAGGTGACGTTAGAGATCTTGCGTCGCACCAGGTTTAGCTACTACGGAGACTTGGAGCCCCTCCACTCCGTATGTGACAATATGTATTGGTTGTGTTGAGCTATACCTTCGTAGTGCGCCGAAAAATAATGGAATAGGCAAGTAGTTATGATCAGAGTTATAAATTCCTTTTATTTTTGTGATATTAGAGCCTTTGTGGATGACACGTGTTTCGGCAGAGCTGCCTTTTTCAAATCCAGGCTATATGGTTAGCTCATAGGTCACTGCATAATGCATGAAGAAGCTGGTGTTCACAGGGATGAATCCCTCCTGGACCAAGTGTCACTCGAATATACGGATGTATAATAGTCTCTCCCATCCTGTGTTTACATGCAGGGTTGGAGAAGTAGCTTCAGGAAACTCTGAGCCTCCAGGCCGATGATCCACACCAGTACGCCTCACAGCATTTATAAAACATCCTCAGCCATCCATAAGAGGTAATCTCGAAATATGCTTAAATTGCAAATGATACCAATGCATTCACTACGTATTTCATACACAATGCGGTGAGATTAATAGACTTAGCTTGAGGGTCTCTACCAGTCTCTACCGCCATGTGTCCCCTAAAGGTCTGGCTAAGGAGTCTCGGCAGACTAGGCGCTGCGACATATCCCTTCAGGCTGTTGCCTCACACCAGCCTGTGTGTCAGAAACAATCATACCTAACAGCCTTGTAAAAGAGGTAATTCTGAATATACTTAAATTGTGATTGATACCAATGTATTTCTAAATGACCACACGATTAGTAACTCCATTAGCACATGGAGGCTAAAGAGATGTCCTGTGTTTATCGTATCACACAGGCCATTACAGCTTACTACAATCAACATAGTGATGCACCCCCTGTCCCTGCGTCGCTCACTTTGAACGGTGAGTGAAGCATGCATTTTGAAATCCATGTCAGAGCACCACACATTGTGGGTAATAATAAGCAGCACTCAGATACCCGAGGGTTCGTAGCGCTATATAAATGCCAAATTAATATTATTATTATTTATTAGAGATGTTTTGCCTTGAATGGGCACTTGAGAAAACCACAGATCCTGAGGTCTAGTTTTAAATAGATATTCATTTATTTTAATTGTAGAGAGGAGAGAAGTATCACATGGGCAACAGACTATTGAAGACCTTTCTGAAAAATCACCACCCTCTCCTGATGAAGGCCCGGCACTACTAAAAAAGAAGACCATGGACGGATGCAGTCTATCTTGCACAGCATAGGTACCGAAACGCACTGCGTTGACATGAACATTTAGCAGCTTCATCCACTGCTCACTAGGACCCCTAAGAGGAGAGAAGTTAAGGAAATAAACCTGCAAAAAACACCAATCTCTTGAAAGTTAAGAGTGATTGACAAAGAAATTACATGTGTTTTCAAGTGGCACTTTACCTGGAGCCATGTTGTGATATGCTTTATAAACTGTTTGTATATCTGTATATGTCAGAAGTCAGATGTGAATTGTGTTCGTCTTTTATGTGAAATGGTGCCTCAAAGAATTAGTCATTTTTTATCTATTTGCATAATAGGAACCAGATGAAAACAGGTGAATAATAAATTCTGTGTAGCCTTTTGGCGCCTATGTCTCGCATACTTGTTTGCTCTTCTGTATAATAAACAGACTTCAGGGTTTTTTGTGAAAGCAGGTATGCACGCCCGGTTCTCGGGTTGGTATACAGACATGGTTTCCAGAGACCCATAATGGATCTCTGATATGCACACACTGCAGGAGCAGGAGGCATTTTGTGTTCCCCAGGTTACGTACAGTGTCAAAATGTGCAGCCAGGAGTTGATAATCTGTTTGTAAAAAGGGGCCTCTGCGATTTGGATGAAAACGGGCCAAGAATTCTAGTGACAGGTTGGGTGTGGCCAATGGTCCCTGCCTAGCATTTATTTGTGGATAAACGAGATTACCTCCAAACCAGTTTACATGTTTTATGTGTGTCAAAGCCAATTCAGGGAACTGGTTGTGACGATATAGGATGGTATTTATGTCTCCCCTTATCAGGAGAGTTGCATATACGTTGTTCACCTTGTTGGCTGGGGTTTTCAAGTAAGTGAAGAGCGATTCGGCAGGCAGACCTCCCAAATGCGCAATAGCTACTGTAAAGTTTATATTTAGTCCCACGCAGTGTGATAACCTGAGCCAATCGTAAACAGCACTTATGCAATGGATATGAATATTGATTTCCAGATGGGCCATCTTCTGTACCCACCTAACCTCTTTATTATCAAAAAACTTTTTTATCAAAAAAACGTTTTGCCCGGTACGTTTATCATGACTGGGACATGAGGTTATTATTAGCAATGCTACTGTCATCTCTAAGAAGTCCCATATGGGTGCCACATATCCTGATTGCCTATGATTAGGCGTGACTACGAGTCTCTTATCTCTACCTCGTTTTCCTGGTCATCAGTTATTCATGTCAAAAACCTCCCTGGGCTTTCTCTCAGTGCTAAAAGACAGGCAGGCCTAGGCTCATGTTCTTATCAACATGATTAAAAATACACATTCAGGAAATGAAAGTTCTTGGATTTAGAGCCAGAGGGTAGGAGGGTAATAGGGCCTTACAATTGACTGTCACTTCCTTAGACGTAGCGATTTGTCTGAGTAATAGTCTGTAAAAATTCAGATTTCATTATGGTATAGTAATTTCGGGTGCTGGTAGGGCTGAGGGCAAATACATTCAAAGTAAGGTCAGCTATTCTTGGTTTAATGAGGACTAGGAGGACAGAGGCACAAGCTTGTTGTGAAACACATCTCAGCTGTTATTTGAACCTAAAGCAAAAATGTAGGCATAATATGTAAGTCTCAGGTTGCAATCTTATGGATAAAGCGTGTTGCGCTAGTGTGCATTCTACAGGTTGCAGGTTAGGCCCCCATCAATACACACTTAGTCTTCTTCATAGCAATAGGACTTCTATATTTTTAATAAAGCAAAACCCTTTTCTGCTGGGGATGCTTGTATGATCCTTTTCAGCAGGGAGGCTCTACTTTTATCAGATAGTACCAACACTTCTCAGTAGGGCTACCACACTTTACGAGAGTAGGGGAACGCAAGATAATAGGTAGATCGAAGGGGAGGTCTAGTGCTGAAGTCAAGCCCTTTATACAGTATGTAGTCAGAAAATGCTAAAAACCTTTCAAAACATGAGCCAAGAAGCCAAAGGGCCTCATTATGAGTCTGGCGGTAGCCGTGCCGGTAAATGGTGGTACGGCTGCCGCAGCAGTCATGAATTTACCGGCACCCGGCAATGGGGACTTACCGGGGCATTCCAGCCCTGGTGGACCCAGTAAATCCCCATTGCCGGGTGTCGGTAATTATTACCCCCCATTCCCATTTGAGTCCCATTGGACTCAATGGGAATAGGGAGGCCGGATGCACCAGCACCATTCATGAATGGTGCCTGACCATCCGACGAGGTCTGCTCGTGGTGCCAGTCCACCTGCCAGGTCAGACCTGGCAGGTGGAAAGGCACCCGTGAGCAGAACTTGTAGTTTGCCGGTCCAGTAACAACAGTGCCGGTAGCTTACCAGCACCTTTGTTACCGGACCGGCAAACTTGTAATGAGGCCCAAAGACTTTCATGGACTGCAGTGCATTTAAAATATGACTTCCGATTTTACTGCCCCTGAAGAATTCTTAAACTTTTGAAGGGATTTTTATTTTCCTTGCATGACTCCTCAAGTCCATAACAGTGCCTTTCATTTTGTTCTCAGACTTGAAATACAAAGGGTTGAATAATTCTTCCTGACTTCTTCCATAATCATTTACTTTTTCTACAATGGAAGTAATTTTCTCCAAAACCTTTAAACATGGAAATATAATGATTTCCAAAAAATGGAATGACTTCCACATTTTTAGGTTTGGAATTGGATGACTCTCCCAAAACGACTAAGCTGACCCAGACATCTTCGGTTTGATCACCATATGCCAATATTTGTGATTTCCAAAATGGCCGGCGCATCAGCGATGCGCGGCCCGGCATTTACTTTGTTTACTTTGGTTCCCTAGAAACATACAATGCCTTAATCCAATAGCATTTATGTCAGCAGGAGGAAGCCGGCCCCTTCTCCAAAGGCCCTTGATCACAAGGCCCCCCTGTCTGTGCCTGTCAGTGCCGGAAGGGCTGCAGGGCTCATTACCTACCCTACCCGCGACTTCTCCCACGCAAATCTACAATCTATCCTCCAACTATCAGCTCCACGGCCTACTCTTGACTATAGACTCCTACCCCATGTCTACCACTTGCGCCGGTTGAACCTGCATCCAGTACTTATTTCTTACACCTTGGGTACTCACTGTGTACGGTAAGAAGCCTTGAGTACACCCATACTGATTTATCTGAACTGTATCTTGTTACCTTGCTTAGTTTATACCTATGCACGATATGACATGCCACTTTTGCATGATTTACATGGGTTTGTACTCCTAGCTCATGTTTAAGCAAACTGTAAAACTAACATTCCATAGCTAGTTCTTGCCTCTGCCATTCCGCATGGAGACGGCTATTTACCGGTAGTTTTTTTCCCACGTACAACTGTCAGCGGCAGCCGCTCCGTCTCATATGCCACTACCAAATTTAGTCATGCAGGTCGTACCTACTCTAGCTCCTTTCTCTCACAGAGCTGCATGTCCAATCACGCAAGCCACAATAATATCCCCATGCCTATAGCCTGCACTGACCAGCCCCCCTCTCCACATCAGCCAGCCTACAGGACATGCACGTCCGCTAGCCTGCATATTGAACTTATCCAGCCTTCCCCCCATGAACCACCCAGGACCCAACATGAGCACTCTGGCCCAGGACAAGCCTGTTTCCATGAGACTCACCTTAAGTATGTCCTCTTCGCTCCCTATTAAGCCAAATCCACCCTCTGCCATCTCATTCCCACCTGAACAGCCTAAGAACACTGTGCACACGTCTGAGACTACCGCTACTACCAGTACCATTCTTCCCCCGATCGAATGGACAATAAAAAACACCTCAAGGCCCACGCTGAATGTCCCCTGCCCACTAAGCATCAGGAACCTTAGACTCAGATCAAAAGGAACCATGTCACCGGACTTCTACCTCAACACACCTCCCTTCAACACAAACCAGGAACCACACTAAACACCACAAACGTAAATCATCTAAAGGCAAATGGGGCAGAGACATGCACCCGCACAAACAATCCGGCCCCTCGCCTAATACTCCCAATAAGCGAGCTACAGCTTCTGCTAAAGTTAATACACAACAATCTAAGCAACAGCCCCTCAAATGTGCCCTCAGAAATGCAATCTCACTCAATGCACACGCATTAGACATCGCGCACCTCATCCTGACCAATAACCTCGACCTACTAGCAGTTGCAGAAACGTGGCTACATGCAGCAGCCAGACCCACCCTTTCCCTGGCCATCCCTGACAACTACATGATCTTAAGGATGGCCAGAGAACATGCCAGCGGAGGGGGCGTAGCACTCATCGCTAAAAAAACACCTGGGAATAAGAGAAATACCCACCCACCATCCCTTCAATTCAGGTGATCTCCTCACTGTTAAAATACCTACCTCCTCCAAAATCACATTGACCTTACACACCCTTTACCGTCCACCAGGCCCAGTATCTTCGCTCGGAGAAGAGATCACCTTACTTCTTACTAACAACGTCAAACCAGGCTTTAAGATTATTCTACCAGATGACTTTAACTTGGGACTCAATGATCCTAAAGACAACAACGCTCTGGCAGTATTGAATACAATTACAGAACTGGGTTTCCTGAATCGAATCACCAGCCCTACACACAACAAAGGTAGAAAACTCGATTGGATTGCTGATCTCAACTGTGACATCAAATTCCTCTTCAATTCACCTTGTGCCTGGTCAGACAACCATGTGATCGCGTTCAATATCCAGGATTCACCCTCAACACATTCCAGGCCTAGCCTGGCCCCCCCGGCCTTAACCAGAAACAAAAAGAACATTACAGGAGAAAAGATGCTCCCGTTTCTCAACCCCATCTAAAAAATGCAGAACATCAATAACCTTAACACAGAAAAGTTGGTAGACCTGCACAATCATACCATCTCCGCAGCCTTTGACAAAGTAGCCCCTATAAAAATGCGGAAACCTAAACAAAGGGCCCAGCTCAACACTTGGTACACCATAAGTCTAAAAAGATTAAGGAGTACCAAGATAGCAGCAGAAGGGGCCTGGAAAAAGAAAACTCCACTCTCAACAAAGAGAAATTTGCATTAGCTTCCAACAACTACAAAAGCGCCATCCGCCACACGAAAAGTGATACCTACAATGAGAGAATTAGCAACGCTTCTCCATCCTCCGGGAACTGGAAACACCTGTGACTCCAGATGAACACTGTATCAAAGACACCTTGTGTGGCTCTAATATCCCAAAAGCACTCTTAGATAAAATTACTCTCTTCCATACCAACATTGACCTAAAAAAACACTGTCTATCCCTTGAAGACTAACACTTCGACCACTCTAACACTACATCAAACCAGGTTATCCCGTTTCAATTCACGCCACTCTCAGTACCAGAAGTCATCAAGATAATTCAAAGCCTTAAACCATGTAGATGTCAGGGAGACACCTGCCCGCCTACCTTCATCAAAGAAATGGCAGCTGATATTGCGCCGTTCATCCAACCGTCATTAATTCCTCATTTGAAACCAGCACAGTACCAACCAACCTAAAAGATGCTTAGGTCCTCTCATTATTAAAGAAACATTCTCTAGATCTGAACACTCCCACCAATTATCTGCCTATTACCACGGTACTGTTCCTACTCAAAATAATAGACAGGGCGGCGTACCTCCAAATTCAAAATTACCTCAAAATGAATTACCTCCGTGGCCTCCGCCAATCAGTCTTCAGACCAGGTCATAGCACGGAAACAGCGCTCATCGACCTCAAAATCCAATTGGGCGGGTTAAGTGACAAAGGGGACATAGCTCTCCTACTTCTTGTAGACCTCTCTATGGCCTTCGATCTGGTCAGCCATAATGTCCTATGTAAGCACTTGATTTCTGCTGCTCACTTCTTGACCAAAGCCAGTGCCTGAATTCAATGTTTTCCCTTAAACAGGACCATGAGAGTTTTCTCTACCACAGCAACTGCTTACCAAGCCTCAGTCTCATGTTGTGTGCCCCAAGGGTCTTGCGTCCCTCCCACTTTATATAATATCTTAATGAAACCACTATCTGATCACTTAGACAGCCTGGGTACACTAATTATGCAGATGATACCCAAATACACATCCCCCTCACAGGCTCCTACAAGGCAGACTCCATACTCCTGAACAAAATCTACCAAATCATTCAAGCATGGATGGCCATTCATGGCCTCTGCTTGAATGATGACAAAACAGAACTACTTCTGATTGGTTCACAAAACCGACTAAACAAACTGCCCACCCAGTTCCAACCCTTCATCATTGATAACAACACTATCCAAGTTGCCAAAGCAGTCAAAGCTCTTGGGATATACCTTGACTCCAACCTTAGCCTTACTAAACAAATCAATGCCACTGCCTCTTCAGTAGCCTACACAGCTAACCTTATAACCGCCTGCAGACCATTCCTGTCACCCAACAGCTGTGTCATCCTAGCCAGAGCACTTATATTTTCTAAGCTAGACTTTTGTGATGCTTTATACAACAGAACCAGTCTTCACAACCTGAACAAACTTCAAGTACTACAACATATTGCTCTAAGAGCTGCCCTCAACATGCTGAAAGCCAACCACATCTCAGCCACAAGACAAAGCGTCTATTGGCTTCCAGTAAAAAACACAATCATCTACAAAACATTATCCCTGACCCACATGTGTTTAGCCAACTCTGCCCCTAAATACCTTAACTGCAAGTTCTCTAAAACCCTCTCTGACAGACCCACTAGATACGCCCAGTTGAACCAACTCACGATTCCAAGATACAAACTGGAAAAATCTGGAGCATAGAGCTTCCCAGTCCTTGCTACCAAAATGTGGAATGGTCTGCCATCCGACATCTGAAACGAGGCAGCATACTGGGCTTTTTTTCAAAAAAATAAACTGAGAATCTGGGTAGTGGCACAAGAACAATCTCTGCCCTAGAATCTGTTCCCTCCTTGCAGGGCTCCGCTCTAGTACTTCCTGCTCACTCCTGGATATTGAACACTGATTACTAACTTTGCGATCAATCATTTGCTAGTGCCAGCGACATGGTAAACTCCATTGCAATTACCACTACCATTCTACCAGCACTCCTCCGAACTGTCCTGTCCACCTTGCCTGTGCCCACAAGACAACTGCATTGTGATCTTGATTAACCTGTAATACTGAGTATGTCCAACTGCACCCTGCTAAGCATAAGACAACCACCTGCAATGTCTAATGTCAACTGTAATGTAACCCATTAACATTGTATTCCTAAATGTAACATGTAAACTTCCGCCCGGATACCTTCGGGTTTGGAGTGGTATATAAATAAATAAACAAAGAAACAAACTTAAGGACTGGTGGAATCCACACCAGATTATGGTCAATCTCCCAGAATGGAATGCATGACTTGCTGCATCTTTTTATATAATTTTTTCACAAATGTTTTTGCTTATCAAATTGACCTGCGGCTACATCAGTTTGAATGGTCTGCATGCGCAGAGCATGTGAGTGAATGTGAGAGTCGGAGAAGGTGTATGGGTGAGTGAATCATGAGTGAAAGGTTGGGTATGAATGTGATTGTGTGTGCGTGTGAGGCGCTGGGATGCCCAATGCGGGGATGCATGACACATTTGTACATGGCATCTATGATAATGCAAGCATGATACGTGTTATTACGTGGCTAGACTAGCATTTGGTGCAGTCAGTCTAGCCATTCATTACTGTGGCATGACATTTGGTACTGGGCATCCATGTGAAAGCAAGCAGGATAAGTGTTATTATGTGGTTAAACTGGCATTTTGGTGCAGCCAGTATGGCAATTTCTTACTGTGGCGTGGCATTTTTTTTACTGTGCATCTTTGATAAAGCAAACATATAAGCATTAATGGCCTACACTGGATCAGCCTGTTTGGACATGTTTTCTTATTGTGGCATGACAGTTTTAATGGCAAAACCAACATGAGTATATTTCTATGTAGGGGTCCTAGCATACATTGCAGAGTCATCTCAGACTTGTTTTCTTATAGTATTATTACTGCCATTATGTGCAAACATGAGTATGTTGTTATATGATAATATTGCCATATATTGGTGCAGCCAGGATGGAAATATATGGGCACAGCCAGCATGAAAATGTTTTTTATGCTGGCATATATTGTGGGAAAAGGCATTATGAAGAATGAGTTGGGTAATGCTCCTTGCACTGTTGCTGACTTGCATCTATTGGAATTTTTCATGAATTACCTATTTGAAACTGATAGCACCAATGTTTCACAAAAATTGATGTACGATGCACCATTTTAACGTATTAGTCAAAAAACAAAAGGAATCTTGGGGAGAGAACTTCCCCGAACCCACTGTAGTAGGTTTGGTGAAATATTTCGACCCACCGGAATTAAAGAATGTACCAGCTGCCACTGAGACTGGTACATGTGGGCGCCTGGTGCAAGGCCCTGTCCCCTTTTTCTTTGCTTGGTGAAGGATTTAATCTTTGATTCAAAATATGCTTAAATCTTAAACCTAGTGCAATGCGGCAGCATGATCATTATGTGCATTGCACATGTGTGGTGGACCAGTCTGGCCTGGAGTGTGGCACAGCCTATGCCTTGGTGGCTCACAGATCGGGGGGCTCAAATGTTGTGCTACCCCACTGTTCTTTAGGAGAATGCTCTGCATTTTTGAACAGGCGCTTTAGTCTTTTTATGGGACAGTAATGGAACATCTCAGCATAACATCTGCTGTCATTGTCATTAGAAGGTGCCAGTACCTTCCAGCAGAGTTGTCATTCCCATCATGTGCAGTAGCTGTACATCTTAGTAGGGCTGCAATACTTGAAAAGATCATGTTATGGTTTCTCTCGAAAGTTGCGATTCTTAAAATAGTTTTCAGTTCGAGCATAGAGGCCAAGGACTGAATGGCTGTGGACCCCACATTCTCCTGTTTGTCTAGAGCTGGCTTAATGCACTCTAGTATGGTGGCCACATAACACATTTCATAAGCGCTTTCCCTATAATACCTACCATGAGGCAAACACTTCCCAAATATACACGCCTTTCAGAAAATAACTTTGTTTTAGCATATTGATGCTGTATTGTTTATGCTCTCATGTGACTGTAATGAAAGGGTGGGGTAGTATATTTCTCTGAGCATGCTAGATAAACACCCAGACTGATTTCCTTTTTTGTATCATATCACAGGTCTGTGCTTTTAAAACACATGGGTGATGTTGCATAGCTCTCCCTTCCATATCTGTGCCTACAGTGGGTATTCCATTCCAGTAACTTACACAGTGCCCTACTGGCCAACATTATTTAAGAGAAGCACATGTGATAAACTCCAGTAAACGTGTTTGCATTGGCAAATGTCCTTGCATCACGAATACGAGTGATGACTTTTTGACTACCGAGTTAAAGTTCCCCATCAATTTTGAAACCTAATATTCCGTTCATTATGTAGATTGTAGTTCTGGGTGAATGTAGGCATTATCAGTAGCAGAGCATGTGGTAGTTATGAAGAGCAGAGCTTGTGAGTGATTGTGTGCATTTTAACAAATAGAGGTTTGAATGGCCCATTATAGGTGGGATCAAGGGCAGGGCTGAGATTGATTTTTTGATATTATTACCTCTCAGATCGTCTGAGTGATATACAGAAAATAGCTCCGAGGGAGCTTGCAGAAAAAAGAGCAGTTTCTGTTATCAGGAGCATAGCGCTGGGTGAGTTTGTGTGAGCTCATGATTAGAACTTTGAAACAATGTGGCTGTTACCAAGTGCAGGAGGCCTTAAACGGAATCATGGCATTACAATGAATAGGGTTTAATTGACTTTAGCTATTTTCAAGAACCGGAAATTAGTGATTCTTCCCTTTTAGATCAAAGCTATGAAAAGATCTTGGGGTTATCATTAGATTATCTCGGATTTACTGTATATTATATAGATTAAAGCAATTACTTGTAAAGAACTTTGAAAGGGTTGGCCATTTGAAATAACCTACATAGACTAGGCAGATTTACAAAACAATCTTTTTTCAGCATCTCATGCAACATGCCAACATTCAGTATTACTCTTAGAGCACGAATGTGGTAGTGGTGCCCTTTTGTGATGTATGTTAAAAGTACTGTAAATTATTATTTGGGCAGATACCTTTTCATATTTACTTACTTGTTCTATTGCACAATATTACAGTGCAATGATCTTGGCACAATATTGTGTGGGTATTGCCCTAGCAAAGTATTCTGAAGGACATTATCCCACTGCAAAGTTCTGCTTTGGGGCTATATTTTTATTGAGCACTCACTATTCCTGCCATTCATCCAGAGATATAAATGTGCAAAACAAATTGAGAATTCTAAACTTGTTGAGCGCTGCAGAATGCTAAACCACCAAGAGAATTGCAGCATTGTGAGGTATTAGAGGCATTTATGAGAGCCTAATCTTCGCCTGTTAACACCAATAGAGGGAGCTGTTGCCTTAAGTATACAACAATATTCAAGTTCATCTTCTAGGTGAACAAAATGTGTATTTCATGTTATCAGCACTAGAGGGAGATGTTGCCTTATGGATACAACAAGATACCACTTTAACAGCATACTTCAAGTTGCATACACTAAGAAAATATATACATTTTAAAAAAAAGAAATTAATTTGATTAAGCAGTATTTCGCTAACAAAATCAAATACTTTTGTTATTTTCTTCTGTATTATTCATTGGAATATTTATTGATATGTATTATTATATCAATAATATTCTTCATGTACATTTTAAATTTTACTTGACTTCAATTTACTTTATTTTATGATCTCATGTCTACTTCGAATCATTCTGCATGTGAATTGTATTATTCTGACATCCCTCAACATTATATATTTGAGTCCAAAACCCATAAGTGGAATCCAAGACAATGAGGAGCAGATATCATTATTGGCGGTATGAACTATGTTGAACTTTCACAGATTTTGTGAGATTGTGTTTGAGGTTACTACTCCTCCACATAAAAGGAGCAAGATCCTTCATACATGTTTTGTTCTATTAACATAAATTACATTAAAATACACCACATAATATATTTACACTCTGAAATTGTCTTTACACACATTAGCCTGTTTTCCACTAGTGCTCTCTATAATAGACAATACTCTACTATCTTGTGTTCTACCCATGGGAATGTTGAAGGGTGCTTTAAAATACAACGGGCCCCATTTTCAAATATTTCTTGAAAGGAATCCTTTAAAGACATGCTTTAGTTGAAAACGTATTAGCTCATTTACTGCTCTCTGTGCGTCTCTAGTACCAGCATTAACAAGCCTATAATGTTGGTGTTGTGATGCCATTGGCCAGCACCCCCACTCTGAAAATTGTTCCAGCACCCCTGCTCTCCAGCTTTCCTTTCTATGGTCCCTGCAGTCCCCTTTCACACCTCACACAATCAATTCCTGGGTACTGGCAGGTGGTCAGGAAGTCCCCGTTTACATATCTGATACATGTGGGTGTTACGCTCACCTGGTATCCACAGGCACGCCACCCAGCCGGGTTACTCGCTGGTATGCTTCTCAGCTTTGCCCTGATGTGGTCTGCGGGGAAGGTTCTGCCTTGTGGTAAAATTAGGCATGCTCTCCGTCCTGCCTTCTTTGCAGGGGCTGGATGTCTTTCTTGGGCGAGTGCGGTCCAGTTACTTCACTGACGCCGGCCCGTTTGATATTGTTCAGGTAGGTCTTATTGCTGTTCTTTAGTTTTGTTGCTATCCTGCATGCCTTTCTTTGTTTACAAAATGTCTCTTTTTTTCTTCCTTAGGTATGCAGAGCTTCAGCACGGCGAAATGGCTTGGTTGAGCCCCGCTGGTAAATGATGGTGCATTAAGAGCGCTATGATGCGATAAGTAAGCGCTATGCGCAGTGCTGCAAAGTCTTGCCTTTGCTAACCTGTGTGTTCCTTCCTTGTAGGTCGCGGTGTTCTTCAGCGCGAGTGGAATGTCCAGAGTGGTGCCAGCCCAAAGGCGACCAGCCAGGTAAGCCTTTTGAACAGTTCGTAATTTGTAAATGTCTCTACTGCTTTCTTTAATGTTGCCTCTATTTTCCTCTTTCAGGTCGTTCTGTCCGGGAGGCGTGCAGATTCGAGGAAGCTGTTCTCAGTAGCTGCAAGTGTTTAAAGATAAAGACTGCAGGTAAGATGCTGCTGATAATGATGTTCCTTTTGTCTCCTTGCAGGTTCTGCTTCTCTGAGGTTCGAGGGAATAGCTGGACATGGTGAGCGTCACGTTGCAAGCTGCAAAGTAACGCAAAGCGTGTTGTCTTGCTCGGGTGTGGTTTAAATAGCCCCAACAAAATAGTCCAGGTAAAGTAGTCCCTAGGGACCACACCCAAAACACTAGACCGCATAGCTTGGTTCTTAGGGACCAAGCTATGTGGATGCCTCCATGTTGGCTGACAATACAATAAAGTAGTTCCCAAGCACATTGTCTTTCATGGTGTATGAGCCTGGCCCCATGAGGGCTTTTGAAGAGGATGCCAGGCTCTAGAGGCCTGAGTCCTGACTCCACCTTGCCAATGGGTTTGCCAGAGGGGGTTTTGGGCGAGGGTCGTGACAGTGGGGGCTGCTACGAATGCTTCCTCACTACCTTCGGCTAACACGTTAATAGGGAACGCACGAGTCCTATTTGGGTCCTTCAATGCTTCACTAATGTCCTAAACACTTCTCTCTGCAGTTTCAAAAAACTGCCACTATGGAGAAAATACTTTTCCCAATGAGGATTTAATTTTCTTTCATCATAACCATTCTTCTATACTTGCACAATATACATACATAGACATGTAATGACACTGCCTCTTTCACCATCCCCATCGCGCTCATCTCTTTGTATCCTAATGTATCCCATTACTAAGTGTATCCTTACTACTCTTCCTTACTCAAGAATGCAGTCTAGGTATTCCTGGTGTGGTCACAATACCCTTATTCTGTCCGACATCTCAGTGCCAAAAGACCACTACAATGGTGATTTTCATGATATAAAAGACTCTTAACAAAACAGACATGAAGTGCGTGTGGGTGTGTGTGAGTGGGGGGGGGTCACAATGTCAAATGTGTATTAATGTATCACAGACCCAAAATGCACTGCTTGTCTCTGAGATCAGATTTTACAATGGATTTTCAGAACCAACCCTGGGGAGGGCTATGAGAGACCACCCTATTGTAGTGAACAGGGAAAGGTGTACCCAAACTCAATCAAGGTAGTGTAGCTGAGCAGTAAGGCTTAGACCTGAGGAGATTTGGGGCTGGTGTAGTGCTACAATAAAACACACAAGGGGCACTCAAAGATGGATATTATAAAAAGATTATATTTATTAGGCCATAATACACTCTATTTACTGTAAATATCGGTTAAGTAGTACTAGGCAATCAAAAACTATACACATATACATTCACCAAAAAGTGCCCTCCTAGTTGCCACTAACACCTTACTTTTGAAATAGTTAAGGATTCTTAGTTAAAAACACAAGTCAACTGTCTGTATATTGTAATGCAAGGGAAGATAAAAAAATAAAGTAATATTGGACGCAATATTAGTTATTAAAGTTCAAATTATAAAATGTAACTGACTGTAAAGCACTGCAAACAGTTATACTTTGCCATAAAATAAGGTCCCAGATATAGAAAAAGTCCTTCCCTGATAAGGCAGGTAGACCGAGTGCCCAAGCCCCAAGTAGATACCTTTGGTGAAGAGCCAGGAGTTCTTTAAGTGAAGAAAACAAGTGTTGGAAAAGCCACCTAGTAAGTCAACTGTTCCTGTGATGAAAGAACAAAGCTAAATTCAGAATGTTAGGGGTCCTCTCTCAATCCCACAACACAAGGGGAGCCCAGTGGGCATCCTTAGCCAGAACATTACCAGTCAGGACCAGGCAAGGGAGAGATAGAGTCAGGACTTTGGAGGTATGCAAGCTCACTCCACTTACTAACATTTCCACTCCTAGGTTTCCTAGATTTTCTGGCCTCCTTACATCTATCATTGGTGCATTGGCAGGGGATTCGACGGCCACAGGTGCAGAGAACATTTTCAGGGCCAGGATTGGATCAGGCTAGATGATGGTTCTGAACACTGGTGAAGACGGTTCCTGTGACACGTTAGCTGGATGACTCAGGAACCCGAGATTTAGACCAGCATTAGTCTCATCACGAAAGGAGATCCCCAGGACACAATGGAAGCAGGCAGCAGCAAAGATTACTGCACTCAAGCGGCGGCAGGAGATTCATGTGCCAGGCACAGAGAAACTACTACAAGATGGACTGGAGAGCAGCAGCATGAGCAGCAGGAGGATTGTTCTTAGACCCCAAGCTGGGGACCTGCAGAGGTCCACATCCGTACTCGGAAATGCGACTGGTGCACAATAGAGGCAATGAACGAAGCTGAACAGCCTACAAGGCGGTCCCGGGACACTTGCAAAGGCTCCAGAGGGCAGTATCAGCATATAAAGGTCTGAAGTGGTTGGTTCCCCAGTCCATGGGTCAAGCACAGATTTCAGGAGATTACGCCAAAGAGGTAGAGCTTCACCAAACTTGGCTGGAGGCAATACTGGATGTCTTCAATGGTCGTACTTGGATCATCAGCAGGGTGAAGCTCTTTAAAGGGGTCTTGGCTCCAATGATGAACTGAAGAATGGCTGCAGGATTCTTTTAATTCTAGATTTGAGCCAGGGTCACCAAACCCCACCGTTGGTAAGGATGTACATGATTCAAGGCCAATCCCGGAGAGCCATTTGGCCCACATCTGCACAGCAACAGACCCCTGCCTGGACAGAGTGTTCATTTGGACCAAACAGTCCCAACCCCCAAATATAGCCAGTTGCACGAAATGCTGCTTTGCCGTGCAAGGTTGAGGCTGGGCCCCGTAAAGGGCTTTACTTATGGTATTTCTTGACTTCAGAGGGCAGGAAGAAGGCCAAAGGACAAGATGGCCACAGTACAGAGAGAAACATGCATTGCACTGTTGTTTTGATTATGTGGCACTGAACAAGGCATTATGCAGTAAAAATGCAAACTGCACGCATGGGAAAATGAAAAACCCAGTACAAAAATATCTGCTGCCCCAGCCCATCTTGGACACATCTACGTAACACAGATTTTACTAAAAGAAAAAGGAAAATGGATACAAAGTACCCCTGCACACTTGACCGTAAGGTGATTGGTGCAGCTTAAAAACAACAAAGAATCGCACAAAGGAAGAAAAGGTGCCCTGCATTCGTACCCCGCGGTACTGACCAGTATCCCCAAAACGGATGAACCAAGCAAGGTACGTGAAGCAAAGTGACTTTACTTACCTTCAAAAAGTGAAGGGTAAAACAATATCAAAATGTAGGGGGGATTCATTGATATCAATGAAGGAAAAGGTTCAAAAAGAAATTCTTTGCTAAAAGACAACATTGTTTTTGGTTTGCAGTTTAGAACATTCCCTGTGCAAACAGTGAGCTGTTTCCAGGAACTAACACGTAGAGGGGGCGGCATTAAATGAGTAGGAGTGGTCACCATGAATGGTTATAATGTACCCTACTGGGTACCATTAAAAATCATAGATAGTCTGGCATTTCAATAGCAAACAATAAAAATACATCACTTAATTAGGGTGACTTTGGTATTGTGAAAGGGAGGGTGGGCTGCCAGTCTCTGGTGTGCATCCCACCGGTTGGTGTAGTTATAATATATTGAAAGAGCCCACTAACCTATCTCAATCCAACATTACTATACTCCACCAAATATTGCTGATCCATGTGGGGTTGCATCAAGCTAAATTGGGTACTTTTCCACTTGCTGTGGATTTCAGACTGATACGTTATGTTACATTGCCTTTTTGTGCTAACCGATTTGCAGGTTTTGGTATAACATTTTGGACGTACGAATATTTCGTCAGTGAAAGGCAGTGTCCCCATCTAAATTGCTGCATTTCAATCTGCGGCGATTGGGGACATTTATCACTGATCCAAAGGAAGATGACAAGGTGCCTAATGACTTCGGCCCTCTAGTCCATGACATCTATCATTGCATTTTGTATTTGTATTTCATTACACTTATAAAGCGCCTTTCGCCAAAGGCGCTGTACAATAAAAGAATCCAAAAACCAGTACAATCAAAATGATAAAAATTAAGTCAGATTTACATCAACAGAGAAAGATAGAACATTTTGTTTTTGCTTTTAAAGAACTAGAGACTTAAGAAGGTGGAGTTTATGATTAGTTTGGAAAATACAAAGAGATGAGGAGGAGCGAATTGAGAGAGGGAGGGTATTGCAGTGCTTAGGAGCGTAAACGAGAAGAAACACAAGGTAGCTTATGAACAGTCAAAAGAAATAGATTCTGAGATCGCAAAGGGGTGTGCGAGGTCAAGGCCAAGCAGGGACCAGGAAGAGTCCAAACACAATTCTCTGGTTGAAACAGGTTTCATTTAACACAAAAGGTCCTCTCATGAGTCAAACTCAACACATAAAGTGTCAGGACAGTCTCCATTCAACAGTTCCAACAGGTTGAGGGTTTCCTCATGTTAGGTAGATTTTCCTTCTTGAGTGAAATTCTCCCCACTTTGTGAGTCCAATGCATTTTTGTTGGACTATTGGATTTTTGGACCGATTCTCCTCAGTGAGTGGGATCCGTTTTCCCCACTCATTCTTTTACTCTGACCTTGGGAACACTTTTTTAAATCGCCTTTTAACACTTTTTAATGGAGTTACGCTTTCTTTCATATTTTCTGGTATCTGCATTTTATTATTGCAGCACACAACACTTTTTGTGCATTGTTGCTGTGAACTCCTTGGGCTTTCCTTTTTATTTTACTTGTGTTAACTCATGTTACCAGAGCATGGGGACACCCTTTTGTCTGACCTGCATTTTATTTTGTGAGATAAGCACACCCCACCTTCAGTGGAGTGCTGAGGGGGAACATTGTCTCTCTTTTCTCACTTTTCCAGTAACTTTTAGTTACTGTTACAAGTTCTTCTGACAGGCTGGTGGCAGAGTACCATTTTGCATGACTTTTTGTGGACTTCTGTCACAGGCTGCCTAAAATGGTGGCTGTACTTTTTAAGCCCTGCGCTTGATGACTTGTTCTTACTTGACCCTTCTTATACCTGCCTGGGTGGGGGAGGTCCTGATGGGTCTTTTGTCTTTGGCAGGCTTCCCTTGGAAAGCCCGCCAAGGCTCTGTGCCTGAAAAGACAAGAATTGGGGGAGGTAACAGAAAATCCACTGGTCTTTGTCCTGCAGTGTGCTTGCCTGGAACCAGTTTGTGCTGGGAGTCTAGCTGTCCCCTTTGGACAGCTACCCCGCCAAGTTTGAATGAATCCAAGTCTGTTGAATGGTGGGCTCAGCTAGTTTTCCTGCATAAATGACAAGGTTCCTGGAGCAGAATACCAGAGTCGGCCACTGGAACTGACTATCCAAAGAAGAAGAAGAGGAAGGATGTCTGTAGCCACTTCCAGCAACCACCAGAGCCATCCAAGTAACTACTGCTGTTCCAAACTTAACTTCTGTGCGAAAGGGAAGCCCCAAAGTGGATTACTTCCTCCCTTAGACTGGTGGGCCTAACCAGTGCCAAGATGAACTGCATTTTGCACCCTCACTTGAAGAGCTGCAACCTCCATGGCCCGCAATTCACCAATGCCTGGTGTCCTGTGCCATTTTCCGTTGCAACGTCTTCGAAGCGCTGGTTAGTCTGAAACATTGCAGGCATCCTCCTGGAATGCCAGCAACTGGATCCCACTCCTGAAATTCCCCTCAACCAATATGAGGACTGAGAACCAAAGCAAAGTCTACCGTATGACAGCCATCCTTCAACCGAGCCTTGAAGAAGGCACCAACGAGACAGTGCTGCGAAGATCTTCTGCTGGGTGTCCAACTGTTCAAGTGCAACCACCAGATCCTTTACCAGTTCTTTTCTTCAGTCGCCAAGGCCAAGAATCTTGAACTGGAGGATGCTGTTGCCTCTCCTTGGGGACTGTTCTGCTGCACCAGCTTCTTCGCTTACAAGGTACGGTTCCGCCCTTGATACTTACCTGGCGCCTGCTTTGTTGTTACTCTGCTTCGGAGGGTTGTAGTTGCCCTTTTACTTGCATCAAAATCCCTCGCAGGACAAGGCCACGGTGTTGAGCAATGCAGGTTCACAGGATACGTTGCCCGATGACGACACATAACACGTTTGTTACGTCCACGCTACCGAGCCTATAAAATCGGAGGCTATGACCCTCTGCGGCAAAGCCCTCGCAGGACAAGGCCGCAGTGTTGAGCAATGCAGGTTCGCAGGATACGGTGCCCGATGACGACACATAACACATTTGTTATGTCCATGCTACTGAGCCAAAAAAATTCGAGGTTCAGACCCTCTGCGGCAAAGCCCTCACAGGACAAGGCCGCAGTATTGAGGAACGTAGGTTCGCAGGATGCGTTGTCCGATGATGGCATGTAACATGTTTGTTACATCCACGCTACCCAGCCTCTAAAATATGAGGTTTGGACCCTCTGCGTCAAAGCCCTTGCAGGACAAGGCCGTGGTGTTGAGCAACACCGGTTTGCAGGATAAGCTGCCTGTTGATGATACGTAACACGTTTGTTACATCTACGCTACTGAGTCTATAAAGTCCAAGGTTCGTACCCGCTGCGGAAAAGCCCTCACAGGACAAGGCCGCTGTGTTGAGCAATGCAAGTTCGTGTGATACGCTGCCCAACGATGACCCGTAACTCGTTTGTTACGTGCATGCTACCAAGCCTATAAAATCCGAGGTTCGGCACCTCTGCGGCAAAGCCCTCGCAGGAGAAGGCCGCGGTGTTGAGTAACGCAGGTTCTCAGGATACGCTGCCCAACAGAGACACGTCACATCTTTGTTATATCCACACTACCGAGCCTATAAAATTCAAGGTTCAGACCCTCTGCGACAAAGCCCTCGCAGGACAAGGCTGTGGTGTTCAGCAAGTCAGGTGTTTGGCGACAGAGGTGGTCTGCAGCGCATACAGTGAGTGCGGACGATTCACCCTCCTGTCTGTGGCTGCCAGGTAAGGGGTTGGGGAGTTAACTCGCATTGTGCTTCTTAGTTCTTTTCCTGAGCCTTTCCCCTTCGGCATCCTGCAAACGTGCCTCTGACCCGGCCCTTGCCTGTGCTGCACTTTCCTCTCCCACCCCTCTTTGAGTTCCTCCCTCACCCCTCCAGTCTGTTCCCTTTCCCGGTCCTCTCCCTGTGTGGTCCTGTTCATTCCTTATGCATTTGCATCCACGCCACTTCCATCCTTGGCATTCATGCGCTGCGCGTCTCTGACATGCGTGGCCCCTTGCATCCTTGATCGCGGCTCTCACCACTGACATGCATGGCCCCTCACATATCTTATCATGTTGCCCCCGCTCCCCTTCCATCCCTGTCTGTCTGATCTGTGCGTCTTCGACTTGCGTGGACCCTTGCACTCTCAAAAGCCCCTGTCTGTCTGATCTGCACATCCTCAACTTGCGTACACCCTCTAACTCTCACAAGCGTGTGTGCTTCCACCCCACTCCATCCTTGGCATGCCCCCTTTTGCGTAGTCCCACCTGATCCGCGATTGCGATGGTTCCTCATACTCCACTTCCCTGGCTACTCGCACCGCGCATCCTTTGTCTGTGCGTTCCCTCACAGCTCCTCGATCATGTGGGCCTCTGCATCCCTTCTGTTCCCTGCCTGTCCACTACGCACCCTCGGCCTGCGCTGTTCCTCACATTTCAGTGTTTGCGTGTTTCAGCACCTCCTCCATCCTCGGCTGCTTTGCGCCTGCGTGTCCTAGTCAGCGGTTCCCAAGCGATCCTTGATTGCATTGGTTCCACGCACCCCTCTTCCCTAGTAAGCACACTGCGCGTCCTTTGCCCACGTGTTCCTTCGCAATCCCCACTGCTCTGTGTTCTGCTTTGCTTTTTCTCCCCCTTCTAGGTTCTTTATCCATCGTCTGTTCTATTGTTGATGTGGATTGTCTCTTGTACTGCTGTGCTCTTCCTTTCCCTAGGTTTCTCCTTATTTGACTGTTCTGGTTCTGGCTCTGTGAATTGTCTTTGTACTGCTGTACTATGCTCTTCCTCCTCTAGGTTCTCTTTCTCTGACTGCTCTGGGTTTTGTTGACCTGTTAACCTGGTTGTTGTGCATCATTCTGCCTTATGTTCTTTGTGCTTCTGTGAATTGTCTTTTGTACTGTTGTGCTCTTCTTTCCTCTAGGTTCTCTTTCTTTGACTGATCTGGTCTTGTTATCTTGCTAGCCTGGTTGTTGTTCATCATACTGCCTTGTGCTTGTGTGCTCTCCAACCAGCTCAGCTAGTTATCTACATACCACTTGTTCTTGTCTCGCTCTGTCTCTTCTGCTTGCACTCCCCTGTGATCTCCCCCAGCGTCTCCCCCTTCCTCTCTTCTCTCTCTCCCCACCCACCCCCTATCTCTCCTATTCCCCCTCCTCTGCACAATCTATGGTGCTCTCTGTTTCTCCTATCTTCTCCAACTGCTTTTCTATCGACTATCCTCTCCTTCTCACTAAGACTGTCAGGAAGAAGTTCAAAAAGGATATCCTGGTCTCTAACCCAGGCTTCCCAAATGCTGATACCTACAGCAGCGCTTCCCCCATACAGACCCTCACCGACATCCTCTTTGTCGTTCCTTCACCAGGCCTATGGACTCCTCATATGGTCTTGGTGCTCTCTCCTTTCGCTTCTTCTCCCATTAATGGTGGCACCCAGTGGAAGGCCCTCCTGGCTTCCTTCATCTCCTCTAAGGTCATAATTAATGTTTACCTGAATGGCATTGTCGTCGTCCAAGACCCCCGGGCCAACATCCTCCTCTTTGAAAGACACTTCCAGAGGCTTATCATTTTCCTTTCCTCTCCCGCGGTCCCTTCACTCCCTTCTTTGGCTTCCTTGCCTCCACCCTCTTCCACTTCTCTGGCACTCTCTTCCTCCTACTCGGTTACCTTGCCCTCTCCTCCTACCTCCTCTGCCCACCGTCGGGATCCTTCTACACCTCCGTAGGGAGTACCTCTGATTTGTATCCCCTCTCCGGAAGTCTTTCAAGGATGGCAAATTTCTCCACCCCGCCACTCTTAACTATCGCTCATATGTTATGCATTCCTCTGACATCTTCCATCGCCTGGAAGAACTCAAACTCGATGTCCTTGGCCTCACCGAGACTTGGTTCACGGCCAGCTCGGTCACATGCTTTGACACTGTCCTCCCTGATGAATACAAGATCCTCTCCGTGCCCAGATCCAATCATTCCGGTGGGGGTGTAGCATTGATCTTCCCAGAGTGGATTCCTGCCTCTATCATTCCTATGCAGGCCTACTCCTCCTTTGAATGCCTGGTGTGTAGGCTTTCTCTCTCCCCTGGCCACTCTTTCACAATGGCTACTATCTACTGACCACCTGGTCAGACCTCCTCCTTCCACTCTGAGTTGGCAGACCTCTCTTCCCCCCTCCTGACCTCCACCACTCAACTCCTCCTAGGAGACTTCAACATGCACCTGGATGCTTCCTGTCTCGCCACTGGACTCTTTCGCGACCTCTGCGACTCTCTCTCTCTCCCCATTCTGCCCTCTGGCCCAACTCATCCTGCAGGGCACACTTTTGATTTTCTGATCTCCTCAGACCTCCCCCTCTCTAACCCTCTCACCACTCCTATCTCCTGGAGTGACCACTTCCTTCTCTCCTCTCATCTCTCTCTACCCCTCAGGCCGTGCCAACCCTCACACTGCCACCCACCTTCTCAGTAATTCGACCCATGAAGTTTGTGTCAGTTGAGGCTTTCGCTGCATCTTTCTCTCCCCCTCCTGCACCTCTGGCTGACTCACACCCTGGCACAGCCCTTTCTATTCTCCACTCTTCTATCTCCGACACGCTCAATGTACTTGCCCCTGTCATGAGTATCCACATGAAGCCTAAAACTAAGTGTAACTCCTGGTACGACTCAGACCTCGTCACCCTTAAATGCAAGTGTTGTCAAGGAGTTCCCCCCTTCTCACCTGAGTTCAATCTTTGCTGGATTTCTTGATCGATGCCTTCTTGCGGACAGATCGAGTCTTGAATAAGGCTGCACGAGTCTCTTCCGACTCCAGCGTGCGTTCAAAGTTCCGGGATGCAAAGATCCAGGAATCTGGGAAATTTACAGAGTGCGATACTAGCACATGAGTCCAGGAATCAAGGAAGGAAGAAAAGGAACTAGGAATAGGGTTGGCTGGAAAGAAGAGCAAGGAAAACAATACCGCGTGCTATGGATTACACATCTGGTCGCTACTTCGCAATAGCACTGAGACGCACAGAGCCGCGGGAGGCGTGGTCTATTAATAGAACACGCTACGTCCAAGGTTTAGAGCGAGGAAGGTGTTTCACAGTGGATGGCCATGTTGGGAATACAAGGGAGTGTAAGCCCCGTTGAGACAAGGACCAGGAAGACCAAAAGGGGCGTGTTCTGTAGTTCATGACAGCATGCCTCCTCCGAAGACCCGTTCCTCCGGGTTTGCCCGGGTGTATAAGGTGAAATCTTCTGAGCAGTCGAGGGGCCTTGAGATTAGAAAGTGGTTCCCAGGTTCTTTCACTAGGAGGATATCCTTTCCATTCAACCAGGTATTGAAGCTGACCCCGTTTATACCTGGAGTCACATATTCGGGATACTTCATATTCCAATTGGTTGTCGACCAGCAGAGGAGGAGGTCGGCAGGATTTCCGGGAGGATTGGGTGTAGGGTTTTAATAAGGATGTGTGAAATACTGGGTGAATTTTCTTCCAGGAGTCTGGTGGTCTGATCCGGTATGAAACTGGAGTGATAATTTCCTTGATGGGAAATGGACCATAGTACCGAGGGGCCAACTTGTTTGGCCGTAGATGTCGGGGTAGTAATTTCGAGGACAACCAGACTTGATCACCAATTGCATAAGAAGGACTTGGTCTTCTTTTGGAATCCGCATACCTCTTAGTCTGTGTTCTGGCCCTCTCTAAGTTTTCTTTGGCCTCCTGGTATACGTTGATGAGGGTTTCTATCCAGGAGTCGACAGTAGGTACTGGTGTAGGATGAGGGAGAACAGAGGGTAGAACCAATGGATGGAAACCTTGGCTACAATAAAAGGGACTGGTCTTAAGTGCTGAATGATCGGAATTGATGTAGGCGAATTCAGCCACGGGTATCAGGAGCGACCAGTCATCCTGAAACTTGGTGGCGAAACATCAAAGATACTGCTCCAGCGTCTGATTAGCACATTCTGTGGCCCCGTTGGTTTGGGAATGATAACCAGATGAGAGGGCGCGATGGATTCCCAAAATGCGACAGAGATGTTTCCAGAATTGAGAGACGTATTGAGGTCCTCGATCAGATATGATCTTGGAAGGAAGTCCATGTAAACGGAATATGTGTTCCAGGAAGATTCCAGCAAGCTCGGATGAGGATGGTAGCTTACACAGCGGTGTAAAATGAGCCATATGAGTGAACAAGTCTATGGTAACCATGATGGTTGTGTATCCTCGGGAAGGTGGTAATTCCACAATGAAGTCTGTAGCAATGAATTCCCATGGCCTTGTGGCAGTGTAGGTTGCAGTAGAAGACCCACCGGCCTCTTGTTATCATGTTTATTTTGACTGCAGATAGTACAAGCTTTGATGTACTGCTGTATGTTGGTCTTCATTCCGGGCCACCAAAACTGTCTTTGTATGAGACGGAGGGCGTTGGTTATGCCACGATGTCCGGAGTGAAGGGTATCATGACAGAGGTTTATTATTCTTTGTTGTAATTTCTGTGTAGGAATGACCAGTGCATTGTCTTTGAATAAATATCCTTCCTTAACTCTTAGGTTCCATGGATACTTCCTTGAAATATCCTTCCAGAGGTCAGAGGATTGGGTTTGCACTCAAATTTCTTCCAGGAGGCTGACTGCTTGAGCTACAAAGATCGTGTGGGGAAACATCTTAGGATAGGCCCTGTGTTCAGTAGTTATATAGTCAGGACGTCCAGATAAGGCGTCAGCAATCAGGTTTTGTGATCCGGGAACATGAGTGATTTGGAATTGGTACTGGGCAAAGAAGTAGGCCCAACGCGCCTGACGACTATTCCTGCACTCTAACGACTGTAGAATATGTAGATTCCGATGGTCCGTGCGGACCTGAACTGGATATCTAGCACCCAGAAGTAGATGTCGCCATTCAGTGAAGGCTTGGCGGATGGCTAACAGTTCCTTTTCCAGGATGGTGTAATGTGTCTCACTGGGAGTCAGGGTTTGTGAGAGGTAAGCAATGGGGTGTTCCAGTTTATCCTCAAGTTCCTGCTTCAAGACCGCTCCTATGGCATAGTTAGAGGCATCTGTTTCCACTAGGAATGGCCGATTTATGTCGGGTTGGGCCAAGATGGGGGCTTGCGTGAACTCTGTCTTTAAACGTTGGAATGCCTTATCTTGCGGTGTAGACCAGATAAAGGGGGTGTCTTTCTTCAAGAGGGCAACGATCGGCTGAACGATCTCGGAAAAGGTAGAAATGAACTTCCAGTAGAAGTTGGCAAGCCCCAGGAAGGATTGAACTTGTTTCACGGACGTGGGAGCGGGCCATGCCAGTATGGCCTTTACCTTTTGAAGGGTCCATACCAATTCCTTCTGGGCTAAGGATGAATCCTAGGTAGTGAACAGAAGTAACGTGAAACAAGCATTTTTCGGGTTGGCTAAAGGTTTGTGTTCACGGAGTCGTTGTAATACTGCCTTTACATATTCTTCATGCTTTAGAGGATCCTTGGAAAAGATCAATATGTCATCCAGATAGACAATGACGAAGAGGAATAACATGTCAGAAAACACCCTATCCATAAAACGCTGAAAAACTGCGGGGGCATTAGGTAGTCCAAAGGGCATGACTAGATATTCATAGTGACCAAAGGGTGTTCTTAAGGCTGTTTTCCATTCGTCTCCTTCCCGGACACGGATCAAATGATAGGCACCCCGGAGATCCAACTTTGTGAATATTACAGTGCCTCTCACAGCTTCCAGGATATCCGAGATCAGGGGCAGTGGGTACCGATCTTTGAGGGTGCATTGATTTAAGCCACGGTAGTCGAGGCAAGGTCTGAGTTCCTTGGTTTCCTTCTTGGGAACAAAGAACAACAAAGCACCCGCTGGAGATTTTGAGGGTCTTATGGTGCCGTTTTCAAGGTTGGTATGCAGGTATTCTCGGAGGGCCTTTTTCTCTGGTTCGGAAAGGATGAACATTCTGCCGAAGGGAATCACTGCTGAGGGATCTGTATCTATGGCACAGTCTTCAGGTCTGTGAGGGGGTAAGGCCTGGACTATGGCAGTTGAAAATACATCAGCATATCCCTGATAGGCTTCTGGGACTTGTATGATATTGGAAACCATGAGTGGTGTTTGCTTGTCTCTTAGTTGTTCTTTAGGGGGTGTCGAGGAGGGATCCAGGAATAGACAGTGGGACATACAAAACTCTGAGCCTAGGAATAGTGATCCTGCTGTCCAATTGATATACAGATTGTGCTTCTGTAACCAGGGCATACCCAATACCATGGGGTAATGAGTTGACTTAATGATGTCGAATGTAATCCGCTCCTGGTGATGGTTTATGGAAGGCTGGATCTCTTTTGTCTGCAGGTTTATGGGTCCTGAAGCGAGGGGTCTTCCGTCGATTGCTTCCACCGGCTGCATGGTGCCTAGTGTCTTGTATGGAATATGATGACTAACAACTCAGTCTTGATCAATGAAAATTCCCATAGCTCCGCAGTCTACCAAGGCCATAATGGGATAGGTCTTATTCTTGGAGGGCGACAGGAAGGCCTGTAGTATCACCAAATTGTTTTGTCCAGGAGGGTTCAAGGATGAAATTGATGTGGAGCAAACATCTCTCTCCCGAAGCTCTGCTCCATGTAGGACCGGGAGCTGGCGTTTCCCGAACGCCGAGGAGGGGCTAGAGGACACTCCCTAACCAAGTGTTTGTCTGAGGCACAATACATGCACAACCCCGTATGAATTCTTCTCATCCTTTCTTGCTGGGATATAGGTCCACGGAAGGCTCCTATC
Source organism: Ambystoma mexicanum (assembly GCF_040938575.1). Classification (NCBI taxonomy): domain Eukaryota; kingdom Metazoa; phylum Chordata; class Amphibia; order Caudata; family Ambystomatidae; genus Ambystoma; species Ambystoma mexicanum. Next base: position 1,052,270,075 of record NC_090929.1, on the reverse strand, counting down.
TGCATGGGTTCTGGTTCAGAGACTGAGCCTGGGTTTGGGTCAGTCTTTGTAGTACTCTCAAAGGACAACTTCGGAGGATTACCTCTGGATTTCTTCTTCTCTGCCTTCCTTTCCTGGATACGGAAATCTATTTGCATGCCAAGGTCCATTAGTGCCTGGAATGAGTTAGGGCGAGCCACTCTGGCCAACTCATCCTTAATCTCCTCATTCAGTCCTCTCCTGAAAAGGGTAAAACTCGCCTCAGGGGACCAATCAGCTTCCTTGATTAATTGCTTGAATCGGGTAACATAAGTGAGCATATCCTGGGATCCTTGCTGAAAGTCTAACAGGTGTTCCTGGGCACTATAGACCTGCTCTGGACAGTCAAACATGGTCTTAAGGGCTTGTATGAAGCCATCATAGTCATCTAGGAGAGCATCGCCGGAATTAACGAGGGGCGTAGCCCAGGTTAAGGCGTTTCCTGAAAGGTGGGAAATTATGAACCCCACCTTAGCCCTGGGAGTTGAAAAGTAGTAGGGCTTAAAAGTAAAGTGGACCAAACATGAATCCAGGAATCCGCAAAGGGTTTTTGCCGACCCATCGTATTTGTCCACTATGCCGCCCAGCAACACACTTTCTTTTGTGGCAGAATCACGGGATAGAACTAATTGTTTGAGAGCGGCATTTTCCGCCTTTAGATTCTGCACCTCGGTTGATAGCTCTTGCATGCCACGCATCAGGTCCTGGACGGCCGCTTCCATGTCCATATCGGTCGTGTGATGTCTCAAACTGTCAAGGAGTTCCCCCCTTCTCACCTGAGTTCGATCTTTGCTGGATGTCTTGATCGATGCCTTCTTGCGGACGGATCGAATCTTGAATAAGTCTCTTCCGACTCCAGTGTGCGTTCAAAGTTCCGGGATGCAAAGATCCAGGAATCCAGGAAATTTACAGAGTGCGCTACTAGCACACAAGTCTAGGAATCAAGAAAGGAAGGAAAGGGACTAGGAATGGGGTTGGCTGGAAAGAATCAAGGAAAACAATACCGCGAGCTACGGCGCACACGTCTGGTCGCTACTTCGCAATAGCATTGAGACGTGCAGAGCCGCGGGAGGCGTGGTCTATTAATAGAACACGCTACGTCCAAGGTGTAGAGCGAGGAAGGTGTTTCACAGTGGACGGCCATGTTGGGAGTACAAGGGAGTGTAAGCCCCGTTGAGACAAGGACCAGGAAGTCCAAAAGGGGCGTGTTCTGTAGTTCATGACAAGTGTAGGGTGGCTGAGAGGAAATGGTTGGCATCTTGTGCGTCCTCCCAAAGACAATACCGACTCTCTGTCCTCACTAAGAAGAGAGCTCACTTCCAAGCCTACGTCTCTGCGGCATCTAACAACTTGGCTAAACTCTTTAAAATCTGCAAGGATCTGGCCAATCCTGCTGCAGTCTCTATCTCTCCTGTCCCTTCCCAGGCCCTCTGTATGGCCCTGGCTTCTCACTTCATCTCTAAAAACCAAGATATCCTGTCCACCCTTTCACACTCTCTCTCCTCTTCCTCTGCCTCCCCTGTGGCCAACCCCACCCCCTTCTCTGCCTTTCCTCTCTTCACCCTGACAAGGTTTCTAGACAAGTCTGATCAATGAAAACCTTGTCAAAACAGGTTCTTCCTTGTCCTTCCAAAACCATCAAGGAACACATTTTCACCCTCGCTCCAGCCTTGGCTGACTTCTGCAACCACTCCTTCCCCTCTGAAATACCCTCTTGTGCACCCTCTTCTCAAGAAACCCTCAGCCGATGCCTTTCTTCCGGCTAATTATTGCCCACTCTCCGTCACTTCTTTCCTGGGCAAACTCCTGGAAAAATCTGGCCATCTCCCAGCTTAATCTTCACACTAAATCTGTTGGTTGTCTCCATGTTCATCAGTCTGGCTTCAGAGCAGCCAGATGCATGGAAACTGCTCTCCTGAACATCCGTGAAGAGCTGCTCTCTAACCTTGATGCTAATCTTCCCTCTGTCCTCATCCTACTTGATCTCTATTCTGCCTTTGACAAAGTCAACCATGCCATCTTACTCAACTGGCTCCGTGATAACCTGGCTATCACAGATCAGGCTCTGGCCTGGCTGACGTCTTTCCTCTTGGACCGACACTCCCAGGTCCAACTTGGGTCCTTCCTCTCCTCTATCTCTCTCTCCACCTGTGGTGTTCCCCAGGGGTCTAATCTTTCTCCCTGGTTTTTCAACCAATACCTGGCACCTCTCTCTCACCACATTTCTGCTCTCTGCTTCAACCTCCAGTGCTATGCGGACAACACTCAGCTCACTTTCAGGCACCCCTCTGCCAACTCTTCTCCTTCTCTCATCCCGGATTGTCTGTCTGCAATCCAGGAGGGGTGTGCTGCCAACTATCTCTACCTGAACGCCAGTAAGACGGAGATCCTCCTCATCGCACACCTGTACCTTTCTTTCCTGCCACACTCTGGCCAGCCTCCATTGGCCCTCTTCCTGCTGCCACCTGTGAGGCTAAGAACCTATGGGCCATCTTCAACTCCACACTTTCCTTCTCTCCTCACATCTCTGAAGTCTCTAAGCAGCCAAACTACCAGCTGCACCTCTTCAGAGGTATTCTTCCTTTCCATTCCTTCGCCCAGAATCTCTATGTCTCCGGAAGCTCTGGTTCTCTCTAGGCTTGACTACTGCTACAGCCTCTTTTTTAAAATCTGCTGCTTCTAGCCTCTGTCCTCTGCAACTCATCCAGAACAGGACTACGAGACTTGTCCTTGGCCTCAAGCCCAGGGATTGTATCTCTCTAGCCCTGAAATCTCTGCATTTGCTCCCAGTGACTGTAAGGATAAAGTTCAAGGCCCTTTGCGTTGTCCACAAGGCCTTCTGGGGCCTGGGACCACGATACCTCCACCTCTCTCTTCGGAAGTACCTTCCCACTCAAGCTCTTCGCTCCTCCACCTCCAACTCCTTGAGGATCAGCTGCTTTTCCACGGAACGAGTTGGGGGAAGATCTCTCTTTTTGGCTGGTGTCTCCCTTTGGAACAGTCTGCCTGCCTCTCTGAAACTTGACCAGAACCATCTCCGGTTCCGGAAGCATCTCAAGACTTTCTTCTTTGCTTCTACCTTCTCTCTTCCTCTTCCCTGCTGATCTCCTGTCTGATACTGCACTGGTCTCCTGGCTACCCTCTGAACTACCTGCCCAGGTCCCTACCCTCCCAGCTGCACACCTGCACTGCCTCCTGGCAACCCTGCACTTGGGTATGTATCTGCATCCCTACAGTCCCCCTACCTGCACTCATCAGACACTTGTTGTCTGCACCTAACCTTGCACTGCCACCTGCTGGCCACACTACTTGGTCTTTGATGTTTGATTCTGTGTTTTGCACTTCTCTTCCACCCCTTCCCCTGGCACTTTCCCCTTCCTTCTCTCCTGCACTTGTGCGATCTCAATGTGACTAGGCCTAGTAAGATCATTGTCTTGTCCTCCCCTTGTTTCCCCTCCCTTCTCCCTTGCCTCGTCGCACCTTGAAACACTTGTGGATAGGTGCGTTATAAATACCATATCGTATCCTATCATATCCATTCCCAGGCCTTCATTGGGGTGGACAACCGTTTGTGCTCTTTACCCAAAGAAACCTAATTGATACTCACCTGTAAGCCAGAAGACATTTTCTGAGACTTTGCCTTGTCCACTGCTTACCTGCCTTTTCTCCCTCAGCCCTGGGTTACTGGACCACCAATACCTCCCTTGACTCTTTGAGCCTCACCAAGGTAGACTTGGATTTCTTAAGATTGGTTAAGCAGAGGTCAACTAAACTTGCACAAGTGGGTCTAAGGATTGCATACTTGTTTCAGATGTTTCTGCTACTTTTGTGTTACCTTACCACTGTTCGAAAATATTTGTTATCCTTTGGATATTGCAAGTATTCCATGTTTAATACAACTGTGCGATAGTACTTGCCTTACTTAAATTATATAAGCCTTTGTGTATATGAAATAAATGCTTATTCTTTATATAACTTCTAGCATGTAAGTGTCTCCTTGAACTAAGTGAATTCTCTGAGTACTGTGTGCCTCACTACAGCCCTCATCCCTCCTGGACTAAGCCTGGCTGTGCAGGCATTACTACCAAACCTTTGGATAGTTCAGGCTAAACCCAAGGGGTGTAACTCTGTTCACTAAGGGTGGGCTTCCTAAAGCCTTGTAGTAGACTGGACTTTACCAAACCCAACTAACACCTCCTAAAGAGGATAAGGGTTCAGGACACCTACCCATCACAAAGTCTCTAAAGTACTATTGTTGGGCTTCCTCCTGCTTGTCTATGGTTGACGATGTGATGTAAACATCTGCGGTCCTCCTTGTAGGTCCTGTAGACTGTGTTGTGTCTCTGCCACAAGCTACAGATACTAGAGACACTTTTCTTCAACATTTAGACAGAGCCAACTAGGTTTAAATTCCTCACGTTCCATAGATGAGTTTTAGAGGGCCTTGTTACCTCACCTTTTAGGATCCTGATGTCTTCGCTCTTCACAACCTCCTGCCTCTCCTTAGTGCCATGCCACATGCTTGTCATTCATCCAACCCTATGGGTTGATTCCTTCAAATTGGGGTTTCACCCCCTCTTTGTGTCTTGTGCCAACCACACCCTGTTGTTCCCTTCTGACCTTGCTAGCTAATCCCTCACAAGCCTTCTGCTCTTCCTCCTGAGTCTTCACTTGAACCTTCTTCTAAAGTTCACTTCCAACCTCTTCTTGCATTCCAAAGCAACACTGCCTGATGTTCAACTACAACCTCCTCCTGGTATTCTGCTCCAGCCTTCTCATGTTATAAACCTACCACATCCTGATGTTCAACTCCAATCTCTTCCTGTTAACTTTTCTCCCTCTCGTGTTCTAAGCCTCATCCCCTTCCGCCCTTTTCCCTAAAAACTCATTCCACTGTCTCCTTCAAAAAACCCCATGCTCACTCCAACCTCCCGCCACAACCAGCTTCTCCAAACACCCACACTGCTTGTCTGGGACTCTGAGCTTATCTAGCCCAGTAATCCCTACTTCTGGGTTGGGCTTTCTGTGAGGGTTTGCACCTGTGGTCGGGAATGGGTGAGGGACTGTGATTAGCTATTTTTAAGATTAATTTGTATTTGATTTCAGACTTTGCAGCCGGACTAAATCTTCTAACGCCTTGTTCGCCATCTCCAATTTCACTCAACTGTCGGGATGCAGCATCCTGATGCTGTCCAGAGCATTCTTCCTGTGTGCAAATGTCATGGAGCAGGTGCTTGCGCTCTGTGGGTGAGTTAAATGATGGTAAGCAAAGTAGAAGCACTTTTGAATTGTGTTCCACCCTTCTCCTCTCTTGCGTTGAGACAGTTCTTCCGCATGAGTTCTTTTGTCCCAATGCAACGTTGGTCTTCTGTGCGGACTTGCTTTGACAGTGTTACAGGAAAATGTGCTTTGCCTCTGATGTCTGCATGTCTCTGGGTGTGAGTGCTGTAGGACTTTGCAGGGTACCTAGAATGTCTAAGCAGTTGTCCACTACTGGTGTCTCTGCATATTTTCCTTCACTTCCAGGGCTCTGCTCCCTTAAAGGCATAGTGTCTACATTTATATCTGCTCCATGAGTACACAAAGTACTCATGTTTGGGGAACGGAGGAACATTGCACCCTGGATTGCACATTTGTACAGTTTCCTAAACATAGGGACTGTCTCTCTTAAAGGACAGTGTCCTTAAATGTCCTCATGTAACTCTCCTCTTCCTTGGGACAGGGACTAAGTGGAGGGTGACCAGGGGATACTTACTGTACCATCAACCACTGGTTCAGGGAGGGTCCCGGCCTTCTTGATCTCCCCCACTAGGTCGTCTGCCTCCCAGAGTTAGGCAGGCGACTTCATGTACATCTTATTGGAAAAATACAAATCTCTTGTCCGGGCACTCATTGAGAGCCTGGTCATTTTCATTAGGAGGCTGGGATGTTGCTAGGTCTGGAAAAGATCCAGGGCTATACTCATTTTGGGACTGTCGGGACTGGGGGCTAGCTAAAGCCTTTTTGGTTTTAAGCCCCTGAGCTTCTATCTGGGACTACAACCAAAAGAGCCGGGGCTATAGCCCCTCAGCCCACCCCTCACCCCCAGCAACGCCTCTGTTAGGAGGGGTAGCCAGCTCCATGTAGGCAGTGGAGGACTGGGCTTGGGGGGCAGGAGCATATCTGCCCCCTCCATCCCCCAGGCTGGCTAGGCGTGAGTTTGACTGGGCTGGCAGAAAGCTTTGAGATAAAGGAAGCTGCTTGAACGTCTGATGGTACACAGGCCTGTGTGGGGTGTTGAGTTGCATTCTGTACCCGAGGGCGCAACGCTGAAGCTGGCTACGGATGCAACATTGTTTCCACTTGACCCACCCGAACATTCTTCATCTCTATGTGCAGTGGCGTGAGCCTATGGCACTGGCCGAGAGGGGGCGCAATACTGCAGCTCCCAATCTTCATGTTTGAAGCCTGCAGACGTGCTCTCTTGGCTACTAAAATACTATGTCCACAGCGCAATAACCAATGGAGGCCTACACCGTTCATTTCTGCATGCTTGCTGTGGCGCCCTGCCCTCGTGCACAGCAGGTGGCCGAGAGTCGGTGCGGCAAGTCTGGTGACCTTCAGTGTGTGTGCCTTCTATATTTGAAGCCGAAGGGCAAAGAGCTGGACTGACACGTGTGAGCCGATTAGAAAAGTGAAGTGTGCTGTCGACAGAGCATCGCGTGATTGGGCTATACAAACCCTGCAGTACTTTCCAGCTGCGCCTTTCTGGGTAGGGCGCCTGACTCCACTCAGTCTGTGCCCCGCAGTGACCCAAGACAGAGGCAGATTGCGTTATTTTAAGGCCATGCGAGAAGACAGGCATCAAAGGTAGAGGGATCCAAACAAAAAGCAAGAGCCACTAATGCCAGGTCCAGCACAAGGATAAGACTCAGGCAAGCAGCGGAATATTGAGAAGGGAAGGAAGGCACAATCGGTGCAAGTGTTTGCCACACGAGACATCAATATGAAAAGATCGGCCAAAATTGAGACACAATAAAATGGAAATATTAGTAGCCAGTCAGGGTGATACATTAAATGACATGCTTTGTTCCAGGTCTCTCTGCCATACCCTGTCAGATGCCAGGACTACTACTACCCACACTAGTTCTTCAGCAGATTGTGTGATCCTGTGCACATCAATACATTCTTTCATGTTTCTGCTCCCAATATTAGGAAAACATTGAATGTATGGGGTGTGGGGAGTTGCCAAGTCTCTACTATTATTTTCAGTAAAACCACACTGGTGTTGTAACCCCTGCCTACTGGTTTGCGACCATACAAAAAACCCACATCTCTGGCTCCCTTTTCACACGGTGCGTAAATGCAACATATCATTTTCAATTGGCCCTTTGGCAATAAGCGTGTTTTAAACAGGCCTGTTCTTTAGTGAAAGCCTATGGGCTGTGGCTGAGTTTGTGGGCCTGGTATTAGAAGGATGCATATGTTACACTGTCCAGCCTGGCTGCCACCTATGGCGTGCAGATCCATATGGGAGGCCAGTGTGGTGGAGCAGCCTAATGCCTCTGCAGGAAGTCCCGCCTCCCTCCTACCTTTATGTTGGAAGCCAGAACTCGTGTCATGCGTAAAACCAGTGATTGTGCCTACTCCGTGGAGAGCCTTTCAGAAAAGGTATCCACTAAGAAAATGTTATCTGATGTATCCCCGAAGAGATGATAATCTCTTGGAAGAAGTCCCTGAAGTGATATGAAAAGGAGAGAAAAGAGAAGCTGGTGACCTCACAAGAAGTAAGCGTGACGCACTAACCAGAGTGGCTAAAGAAGAGGATCTATAGACGTTATGGAATCCGATGATGAAATAAAGAATCGAGTAACTTTCATGTGCGGAATGAAGATTACATGTGTGAAGAGCACTGCAGAAAATACCAGCCGGTTAATAAATGTACAGATGCAGCAACGCAAGTAGACTAACTAATCATAAAGGCTGGCAATACGTAGTGAATAGATTGCAGGCAACGCCGCCATTATATAGAAGATGGACATCGATGTAACAATACTAGTAAGCTGAAGTGCACAGATCAAAAAGGATCAAGAGCTGAAGCTGTGGCGCAACAAAAACTGCAGCTAAGAATCATGGAAGGACCAAGAAGGGCTGGCTGGCCTGGTGTAAAGGGCTGGGGCAGCCAATAACTGGTTATCTATTCTCAAAGACAGTAAAACGTGAGAAGCAAAACCGTTCATTGTTAAGTTGCAAAAAGAGATCATCACGAGTGCCAAGTTTATTCATTCAAGACAATTAAATGCTGAGAATCAGGTTGAAGTATGGTCACCTGTCATGTGAGTCGAGAATGGAAATAGAAGTGGGCATGCAGACCAGAACATTGTAACACATGTGCTCACACTCCCTTTTATTTCCGAGGGAAGAGAAACTATTAAAGGCAGAGTTCAAAGGCAATCTTTGTGGCAGTGAACAAGAGTGGTGAAGGATGTGGGGCTAATTGGGGGGGAGGGGAGACACTGTCAAGTCCACCTCCCAGCACCTGGGGTCTGAGCTTACGTGCTGCTAGTCAGGGTCGGACTGGGACAAGAAATAGGCCCAGTCACCCAAAAAAAAATGGCTCACCCATCGTCTCAAAAAAGTGGCCCACCCCTCGCCTCACGACCCTTAACTTCTGATGACATTACCGGAAGCGATGTGATTTGACCCCACCCAAAAGTGACATCCCGGGAAGCGATGAAACACAAACTTTCACCCCTTGACAAAACAGGAAATGGCATCAAATATCATTGCAGCTAAGTACACTAAATTCATGTAAATCCAAGCAGACGTCCAAGGCCAAATGATATGTTATTGTATAGCACTTACGTTTAAGCTCTTTTTTTATAGAACAAATATGCAAAAAATATCACCCAACCTTTGTTGGTACTCATTTATCGACCTAAGAAGGATGAAAGGCTTTTATTTTCAATTTGTTTTTGCCAAACCGGCCCAGGCATGGCCAGAAACCGGCCCCCACTCCCCAGGGACGATTTTGGCCCGGCCACGGGCCGAAAGGCTGAGGGGCCAATCCGACCCTGCTGCTAGTGAATCGAATGTTCCAGAAGGGTACGAGAGTGCCAACCAATTATAAAGGGCCATATAAAAAAGGGCCTTATATTTTGAGAGCCAATAGTATGCTGTGTACTTAATAACTGTTGTGGATGACTTGCACTAGAGGCAGGCTTAAGTTGTCCACCTGATAGCAGATGTCCAGTCACAACCTGATCCCTTATAGAAAGTATACTTAGATGTTCCCCTTAGTCTAACCACAAATCCCTGTAGGTTTTTCTTATTTGCCATGTAGTATGACGTCACTTATGATGAATTTGTAGTAGAAAGATGTGTTTTTTATGTGAAATGTTTGAGAGAACTTAAGTGAACGTCCGTTGATGTCTGTTGTAACTCCCTGTTTTAGACAATTGATATTAAAACAGTTGGAGGAGACTTTTGACAAACTTCCTGAGTCAGCCTTATTATTTAGTGCATGAGTTACTCTGCATCGCATCCGTATATGAAATGTTACTAATTAAGGAACGTATATTCACGTGGTAGCATTATCGGATGGTTAGAAAAATACCTATCAACCTGATAGAGCTCCAGAATTTCGGACAATCGGGCATCCTCCGCCATTTAGCCAGAAGATCGCAGGGTTTCCTGTGGAGAGCGGGCGAAAAGAATTCTTCCAAGAAAATCGAGACGGTTGGCAGGGTCCCCTTTGATTAAATCCCTACCTGGTTTCCACAGGGGCTTTGTGGATGGAAGGCGAAAATTGGTGGGATTGGAGGAGGAGACGATACCGAACGCCTCAAGCCAGAGCAATCAAATGGTGAGTAGACTGAGGTGAAAAGCAAATTAAGGGAACGGCGTTGTGGTAATTTTAAAAAGTATTGAAAGTAACAAAAGTAATGGGAGTAATGAGAAATATTGTATAAAGAGAGAGAGAGAGAGAGATATAGTGCCCGAGAAACCTGACTCAAGCAATTCAGAAGAGGCTGTCTCACACTCCAGTCAGAGTAAACTAGGCTACGTGCAGGACAGGTCTGCAAAAGGAGACATCCTAAACTCTGTGATCAGAGTATTAATTAGGGGCAAAAGATGAATGAGGGTGATCACTATGGTTTTTATGTGAAGAGTCGACTAGTTTGTCTGTTTATGTATTTGTGTTGAATTAAGGTATGGAAGAGCGACACAAACAGTTGTGTAAAGAATTGATACAAAGTCATGAAGTTATATTGTCTATCTAGGAAAGTGGATGGTACCAATCCAGAGGTAGACATAGATCAGTGAAAAGGTAGAGGCCTGAGCGGCAATTGTTGGAGCGTGCTCATATTTGTTATTTTTGGTGAAGGTGTTTTTATAAAGTCTGCTAAGTATTGACAGTCAATTGAGACTCATCACAATGGGAGCTATTACTCCTCTGATGCATTTATGTAAGATATTGCCAAGACACATGTCCAAGCTCAAACAGTATAGTGCGGAATGGGTGAAAGGCACTGCAGATAAGATGTACATGCTGTAGCCACACGGGGGATTGCTGTCAAAAGCAGCATTGCAACACATTGTCAGTCTAGAAAAATGGATACCTCTACTGTTGTGACCGCAAACGCATTTTGGTGGCCGTGGGCCAACCGTCTCATGCACGATATGACAGAATATAGGTTTTCGAGTTTGCCAATGAATGGCCATTTTGATGTAACAAGAATCGCCATTTTGTTTTCTAACCATTGCTCATTGCTTTCTGTTCCTATTGCTTCGCAGTATATTTTCCGCTTACACTGCTCGACTGTAAAACATTGTTGTCTGTATGTAAAAAGGACAAGGCCGCAGGGCCGAGAGGATAACAAGAGTTTGTTGAAACACAAACGTAGGCAGCGCCAGAAAGAATGCCCGGCTCCCTCCCAAATGTAGCCTTGAAGCAGAGCTACAGGGCATTTAATCATTTCGCAGCTGCCAGCCAGTCTCGTTATATGGTAGAATATGTTAGAATAATACAGCTAAAGGCTTGAATTATGCTCTTCTTACGGCCCCCCTTTGCTGAGCCCGCTAGAGAGTGTCAGCTCCCAGGACACAAATAGCACCTAATAGATAGCAAGGTCCGGAATGCAACTCTTCCCCCCGTATGATGCTCGCTTCCAAGAACAGAAGCGCTGTGTTCTATTCAACAACTGAAAGATGCCTTCAAACTCACAAATTGCAAATTTTTACTAGAATAGATGTTTGAAGGTGTCATAGTGGTCAGAGATGTCCATCATCACACCAAGTTCAAAGAAACCCAATAAAAGGGTGGTGTTAAACATGTCATAGCTGATTGTTTGATATGCATTTTGTATATATGTAACTAATGTACGTAATTCACTCTCTTGCGTCCCTCGAGCTCTAGAGATACACGTCGCGGGGCGTGAGACCGAGTTGGCCAACTGAGACTTTTGCTTTGCAATAAACCCTAGCTTTGGGAATACAACCTCGTGTCTGGCGTATCTATCGTGTGTGGTGACTCGCTTGTTTCCATAGACGTCAGGGTGCCCTAGGGGCCCCTTTCAACATGACCACATACTTGTGTGCTCCATACACAGGGATGAAATTAGAGAAGAGGTTACCTATTTTAGATCTCTGAAAAAAGTACCAGGAAGAGAGAGGGGATCTGCCTCCCGTGAAGTTGATGCTTAATAAGAGAAAGGAGGAACGTGTCGAGCCTTCAGCTCCCGTTGCCTCACCTGAAGTGAAAGGCGTTGATGCAGAAGACAAAGGGTTGTATCCATTAAGGGAACTAAAAGCGGTGGCAGGGTATAGTAATCCGATACACGAACCGCCTGCTTATAGCAGTGATGATAGTCCAGAGGAAAGTAAGAAAAAAGAGGAAACTTTTAAGATTATACGAGATGAAGAAGAGAAGAGTGAGCAATTGAATATATCGACAGAGAAAGAATGAGCGATTAAGAGATGGAAAGGAGAAATGGATAAAGCTGACGAGGTAACACTCCTAACAGAATGAATGGATGGGAGGACAGATACTGCTCAAGCTACATGGAAAAAGCATTGAGGAAGTATGGCAAAATGAAGATAAGGACAAATAGGATAGAAAAGACAGGGAACGAGAAAAAAGATTCAAGGAAGATGAGTATAAAAGAAAGAGTAGACAGCGGCGAGAACAAATACAACAGGAGGAGCAACACAAGAAAGAATAAAGGGCAGAGGAGCTAAGAAAGTATGACACTAGACAGAGAGCAATGGAAGATTGAGAAAGAAGAGAAAAGAAGAGAGAAGAGGAGGAAGCACAGAAATTAAGGGACAAAAGGATACAGAGAGAGAGGGAAGACGAAGAAAGAAGTGCAGATTTATGGAGAGAAGAGATAAGACAAGAAGAGGAGAGAGTTAGTTGGGAAGCATGAAATTGAAGAGAATTAGATGAAGAATTAGAACGTAAGAGGATACAATGGGAGCTTGACATAATCATATTCAAAAGAACTTAAAGGAACCAAGTCCACCAATATAATGTGGCAGAATAGAAGAGTTCCTTCTGTTAAAGGGAGCAACGTCAGGGGCAACTAGAGTAGCGTTAGAAGAGGACTTTGATATAGGAAGTATCAGTGATAGGATCGATAAAGCATATGAGGAATTAAGGGAAGGTAGCAAATAGGGAAGCCGAGGCAAGGGAGAGCAATCCCCTGTATTTCAATTACAAAGCGAAGAGGAAAATCCATTCAGTCTTGAGCATCGAGCCTTATCCTTAAGCAGACTGACCTTAGATAAATGTGAAGGGGATGAGAGTCATACTAGTTGTGTACTAGATATGTCAGATAAGGAAAGAGAATCCTTCCATGGAGAAGAGGGAGGAGGTGCATGTGCTCCAGAGTGAACCCTGCAGGCAGACAAGGAAATCAGTTGGTCTGATTTAGGGCAGCCTAAGGAAAGAATGCCAGATCCCGTAGCATATCCAGAGCGTCCCTGTGGATGATATCAGAGTGAAAAGGGAGAATCACTGCCATATGTGAGCAGGTTAAGATCGTTACCATGGAGGAGATGGTCAGGAACGATTGTCCCTGCCATGGACAGGCAGACAATGGGTGCTGACTTGGGGTTAGGGTTCATGCAGTTTCCGTTATTGGAAAAAGGGGGAGTACGTCTGCAGTATATTCCATGGCCACAGATGGATAAGGATATTTTAAGATACAAACTTCTAAGTTTGACATCAGGTGTGGGAAAATGGATTTACGAATTAGAAAAAATGACAGGAGGAACTACGTTGGCCATAGGGGACATTAAGGGTCTCTTGGCAGCCATCATTGGAGAAAGAGCTGATGATTTATGGAGGAGAGCAGGCTATTCAAGTGTGACAGCACAGAACACAGTGCACAATGGTGCTCTGTTTAATAATTGTGCAGCAGATGTTTGGAGGGCTCTTAGGGTACAGTATCCTGAGACATCAGACATGGGTGCAATTATGACACGTAAGATGGAAGAAGATGAAGATCCTATTGCTTACATTCAGGATATTCAAGAGCATTGGACTCTTGAAATGAAAGAGCCGTGGAAATAAACAGTGGCACTATTTTACCACATTTTATGTTAAGGGTTGCCAGAGCAAGTGCAGAGACAGATGAAAAAGCAAGTGGGGATGGAAGCTAAACCATGGGCTGAGATATAGCTGACGATATTGAATCATTGACGGCTATTACAAGAGAAAAATAAGAAGAAAGACGAGGCTAGAAAACATGAAGAAGCCAAATTAGGTCCCAAATAATTGTCAAAGTATACAATAGGCACATCTGCACAAAACATTAAAAAAATGCTCTAAGAGCAGCCCTAAGCATTCCAAAAAGGGAGCACATCTCCCAAGCCAGAAAAGAAGCATACTGGCTACCTATAAAAGAACGCATACTATTTAAATCCATGGCCATCACACACAGATGCCTCTCTGCCAATGCCCCACCCTATCTTTCTGAAAGGATCACCCTCCATACCTCCACTAGACCTACCAGGTCACACCTGACCAACCAGACCTATGTACCCACTTTCAAAAGAAGCAAAGCCGGAGGGTCCAGCTTCCAACACCTAGCACCCAAAAATTGGAACGCACTCCCCACCGCCTTAAGAAGCGAAAAATCATACCATGCCTTCCGTAGACTACTCAAAACCACGTTGTTCCACTAACCCCGCCTCACCTGTATTCTCACCACTGTAATTATGGAAATAACAGCAAATGTATGAAAAAACACGTCTATGCTAATCTGTATATCTGTATATTCACCATGTATGCCTGTAACAAGTAAGACTTCTTAGCGCCACGATGCCCCCGGGCAGATGTGCGCTCTACAAATCCAAATAAATAAATAGAAGGGGCGGTATTGACAAGCGGAGAATGACTGGGGATAGAGCAAACAGTGGGTGCATCGCAGGTGAATAATCAGCGCCTTATGGACAAAGGCGGTTATGGGTTTATGCCACGGGTTACAGAGGAAGGGGTGGATTTCAAAATAATCAAGGGGAATTTTAGAATGCGCAGAGTGAGAATCAAAATGCACAAGGAGGATTTAACCAAGGAGGATTAGTCAGATGGCCTCCCCCTCTATGTCGGATTTGTGGGATGACAGAGCACATTGTGCGGGAGCCAAGGGAATGTACAGAATGGCCAATTCAAGAGGGGGGTCAGGTTATCTTCCATCATATAGTTCACAAGCTAGGGAAGGGTTTGCCCAAGATCAGACAGTGTATCAGACACAAGAGCTGCGAATGCAACAGGCACAGCAACCACAGCAAGTACAAATGAATCCACCACAATAGTAGTCGCAACACGACGCCTTGCAGATAAAGCAGTATGCAAACATGGGACAATTGTTGACACCTAGAATAGGGGGTGTCACTGTAGTGGGAGGGAATCCTTTCACAGGTACAGGGGTATGCCTGTACCCACAATAGGACAGCTCACAGGGCGACTTGATGTGTTTAGTACTATCTCTGACTCAAGACCCCCAAGAGGAACCAAGGGTCGATGTGACAATAGGAGGCAAATATTTTTCTTTTTTAGTAGATACTGGGGCTACAAGCTCATGTATACGAGAGGGAAACAACCCAATGTCGGGAAATGCCATGAATGCTCAAGGGTTCTCTGGAGCTACGAGTCGAGTTCCTTTTACTGATGAATTACCAGTCTATATAGGAGAGTGTGACATGTCTGTTCCATTGTTGTATTCACGGCAGGCACCAGTTAACATTTTGGGAAGAAATTTGATGACAAAACTTAACATGACAATTTCCTTTACAGACAAAGGTATTGTGTGTTCCACTCCTGGGATACACTATTTAAATGTAGGCGAATTCATATTGGCACTCACAAGGCAAGTGGCTCTGCAAGGTGTTCCAGTTGAGCCAGAGGTTTTCCTTTATGGTGTGAGCATTCTATTAACATGGTTACCTGGCTTAGTGGCGAAGACTACGAGAATACATGACAAATTCTTGTTCAGACCTCAGATACCTATGGACGAAGAACGGGGACAGACTATCCCTATAGAACTAGATGCAGCCATAGTCCAAGGGGAAATGGCAATGCGCAAATTAACAGATGACAAAGGTAGACCAATGGAGAACAGTAATAGCTATTGAAGAGGGGTGCAGATTGACTGACATTACTGATGATGACATGTTTAGAGACATCCTACAGATGGTGAAGTAGTAATTCACACGAGCATTACATAATGGATTAGAATAGAGAAAAGGGAAGACTCACAGCAAATGGCGATAATGCAGCAGCGTCCAGCATTTCTTGAGGAAGACTTGGACAAGGTGCCAAGCGTCCTATGGACAGGCCATAATGACGTATGTCTGTTAAAGGGGCTAAGGGAAGTCAAAATAAAGTTGAAACCAGGAGCGATTTTACCTTGAGCAAAACAGTACCCCATGTCTCAAGAGGCTGATGAGGGTATATTTATGACCATTTCAGCACTGATGGAACAAGGTATTCTGGTACCATCAGACTCATTGTGTAACACTGCAGTGTACCCTGTGAAAAAATCAAAGGGAGGGTTGTGGAGATTCATACAGGACATGAGACCAATTAAGCAGATTGTAGAGGCAGAGTTGAGTTTCCTTTAGTTCCTTACCCGGTGATGATATTATGCATTATCCCGGTGAAAGCTCTCTATTTCACAGTGATTGATTTGAAAAATGCATTTTTCTCAATCCCGTTGCACAAGGACTCAAAAGATTTAACTTCATTTACGTTCCGCCAGACTTGTCCGAAACATACTAGGCTGCCCCAAGGGTACTGTGAGTCTCCATCAATCTTTAACAGAGTCCATCAGATGGATTTAGGCCACATTGATTTGAAAAGTGCTGTGATACAGTACGTAGATAATATTTTAATCTGTAGCACGACAGATGAATGCAGGCAAGATTCGATTCAGTTGATGATTTTCTAGCAGACAAAGGATACAAGGTAGAAATAGGGAAGCTACTGTCATGATTCCTGCCCCTCATGTCCCCAGCCCTCCAAGATGTCAGGCTGGAGCCAGGCCACGATCACCTACATGGCCCTCAAGGGCCTCTCCATCCCTCCAAAGACCCACTTGGAGTCAGACTTGGTGCTTGTGGCACCAGACTCACTCACTCCCATAGGATAACATTGGGGATTGGACTTGTAGTGCATTGATGGGGACAAGATGGATGTCCCCACATATTTCGGTCCCCAGAACTGCATGTGCGGTCTAGTCTTTTGGGTGTGATTCAGCCCAGAGACACCTGGGATACCCAGAGACTATTTAAGCCACACCCAGGCTGAGAAACATGCTTTGCGTTTTCTGCACCTGCAGCGTGACACTCACTGTGTTCGGATTGGTCTCCAGTAGGCCTGCATCTTTCTTCTGCGCTCAGCTCCTGCAAGAACAAGAACACTGTTAGGAACAGCCTTACCTTGCGGCGCTTCTGCCCATCATTCATTGCTCCTTCTGTTCTGCGGGCATCTTCGGTGGTGTCATTCCCATCCCGGCACGCCGCTTCCTAAGGAAAAGGGAAAAGAACAGAAAAAAGGCATTAGTAAGCATTCTGCAAATCTTCGCTTATTTTTAAATACTGTACGAGCTTCAAACGCTTACCTGAATCCCAGCCGCTCTGGGGGAACTCTGTCTCCGGAACTTCTCATCCATCTGCAAGAGCGAAAAGACACTCCAGGTTAGCGTGGAAACATCGAGAGGCGCTGCATACCACGCTTACCCACCGCATTTTTTCTTTATAACCGGCATCCACAATGAAAACGTTGCGGCACCTAAAAGACACAGAAAAAGAACTCAGTTCAATGCAAATACAAAAGAGGTGCATCGCGCATCGTGCTCTCACTCACCTTCAGCACTACTCATCTCAGCAGCACGCCACCATCCCCGGGCGCCGGCCATCATCTAAGGAAGGAAAGGAAGGAAGTTAAAGAACTGTTTGAAAAGACTCATTATACTTACCTGTTGGACTCTTGCCAGTGAAGTAACTAGGCAGCAACAAGCCCGCATCAATCAACGCACACCTGCGCTGAAAGCAGGATGGAGAGCACACTATCCAAGAAAACAAGGTGAGCTTTGGATCAAAGGGAAGGGTTGGACACCGGGGAAGAAGGTGTTCAAGCACACAGAGACAATAGGGAGTTAAACTCTACCAATCCTGTGTTTCAGGCCCAGTCTCCAGTCGAATAGCCTCCAGGGAAGGGTTCGAGGTCGTAAGAGGTCAGAACAGGCTGAGTGACATCCCTGTGGATACCAGGTGAGTGTTACAGCTACAGTATTGTCAAGAAGGGGTGGTATACATAGGACAGTTGATTTCACATGAGGGGAAAAAGGTGACACCTGAAAGAGCAGAGGCTATTATGAAAACTGCAAAACCGCATACAGTAAAATAGATGCAACAGTTTTAGGGGCTATGTAATTATGTTAGAGCCTGGGTGTTTGATTACATTTCGTACACAAGACTTCTTTAGCAGGCTTTGAAAAAGGCACAAGTGGACTAAGTTACAATAGAATGGACTGAGGAAATGGAGGAGGGATTTGAAGAGTTGAAAGAAGCAATTTGTACAGCTCCTGTTTTAGAAATACCCAATTATGCGGAGGAGTTTCTCTTATTCTCGCACACAAATGGGACAGTCGTGACTGCAGTGCTTATGTAGAGGACCACATTGGGGTATAAACCACTAGCGTATTACAGTGGGATGTTAGACCAAGTTATGAAGGGTACACTTTCCTTTCGAACAGTCATTGGCAGCTGCCACATTCACAATTGACAAGTCTACAAGTATTGTGATGGGTTGCTCTACAACATATTTTGTGGAGCATGCTTTGTTTGTCATTTTAGAGAAACCCAAGGGTACATGGACATCTCAGAGAGCTTCTGTTTACGCAGTAATGATTTTGAACCCAGCAATCAAAATTGTTAGATGTAAAATAGTGAACCCAGCCACATTTGTAGATGAGTCAGTGGCAGAGGGTGAGCAGGTGTATGACTGTGCAAACTATAATGAATATTATGATGATATACCACGCGTGAAAAATAACGCATTGGCGGGAGGGGAAAGTCTCTTTATTGATGGTTCTTTGAAAATTGATCAAACTAGCGGAGAAAGGCATTCTGGCGCAGCTGTAGTGAGGCACAGAGACAATGGGGAGTTTGAGGTTGTAGCAAATGCAACACTACCATCTCACATTTTGGCGCAAGCAGCAGAATTAGTGGCACTTATTGTCGCGCTTGAGAAACATGAAGGGCAGGAAGTGATGGTGTACAGTGACTCTGCCTATATTATGTCAACCGTACATGCAGGGCTACCTCTGTGCGGACGCCACTCCAGCATGCATCCTTATTGGACAGGCTTATTAAGGCATTGCAACTCCCAGTAGCCATAGCGGTCGTAAAATGCACCGCTCATACTAAACGAACAGACTCTATTTCTTGCAGGAATTAAGCTGTAGATGCAGAAGCCAAGAGGGTTGCATATTCTCAAGATATTTGACATTTTTATACTCCAAATGTCAAAGAAAAGGTAATTATGATCATGAAAGAAGGGTTTAATCATTTGCTGAAAACACAATTAGTGGAAGTTCAAGGCAGTGCACCACAGGAAGAGCAGTAATTACGGAAGTAAAGGGGGTGCTCTTTATCCCCTTCGGAAGCCTTATGGCAACTAGATAGCACTGGAACACTGGTGATGCCAGCACCATTGTTAAAGGTAACGGTTGAACAGCTGCACTACCCTGCGCATGTAACTAGGGAAAGTCTTGCTGCAACAATTGCAGAAGACTCATTGTTCCAAACCTGTTAGAAGCCATTGCATTTTATGTAGTAAACTGCACCGTATGTCAAAGGTTTACCACTGGGCATACACTGTGAACAACTAGAGGAGTAATTCCTCAATGGTCCTTTTCACCATTTACATATTGACTATGTTGATATGCTGCAGGTGTGTAGTGGATATAGGTAACTGATAGTGGTGGTGTGTCCCTTCTCTAGGTGGATCGAAGCAGGTCTGTGTATGCACCCTAATTCCACTTGCACTGCAAAGTTTCTAGTGTTCAAAGTCTTTCCAAGATGGGTTGTGTGTGAAGTGCTGAGATCCGATAATGGGTCACATTTTGTCAATGAAGAATTCAAACAGATAGGGATTTTATTGAGTATAAGGCACATGTTTTCTTCTGCTTATCACCTGCAAGCAAATGGAATATGTGAGAGACTCAACAGCCTCCTTAAAGAAAGGATTGCCAAGCTCAAGCTTACGTTGAAAAACGGATGGCTATATTGCCTGCACCTAGCTTTATATGCCCTAAGGAATCAGCCTGATTCGGACCACCACCTCACACCCCATGAACTAGAATCTGAGAGGTGAATGTGAATGCCTCTTACACCTTCATCAAGGTGTAGAAGTGATGCCCAGAGTACAGCAGAAATGTTAGGAAATGAGTTACATGCATATTTGACATGTATGACTGCTATCCTTTTCAGATCAACTCAAGCGCCAGGGGGGTCGGCCTCAGAATGCAGATGAAAACCATCCAGCAACCGGATCTTC
Organism: Ambystoma mexicanum; assembly: GCF_040938575.1. Lineage (NCBI taxonomy): Eukaryota > Metazoa > Chordata > Amphibia > Caudata > Ambystomatidae > Ambystoma > Ambystoma mexicanum. The sequence goes on along the minus strand of NC_090929.1, from coordinate 1,052,250,010 downwards.
TGAATTACTATCAGCACCTAGACTATTTGTTGGCGATACCATGCTAATCAGAAACTTCAGTGGGAAGTGGCACGAGCTGTGCTTTAAAGGGGCGTACATAGTAAAAAATGTTACTCCTTCAGCAGTAAAAGTCCAAGGCAGACGAGCATGGATACATCTAAATGATGTAATGCTACACACAATTGAGTCCACAGCACCCTCAGCCATTGATCCAGAAGCAAGACAAGAAGAAGAATTTCAGCATATGCAGACTCGATCGATGACAAGGAAGAAGGATGGTAAAGTTACAAGTTGATTAAAAAAAATCAGATTGCCTTTGGACTGTGGCTCCCCTTGGACACTCCTTATAGATATTATAGCAGGCATGCAGATCTTTGCCAGGATTGACAGAAAGTCTGAAAATGACTTTAGAAAAACATTGATGTATCATGAATATGCCTGATTTGGATTTCGAATTTGATAACTGGAAACTATTTTATTAATCTAAATAAAGCAGATGTCCCTTTGATCCTCCCCACTCTAGGAACTCTTGTAGATCTGCCCATCACCAATGAGCCAAAACCCTTTGTGTTATCGCCCCATCATAGAGCTGTTTTAGAATTGTTTCCATCGGCTGTTAACATTGTGAAAGGGAGATACAGGAGAAATGCAGAAAAAGACAATGATGGGATAAATAAATATTTAGACAATTCAGTAGGGTAGGCGAGAGAACATCCAAGGAGAGTTGCTATGTGTGTTCACTGATACTGTATGCTATGGGAACCTCCAAAATATTCATAGCTACAGAGGTATCAGCGCAAAACTCCCATTGCCTGATGCATCTTGCACATTGACAGACAGGAGGACAGTTTCAAGGCAGAACAGCATGCCTGGTATGGGTAAATAGACATCTCAACGAGAAGATAATTATGTGCACGATTTAAAGTCATGAGAGAAGCCAGAAACAAGGCATCAGGTAATCAGATATGAACAGTTTGTAACAAATGGAGCTGGATCAAGGTTGAAGAAAATAAAATGCTAAATTGTCAAGGCAAGAACAAAGAAGAGATACAAAGATGCTGGGAAAGAGGTCAATTGAAAATCAAAGGAACAGTGCTGGCTCCAGAAGGATGGGCTGATGTCCTGATGGTGTGCAGGGCAGCATCATTAACTGGACAGTACAAACCAATTATACATACTGCAGAAAAAGAATGCAAGAATCAATGGTCAAAGATTACGAAATTGTTGACATGGGTCGACGACAAAGGAGGACCATTACAGACGGTTGTATACGAATTGTTAGTTTTACAACAGTTCGAATTACAATTGACCTTTTCACAATTGACCGAATTGTGAAGGTCAAATGTAACATATATGTGGGGGGAAACCCCCCACAACCCCCCACCCAACGCCAAACCCCCCAAAACCCATATATATATATATATATATTCAGTGAAAAAACTTTGTTAAAAGGGACGTTATGGTTAAGTTGCGCTCTAAAAACCTATCAAATTCAGTAAAAAAACTTTGTTAAAGGGACGTTATGGTTCAAAGTAAAACCGAAAAACCCCTGAAATTCGGCAGTTATGGTAAGATAAGCAACCATAACTCGCGCCACCGTGCACTGCTAACACTAACACCCAGGACATCAAAGATAACATCACAAATGTCATTGATGACATCACATGGCTGGCTCTTCCTTTTTTTCCTTTACTGACATATCTAAGCCACATAGATTTCTTCAGTAACAGTCAGGAAGTAAAAATTGAAAAAGTACTATATTTGGAGACTTAGGGTCAAGTCATATCATATGAAACATATATATAGCGGAAGACACAGGCTTGAAAGAGAGCAATCCTTTCTGTGCATGAAGATAATCATTAGAGTTATCAGCACTTTCTCATAGTTCTATTTTTATAACTATATCTTCCCTGTATATGCTCATATTTGTATACATTGTACTCACACTCCTTTCCTTAGGGTTCACTGACATCATTTGATACACATACATACAGTAAGTAGTACCTTTGAAACAGAGCAATCATTTATCTGCATAGAGATAATCAGTTAGGTCATGAACTCTTTCTGCTACTACTTCTGCTTTTTTGCTTACTTCTCTGTCCCTGTAAATACTCATATTTGTATGTGTTGTCTCTTTGTGTTTTGTCTGTATTAAGTGTAATTATATATTAAGTGGGTTTTATTAGCTACTTATTACATGTTAGATTATGAATATTGCACCTTCATCATGTATACTGCACACACTGCCTAAGTTTCTGCATTAATTGCTTAGTATACTGGATAGAACTGCATAATAGAATGCTATTTATATCAATGCATTTCTTAATGCACTAATTAGCTCATGATATTTATTGAAATGATCCTTCACACTTTTTGGTCAACATTATAAGAATCCCTCCTACAGAGTTTTCATGAAAAGCAAATGCACATGTGATGTGATCAGTGATGTCATCAGTGAAATTTGTGATGTCATCTTTGATGTCCTGGTTGTTAGTGTTAGCAGTGCAGGGTGGCGGGAGTTATGGTTGCTTATCTTACCATAACTGCCGAACTTCAGGGGTTTTTCAGTTTTACTTTGAACCATAACGTCCCTTTAACAAAGTTTTTTTATTGAATTTCATAGGTTTTTAGTAGCGCAATTTAATCATAACGTCCCTTTAACAAAGTTTTTTTACTGAATTTCATAGTTTTTCAGTAGCACAACTTAACAATAATAATTGTGACTTTATGTACATGTAATATGGAACATACTGAACCCTTTCTACTGAATTTGACGGTCCGCGGACATGTTCGGGCAACAGTACCAGCACCTAAAAACTCTGGGGGGGGGGGTATGTGTAATTGTTATATCATAACATAGGAACATTTAACAAATTCACAAAGCAGCACACATACAAAGTATATGTACTAATACTTAAGAAATGTAACCCATATATGTAACACACTGATCATTCATTTATGTTCTAAAATGGAATATACCAAAAGAAGATAAAGTGGCTTCCAACATAATTACCTCACAGACACTCCACAACTAACAGCAAGACCAGACGTATAGACTACTGATTAGATATTTTACCAGAAATAGTAAGTGCACTTCATTTTACTCATATATCTATAAACTTTCTATATTAGAAAAAAAAACATTACTTTTTTGTTTTCTCACAGAAATGTGTAGTGCTCTGGACTGGCTAGAGAACCATTTCCCACGAGACGAAATGTTAGAAGATAGTCCACCTAATGGTACACACTTTACTATATAAACCAATTAATAAATATTATTTTGTATACATTCAACATATACATTTATTTTTTTTACAGACCCTACAAAAATTGCAACTTCCAAAGAAAAAGAAGCGGTGGATAACACTCTTGAACACATTACCCACAAAATGGACCAACTTATGGCAAATTTTACGGATTTAAAGAACTTTGTGGAAGATCACCTAAAACCACCAACAACATACCATTGTCCCATCTGTACCTGTCCCCCTCACCATATCCCATTGATTTAACCCCAAACTCTCTCCATGAACCACAGCGTTTTGATGAGATTTCCATCCCTTCTTCACCTGATCCCACTTATATTGAAAACCCTAATTCTCCTGTTTTTGTTTCCGTTTCTGCCCCACCTTCTCAGTCATAAATTGTTCATATATGTTAAATAAAGTTACTTGTTTATATTGTGTTGTAATTACTTTCAGTTCTTTGTGGTAAAACCAATTTAGGTGTCCATGGACAGCGTGATTGTTCGGAAATGTTCGTAAATAAATGAAAATGTAAGTGTCCTGAGGACACTATATCTGTCCGTAATGTTCTCATGCAAGTTGAAAATGTTCTAAGAACACTCGTAGTGTCCTGAAATGTTTGTAAATAAACGTAAATGGAGGTGTCCTTAAGAACACTATGCCTGTTCGTAGTGTTCGCTAGCAAGTTGAAACTGGTTTAAGAACACTCGTGGTGTCCTGAATTGTTCGTAAATAAACGAAAATGGAGGTGTGCTTGAGACGTTATGTCTGTCCGTATTGTGCACAAGTAAATGAAACTGTGCTAAGAACAAACGGCTGTCCGTAACTGTTAGTTTTACGTGTGACGCACTTTTAATTAGTTCAGGACCCGAACACTGTCTGTAGAACATCAATACGCATGCGCAAAACAATGTCCGTACATTGGGTGTCCTGCGGACGGCTGCTACCTTAGCGAACATGCTCATGAAACAATCATGTGACCGCGCCCACGCTGATTGCGTGTTCTGAATGCGGACACTGTTCATGTCCCCGAACACTTTAAAAGTACATTTCCAAGTAATCCACAATATTTCTCATTAAAAACTCAACATACCACAAATCCCACATACTAATCCTAAGTTTCCACATAGTTTTTGTGACTTTTTGAACCTTTTTTGGTGTTCGATCTGTCTTGCGGACAGCGCGCATGTCCGCGAACCGCGCACAAGCACCCCTACAAAAGACCACGCCCTAGAGCTCATTCTCATTGTGTTTCTGGCTATTCTACAGAGCACAGAGATTTTTGCTGCAACCTGCACATTTCCATCTTCAACCTGATGGCTTCTGTGGCTCCACTGCTGCCACCTGGTGCTGTATCTGCCTCAGCACCACCCCCACCCCCTCCACCACCACCACCTTCCCAAGGGCCTGAAGAGGGGAACAGGAGTGAGGATACAGAGGAGGAAGAAGAGGATGACGAGAATGAGGTAGATGAAAACCCTACTACCCGCCCTCGGCGTGATTCTTGGGTGTGGCGGTTGTTTACCGTTCATGGGAATGGTCCTAAGGCTCGTGTGAACCGTGTCACCTGCAATGAGTGCAAAATGGTACTCAGTCGCGGGAGGCATGGTTCGTATAGCTTTGGGACTATGACCATGAAGCGACACCTGAACTCATTCCACACTGGGGCCATTCGCAAGGTTGTACCTTGTGAAGAGCGTAGTAGGTTGATTGCCTCTACTTCATCCTCCGTTTCTGATCCTGTCACCACAAGGAACACCTCTCTGGGACAGCGTCTTCCTCGAGCTGCCTCACAGGCCATCCAGAATTCTGATGAACCTTACCTTTCGAGGGTCACAGTTGTATGTATGCACCGTGACACAGTACTCTGCAGGGGGGGAGGGACTTTGCAGTGCTTATGAGACTATCGTCTCAGAGCAAGAGAAGACCTGCTCACTACCCAAATAAAACCCACTCTACATCTTCCTCTCTCAGCTCGCCCTTTCTTATCCCTGTGGTTGGTGTCCCCCCTTTACCCTCCTTTCCTCTCCTCTCCTAGTGTGTCGTGTGTAAAAAACCAAAAACAATACAAAATAACAAAAATCAAAAAAAAAATTAGGCTCTTTTCAGAGCCGCCTTTCACAGTTAAAAAACAGAAGTAAAGATAATTAACGCAGGGCCCTTTCTATTTCTTGAAGGTCTGCGGACAGATCGCGAACATAAAAAAAATTGGGATGCTACCGTATTGTAACCATTGCATTTTTTTCTGGGAGGAAGTGGTGGCTCTGAAAAGAACCTTTGGGAGGTGTTTGTATGTCAAAAATTATAAATGCTTAACACCTACTTCGAAATGCATGCTGCATTTCTAAAAAAGGTTGCAATGCATTTTGTACCTTTCTCAGAAAAATCTGATTGCCAGCATAGGTAAGATGGACACCATATCTGCAAAAAATGTATGTACCACGAAACATAATATTTTCATTGTGAAAAGAGGACATGCCAACATCTCTTAGGAAGGCACAAACAGCCTTATTGACATTACGCCTTGCTTTCTCCATTTGTGGACCACATGAGAAAGAACGAAGCCACATTTGTCTCTGCGCAATCCGTGAAAAAATTACTTTGGAGTTTGGAAAAATGTCCATGATCTTCTGAAGTCCTTCTTTCATTGCAAATTGCAAAGAAACTCCAAACACATGTCCTAAACTGTTCCTTCCACAATGAATTACAATTATGTCTGGATGTTCCTCTATCTTCAAAGTTGCACAGAGAGGTAGCAAGTCCAGCCACTTCATCCCATGGACTCCATGCCAGTGCACTTCCAAATGTGGGAATCCAAGATCTATAGATACTCCACAGCTTTCTGCATGCACCTTCAACCAATGTATCCACGAGTCTCCCAAAATCCACACAATCTGTTTTTTTTAAAACACTCAGCCATAGCTATCTGTTCTTCTCTCAGCAAAAAGAATATCTGAGAAAACCTCTCCTAGCACAACACACTCACTAAACTTTACTGACCAATCCCTTGCTACATTCAATCTCATTTGCATGCCTCCCCACCCCAAATTCCCCAGATGTAATACGCAGTGTCCTAGAACTACTGCCATGTCTGCGAACATATCGTAACATGGACAGCCCTTCTACCATTTCCACTTCACTCTCTGTGCCATTTCCTCATTGGATGTAGCTAAGAAATGACATGACCATCCACCAATCAAATCCAAGACCTCTACATGTAACTGCATCATCATAGATCAGCACTGCAAATGTACGGTGAATCTCTCGGACTACAAGTCTCATACCATTGGCAAGCACGATCTACGAGAAATACTAGACAAGTCTCCAAGATTTCTACTTGCAGCTTCGTCCATATCCATATGCATGAACACAAACTACAGGTATGCATATTTTCTATACAGTACATGAACACATTTTCTAACCGACTTTTACCTTGTATAATCTGTAAAATGAATCTACGATAATTTTTTCATTCTCCTAAAATGAACTGTGACTTACAAACCTTTATACCGTTTAATTTCTTCGTACACACACACACACGCAAATAATGTTAAACTAACATTTTTGAAATAAAATATATAGACTACATATGATCAAACAAAATTACATGCACACTCCATCATCAAATCTCAAAGAATAATATTTGTACAAACACATACTTGGTTTTAATTTTTTTAGTTTATATAATTACTTACATTTATATAGGACAAGCAGGCTATGACATTGACTCCCTCTTACGTGGAAAAGCAGGCTATCACATGGACTCACTATTACATGGAAAAGCTTAGTTACAGGAATAGTGGTATAAAGTGGTACATTATGATTTTCAGAAGCCATAGTAAAGATATTTTTTTTCCTACAGTTAGTCATAAGATAGTTTTAATGGTTTTGAGGAAGGCGCTGAGCATTTCAATTTAAAAAATCTATGTCTAAATTAAAAACAGTGCTATATACAAACCAAATACTAATTTCTTTCTTTTACAATTGAGGTAAAGACCATTCTCCAGAAAAGAAGCAGCCGAATTTGAAGTACAAAGAACAACTAAGAAGTAAACTGCTCATTTTAGAAAAAAAGTAAGTAAAATGTTACCATAATATTTGAATTATTACTCAAACACACTGGAAGGTTAATTCATGCTATTTCTGTGCCTGAAAATAGAGATTCTGCACCATTCTGACCAAAAATCCCCCCGTCTTAAACAGTGATGTACTGGCAGAATGGCCCACAACTTCCTATTTTTCGACACACAAATTACCCAACTCAGCCGGTAGAATTTAGCTGTTGTAGAACAAACAACTGTTTTAATTGTATAGCTTTAGATATACTATTTATACTTCTCCAAACCACTGGCTTACTTTTTTCTGTCATCTGAACCCCAGTTTAGTAACACATTAATTCAAGAATACCCATCCCTAGTAGTTGTACTTCACAAAGCACAATCACACACCATTACATACATCTTTATCATCTTACTCAAACACTCATGCACACAACACACATGCATTCCAGAACACCCCAACCCATACCTTCTCTATTTTTTTCAACAGACCCTAAAGAATGCCTAACAAAAAGCAACTCCGTAGAAAGGAACGCAGAAGTATAGCAAATTAAAAGAAAACTCTCCAACATAAACATCCATCTATAGCAGAATTTGTAAAAAAAAAGTTGAAACACAACAGCTAATACAGTCATGTAGTGAAACAGAAGACGTTTCTAGTACAAAAATTTTGCCTCCTCTATCAAAAAGTAAAACAAACCAAAAAACAATTAACAGAAAATCAACTATCACTACAAATAAAACTTCTTCTATAAATCTTGATGTATTACAAAGTAAACATACCAAGAAAAGTATTTTAGCCAAAATGTTCCATCACAAAGTCCTTCAAAATCTTATGAAAACAGGAGAGAAACCAGGTTCAACACTTCAAACCTATCGTAGAAAAGTAATCTTAGAAGCGTTGATAGACAGTGCAATTCTTCTCAAAAGAAAGTTATTTATTTTAGTGTTAAACAGAAAAAAACCACTAACAAAACTAATAACTAAATTACAAAAAAGACTTCTCAATAAACAAAATCTCAACAGAAATAACTTCCTAAATATCTGTGGAGGTGAATGGAGTCACACTACATGCACAGAACCATACTTTAATGAAAAAGCGTAGAAACAAAAGCAAACAAATACAATTGCCATACATAGCAGTGGTCGAGGTTATGAAAAAGTTAATAATACCATAATGGAACAAGAAGTACTCCTTCCAAAAATATGCCCTGAAAACGTAGATTTTCCCATCCATTGAAAAGCAAAGACAAAATCAAAATTAAACTACTGCAAAATATGGATGCTTGTCCAGTACGCAAGTACACAGGACTACAAAGACATTCATTGGCCTGCATTACAGGACCTACTTGCAAAACAACCTTCCATGATATTAAAAGGATATCGACACATCATTCAAGTATAAGAAATCTAGTTTATAAACTGTACTATGCTAAAAGTCCTGCTTTAGCACTAGCCAATTTAAATAACATTCTTGTACATGGTACAGCAAAAGACCTACTAAAAGAAATCGACTAAATCCAGACTAAATATTTTGGAAATGAAACCCACTTACAAGATGAATTAGCTGTAAACCAACTTCGTAACAATTCTGCACATGGCAACCTTTCACTACACACATACAAAAAAGAAATACTAAAATTTGAAAGTACTTCTGCTGAAGTACCAAACCACGTGTGTGTATGTTGCCGCAGAACTTTTTATAAAAGTAACACAAAAACTGTAGACCTATCATACAAAATAGAAGACAATGAAGAATCTAAATGGTTTGAATTAGCTCTCTACCTTATAGCAGAAAACAAATACGAAATAACTGACCCCATAATACTTTGCAGTTACTGCACTACAAAACTTGACAACAACCAAACTCCTTCACGTGCTATCAAAAAAACCTTGGAATTATATCCACTACCAAAACCCCTTCAACAACTTAATTTATATGAGAGCATCATAATTCAAACAGTGCACCCATTTCAAGCAATAATACGCCTTCAACCAAAAACTGCAAAATTACCTCCCTCTGAATTAGTGAAAGGTATTCGTGGACAAGTAGTGTATTTACCATTAGATCTAAAGGAAAATGTGCACACTCTAGGAGTGCAACGTCCAATGCAACAATCTTTAATTATCTTGGTAAATGGAGTACCTACAAAAGACAAAAGAATTTGGCAACAACTGGTAGATTTACATAAAGTTAGAGAAGCCCTGCAATATCTTAAAGAGAATAATGAATATTACAAAGAAATTAATATTGAAGAAAACTTGAAAGATACAACTGAAATAATTCAAGAGACACAGCAGATCCTGCTACAATATCAAACATTTTAAACCATTATACAATTCATCCATTGCACTCTAATGACACCATAGAAGATGCATTGGAAACATACCAAATGCGTCAAACAAAAGGATCACCATTCAGCATATGGGAAAAAAGTATAGAAGCACATGCTTTTCCTCTATTCTTTCCAACTGGCAAAGGAGGAAGATACGATGATAGACCTATTCAAATTTCAGCATCAGAATATCGCTCATTACGAATGTATTCCGAAGATCCCAGATTTCGACAAAATGTGGAATACATATTCCACCTACTCTTTGAAAGTGAACTAGCAACTTTATGTTACAGAGTTGCACACATATTAAAATCAGGATCACACTTTCAAAATATGACAGCTACACAATTATTACAAAACGTTCAACAAAAAGATGAGGTTTTACAAGTAAATCTTACAAATCTATTAGCAAATATGCGTGGTACTAAAGAGTACTGGTTTCAACGTCATGGAGATGTACGTTGTATGATCAGAAACCTTGGCCCTCCCACTTGGTTTGTTGCATTAAGTTGTGCAGAATATGCATGGGAAGATTTACATGCTTTCCTACGCATATCAAACGAAAACAAAACAAACATAGATATACTAACACCTGGAGAACTTTGTTCTCAGGATCCTGTTAATGTTTCAAGATATTTTCACCATCGCTTCATTGCTATGCTACATTTTATTTGTAATAAAACTGTTCCTCCCCTTGGAGAAGTGCAACACTTCTTTTGGAGAAAAGAATACCAAGCCAGAGGAGCACCACATGTCCACATGCTTTTATGGATTAAAGATGCTCCTAAATTTGGTCAAGACAGTGATGCCACTGTTTTACAGTTTATTGAAAAATATGTCACTTGTGAAATTCCATCAGAATCCACAAGTAGTGATCTTCATGCAAAGATTTTACAATTCCAAAGACACAAATGTGGCAAATATTGTCGTCGCAAATACAAAAACAAAGGGAAATATTACACCAAATGCCGATTTGGTTTCCCTAGACCAGTTACAAATACAGGTCAAGTGAACAACCTCATGTCTTCAATTAGACATAGTGTTAAAGGTAAGTCACCGAAAAATACATATTGCATAAAAAGAAAAGAAGAAGAAAAATATATCAATGATTACAATGCAATCATTGCCCACTTATGGAATGCAAACATAGATGTGCAGTACATTGCAGACAATTCTACTGCAGTTGCACGATATGTCACAGCATACTTAACCAATTCAGAAAAGACAGAGCTCCAAGACCTCTGGAATGACCCGGCATCAGATAAAACAGTGTCTCAGAAATTATACAGCTTGGGCATAAAAATGTTGTCCCATAGAGAATGTGGATCCTATGAAGCAGCTGATCGATTAACTGGTACTGCATTTTATGGTAAATCTGCAAATATAGTATGGCTAAGTCTTGGTCCAGCTAAATCTAGAAAAAGAGTTCTAAAATCATACGAAGATATAGAAACAATAGCCAAACATGATCCCAACAGCTAAGACATTTTAAAAAAACAACTTATTGGACACAGACTACCCAAACAGAAGTACCACTTTGGAAACCATGTGTCTATACCACATAGCCCAAAACTACACATACAAAAATAATATAAAACCTGATGAACAAAACCGTAAATACAAAGTGACAAACTGTGAAGGCAGCTTAGTAAAACTCACCAAACCAAATTTAATTAATCATATCAAATTGTCATTAAAGACTCGTCAACATAAAGAAGTATATTACCTGTCCCTGCTACAACTCTTTAAACCATGGAGAAAAGAAGAAGAAATACTAGATAACTATGACTCATATGAAGACGCTTTCAAAGCAAATGAAAGCAGTATAACTGATGTAAACTTTGCACAGTACAAAACAATGTTGCACAATGAACAGCAACACGAAGAAGAACTCCAGGCCCAACTAGATAAGGACACTCCTGACAGTAGTCAACCTTCTGTCACAGGAAGCCAAGAACCACTGGGAGACCCACTAATAACAAATGAGAATTAGCTATGATAGAAGTAGAAAACACCATGTGTCAGTATAAAGATAAAGAAGACTTAACTATACTACAATCAAAGCTAAACAATGAGCAACGTAGCATTTTTCAAGAAGTAACAAAAGAAATTGCACATGGTGTACAACATGAAAACAAAGAATGCACCTGTCAAAATTACAAACCTATACTATTGTATGTCAGTGGTGAAGCTGGTTCTGGCAAAACATTCCTAATCAAAATCAAGTTCCTTCAACAATTGACAAACGACAAACTGTCAGCTGTTGTCACTGCCCCCACAGGTTAAGCTGCCTACAACATAGGTGGTGTCACTTTACACCGATTAGTACTCCTGCCAGTAGAACACCAAAACAAATTAGATTATTACAAACTTTCTGCAGAAGCTGCAATGGAACTACGCAGAGTATTGAAACAAATGAAAATGCTACTAATGGATGAAGTGAGCATGGTTTCCAACCTAATGTTGGCTTTGATTCACCTCAGATTACAAGAAGTACTCAAAACAAACTATGAAGAGCTCTTTGCAGGAAAACACATTATTGTTTTCGGAGATCTTCTTCAATTGACACTAGTAAAAGGTGGGCCTATTTTTAAAACATTAGGACACAAACTCTGCCATAAAACTGTTGGCAGCATAGGAAATGTCAACCATTGGCAACATTTCCAATACAGAGAATTAACAGAAAACATGTGCCAATCTGCAGATCTCACTTATGCCAACATCTTAAAAAGTATCAGAGTTGGTATACTTTCTAAAGAAGCAGCAGCAATATTGAAAACCCGGCACATTCATGCACTTTATGGCGATAATGCATGTGCTACAGATGTTATGGAACAATTAGCCCACAAAAATGTCAATTGTATGGCCTTAATGCCAACTCTTGCAAGCTGTTTCAAATTCAATGAAATAATGTTAAGTAAAGAAATGCAACCAATAATGGAAATTAGCGCCACAGACAAACTAGATGTACATGGAATGACACTACCCATGTGTGACCAAGCCACAATAAGACTAAATAGTTTAGAAAAATCAATCTCAAACAGAGCAGGCTTGGAAAAGATATTAAAACCATCCTTAAATTGCAGAGTAATGCTGAAACGTAACCTTGACGTAGACCAAGGACTAGTTAATGGAGCACTGGGTACAGTTGTTGGCTTTCAAACATACTCATGTCACAACAAAATTCAGTTTGTCAATATTCTCTTTGACAAACTTTTAGAAGTAAAAAGAATAGGACGCTCAACAGCTCGATTCCTTCTCTTCAAAGACATGTATGTACGCAGAGAACAATTTTCTCTAACTCTTGCATACGCAGTCACCATTCATAAATCACAAGGTCTTACCCTAGACAAAGCAATGATAGACATTGGTAACACAGTCTTTAAAGAAGGCATGAGCTACGTAGCACTATCACGCTTACGTACACTTGACGGTCTATTTCTAATCAACTTTGATGCAAGTAAAATAAACGCTGATATTCCTTGCATTTTAGAACACAATAGACTTTATTCACTATACACTCCCCATCTAAACACATATTCTGTTCCACAAAAAGTAAAACATTATTTAAGAAAAATAAATCAAACAGAAAAGCAACAGGATGTCACTGCAAATCCTCCAAAGAGAGTAAAAGAAAGTAATAATTCATAAAGTGCCAAAAGCAAAAAAGAATCAATTAGGGAAAGTAAACCAGGTACTTCTTCAAAGAAGGAAGACAAACTCCAAAAAAAGCAGTCAGATACAGAACTACCTGGTCCATTTAAACTCTCAAATATAGTTGGTGTAAGTTGCTACGCAAATGTAGCAATGAATATTCTATTTCAATTACCACCAATTGTTGAGAACATTTACTTACACGGTACAGACCCATTGTGTTTGCAAATGTTAGTACTTCACAGAAACGCAGCAAACAATCCTGACAACACGTATAGTTTTAATGGAATAAGACAACAATTGGACTACTGTACTGGAATGGTGAAATTCACTATAAACTCACAAGAAGATCCACAAGAATTTCTAATGTACTTACTATTAGTACTGGAAAACAAAAACATACCTATAAATGAAATCTTCCAGATTTCATACATGTGGAAACATACATGCACTCTCTGCAACAATGTGACACAAGAACAAATCCCCAATGAACGCTTTGTGTATATATCAATACCTAATTATGAATCCGTTCCATTTCAGCAACTTGTACAAAATGCAAACCACGGTAGATTATGTTCGACCTGCAATTCAGATAATCGCTCCATGTTAGTAATACAAACACATAGTAAATACGTAAAACTAATGCTTCTATGTTACAATGCAGATGGTACCAAAATGAACTGCAAGCTGACTGGATTCACACATGGTCAAATATCACTTGGTAGGAAAACCTTCACAACAATAGGTATAATCTACCACGCAGGAGCCACAACCAACTCAGGGCACTACACTGCATATATAAAAAAAGAAATGTGGATGGTTTGAATGTAATGATAGTACCGTTACTCTAAAGCAGAGATTACCAGCAAATCTTACAAACGCTTATTTTTTTTTTATTTTTTTATTTTTTTTTATTTGAACTTTACTCAGTAAAGGCTGAGTTTTGTCAAAAACCTTCTCGATCTTGCACACCATAAAGGAAGGTGACCAACGAAAGGTCGCACAGCAAAATACCTCCCCTATGAGGGGCAAACCAGGCCACGGTCCGACTCCTAAGCCCTGTCCGAGAAGCTAAAAAGCCTCATTCAACAGGATCAAAGACCGTCACCGAAGGACTTTCAGTCCGAAGACTGTTGATTTGTTCAAATACTAGGTCGATGAGTTTGGCCAGAGCCAGGGTCCATCTTGTCTTCTCGCCCGATATTAGTCTATTCCAGAGTTCCTCTGCTTGGAAAATCCACATATTTTCGGCCAGGCAGGGGAGGTATAGCTTTCTGTTTTCCGTTGTGTTGGGACACTCGACCACGAGGTGCTTTAAAGTCTCAGTAGCAAACTCGTTTTTACATAAACGGCAGCGGCTTTCGGCTCCAGTTCTTCTTACAATTATGATCTCTGTCGTAGGGAGGAGGTTGAGTCTCGCTCTCATGACGGAAATTCTCAGCTTCTTATTTGGAAACTTTACGCAGTACTGGAGAGGTTTTTTCCCCTTGTTGAAAGTGGGTGGGAGATGTTTCAGGAGTTTATTCTCCACCGCTTTTTCTGTTGTCAAAATCCAGTCCATGTCTTCCGTCTTTTTTTTAATTCTTTCTGGATTTTCTTTTAGCTCTTTCTCGGTACATTCAACTTTGCTCAGATCATTTTTTCTCGCTTCCACCCATTTATTCAAAGCCATACATTTGCCTAAATCAATTTCTTCACGTATGGTATTATAAATGGGTAGGGTGTCTGACATGATGATTCGTCTGTAGAGGCGCATGGCACTTTGATCCACTGTCGATGCTAATGATATGAGCCACAACTCTCTCCTTATCGCTGGCATAGCGGTAGATTTGGGTAGGCCTAAGACCATTTTCCAGAGGTGGCCTTCGATTTTTCTCCAGATGTTGCGCTGGAGATATAGCGCACACTCTGTTCCATAGGTCAGGGCCGGAACAACTTTAGCGTTATAGAAAGTTATTGCCGGGATCAGGGAGAATTTGCCATATTTGCGATCCACTGCTCTGGTTTGAGTAGTCAGTCTTTTCACTTTTTCCCACAGTTGGTCAACAAGACTCTTTTCCACACCTGAACTGTCTAATTGAATCCCCAGATATTTAAAGCTGGTTACGATTTCAATTTTTGACTCGTCCAAGAAGATCTTTAGATTTTTCGTCTTTTTGCAGGGGACTTTCTCGAGCACAATGACCTTAGTCTTCGATTTGATGAGTTCCAGCTTATTTTCCAGGATATAGGCCTCCAAATTACAGAGTTTTCTTTGCAGGCCCACCTTCGTCTGGTCGATCATAATGATGTCATCTGCGTAGAGTAACCGTGGGATCTCAGTTTTCTCGATTTTGGGGGGAAAGGATCGAATTTTTTCTTCGGAGAGTTGATAGTCGCCCAAGAAAGCTGTAAACAGTACCGGTGCCAATGAGCACCCCTGCTTTACTCCTCGTTTAATATTTATCTCCTCTGAGAGCATGCCCTGATTATTGAGTTTAACTCTTATTTTGGTGTTCGAGTGGAGTGCTTTTATTGGCTCCAATATTTTTGCCGGGCAGTTCCAATCTTGTAACTTCGTCCACAGGCTTTTTCTGTCGATCTTATCAAACGCCTTTGAGAGGTCCACGAATGCCAAATATACTTTAGGCGCGCCCTCTTTGACTTTAGCTTTCATGATATTAAGTATGAGGAGGTTGATTGATGTACACCCATTTTTCTGGAAGCCAGTTTGAAGTTGATCTTTGGCCTGGCTGGCTTTTTCCCATACTCGAAAATGGTCGAGGAGGAGGGTAGCATAGATTTTACCCAGAATGTCCAAAAGGGCGATAGGTCTATAGCTCGCCGGTTCTTGTCTCAGTCCCTTTTCATAAATCGGGACGATTACTGCTTTCTGCCCTGATTCCGGCACCATGTTGGTTCTGCCACATTCCGAATAGATAGTACTGATCATTTCAGCCCATTTTTGTGGGAACATTTTCAGGTTCGTGTTGGTGAGTCCATCAGGGCCCGGTGCTCTGGAAGTTTTCAGGTTCCGTATGGCTGTTTCAATATCCATAGTATTAGACAGATCGACCCACGTTATCACTTGATTTTGCTTTACCCCTTGGATATCACTGGTGGGGCCGTCGAATTCAGCAGTGAAATATTGGATCCAGTTTTCTTCCCATGAGGCGGACTGGGGCCTGTTCATCTCTTTTATCAAACCCCAAAAGTCACTTGATTTTTTTGTGTGAAGTTTTTGTATCATCGCCTCGGCATCATTTTGGTATAGAGTAGCTTTGTGATGTTTATGCCAATTTTTGTAGCCTATATTTTCCTTGCGCCAATTTTCCCAATTAAGCTCATCGTTGGATTTCTTAGCTTTTCTTCGCAAACGACGGACAATTTTTCTTTTTTCTACCACCGTCTTGTCAGACATATGGTTGTTCTGGGACGTGTTCTTCGCTTTCCCTGCTCCTTTGACCTGGAAAGCTAGCAATAACGGTAGGTAGTTTGGTCTTTCTTTCTTGTCGGTCCAAGCCTGATCTTTTACTCTCATCTCCCAGGTATTTCTAATTTTCTCAATGTCTCGTTCGGTTAACCGTCGGCGAGTCTGTTGCTGGTTTACCTCTATCGTCCAATCGTAAGTTTTGGATATCCTAGTAGTGTTACTCCATGAACAGCAAAGAAGGTTGTGATCACTATGGGTGTTTTTTTTTACCTCAAAACCTGACAGTTCCTGGATGAAGCCATTGGAGATAAAGATGTAATCCAAAGTTGCTTTGGATTCATTGCGTTCCCATGTCGGACAGTTAATTTGATTGGGGAATAACATCGCCACATTTTGGACATTTCTTTTACTCATAACTTCGTTCAAAGCTTTGCCTCTTTCGATGGCAGAATCCAGGTCTCCCCAATGCACCCTCTGAATGGAATCCCAGACCTTGGTACATTTGGCGTTCATGTCACCGCAAATGATGAGCTCGATTTTATCGAATTCTGTATACAGCTGGTCAATTGTTTCGGCGATGTTGTTGCCGAATATTTTAATGTTCTTAAAACCAAAATTTTATAACTAAACTGTACTTAAACCTTAAGTGCACTTGTAGTAAAACAATTATAAACTGTCACAATATTCTAAAAGCTATCTAACTGCCCAAAGATGCTACAACAACTAATCAGATAAATTAATACCACTCAAATAGAGCAAAAAATAGACAGTTAGAATACGCCAATTGGTATCTAACTGTCCCAAACTTTACAAATATCCAAATAAGAGCAAGAAATAGACAGTTAGAATACGCCAATTGCTATCTAACTGTCCCAAAATTTTGAAATATCCAAATAGATAAAGCAATACCACGTAATTATATCAAAAAATAAACAGTTAGAATACGCCTACTGGTATCTAACTGCTCCAAAATTTTACAATATCCAAACAAATACCTAATATCTTACTGCTCCCAAAAACTGGAACAATCCAATGTATAAAGCATTAGCCAGAAACAAGTAAACACTGAAAACAAACAAACAAATAAACTGTAGCAGAACAGAAAAAGGTTTTTTTTTTAATCCAACATGGATTTTTTTTCTCCCACAGACCCAATGATTTTAGCAATAAACACAGAAACTGAGCAAATTGCACAGTACTCTGGTTTGTCATCTACTAAATATGAGGGTAAAAAAAAAAAAAAAATTGTGATTGTACAATGTAATAAGTCTTTATAAAATACTCATACTAACATGCTATTTTCTTTTATCACAGAAATCAACAAGAAAAACATGGACTCCCGTTACTAAACCAAATAGTAAGTACAACCATCGCAGCATATCACACCCATACTGGCTTATAACATTGTTCCTTATAGATTTGTTTTTGACCCAAAGTTATAAGCCACTATGAGTGTGATATGCTGTGGTGCTTGTGGCCAGGGCATAGACTATTGGGTGCATGGCATATGAGTGTGATATGCTGCGGTGGTTGTGGCCAGGGCATAGAGTCTTGGGTGCATGGCCAAATAGCCATGCACCCAACATTCTATACCCTGGCTGCAACCACCGCAGCATATCACACCCATAGATTCAAGCATTTCAGCCATTTTAATGTCCGCGGACACAAGGAAGTTCCTAGAACACATTCAACTTGCCAGAGGACGATACGGACAGCGTCATCAGGACACCCCCATTTTCTTTATGTACGAACATTTCAGGACACCGCGAGTGTTCTTAGAACACTTTCAGCTTGACAATGAACAATACAGACAACGTCTTCAGGACACCCGCTGCGAACATTCCAGGACCCCACGCACCTTCTTAGAACACTTGCCACCAAATCCATTCTGTTTATTTACGAACATTTCAGAACAGCCGGTTTGTCCGCAGACAAATCGAACACAACAAAAGCGTCTAGCACATTAAAAAAAATACAACATTGCACCTATCTCATACTCCCCCACCCTCCCCAAACACTCTTACACACCAACACACTCCACTAAATACAATTTTGAAACCAAGTTTCACCTCGCTGTCCACAGTCGTCCGCGAATGCAAGATGGCCGGCGCCACCAAAAATCTGACGCACTCCACGCCCCACGCCGTACAATTAGCGAACACGTCGGGTGTCCGCGGACATCGCACAAGCCGCTCGGCCAATCAGGGCACTGTCCGCGGAGCGAACAGGGAAGTCCGTCCGCGAAGCGAACGGAGATATCACTAATTGTTTTGCCTTACATTTTGGTCATTTAAAAAAAAACTACTGGACGGATTTACACCAAATTTGCAAAAACACGCTTTTGGGACCAAGCCCCCACTCCTGCCACAAATTTGGTGTAAATCCGTCCAGCGGTTTGGGCTGTAGGCGTGCGCAAAGTTTTTTCCCATTATGTCTATGGGAAAAAACAAACGTTTTGGGACCCCCCCTATAACTTTGCCCCCCCTGGACCAAACCTCCAAACTATGCAAAAAAATCCAGAGTGGGCCATATACTTTTTTTGCAAAGTTTGGTGAGGATTCGTCCAGAGGGAGCGAAGTTATAATCCACCCAAAAAATGTTCTTCCTATGGAAACACCAACTTAACCATAACTACATGGACGCTATCGCGTCCATGTAATATATATATATACGGTCTGTGACCCTTTAAATTCGGTCAATCGTTCATTCGAACAATTGTAAACAAACAATTTGGGTAATACCTTACAGACACTACCTCTAAAGGGTGCATCCTTGTGTTTCAGAAATAATGTTATGAGGAAGGTTGGAGAGAATCCCCAGTGTCGCTGAATGTTTGAAGTACCAGGCATGAAGGAAGGGACAGGCGTCCTAATGGATCATTATTGGGTTTGTGGGTCCAGAGCCTACATGAAGCTGCCCAACGATTGGGGAGTAATGTGTTCCTTGGTATAGATCCATGTTCCAGCGTTAGTGATTCCACCAAGTGACCTGAACATTGGTGAATTTCATAAAGCGGATGCCCATTTAAAAAAGGGAAGATCACTTTAATTCCTCAATTGAACAAAGAGGGATAATAATTTCTCAGCCAAATCAATAGAAGCCTTTGATGCTATTCCGTATGAGCATAGACTATTCAGTGAAACTGCTTCAATCTTCACGACTATCTTTATGCCTGGGATCCAGATGATGGCCAATGCGAAGTGGTTGCAAATCACTCGCTGGGAGCTACTGCAGATGATGAACACCACCATAAAGGGATTCAATGCTATCAGAGAAGAATTGAGGGCTATACGACTGATGACCCTCCAGAACAGATATGTCCTTGATATGATTACAGCAATGGATGGAGGAGTTTGCGCCAAAATTGGGCCCTCATGTTGCACATTCACACCTTCTCATGATGACGACAATGGGGCCTTGACAGAGGCTAACACGTTGCTGACAAGCCTGAACAACAAAATGGAAGATGAGACAGAAGATATTGCAGATGACAGTTGTTTTGCATCTATTTTCTCATGGATTCTATGTGATCAGGATAATAATTGCACAGTGCATGAAGACAGCCAAGAAAGCAGTAGGAATGTAGATAATGATTGATGTTGAATCAGGATTTGGACCCAAGGAGTTGGCTTATGAAGAAATCAGAGAATGCATAAAGGCCAGCATCATAGCACCTGAAGGAATTAAGTTCCTATATCCAAAGAACCATAAGGAGTATGCGGGACAATGGATCTATTGTAACCCAGATGGACAGTGCAGTTACATGACCTGGAGTGTTGATGATCATGCAAAAAAAAGCTGTATTCCTCTAAGGAGTGATGAAAATATGGAGCCCAGATTAAGCACTTCTTCAAGAGAAAATTCCAAGATGCGGAGACCAACGAAGGTGTGTTTGATGGATCAACCAGAGGGGGGAGTATAGAGGAGCAGCTAAATGCCTCTGCAGGAAGTCCCGCCTCCCTACTACCTGTATGTTGGAAGCCAGAAATCGTGCCATGCATAACACCAGTGATTGTGCCTACTGCGCCGATAGCCTTTGAGAAAAGGTATCCACTAAGAAAACCCTATCTGATGTATCCCCGAAGAGATGATAATCTTTTGGAAGTACTCCCCGAAGGGATATGAAAAGGAGAGAAAAGAGAGGCTGTTGATGCACTGAGAAGAGTGGCTAAAGAAGAGGATGAATAAACTTTATGGAATCTGATGATGAAATAAAGAATCGAGTAACTTTCACGTGCGGAATGAAGATTGCACGTGTGAAGAGCACTGCAGAAAATACAAGCCGTTTAATAACTGTACAGATGCAGCAACGCAAGTAGACTAACTAATCATAAAGGCTGGCTATACGTAGTGAATAGATTGCAGGCAATACCGCCATTATATAGAAGACGGACATCGATGTCACAACTAATAAGCTCAAGTACACGGAGAAAGAAGGACAAGACCTGAAGCTGTGTCACAGCAAGAAAAGCACCTAAGAATCATGGAAGAACCAAGAAGGGCTGGCTGGCCCTGTGTCAAGGGCTGGGGCAGCAAAGAACTGGTTATCTATTCTCAGAGATAGTAAAATGTGAGACGCAAAACCGTTCCTTGTTAAGTTGCAAAGAGAGAACACCATGAGTGCCAAGTTTATTAATTCAAGACAATTAAATGCTGAAAATCAAGCTGAAGTATGGTCTCCTGTCACGTGAGTCGAGGATGGAAATAGAAATGGGCATGCAGACCAGAAAATTGATAAGAATGTGCTCACACTCCCTTTTATTCCCAAGAGAAGGGAAACTACTGAAGGCCGAGTTCAAAGGCAACGTTTGTGGCAGAGAACATGAGTGGTGAAGGATATAGGGCTAATTTAGAGGGGAGACACGGTCTGTCCACCTCCCAGCACCTGGGGTCTGAGCGTATGCGCTGCTAGTGAATCGAATGTTCCAGAAGGGTACGAGAGTACCAACCAGTTGTAAAGGGCCATATAACGAAGGGCCTTATATTTTGAGAGCCAATAACTGTGTACTTAATAACTGTTGAGGATGACTTGCACTAGAGGCAGGCTTAAGTTGTCCACCTGATAGTAGATCAAAACCCGATGCCTTATAGAAAGTATACTTACATGTTACCTTTAGTCCAATCCCAACTCCCCGTAGCTTTTTCCTATTTTCCACGTAGTATGACGTCACTTATAACAAAATGTTAGTATAAAGCTATGTTTTTTATGTGAAATGCTTGAGAGAACTTAAGCGCACGTCCATTGATGTCCGTTGTAACTCCCTGTTTTAGACAATTGATATTAAAACAGTCGGAGGAGACTTTTGCCAAACATCCTGAGTCTGTCTTATTATTTGGTGTATGAGTTACTCTGCATCCCATCCATGTATGATATGTTACTAATTAATTAAGGACCTTATGTTCACCAGGGGTGGACTAGAACTATAAAGTGACCCTGTAAATGTTTTTTCACAGTGACCACAAATTACATAGTGTGAGCAAGCTAAACCCCTCCATGTAGGGTTTGGGGTTCTCCCACAAGAAGCATTGGAACACATGGGTCCAAATAGTGAATTTTAAAGAACCTTTGTCCATATATTACACGGCCCGCGGTAACGGCCGTGTAGCTATGGTGAAGTTGCTAAACTCATAGGAAGAGCACTTTTTCAGCGCCTTATAACTTCGCTTCCCGTGGAGGAATCCTCACCAAATTTTGCACAAAATGTATATGGCCGGCTCTGAATTCTTTCGCCATAGGTGGGCAAGGTTTTGTGCAGGCAGGGATAAGTTATAGGGGGGGTCCCAAAACAGTTTTTTCTCCCATAGACTGAATGGGGAAAAACTTTGCACACGGCTACAGCCCGAATGGCTGGATGGATTTTCACCAAATGTGCAGAAGGAGTGGGGGCTTGGGCCAGAAAGCATGCTTTTGTGTGTTTGGTTTCAATTGGACCAGTATTTGTTTTGCAAAACACTGAAATGCACATCCCAAAAAATTAGTGATATCTGCGTCTGCTCCGTGGACCTATTTCCCTGTTTGCTCCGCGGACCGATGCTCATTAGCCTGCAGTACGCCATGCTGTCGGCTAACAGTGGATGCGGCCGGTGGTTGGCTGGAGGGAAGCGCGATGTGCATCAAAGCTTTTGGGAAACACCGCTATGGTGTATCGGAGGACAGTGTTGTGGTGTGTGTGCCAAGGGTCTACACTACTGTGTGCATGGCTGGGCCTTTTATACGTAGCAGTGTGCGTACTCAAAATAGTCATATCTGGAACCGCTCCGCCGTCCTATTTCCCTGTTCGCAGCACGGTCAAATGTTTGATTGCACTGCTGTATGCGGTGACGGGATGTGTGAACAGTGTTCCATGTCGGCGGCATGTTGTATCAGAAGACAATGCGGCGGCAAAAGGATCTGAAAATTATAGTTTACGGCATCTGGTGGTGGGAAGAAGGGATGCAAAGGGTGTGGGAGTGAGAAGAACATTGCATGATATCTATCAATATAAGAGTAGATGGTAGTGTGACAGTGGTATCCAGTGGCAGGCACATTTGCTGAAGGCGAGTGCATTCCACGACACATGACGATGTAAACATAGCATGTACTATGGTGTGCTGTGTGAGGTAAATTTGTAGCCCCTTGGCTGCATGCCTGCAGCCCTACCACAGAGAATTATGTTTACTGGTTGAAAAGGTAAGTCCACTGGTTGAAAGAAGGTGCCATGTTGTTGCTTATTGTGTCACATTTGGCTGCAGTAAACACAATGTTGGTTGCATGTGTGTGGTGATTGGTACTCCAACCTACAGTTGTCATTGTATGGGTAGAGATGGTGTAGTGAGCAGTTACGCAGTGTGCCCACTGGGTGTATTAACGGAATAGTGTACATATGGAAGAGGTCCCAGTGCAAATGTTTCTTGTATATGCTTGCGTAGTGTCATAGCGCAGATTAGTAAGTGTTGTAATGAAGTATGCACCATTGGTACTATACACGTACTAGAGTGGTGGGAGCAGGCTGAAAGTTGTGAAGATTGTCTTGTTTGGTTGGCATGCTTACAATGGTTTCTAATTGGAGGTGGGTAGCAGTACCGAACACACTGGTATGTTGCTGCATTACGGGGTAAGAGTCGTTGCGTCTCTTCTTTATGGTGTGGCGGTTGGGTGGAAGTGCTGATGCGTATGTTGGCTTTGTGATATTTGGCACATACAAACCCGGTCGTCTGCATGGCTCTGTTATGTTGTGGGGAGTGTGGCCTAGGCCTAGACTGTTGGGTGCATGGCCAGCCTCCACAATGCAGTTGTTACTGTGCATGCCTTTGGAGTTGGTGAGTAGCACACAATGGTGGTGGAACAGCAGAAGTGAGCTACTATGCCTTCATTACAGCCTGCACTCTATAATGCAGCAATGCAGGTGTTACTGTGCATGCATTTTTAGTAGGCGAGTAGCACAACATGGTTGCGCAGGACATTGTGCACTTGGTGAAACAGCAGAAGTGAGCTGCTATGCGTACATTACCATATGGTATACATGATTGCCCCTATTGCACAATAGGGAGCCACATGTCACCATCTGCATTTGCTACGGGTAGGCCCTTATAAGACCCTTCCTTGACAAAGCCTTGTACCACATTGCACCATGAAAGGAAGTCATCAGCATCAGAAAGTTGCAAAATGCAAAATGTACACAGCCACTCACATACTGGTATGCACAGGCAACACAATGTAATTGAGCAATGTATGTACAGATGTGGCCAGGGTAACAGTTGGCAGGCCCATTTGCAGATGAGGCCTGCATTACACATGAAATGAGAAGTAAAATATAGGATGTAATAGGGTGTTCAGTGTGTGATGCGGCCCAGCGGTCAGTGATGGTAGAGCAATGGCAGAAGGGGAGAACAATGGAGAACACATGAAACTTGGAACCTACACTGCAATACGGTGTGTTGCGTGTGCTAAGCCTGTAGACCCGTCCATGAATGGGTGGCCACCTCGCATGTGGTGCTGGGTGTAGGTAAGGCCTACAGTACTGGGTACATGGCCAAGGGCTGTAGGCCGTTGGTTATGCACCCAAGAGCCTATCCCTTGACGACAGCAGCATACCATACTGCAGCAATGTACAGTTGCCTCTGTTTGTCTCTGAGGATGGTGACCTTTGAATAATGGGTGCAGAGAGCATTGCCCCTATTGCACAATAGGGAGCCACATGTCAACATCTGCAATTGCTACGGGTAGGGCCTTTTAAAACCCTTTGAATAATGGGTGCAGAGAGCATTGTACTCTTGGTGGAACAACCACAGTGAGTTGATATGCGTTTGCAAGCACATGCTGTAGGTAATTGCATGTGTTGCACATTAGGCTGTAATTTGCCCACAGCTACAGGTCGAAATGTGTTTTATAAACAGAAGCATGTGTGCCTTTATGTGCAGTGCTGGGATGTTCAGCACCGACTATGTCAGCATTAAGGAGCAAGGTTTGCACTGGGTGCAAGGAAATTGAATGTTTCTGTCCTCCATTGGCAATGCTGTTTTGTTTGCCACTCTGCATGCAGCATTGCATACAATCCTGTAGAACTGTAAGAGAAGCGTTGACGTTCAGTACGTACAAGTGTGAGGGGGAGAAGGGAACAGGAATGCATCGAAAGACATAAAAAACAATAAAATGTGTAAGCAAGCATGCACATAACAAAAACAGGACAAAACATTTTTTAAAAAACATTTATTTTCTGAGACAGTAGTACAGAGCCAACTCCTTATCCTGTTTAACATTTACATTTTCATTTTCCCTGGGTATGATACAATTAATGCTGCTATTAATGCCATTTTTGTGCACTTTATGTAGGAGGGGAGTTAGTGGGGAAAACATTTCGTACCACTGTGGGAAGGAAAGCAAGGAATTCCTGTGTGGATATTACACTGTATGATATGGGTCAATGAGAATGTTGCAAGCATATATCACTATCGTGCCTCTTCATGGTAGGAGATGGGGAAAAAAAACAGTATGCCTCTAAAGACCGTAATGGCCGCTCAGTGGCAGATACCGGGCGCAGAGGTACTTATAACACAATAACACGCATAGTGCAGAAACATTGTTGGTACCTTACATTTAAGGTAGTGGGTGCGCAGGTGGATGAATGTGGATGCACTAAATTTTGCAATCTATTACTGAAATTTGTAGTGGACGTGCTGTTAAGTGACAGTACAATAAAAGGCTGATTTTCTAACGGTACCTATGAAGTGTTATGCAGCACAGACAGTGTTAGATTGTAACGTCTTCAATGGCATTGGTGGACTCGTGTGTGCCCATTTACCCGTACCCAATGAGGTGGTGCTGGACAAAAGGCAGTGGAAAGGGAAGAAGGACTGGTACTGGTTTCCTGGGGTCCGGCACGAGCAGTAATTTGGGAACCGCACGTGCGAGAATTTACGCTTTTTACGTTGTTGTCCAATGAACATAGGAGTTTCAGAATTATCCATTGTAGGTGTGGTTCACTGGAAGGGGCGTTCACACTGCTGTACATTATTCTCTGCGTAGTGAGGCTGGTTGACATGGCGAAACATATTTTGTTGCCTATAGGTGATGCCTTTCTACTACATCTGCATGAGTATGCCGTGGAAAGAAACTTTGATGGGAATTTCGGGTTGGAAGGAGTGGTCGCATCGTGGAACGGTGTGTATGAGCACAGTTTCGCCAACATGGATGCACTTTGCAAAGACGTGGCAAGTTTCGGTAGAGGCGACGTGATCGTCATCCACTACGGCGGCATGCACATGGGTTTCATGTCTTGTTTAGGCTTGCTCCATCGACTAAAGAGGTTGCTAAAGCTAGTGAAGAGGCTTTTTCTCACTGCCAAGGTGATGTTCTCATCAAAAACACCAGGAAGAGTGTGGGCCACTGCTCATGGATGTTGTTCCGAGCCTGACGCAGGAAGGTGTCTCATCAACAGAAGTATGTACACTTTTTTGTCCACTGCTGAGATGTTCTTCTGCAACAATGACCTCATTAGATGTGGAAATGCAGAGTTTTTCCAACCAGATGGCATTTCTTTGTCGCCCATTGGTAATGCTGTTTTGTTTGCCCGTCTACAAGATGTGGTAAAGAATGTCCACACAAGAAAACAGAAAATAAAAAAAATGGAAAATAAGGTCTTCCTCTAGAAGCCTTTAAAATACACAAATTAACAAAGCTCTTTTAAGAGCTGCCCCTTATAACAAACTTCCCCTACCCTGGTTACACATTATGCCCCCACGCTTGTACGCAGCACATCCGGACATTTTCAGTATGGCGCCCATGGAAATTGGACTATGGGGCCATAGGGATTGCGCAATAACATATCTAGGTGGGCTGTGTACGCGGAGGACTATTGTACAGAACTGATACTGTTACATGCAGACCTCTTCAATGTCATTGGTGAAAGCGTGTGGAACTTTTTCACAATACCCAATGACGGCGTGCTGCAAAGCAGAAACTGAAAAGGCAAGAAGAAATGTTTGCGCTTCATTTGGACAAGGCCATCTCTGTACTTGGGTACACGCACATGCATATACTCCCTTTTTCCGGAACTTAACAATGACATTGTGACAATGGGGATGATCGCTGCTGCGGGTGCCACCAAGGCCCATTCATAATTTTCGCAACTACTGTGCGTGCCTAGGCACAGTCAAATGGCTGGTACTATTTGCAGATGCAATGTAGGTCAGCAGATGTGGTGCACCATTACTTGCAGGGCAAACCTATGTGCCACACTCCGCTGCTCGGGAAAGGCGCAAACACATTACAAAGCACTTCTACGGTGCTGTGTAATGGGTGGATTGTTGTGGAGATTTTTTACGCGGAAAGCAGCTGCACACTGTTTGGAAACATGCATGCATGTGCAATTGGACATAGTAATGTGTTTGTAAGCCTGCCCTTACGAAAAAGTACTGTGTACATTGCACAACCCTATACTTTGCCGCTGTCTGAGAGTCCCGCTCCTGTCCCCGAAATTAGTGCCCACGCGCGCCGTCGGTGTAGTCACCTGATCATGTTGGCAATGATGTCGTTACGGAGCTCGAACGGCACATATGGCGACTTTGAGGATGGCGGCTATGGAAATGGGACTGTACAGGCACAGGGATTGCGAAACTACGTTTGTGGCCGCAGCGTGTACGCAGAGGGCTGTTGTAAACCACTAATACTGTGACATGGAGAGCTCTTGAATATTATTGGTGGAAGGGTGTGTTAAGAGTACGCAATGTCGCTGGGCTGCAAAGAAGGCACTGCAAAGGTAATGTTTCAGCTTCATCTGGCCAACGCCGTCGCCATCCTTGGGTAAACGCACGTGCGCATACTCCCTTTTTCTGCAAGCTAACTTTGAAATTGGGACGATGGGGACTGTCGCTGTTGCGGGTGTGGGTGACAGGAAGGGACGTTCATAATTTCTTCCACTACTGTGCGTTTTCAGCCAGAGTGAAATGGTTGGTGGTAGTTGCAGACACACTGTAGGACACCACTTTTAGCCATTCCACCATTGTGAAAAGTGACATACACCCAATTTCTTCTAGACATTGGTTCAAGAGACAATCTTTTACCCCAGCCTACCCAGGCCTGTCACATGCATTTGTGACAGACTGCTCAAGAATATTTAGAGGCCCCTGCAGTTTTTGTGTACCGTGTGCGGTATGACTGATTTTATGCACTTTGCACAGACCCCCACCAGTGTATGTGCATTTTGTGAGGTCCGAGTGACTGTGTACGAAAGTCAGTGATGTCTTATTTGAGCCTTTACACATTCTTTAATTTAGAAGGATGAAGAGGGTGAGAAAAGATGGAAGGAAGGGGTTGGTTGCATGGGGAGAGGTGAAGAGAAGCAGAAAACAAGTGGACCTCCAGAAAAGAGGCCGATGGTGCAGAGGCCCACTTGGAAATCTCCAGAGTTCCCTACAGACCAGTCCACCGTTGCGGAGAGAGCTGAAACAGAACAAAGAGCATCTTCAGTGATACATGACAAGTAGCACAATGTTTCCAAGAAGATAAAGAGCGTTACGGTGTGCAATCTTCCTGCATGACGTGAAGCACCAACACAAGTCCCATGCAGTGCTTAATTTATTTAAAAAATAAGTGCCAGGGCCCAAATATTTTCTAGCACTCCTGTGACACTGCCAGTGGGCAGTTTCCCACCACTGCTGCCACCAGCCATAGTTGCTCCCCACAGTGTTGACTTTTTTGGGGTTACGCTACGGCTGACACCTGCCCATTGTGGTTGATGGATGCACTGACTATCACTGCTTCATAATTAAAGTGAGTCTAAGACAATAAGGGATAGGTCTCAAATATAAGTGCCAGGGCTGAGCCCTGGAAAACACCACCACAAATGAAGCACTGGTCCCATGAATTTGACCACTAAACTGAATCTCTACATGTTTTGGTAACTACTTTGAATATTACAGTATGCAATGCAAAAGTGACAATTAAACCCTCCTCCTCATACCATAAAATAAGTAAGTGCTGCTGTGCCTTGATATGGCTGAGCCAGGCCACCCACGTGTGAACAAGTTGCCACTATCAGCAAGGCATGTTCAGCACTTTGTGTTCTGCCAGACAGAGGTTTGGCATATGAACCACCCTGAGCCATATGAACCACCCTGAGATTTGTTAATGTAAGGTAGGGAAATGAGTGGGCAGCGATTGATAGCCTGCTGTCAGTGTGGGCAATACGCTCCCTTCAGGAGGTTGAAGTCACCTTTTATAGAGGAGCGCAGTCTGCAGAGCACTATGGGGATTGGTGCAAAGTGCAGATGGTCCATCAAGTGGCGTGTTACACCCTCTGCAGTAGGCTCACATGATACAGTGAGGATCAGGAACCCAGTTATGCACCAAATTCCATCTGGAAATTACTAACAAAAAGGACATTGTTACCCTGGTGTGATCCAGATAAGGAAATATTCTGTTTAATAGGTGAAGATGAGAGAGCAAGGAAGCTGCTGCAGCAGTGGTATGCTACCCCCCCAGCGTTACCCTGGTGCACAGTGCACTCCACCTTTGCTCCCGCTGGGCCTGGGCTATGCATGCCATTAATTCAATGTGCCCCCGGCCCGCACTACACAAAGTCGGGACACAGCAGGAGGCGCCAGGCTGCTACTTAGTCGATAAAATGTGAACATGAACACAATGGCAGAAATATGAGGGCACTCACTGGTGACTGGCTGCTTATTTCAATATTGTGAAGTTAGTTACGATGGCGCGATGTGGCAGGGATGGGGGCCACGAGTGGTGCATCACCAGAGACTGCTTTGAACACCAAAACACTGAGCACACAGTAGCAGCGGGCTGTGGGCCAGCAGCCCGCTGATTGAAGTTCCAACTTCAACAATTATACACTCTAACTGACCCCACCCACTTCCCGTGCCAGCGTGGGGATAGTGATGAAGTCACATGGCGTGACGGCAACGTTCTGCCGTCACATATTGATATAAATAAAGAGGGCGGCCCCACGACACGAGCAGTGCACGCCGGTAGCCTGTGACATGAAGATCTGTGTTCATGTGCTTATTTCAGGTACAGGGGGCAAGGCCTTCATACGGGAGTCCCAGGGCAAGGCTGGTTGTAACAGGGATGATGCAAATGCAAAGCAGACGGTATCATTAGCGTGCAGGCTAGAGACACAGAGAGTTTGATGTTAGGTTGGTGGGACCCAGCGGTGCCAGCCTGGGAGGTAGAGAGGCTGGGTACATGTGCTGATGCATTGCCTGCAGCCAGCCAGATGCTCATGTTGCGATATGACATACTGCTGCCTGAGCAGTTTCCATTTCCCTGCCCCCGGGCCGACGCAAACCAGGCTTGCCTGCAGGCCAAAGAGCCACTAGACTACAAAAAATGGGCAAATCCCAGCCCAGAAACAACTCAACTGCCACGTGACTTTTGGACCAGTCCAGGTCCAGGCATGCACACACGAATCAGTCTGAAACCAGCGCCCCAACCTGCCTGCTCGTTCCTGTTGTACAGTACAGTCAGTGCCAGTGACTGGCTGATTCGGGCCTGCAACCTCCCCTGCCCTGGTCCTGGACTCCTGGCTTGACTGTGCCAATGCCGACTCGTGACTCGAGAGGGACAGTGACTGACTCTCAAGCCGGGCACCCGCCTGGCTGCCCCTGCTGTCCTGCCCCACCCGGGTCAGGAGCATCTGAAATTCGGAATCAACAAGAGAGGGACTGAGGAGTCGGAGACTCAGAGTGAATCAACAGCTAGAAGTAAGTGTGCTGCTGCTTCTGCCTCTACAGGGGCCATACACTGCAAACGTGTGTTACTGCAAACCCCCTTGGCACTCACTCATTTTACATGCGGTAAAGGGGAGTTGGTAAAAAAAAAAACAGATAACCAAGTAATGTTTTGTTAAGCCACTGTTAAAGGAGAAAAAAGCCAAAGTAGTAGTGGTGGACCAGTAGTACTAGCAAAACAGCATTCGAGGGGAATTGTTGTGGGTCCACCTTGGTAAGTAGGATGCATTTCAGTAAAGTCCTAGAGAACCTTCCATATGATGACCTGCTATATCATACTGCAGCAGCGTCAGCACTTAATTGGGGGGTTTGTGGGGGGGGTTGCCATGGACAATCTGCTATGAATCAAGAAGTTTATAATCCAAGTAGTGAGTGCATTACCATTGTTTTGAAGCTGCTGCCCCCTGCCCGACATCCCGCGAGTGTTGGGGTGGAACTGTCACTTTATGTTGTTGTTGTTGCAACTGACTCGCGATCATATGAGGAGAAGGTCGCAATGGTAGGGTACAAGCACTGGCTAAGATCAGATGGTGAGGGCTAGTTCTGTTGTGGCCCGTACATACCCAAGTAGTATAATGCGGCAAATGAACATCTCACTGAAAGATGTGGCCGCAGGCAAGTGGCGGTTGGGGCTGTAACGTCAAAGGAAGCTGTGTCTGGGGCAGCTCTTAAGTGCTTTCACCTTTGTAACATTGGGGTTTTTGTGGACGGGATCTTGTTTGCAGCTTGTCACCAGTATTGGGTCCCCTGCTGTTCTTCCAATTCCTGATCCTCAGCACTCAGACCTGCTTATGAGATTACAGATTTGAAAAAGTATTTTTTCAGTAACTTTAGACAATATACTTTAGTCAACACAATGACCCCTTGGGTTGGGTTGTGTGAGGTGTGTGAAAGGCGACAGGATGCTGCTGCAGTCGGACCCTGGCCCTGGAGATTTCTGTAAGTGGAGTCACCCCAGTGGTGACTGAGTACAGCTTAGTTTGCTCTGTGGCTGCCTGCATTATATCCCTGTCTGTCCGACCATGGTATACTCAACACCATGCCTATAGTATATAGGTGTTGAAAGGTAGGGGTTGGGATGCAAGCAGGAAAGTAATTTGACCAAAATGCCAGGGGTAGCAGAAGTGACATCACACAACCCTTGACCTCTGATGACATCTCAGGAAGGGATGTCATTTAACCCCACCTCGAAGGGACATCATGGGATGGAACATGACCTTTCATCTCTTGAGAAAACAGGAAGTGGCATCCATTAGCATTGTTCTTAAGTACACTACTAAAAATATTGTTACATTATCACTATAATGTGATATACATTTCATACAAGAATGGATCACCATATGTATTGTTAATATCAGTGTGTATAGGCCCATATTACCAAATTACTGTGAATGCAAGCAGACGTCCAAGGCCAAATGATAATGATGTGTTATTATATAACACTTACGCCTAAGCACTTTATATAGAACAGATATACATACAATATCACCCAACATGTGTTGTACTCATTTATCGACCTCAGAAGGATGAAAGGCTGAGTTGAGGTGTTTAAGAACAGACTAAATCAGTGACTCAAACCCTCAAATAAACCTTTAATGAGTCTAGCGATTATTGTATAGAATTCCAGAAAGACAAATTATTAGTTATACCTATTCTTTCTTATTTAGGGTCACCAGGGTCGGATTGCCCAGTTGGACATTTGGCCCAGGGCCGAAAGGTCTCCCCACCAAGATAGGCCAGTTTTGTAGTCAATGGGCCTCATCACAAGTCCGGTGAAACTGGCAGGTTTCCGCCAGACTCGTGAATTTTACCAGTGCCTGGTTTGCCGAAAACACTGGGGCATTACCACCCGGCGGTTGCAGAAGTCAGGTGCCGGCAATTGTAAATCCCAATTCCTATTTGAGTCCCATAGGACTGGGGACCACGGAAGCACCGGCACCATTAATAACGGTGCTTCTGTGAAACTCTGCAGGCAAGTGTTGTTCCACCAGGTCTGACCCTGACAGGTGGGCGGCACCCACCCACAGAGTCGTACTATGCTGGAACAGTAAAAATGATGCGGTAGGCTTACCAGCACCATTGTTACCGGACCGGCATACTTAGAATGAGGCCAATGTGTGGACAGTTTTTGTTTTTCAACGATGCAGAAAGAATATTGCACTAAAATCACTTTAGTGCAATATGTGTAGCTTGCAAATAATAATGACATGGACCCTGCGTGCACTTTACAAAATGTATTACACCTTGCTTATTGAAATGCACAGAGCAAGTGCTGGGTTGCCTGGGGCATGTCAAAATGTCAAAGCCCACTGAATGCTAACTGTTTGCCTTCCTGTTTGTGTGCTGGTGGCTGGGCGCAGACACAAGCAGGAGAATTAGGATAGGAACAACTAGAAGGTAAAATGTCTACTCCCTTTTGAAACTTGTGTTCCAAAAGTTCAAATTTAGCAGATTAATAGTCCCTGCAGGAGGAGTGCAACAGTGGTTTAGTTACGGTAATAGTGCTTTTGGCATCTGTGGAGGGAGAAAGAGGAGTAGATTTTCATTGTTTACACCCATGCAGGGCACAATCGGGTGGACAGTGTCTGCCTACACTATGTTTTTGTTGCCTGCTCTGCTTCTCATAAGAATGATGCTTTGATTCCCCATTTGAATGGTTTTAACATATGTTCCTAATTTAAACATGGATTTGAACCGAAGATGCCTGGTTTACAGGCCCGGTACATCCCCCTCAAGCCCACTTGAAATCGTAGCCAACCTGCGTAAAATGTCTCATAGTAGGATTTTGCTTTGAAGGGATTGTGTCAGTACACATTAGTTGAGGTAGAAGGTGCACACCTGTTATGCTTTGCTAGCAACGTTAAAGGAAAAGAATCTGTCTGATGTTATTCTTAATCTGTTGGTTCATTTTCTGAAGGGCAAATGCTAATTTTATATGGGCACTTTCTTTAATTTGGAAAGGGCAATTGCACTACATTTCCATATTTCACGTTTGATCGTTAAATTCCCCACTATTTATTTACCTGGACGTGTGTTGTTATATTAGTAAACCTTTTTTGCATGTGAATTCGTAGTATTGGTCCTGTGTTCAAGCTTTGACATGGTGGAATACTAACCATATGTTGCTGCTCTGCCCCCTCCTATTATTCACAATGCACTGCTCAGCAACTGCAACCCTCTACAAAGATACATCTTTTCTGCCATGGCACTGCTTGACTCTTGCACATGTCCCAACATTGTTCGGCCCCTCCTCCTCTCTTTATAGATGTGGTTGAGCGTCGGCCAGGCCCATCCCTTTAGTGAAGCTGCTCCACCTACAGCAGGCCACACATCAGGGGTGCATGCTGGCCAGGAGTAAAAAAACACAGTCTGTTTGTGTTCAATAAATTCAATACTTGAGTGATGAAGCCATCAGTTTCATGGGACTTGAATTTGGAAGAGTATCTTTTAACGCAAGTCAAGTGCCACTAAACTGATGGGGGTTCACAAGCTGCTTTCCGCCACTGCCTGGGTACAAGTGGATGAGGGCTTTAACTAAATATTCTCCTGAAGGGCCACATATGGAAGTTCCATAAAAGTGAAGGGGCCTTTAGTGCATCCTTTCTGAGGTGGTGTTGGTTCAAGTGCCAGAAACATGATGTAGCATTTTCAGGGTATTGGTTCCATTTGGCTTAGGTTCAAGATTCACTGATGGAATGGGGGGGCGTGGATGAAAGGGTTCCTCAATGTGGTGTATGTCACGTTCCTAGTAAAAGTGATAGGGCACTCACAAGCCACCATTCCTTTATGATAATCATTATCATAATGTCTGTTCTTATCTAATGCCGGATGGCCCAGACACAAGTCCCTCCGAGTCATGTGACATTTATGAGGAGATGCACTTTAAAACTCTAATAATAATAATAATACACCCGCCCGTGTTTTGGACACACAAACACACACTAGCACAGATTTATGTTGTTACTATGCATTCTGAGGCTTGCACTTATAATGGTAAATTGCAAAAATCACAATGATCAATACGAATATAAAAGCAGTAGCCGATGGGCTGCATATATTTATAATATATGTTATGTTATGTTATGTTAAAGGTATAGCGCACCGTCACCAACGGAATTGGTCCCCAGGCGCTCTGGCAGATCTGTAAACGAGAAGGTGGGATGGGTTAGTAAGGTGAAGAGGGAGTAGGATAGTGAGAGGAGTGGTGTACTGTTGGCAGCTTCAACTCGGTAGACACTGGGTGCTGAGCTTTGGTGTGAGTATTGGATCGGTGTCAGTCCACGTGTGCTGTTGGTGAGGCTTATGTGTTGTTGCAGTGTGGTGAAGTGCGTGCAGCTTGTTGTGCAAGAGATGGTTGTGTGAGTTGTTGTTTTTTTTTAGATGAGTATGCAGGGAGTTTGAGTTTATATTGGTTAGTGGGTTATATGACATTTAAGATGCTAACATTCACAGTTCTGTCCAAGTGTAGCACTTGCTGACCTACATAATTCCGTCTAAGTGTGGCACTCGCTAACCTTCACAATCCTATTTAGGTACGGCGTATGCTTACAGAGAGAAATTGCGTTTCCATATGACAGGTTGAAAGGTTTGCACATGTTCTCGGTGCAAGGTGGGTGAAAATGTGGGAAGAAAGATGAAACGGTGTAATGTTAACTTCTGTGCCATGCCCTAACATTTCTACTACTCTGTGATCTGCTACCTTGGGCAGGGCACAATGTAAATTCTCTCAATGGTGATAATGTATTGATCACATGAAGCTCTATGGCATCACAATCCAGTAGGCCTTGTGCATGAATGCCAGGAGCACCCTTATGGGTAGGGATGGAGTGGCTCCTTATATGTCACACCTATTGTAGCTGGTGAGGCTGATAGTCAAAGGGGAGGAAACCAGCTGGGTTACCAGTGTCTTTTTACTAATGAGCAAAGATTGACAAGCACACTCTTCACAAGGAATAGTTTGCTTATGTAGTGTTGGGGCAACACACTTGGGTCATACTACAGTATGACTTCCTTTGGTTGTGGTGATATTTTGTATCCATTATGTTTTGCAACAAACACAAATGTGTGTGCAGTGCTACACTTCCACCATCCTCTCAAATGGACTACTGAAAAAGGTTGCACATCGAGGGAATTTACAGGGTTTTTATGGGCCACTTTTATGTTGTTGCCCGGGCTTATTTCTTGCCCCAGTCCGACCTCGAGGGTCACTGCGGAAAGTGTTACAATTGTTGAAACCCTGTTTTTTTTTCAAGATGCAAGAAGAAGAAAGCCAGCCACTCCAGAAACAAAGAGACACATGCTGCTGGCTACAGCCCAGGAGCTTCCATTTAAAATAATTAAAATATTTATTTTTAAACATTTCTTTTTTAAGGGTAGCAAGGGAAACCACCGGGGTAGAAAAGGACACCTCAGGGTGTCACACCTGCGACCCCTGGCAACCCCCAAATGATGTCCCTGGGTGCAGGTGTAGACAGGTTAGGGTGAACGCAATTCCTTGCGAGGGGATCGGGGTGGAGGTAAATGTACAGAAAGGGGGTGGTGGTGTGAACATGTACAGTCAGTGCGGTTTAGGATTTAGCTGATTGGCCCCAGCTGTCCCAGAATACAGCATGTTTAACTAAGACTGGCTAAAGGTGATGTCACACTTCACATGGCGCAACAACTTGGCAGTGGGCTGCGGGAGCAGGGGCGACAGTGTGGGACTGGGTGGGAGTGTAGGGGAAAAAGAAATGTGGGGGGAAATGCAGTTGTGTGTGCTACTATAGGGCATATGGACATGTTGGGCATAAGGTCACTGAGATTGAGTTTGTGGCTAAAAGAGCGATGTTAGAGGACATGGTGCTGCAAATATGGTATGCAGGTATAGAGTTCTAAGGTCAGTGTCAGGTTATGTGTGATACGGGGCCATGGGCTAGCCTATCAGGTGTGAGGTTCATAGAATGAATGTGTTTAGTGTGTAGGGGCCGACATAGAAAACTGGGATATGTGATCTAGAGTGATGGGGGTTTTATATGTAGGGGTAGAGGAGGCAGGTGAAAAGAAAAAAGGTATAGGGTACAGACAGTAACCCAAAGGTTGCACAAGGTATATTAGTTACAGGGTGCAGGAAATATATAGCTCATTATATAGGATATGGAATGCAGTGTCATATGGTACATGATGTACATGGCGTGTAGTGTGTGATGGTTCACAGGATAACTGGTGTCCATATGTAATGGTATTTGGTAAGGGGCTATAAGGTAATGGGTATAGGATGAAACACTACTGGATGAGGTGGTATGCAGTGCAGGTAATGGAGAGTGGTGGTATCAGCAGTGAAGGATGTAGGGATTATCCAAATTTAGGGGGCAGATGAGAACATAGTGCAGAGAGAGAAAGGGTCCTTAGGGCATTTCTGTATAGGGTAGAGTGGCCTGAGTGAGCTACGGCATGAGCAGGGTACTGTTAGGAAAGATTTCTCTAAGTGCAATTTTTCCACCATATTATGGACCCCCCCACACACCCCTCTCCCCACAAACATTTTGCTTTTGTTTGGCTGACCTAACTTGACATTTGCCAGTGGAGCACAGCCTTCAGCTGCGCTCCCCTGGGCTTTTGCTCATTTGTTATGGGGGAAACTGGCACGTCCTTGAGGCTGTCAGAAACTGGGAAACTATGTCTCACTTAGTCTTTGACTTTGTTGCCATTTCTTGGTAACTTTTATCTGTGTGCCAAGTACCTTACTGTACCGCACACAGGGGTCTTTTCATTTTATGGCCCTAGACACCCTCTAAGGTTTTTTGGTGGTCATACAAGTGTGCCTATGATGAACTGGTGGTAGCAGTTTACTTTACTGACAGTTTTGCTTATTTTTGTTGTACCATACTGTGTTTATCGCATTTGGTCCCTGACGGTGGCCAGTGCCGAAAATGGCCATGCCACAAAGTCTTTTGTTCTGTCCTTTGGCCATCTTGTCCTTAGCTGTCACCCAGGTCGAGCTGATCTGGGAATTCCTTATTTGGGCATGCAGCCTCCCGCCAAAAACACATCTTTCGCTGGCTCCTATATGTCATGTGTACAAGAGCTCAGAAAGAGGATTGGGACATTATTGGCGACGCCTGGTGTGCATGCTCTTGCAGATATTCCAATGGTTATCCCAGATTTGAGCGCAATACAAATCTTGGATAAGGGAAGGGGCTCTGCATCCATTCCAGGTCAATCTACCGAAGTTCACACCAAACTACAGAAGGAGTCAAGTATCCTGAACTGCTTAATCAGACCTGTGGAATCACCGGAGACGCGCTGGAAGGTTTGGTACCTGAGTTCACTGCTATCCTGCTTTTGTCATCGATCTTAAAAAGTGTGCAAGGGAGCTTGGACCCTTTGAAGTAGTGGGAACAACTACTCTGGGCACCTCCTGATTACCCACCAAAAGAGCCTTCTCTGAAGTGTTCCTGTGCCGTTCAGATAACTGACAAGCTCTACCCTGGGATATAGCATCAGAGCGCCGCCACCCTGAGATGCAACTCATGGCTTGGGGAATCAGTAGCTTGTGGTCATTGGCCATCTCCCACCAAATTTTGTAGTCCTAGCTCCTATGGGTCACTAACTAGGAGAGTGTGCCACACTGCATGTCTTTGTGATCCCTACATCACTATGCTGTGGTAACAGTCACTGTAGGTGCTTTGCCTACCTGCTCTCTTGTGCTCTGAAGCCAGCTTCACCAGAATTTTCTTCCTCTCTTCTTTGTGAGCTGGGAAAAGACTACTGTCCCGTCACGGACGATCATCCTGTCCCGTAGCCGCTGAAAGCCAGAGCGCCAGATAACTGCCCAGGCTCGAACCTACAAGCAACCTTGACTAAACTGGCAAAGTTTATCTGACCTGTGCCAAGAGGCAGTGAGTACTTGTTTCACTTACTGGTGGCCCCTGGCCCAACCAATATACTTTTACGCACAAGAATCCCTTAAAAGATCCTCACTTTGGGTGGGCTAGCCTGCGCCCCCTAAATATTCATAAACATCGGAAGTTGCTCCGCCTGTATGGGTAGACCCTCCTTGAATAGTGGAACTTCATTCTTCATCACCTCAAGCCCCTTCTTGAACGTTACAGCCCCCTGAATAGGTACCGTTTTCGCTCATGGCATACGATCGCGTGTTGTAAACTCACTGCTGTACTTTTGAGCGCAAGGCTCCCCAATTAGTAGAGTTGGACTGCTTAAGTTAGGATTTCGATTCTGAAGATTGCCCATCTAACATTAGGCTAAAAGTGATTGTATATATGTTACATAGTGATACGCTTGTGCAGTAACTGTTTCTCTATTACTGTGGTTATTCGTGTTTGATTATAAGGCCTAGAAATAAATGTATATGTATTTATGATATACACCTGTGTAAGAGTATTCTGTGGCTTGTTACTGTGTGCGCTCATTCTGGGCTTGTGATCACTCTCATCCCTCCTGAGACCTAGTCATGGCCACCCGCCAAGCTGCCTTGAGTAGTCTGGCTTGTCCAGAAGGTTCCCCTGTTCCACTAAACTAGGGTGGCCTCCTAAACATCTGCCTGCCAGATCAGAGTTTAGAAATACATCTTAACAGGTGCTTTGTCTACTGTGCTGGGGAAAGATGTACTGGGATTTTGGGGGTGAATGGTGCCCATCTGTGGACCCCTTATTAGTTGATCTCGTGCACAAAGCCGAGGGTGAGGCATACATGTTCTGCTCCACTGTGCTATAGAGCCCTGCACTATGTTCTGCAAAACCCGCCCTTATATTGGCTTATATTGTGTTTAGAGAATGGCACTCTAACCTATTGGGTGATAATTGTATGTAAATATGTTCAATGTACAGTGTTTTGGC
Organism: Ambystoma mexicanum; assembly: GCF_040938575.1. Classification (NCBI taxonomy): domain Eukaryota; kingdom Metazoa; phylum Chordata; class Amphibia; order Caudata; family Ambystomatidae; genus Ambystoma; species Ambystoma mexicanum. The sequence goes on along the minus strand of NC_090929.1, from coordinate 1,052,210,245 downwards.
GAAAGCGCTATATAAATAACAAATGTTAAATGCACTATGAGCGCTTCTGGGATGCCTTATAACAGAGGTGAGTAGCACAACCGGACCAGTACTTGTTTGTTTTGCATTCTGATACTCGCAAATTGCAATTACACTGTGCAGAACAAAACAACAAGTATCAGAATGCAAAGAAAACAAATAGATCTGAGCTCCATACAGTTCAATCCACTGCACTAAACCAATGCAATCTGTGGCTCAACCGCCAGGGGGGGAAATGGCAATTCATTCCTTTTGTGAAAGACTGTTTGAGTAGTACCCAAGGAGGAGGTTTTTTGATCAAATGTGATGTAAACTGTGCATTTTAATGAATATTTTTTAAGTAATACTGGTCAAAAGCACTAGCCGCAGCATGATGAAGTAACATATCAAACTGGTCCACAAATAAGTGCCCCACTTTGACTTTGATCCAAAATAACTAGCCCATACTGTCCTTTTGCATTTTTGGTTCAGGCTTTGACTTATTGCTCTATAAGCCAGTCCGAGCCTGTCTCTGCCAGCCTTGTAGCGCGATCCAGCCTATTTACCTGGGAGGTCTTGATGCAGGGAAGTAGGCATTTTTCAGGTCTTTAAATGTTAACTACATGAAGAGGGATCAAGTCCTGAAAAGAAAAGTTGTGGGTTAGTTATTGGGGAACTCATTACTCTATGCATACGCGCCCAATATATGGGAGCAGAGGGCATAGGTGCACCCGTTCTCCTTGCCATGCTCCGCTAAATCACTGGGTGTGAGTTTCTTCCTCCTCTTCTGCTGGGTTCAGGCTTGGTGGCATGTTATGGTGTTAGTAATGCATCCAACAAAATTATTAACTGCTACTCATTTCAAAATTGGAAGGCAGCCTCATTAATGGACCACTGACCTTTGTTTGGGCAGCCCAAATCTGGTTTGGAGATGCGGGAGTAGCAGGGCACGATGAGCTTTTGACGTAATAGGGCTTTAGTCAATAATCATGTAAGCCTTAAAATCCAGCAGGCAGCAGCGCCAACCACATGTGCTGGTTTTCTAGCAGCAGCGAGTGATGTGCTTTCAAAAATGAAGTGACTGGTGTCTGTTTGTGTCATGAATGTGCTTAACTTTACATAGCAGAATTTAGGAAGGCAGTGAGTGTGGGCCCACCCCCACAAAAAACCAACATTGCCTAGATTCTGTTGTTTTCCTTATTTACCATGTAAGTTGAATTGAACTCCATAAAATGCATTAACATGAAACATGAAACATCGCCTGTCCGTGACAGATATTCCATTTCCCCACGGGCAATGGCTCAATAATGAATTTAACATTGTGTTTAGCTCATCACTTTATTAGAGAGTGACAATCCTGTTGCAGTTCAAGTTGAATCATTGGTAAGGTGGCTGTGTAAACTTAATTAAAACATGCACTAATCTGCGTTGCTTTCCTTCTCTTTCTGCAGAAGTGGGGAATAGAGCAATATCATGAATCCAGAGTCATCAGATAAACCCCAAATGTCTGGTGCCACAAGATGAAAACAGGTCAGCAAACTGAAACTTGCCGAAGCATCAAAATCCTCTCACAGTATTTTGTCTGCTTTCAAAATCCAGCACAAAAGTTCCACTGACAAGCAGGAGTGAGGACGGCGGTCCAAGTGTGGCCCTCGTGACCCCCACCTGACTCGCGACCCGAAGGCAGAGAAATGACAGATGCACATCACTCCTAGGCCCTTCATCACCATCTTCAATGTATCGCAGATGTGAGAAACGTACTCCCTTATACAGCCTGTCAGACCATACCCGACTGACGATCTGAAGGAGGTGGAACTGTCATCAATTGAACAGGCCGACTGACTATAACTCAAGAAGCTAATGACATCATCACTGACATCACGACTTAGGTGCATGTAGACATGAAGTACATAGGCATCCATGCAGGAAGCTACGCGAACATACATTAGAATATTACAGGTAGGCACAAAACAAATGCTTATGACTCACATAGGTAGAGGACGGACACACATACATACATATACTTTGCCAAAGCAGAAATAGCAAGATGCCAAGAATACATATATCCAGCTTGCACATACTTAATTGCAACTAACATGGGAAGCCAGAAGAACAAAGATGGAAACTATAGGTGCACTGAAGTAAATGAGGAATGGAAGACAGGAGGCTCTAAGAAAAGTAGCTTTGGATAATGAAATGCAGGCACACTGGGCAATGCGCAGCCAAGCCAATGAATCTGGGGACAGGGCGGGGAAGACGCTGGCTTTGCTGGAGAGGAGAGAAGGGGCAAAGGGACAAGTAGGGGCGATACAGCACTCAAAGGGTACCATAGTGACAGAAGATGGGGTAGTCGCGGGGCATTTGCATCCTTTTATAAGGAGCTATACAGCATTCCGATGGATAAAGCAGGTCAAACGGCCCGAGGGTTCATCGGTTCCACAAAACTCCTGTGCCTAACAGCACACAACAGCACTCCTACAGCTTCAGTTAGGCACATCGCTGGGGCCAAACGGTTTCCCTGCCGAGATTTGGAAACTACTCAGAGACAAGGTCACAGTGCCCATGTGCCGTCTTTTTCAAGCAGTGTAAAGCTGACGGGGTCCTCCCACCGGAACTGAGGTAGGCATGCATAGTGGTTCTGCCGAGAGAGGGGAAGCCCCCCGAACAGTACGCCTCATACCGGATGATTTCGCTGATTAATGACAAGGTCAAAGTGCTGGCACAGGTTTTAGCCAACCACCTGTTAGGAGTAATGGAATCTCTAATACACCAGACCAATACGGGTTCATGCCCACCAAATCCACACAAATGAATATCCGAAGAGCACAAATGGCAACAGACCAGAAAACACAATTACAAACACTGCCAGCACTCTTGAACAAAGATTTCAAAAAAAGATTTCGATTCAGTGAGATTGGAGGCGCGCTGGGAAATCATGGCATGCATGTGGTTCAGAGAGGGCTTGCTCAAGTGAGTTTGCCTGTTGTATGCACCCCCAGAGGCTTCAGTCAAAGTTAATGGGGTACTATCAGAGGGCTTTACCCGTGAACGTGGCACAAGGCAGGGATGCCCCCTATTGTTCATCTTGGCCATTGAGCCACTGGCGATCAAACTTCGTGACAACATGAGCTGGGTAGGCTTCCGCTGGCCCTGAGGAGGACCGGATCTAACTATACGCAGACAATCTCTTCGTTTATTTGGGAGAACCGACGACATCCTGCCAAGCGGTCATTAATGTACTTGAAGACTATCGGGCTTAGAGTGGGCTCAAAGTGAACCAGCAGAAATCGGTACTCTTCCAGCTCGCTGGGGGAGCAGGGGCCATCCCCCCAGACTGTCCCTTCCTAATCTCGGTATCAGGATTTAAATATGTGAGCAGACATCTGAGTCCCTCCCTGGAGGATTATACCCAACTCAATCTTACCCTGCTAATAGACCGATTTTCATCCGACGTGTCCCACTGGCAAACACTCCCGCTGTCACTGATAGGTAAGGCAGCGCTCTTTAAGATGCTGGCTCTCTCCAGATTCCTATATTCATATCAAAACGCCCCGGTGGCAATTCACAGACCTACTTTTGACACAATTAAGAACTCTCTGAGGAGGCTACTGGGGGGAGGGAAGCAGCCAAACACAGCACTTGAGATTTTTTATTTGATTTTGAAGCATTTGTATCGCGCTCATGACGGACCAAACCGTATAGTGGTGCAGCTGACATTAGAAAGGCGATTAAACAGATAGATTGTAGCCATCCTCGAATTTAAGCAGGATTCATAACATAGACATAGTAATGAAAAGTTAAGACACTCCAACGCTCTGTGTGCAAGGGCAGACTGGTGATCCCCACCCTCCAGCGGTATTACTGGGCTGCACAAATGGGCATGGTCAATGACTGGCTACATGGGGACCTGATACTCCCACACGTAGTGATAGAAAGGGGATGGATTGGGGAAGCCACCCAAAAAGATACTATATAGGGATGGAGCAGCAGACGCAGCCCTCCCCCAAATGATCAAGCATAACAGACAGACATGGAAGGAAGCACATCAAGATCTGGGGTGGGGGGAGAAGCCTACCCTAGATCAACCTCTCTGGAATAATAGGCTTCTCCCAGAAATCAAGAAAATGGGACATTTCAAATAATGGGAGGACCGGGGTGTGTGGAACCTCGCCGATTTGGTGCAGGAGGGGGCCCTCCTCTCCTTTTTTGCGAAATTGCAAGATTCATTTGGTATACCGGGGAGGGATTATTATAAATGCATACAGCTATCCCATGCGATAAGAGCCCCATTTCCGGCCCTGTAAGAGATACACACAAGCTCACCATTTGAAACAAATGTATTTCCAGAGTGCATAGTTAGGAAGGTCACTTCAACGCTATATCAGGTACTGACGGCCTTTGGCTCTCCCGAACTGTCCTGACTCAGGGGCAAATGGGAGGGTGATGTGGCGAAGCTGGAACCAGAGGACTGGGTCGAAGCGCTCATGTTCCAGAGAAAAATTGAAATGGTGGCCAGGCTGCGCCGGATTCAGTACAAAATATTTCACAGGGTGTATTATCCACAAAAGTCACTGGTGCAATGGGTGCAACAGACCGGGACAATTGCTTGCAATGCAATAGAGGCACCTTCTTCCACACCGTAAGGGAATGTGTACAGGTACAAGGGTTTTGGGAAAAATGTATACGAAAACTCTTGGTAATAACAGGGGCAGTGGTCCCCCGTGAACCTAAAATGGCTATATTGGGAATCTGAGGAGAGACCGAGTTTACCAGATATGAAAAAACTATTGTATTCAATGCATTGGGATTAGCAAAGAAAACCATAGCCATGATGTGGGGTTCGGCGGATCGTCCGCGACTCAGCCAATGGACTGCCAAAATGGACAGATGCATGTCTCTCGAGCGATGCATGTACAAGGCCACGGGTTGTCCTTGGAAATTACAAAAGGTATGGGGCGGTTGGTCTGGGTAGGTGGAGGAATGAGATGGGGCTGAGAGAGGAAGTTCACCACATGCTATATGTGACGGGCATCACCCGCAAATGCCACTTTTACCAAGTTGCATAAGATCCCCAAATGTACAGGACTGTTGAACCACTGCAAATACAGCCATGTGTTTTGTTTGTTTATTTTAATGTTATTAAAAAACAATAAAAAGTGTTTATAAAAAGATATGTGGCATCATCTGGTCATGCAGCTGAACATTTTGTAACATGTGCTGAACTTCCTGTAGAAGGATAGGCAGACTTTTATAAACTATTGACATCAACTTTAGAGTACCTGGAACTTGATGTCTACTTAATCCGTGGGCAGGGGTATGATGGTGCAAGCAGGATGTCTGGATGTATTCTGGAATTCAACCACTTGTGAAAGAAGTCTCGCCCAGAGCTAAATGTTCATTGTTGTGAGTACAATTTAAACTTTGTGCTGACTGATATTGCACACTCATGTATAAAAATAAAGTCCTTTTTTGGTACACTTGAAGCACTGTACACTTTCCTTATAAGCAGTCTGCCTTGCATGAAAGTTCTGCAGAAATAGCCCTGACATTAGCTCTGCAGAAAGAGCCCCTAGTTCTAAAAGGGCAGTAGATTCTGTGAAACAAATCATTGTAGCAATTAGCACAGCATTGCGCCGAATATCCATTGGATGCAACCCAAATGCAAATGGAAACGCACGTTGGGATGCACAGGGACTCTGGAACACAACTGAAGCTTTAGAGTTTAAATTATTAATATGTTTTCGGCACAAATTACTGCAAACTATGCATACACTGTCAACATATTTGAAAATTATGTGACTGCAGAACGCATGTTTGTGACATGCTGTCAGAAACTAGAGAATCTTAGGTCCGATGATAAATATGATCAGTTTGAAACAGATGCTAGAAACATGGCTGAAGAGTGTGGGACATCAACAGGCTTTCAAGAAAAAAGGAAGAGGACTAGGAAAAGCTTTCATGATGAAGCAGCAGATGATAATGAGTGGGAGAAAGGCATTCAAAGTAGAAACCTTCTATGTTCTTGTTGATACCTTTGTTGCTCAGATGACAGTAAGGTGTCAAGATTTTAGAAATACTATGCATACATTCTCAGCATTGGACCCTAAACATTTTACTAGATCAGATCATTTTGACGCATTGAAAGAGCTAGCTACATTTTATGCTGGTGATGTCTCTGTGCCCGACGCTGTGGAAGAGTATTCTTCTTTTTGTGCACTGTATTGGAAAATATTCTCTGACAACAATCAGTTAATAATAAACAATGTGCTGCCTTTCTTGATAGCCAATGATATATAGGCTTTTCAACCAAACCTTGCTAATTTGTATAGAATATTTCTCACTTTGCCTGTAAGTAGTACTGCTGCTGAACAAAGTTTTAACAGGATGAAGTTGATTAAAAGTTACTTACGGTGAACAATGGCTGAATAAAGACTTTCAACTGTAGCCTTCCTAAGTATTGAAAGAAACCTGGCTGGCTCTGTGGACTTTGATAAAGTAACAACCAAAAAAGCGATGGGTGGACGGTTTTGAATAAATCTGAACCACTGGCATTTCTCTGAGCACCCTTCCAAAACACTGTTTTTGAGCCTGTCTGTGCCATTTCAAAACGGGTCCAGCCATATGCAAGTGAGTCAGGTACTGCGACCAATGGTAGCAGCCCAGCCCGAACACCCGGGCCAGGTCCCCTCTGAACAGAAACACAAGCACCCCCAGACATGTGTCGGCCTCGTTGTGCCTCCTCAGTGAGGTGTGGCTTGGTTCCCTGTGGCGCAGCGAGCAAGGGACCCATGTCGGGGCATACCCTCTCTCATATAGGGAGACAAACTACAACCAGAAAAGTAATGTATGGAAGGTTTTGAATAAATCTGAACCACTGGCATTACTCTGGGAAACCTTACACGCCACTGTTTTTTAGCCCGTCTGCGCCATTGCAAATCGGGTACAGCCATATGCAAATCAGTCAGATACTGCCACCAACGGTAGCAGCCCAGGCCGAACTGTTAGGCCAGGCCCCCGCTGCACGGAAACACAAGCAACCCAGACATGTTTCAGCATTGTTGGGCCTCCTCAGTGAGGTGCAGCTTGGTTCCCTATGGCACAGCGAGCAAGGGATCCAATTCTGGGCATACCCTCTCTCACATAGGGAGACAAACTAGAACCAAAAAAGTGAAGGGTTTTCAATACATTTGAACCACTGGCATTGGGGTTGCTTGTAGTCTCATGCAGAAGGGATGTGACCAAGTAGTTTGGGCTGGACTGCCCATTTTGCGGTGGGACAAAGCCTGATTTGAATATGGTCTTTTCCCTTTTGTAATGGATTGTCAGGAAAAGAGTTATGGTCTGGAGGGTTGCCCAGAGCAATGCCAGAGGTTAGGATTAATTCCAAACCTTCCAGCCATCACCTCTTATGTTTTGCTTTGATAAAGTACATTTTCTTCAATGAAACCCTGCAGCAAAGGTTTGTAGTGCATAGGTTTATTGCCGTGGCAGAGGGTGTCTTGGTCCTAATCTGCTGCAGCAAAACATCTGCAAGCACACTAGTCTTCCGTAGCCTACCGCCGCATGGGACACAATCTCTCCTTGCATTTGAAGGAACAGTTTCATCCTCATTACTTGTATATGTATACTGCCATTAAAAACTGGATGTCTTCTCCCTTTCTTTCCCTGAACTCTGACAAAACTGAAGTACTTTTCTTCCCCTCCAACTCCCTTCCCCTCCCTCTCATCCTCCTTTCATTCATTTTCCCCCCTCTAATCTTACTTTCTCCCCCCACGTTCGCAACTTAGGCATTCACTTCGACTCTTTTCTCCCTTTTTCCCATCATATCTCTCTCACCTCTCGTGCCTGCCGCTACCACCTCTATAATATTCGCAAAGTCGGCCCTCCCTCACTTTCCATGCTACTAAACTTTTAATTTCCTCTCTTATCTTCTCTCACCTCTTCTACTGCTCCTCCTTACTCTTTGGTCTACCTACTTCACATCTCGCCCCCCTCAAATCTATCTACCATTCTGCCATCCGTACCCTCTCTCTCATCACCTCCCGTGACTCCATCTCTGCTTCCCTATCCTCCATTGGCTGGCTTCCCTTTCACTCCCAACTTAAATTTCATTTTCTCTGCCTAGTCTTCAAATCTCTCCATGATCTTGCTCCCCTTATCTCTCTTCCCTTCTCTCTTTCTACACTCCCTCTCGCTCCCTTTGTTTCGCTGACCTCTTCCTCCTCACTGTTCCTCCCTCCCCTTGTGCCTCCTCTCATTTCCGCTCCTTTCAACTCGTTGCCCCCCTCCACTGGAACTTCCTTCCTCTCTCAATCCGCTCTATCCCTACCTTTTCCTCATTCCGCACGTCCCTTAAATCTCTCCTTCTCCATTCCCTGCCATGATTCCCCTCCCCTTTTTTGCTCCCCCTCCCCCACCCTTTCCCTCTTCCCCTTAGTCCTCTCCCTCCACTTCCCCCTCCACCCCTTCCTCACCCTCACCCCTTCCGTTCCCCTCCTCCTCCTCCTACCAATCCTCCCTCTGCCTCCTAGCTCTACTCCACTTCTCTCCCGCTTCCCTTCTGTCTAATTGCTTTACATACTGTTTTGTTGGTCCGATTCAAAATTGTATTTGCTTCTACTGTTACTGTTATTTTGTTATTTTTTTATTGTTAAATGTATCCTGTTGTTGTTCAAATTTTCAGCGCTTTGGTGTAAAGCACTATATAAACTTAATAAATACAAATACAAATATATGTTTGTGTGTATTTTTTGAGACATTGTTATGCGACAAGCATTTGATATCAGGGATATTTATTTTCAACTCAAATGTTTGGCCAAATGTTGGCTTTTTGGTATTAGGAAATGTTTACAAAAGATATTGCACTGATGCACTCAGGGAATAATATTGCACTGATGCACTCAGGGAATAATAACAATTATATTGAAAGATGTATACAATTGTACTTTCAGCATCCATAGGTCTGTTGTTGGGACAAAAGATTATTTTTTTGGTCCCAATCTGTCACAGCAAATCATCTGCTTGAATAGTCTTAAGTATGTTTCTTTCCTAATGTATCTCAGCATGTGATATGGGGTCCTTTTAGACATAATCCTACCCTGCATTTGAAGGAACAATCTCACTGTGATTATTTTTATTTTATTTTTGTGTAAATGTATTTATCTAATGCTGCAGCTATGATAAAGTATTTATATTATCAAGGTATTTTATTTTAAACTCAAATGTCTGGACAAACGATGGCTTGGGCAGACAACCTTGTGTCAGAGAATCTAGGAAAATTATTTAAACATTTTTCCATTGTGTGGTTTTGTAATGTTTAGCCTGATTACCATCAGCACGGTATGGCATGGTATATTGGTTGCTTGTGAATGTTTATTGAATAGTTTTTTTTTTGCCTTGCTGATGTACCTGATTCAGATCTCTAGATTTCAGTGTCAAATTCAAATAAAATGTTATTTGGACGTTCCCTCCATAACAAATATGTGGCGTGTAACTGATAATAGATGTGGCTTGTAGAACTGTAAGGTTTTATAAATGAAATATATATCGGGTAACATAACTCTGCGAGTTTTGCCTTGAATATTAAGCATTCTAAATAGCAGTTTGCAGACAGTGAAGGAGAAAAACAATGCTGAAACATACAAATGATAGTAATTGTCAGTATTACCTTCTTTACGGCCATCAGGTATTGCTGCTGACTTCCCAAAGCATTCTTACGGGCTCCACAAGCCCACATTCCTCTCTCTACAGCCTATAGTTTGAAACCTGCCAGCTTAGTCTCACCCTTTTCGGTTCCATGTGATAATTTAGCCGCAAAAATATCGCCATACAAAAATATCGCCATATTTTTGTGGCAAAATTCACAATGGACCCTGCGGGGGACACCCCCGCAACTCCCTTATCACTTTTTAATGTGCGGGGGACAACCCCGCAACCCCCGCTCCCACATAATATCCCCAATAAAATAATTGCCTATGGCGAACCAAACGGCCATATTTACGGCCATATTTTTGTTGGGGATATTATTACCTGATACCCCCTGTTCACCAGCACAAGGTCGTAGCACAGCACCACTAAAACCAACCTAACAGTGATTAGAGTTTCTGGGTGGGAAATGTTACTTGTCTGTTAGCCTGCCCCTGTGGTTGTATATTTGTCAAGTTGTGTTTGAGTGCCTTCATCCCTATATGTGGGTGGTTTGCTTATGATCTGCTTCCTGAATGTATGTATGTTTTCCTGCCTCTTAGAATGTATGTATGTGTGTATGCAAACCTGTCTCTGTGCATGTGTGGGTGGGGTGTGTGTGTCTGTGTATATTTGCCTTAGGCATATCTGAGTGCCTCTGTGGAAATGTGTGTATGCCTGCCTGGGTGCGTGTGTGCCTCTCTGCATATGCTTGAATTGATGCCTCTTTCATCATATATATCTGCACATTTTAAAAACTGAGCATAGAGGGACGTTGGGGCTAAAACAGCATCATTACTGTTTCGATGTAGACATGGCAACAGGGGACGACTCCTAAAGCATTGCAGTCACTGGGGAAAATGTCTCCATTACTAATGCATTACTGACGATGGATTACAGGCTCTTTAGCCCTAATTACAACTTTGCAGCTAAAACGCTGGTAATTCCAGCATGCTTAGTAGTCAAAGTGTATGAAAAGAAGTAGTGGAATTATGGTCCCTGCGGGCCTGCACCCACTCCCCACAAACTCCTTAACCACATCCCCTCCCACACACACTTCAATCCCCCAAACACGTGCAGCTGCTTAAGGGAACGTTCAGTATAGTGCACTGAAAGTGCAAGTTTCAACTTATTCCTACACTTTAATTTTAAAATGAAACCAATCCGTAACCGTTCCTATTTAAAATAAAATAAAAGTATAGGAACAGTAAAACTTAAATTAAAAAATTCGACCACTGAGTGTGGTTGTATTATTGTCTCTGGCAGAGCGACTGCCGTACACTTTACATTACAGGTCCACCGGCACGCGCACAACCCCCTGCCGCAAACGGTAATATTGACACGCCAGAATTACCAGTGCTGGCAGCAATGTGCTGGTATTACCATCAGAACTGTACCGGTAACAGTGATACTGGCACCCAAACTGGCAGATTTACTGGCAGTGGAATTACCGGTACCAGAATTGCAGCGCCAGAATAACCAGCTCCGGAATTAGCATCACCGCTGGAACAGGAAGCTCGCTAGTGGCCATTTTGAAAACTCAATCCACTTTGAATCCCCCACTTCCAACTGCCATCCACCACAACATGTGGTGCCAAAATGTCTGGGAGCAAGAACTCAATAGTCCCTTACATCTGCCCAAGAAAGCCAATGTTTGCAGAGGTGAAGCTGCCTGCACTGTCAGACACGTTGGTGCAGCATGCAGAGGCCCTCTTTGGGGTTGGCCACAGGAGGACTAACCACAGGAGGAAGACGGCCATCTGGAAGGAGGTAGCAGACAGGGCCACTGCCGTGGGGGCCATAGCCCGCACGCCGAGGGACTGCCATAAGCGGTGGGATGACTTGCACCTGAGGGTCTGCAACCACCTAGCTATACACAGGATGGAATCAGCATCACTTTTTTATTGCGAGTACAAAAATATTGTTTTTTTAGGGGGAAATCGGTGCAGTTATATCGGGGGTGAATAAGGGTAATTGATTATGTAAGGGGAGTATGGGTGGACTGCGGACGGTCTCCCAGGCATATAACTGCACCAATCGAAGAAAAATTAATTTGGTATTTGGCATTCAGTTTTTTTTAGATGCAGTTATCACACAGATCCAGGGAATCTGGTGCCACAGGAGGAGAGATGGTGGCACACCTAAACCTGATGCCCTGGGAGTAGAGGTCATGTAACACAAGAGAGGACCTGTGGGGGGGCTCTTATACCTGAGTATACCCTTTTATATTCACACATAAGAAGACTCAGGTTGGTCTATTCTGGAGGGGATATTTTTTAATATATTTTGAATTTTTGATTAATCAAAAATTAAAAATATATTTAAAAATATCCCCTCCAGAATAGACCAACCTGAGTCTTCTTATGTGTGAATATACTGGGAGGAGAGGTGCCACTTCATCCTGCATGGAGGTCATAGAGGGAGTCGAGGCAGTAGAGGCAGGATCTGGGATCCAAAGTGATGGTGCTAAGTACAACAAACCCCATAGTAAATGCAAATGTTGAGCCCAGAAACATGCATCCCCAAGCAGAGAAACACCAAATGGGCAAGGGAACAGGTCCAAGACATGTCAGTCACAGCAAATGGCCTGATCACACACAAATGCTAGGGGATGGGGCAGATGTAGCCATGCACAAGCACTGTTGCCAAAATGTACAGCCCCACACATGGACACATGAGCGCCCATGTGTGCTAAAGGAGAGAAGGACAGGAATCATAGGCCCACCGCACACACAACCTCAAGCCACCTTAGCAGACCAACAGTCAATGTGCACTCCCACCACCCACATGTAGAAGGACACATCGGAGAACACAGACCAAAGAAGCATCAGAACACAAACAGTGTAGCATGAGTGTAATGCAAGCCCGCAGATATGACTCTGAGAAGACTACCAGCATGCTCATCTCTCCCCAACAGGCACACAGTCTTCTGACAGCAACACACCTGGACCATCAATGTTAGGCCCAGCAGGTGCAGGCAGACTTGTAGCAGCCCCATCACCTCCAGCTGTGGCAGCCTCACCAACTTCAGCTGCGGCAACCCGACCTCCTCCAGCTGGGAAGTCCCTGCCACCTCCAGGATTGGCAGCCTCACCACCTCCAGCTGAGGCAGCCCCACCACCATTATCACCACCACCACCCACTGCTATAACTGACATAGCATCAGCGGTGCAAGTGGCTGCTGCCACCACCACACCCCTGGTCAGTGCACCACTGTCCCTCCTGTGCCCTCCACACTACCACGGGCACAGCAGCCACCAGGCCATTTTGGCAGGTACACCACAGAAGAGTAGGAGGAAGACAACAACCCCCTCCCTGACACCGTGTTTCAGCCCTACACCACCACAGAGCCCCCCTCCACTGCCACAGCCCAGCATCCGTTCACTTGATGCACGCCTGGTGCAATTGAGGAATGCCACGCAGAGCTAACCAGACTTGCACACCAGCAGCTGGACCGAATATGCCTCATGCAAGAATGCCTGCAAGCCTCCAGCCGCAGGAGTGCCTAGTCTAGAGGCCATGCCACTGCCAGACTCCTCATCCTTGCCCAAAGAGTGCGTGGGGGCAAGGAGATTGCCTCTGCAACAGCTGAGGCAATGACACATGCTCTACAGTTGACCCTGGAACACATGTGGGGCCAGGGGTCTGACCCACTGTCATTGATCGCAACAATTGAGAGCTCCCTGCATGGCAGCCCAAGGCACTGCTTGCAGTGACTCCGGCCCCAATGAAGTCTGCAAAGGGCCACTTGCCTAAGAGGGGCTGGAAGTGAATGTACGACTGGCTGCTTCTTTCCTTGGGTGTGTTTGGTTGGGGCCGGGGGCTGTTTAGTGTGGGAGAGGTGGGTGTTTGGGGAGCGAGGAGGGAGGTGTTCAGGGAGGTGAGTATTAGGGGAGGGGAGGTTTGTTGGGGGTGTTTGGGGAGGGGAAGGGCAGTGATTTGTGGAGGAGCTGGGTGTCTGAGGAGGGGGCTGTTTGGGGAGTGGGGTGTTTGATGGGTGTGTTTGGGGAGGGGGTGTTTGGCAGGGGAGTGGGTATATAGGGAGCGTGTTGGGGTGTCGGGCTTGTGTGCATTTGCATTGTTAGTTAATGCATAGTTGTCACCTGTATCACTGACTGGACATTCCTTTTTTTTCAAAACAAGTGTTTACTGTGAGGGTGCATGATGACTACAAAGGTGCAAGGGTTGTACAGAGTGGAGGGGATACTAAAAAAATAAATCGCAATCCTTTCATGGTGGGCTGTGCGCCCATCCCTGGCCTCTATGCGCACGTTCATGGGCCCGGCTGGCGTTACATCATTATCATCCTCTGGGGGAGGAATGTCCAGATCCCGAGGGTAGGGGTATGTTGTGCCTGATGCAGATGTTGTGCCTGTACATGAGCGCCAGGGGTCAAGTCCTAAAAATAAAAGTGGTGGGACTCATCAACAAACGCAAATGGATGTGGCACCGCCAAAAATGAGCATATCAAGGTGAAATATGCACATTTCATTAAATTGGCTTTGCATAACCACCCAAATTGCACAGAACGAATGGCATTTGCCTTTAATAAAATCAACATGCACACAAAACCAAGAGAGGATATTTTCTTCTAATAGTGTTTTTGAAAACGTTAAAAGGTGTGCCTGTTTTAAACTCCAAGAACCAATACAAATGTTTTCCCTGGAACTTGCAGTACCGGACTGTTAGTTGTTTGTTATTTTTCATCAGGTTATATAGTGCAATGGTGAAGTGTCTGGCCTGCAAACCTTTCAACTGCTGTTCGATCCCTGTGGTCGGTTTTAATTCATATATTCAAAGAGGACATTTGATGTGTCTCACTTTAGCTGGGGGGGACTGAGACAACCCTCTGAAAAACCCTCTGAACAAAAGTGGGTGGACTGTGTCCACCCGCATGTACCCTCGAATTGAGCCATGAGGTCACTCCCAGACCGGTGTAGGCATCTTTTTTAAAGTTCTTTTTAAACTCTTTATTTATTATTATCAATATGAAAAAAAGAAATACATCAAATATAACAAAAGGTTACATCTCAGGCCACAATGGAATAAACCTCACCATAACAATAACAGAACTGATAATGTACAATGAACATTAATCTTATCATCAACAAACTGACTGAATTTTAACTAGCCTAAAATATAACCAATGAGTAAGAATCTGACAATCACAAACAATTAGGACAACATCATACAAACACACAACAAACACAACCACCCTCCCACCTGTAACACATTCATTAGAATTAAAAGCAACCCCAATGTATCACAGTACAATCCAGGATCACCCATAAAGATCAATGAAGCTTCCCCACATCTCATCATAAAGTTCTCCCTTGTGCTGCTTATAATACACAGTTTTCTCATATCTTCACAAAACTTGCACATCTAAAACCCAGTCCTCTATCGTTGGTTTCTTCCTTGTCTTCCAGACCTTTAATATTTTCTTTTTTGCCACCAATAGGACTTTATTAATCCAGCTCGATGCTGTCCAGCTTATACTATGTCCACAACCATGTAATTGTAGAATGACTGCTAGGGGATCTCGTGGGTAGCCAATTTTCCAGACCTGGTCGATTATGTTAAGCACTTCCCTCCAAAAATGTACCACCCTTTCACAATTCCACAACATATGGAGCAAACTACCCCTCTCCTTCCCACAACCCCAACAATTGTCATCATCAATCATTCCCAAGGCACACATACGCATCGGGGTCCAATAGATTCTGCACAATATTCTTTGATGTGTAAAGCACAGCTGTAAATCTGCCTTAGCCTTTATCTGAGCTTTCCATACCTTATCCCATTCCTATTGTGTGAGTTCTCTACCTAATTCCTCTGACCACAGTAACCTTAATCTCTCCCAAGAATTTTAAGGAACTACACTAATGGCTTTTTTGTTAAAAAAGGTGCTTAGTTACTCTTGCAGGGAACGGATGCCATGGTGGGTGCAAATTGAATTGCAGAAGTTTTCACTGTATGACATAAATAGTCGTTATTCCTTTGGGAAGCTACCTGGGAGGATTCAGAGTTCAAAGACAATTTTGGCAACTAAAGATGGTTTGACTTCCTTGATAGTTGATAGTGGACAAGGGTTATTTATGTATAAAGAGGCTTCCCCTTGGCATAACCTGGGGCTGCAAATTAATAACAAGGTTCTGCATTGGAGGAGTTGGATTAGTAGAGGCATTTTAATGATTGGTGATGTTTGTGGTGATGAGGAGTGGTCCCGTTTGAGAATTTGGTTGAGAAGTTTGGTCTACAAATTAGGGAGTTAAGAAGGTACAATGATTTGCTATATCTAATTGCCGAAAGGGGTCAGATGATGAATGCCCCATTTTCAAAGAAACCAGAGGTCTTTACTGTGTTGACTAGTGGATCACAGAAAGTATGAAATATTTTGAAATGTATGCAGCCAGAAAGGAAGCAGTGTAGGCATCTTAAACGTGCCTTCAAGAGACCGAAGGCCCACTCGATGGTAACCCTGGTCCTCACATGGGCCTTGTTGTATGTCACTTCTTGCAGTGTCTGGGGATTCCTCAGATAGGTCATCAGCCATGGATGCAGCGGGTATCCAGAGTCACCTACAAGGAGTATGGACAAAGGTGTGAGTAATGATGCTCAGCAGTGGTGTTGCCTGTGGCGGCGAAATGTCAATGGTCAGTCTGTGTATACATGTCCCATTTCTCATTGTGCCACACTGTTTCACGTTACAGTCCTTGCATGCATATAGCACTACACGGGGGTTGTTGTATTCTGATACCTGTCCAGTCGTTTGATACTTCCCTGTGTTTTGGCCTGTGAATTGAAGGGTGTGCTGGTGGTTCCTGCATGTCAGGGTGCTTTCCAGACATGCATTTGTGACATTGTTGCACTCCCCCCCCCGTTTCCTGTCACCCATGCTGCTAGGTAGATGTTATTGTGCATGTACTCACCCAACATCCAGGTTCTTTGTCCTCTGTGACACTCCATGTGGACCGGCAGTGTGCTGCTCCGAAAGATCATTGCATCGTGGTTTGATCCTGGGAATCGGGCACAGCAGAGCGTGATGGTAAGGTCAGTGTCACAGGTGACCTGAACATTCAGGGAATGGAACTGCTTCCAGTTCCTGTAGTCCTCCTCTGAGAAAAGGGGGGCCACCAGCTCAACATGAGGGCAGTCCAATGCTGCCATCACATTGGGCATACCCGCAATTGCATAGAAGCAGGCCTTGGTGTGTTGAACTGTGCCTGAGTGGTGGGTAGGGCGTTGTGCTGGCCAATGTGGTGCAGGAGGGCCTCCTGCAACTGCACCAGCATTCTGAAGAAGGCAATCTGCAAAATGCAGTGGAGCTGGCTCACAGAGTCTGGAATGTGCCACTGACCAGAAAGTGCAGGACCGGCACCAGCTTTAGCAGAAGTGGTATCCTGCTCTCAATGTCATCCTCAGTGTGGATCAAGAGGTCAAGTATGTTCTCCCTGTTTAGGCGGTACAGGGTTAGACTCTGCCTATCAGTAACGGTCCAGGGTGTGGCCCTTGTGCAAGGGATTGCTGCATGCCTCTGCGGTATACATTGATTATATCGAAGAAAAATAAAACAAATCAAATAATACAGACAAAATAACAAAAATTAAATATATGGGGTGGGGGTAAGGGGTTATAAAGTGTGGAGGTGGTTTGGGTGGGGTTAAAAGCATGGGGAAACAGGGGGATTGGACAGGTTTTTTTTTCTGTATTATTTCATTCACTATTTTTTGATTTGTTGCAATCACATGTAACCTGCCTCCGCCTCTCCACCTGCCCCCCCATCACCTTCCCTCCTCCTCCTCCTTCTCTACCTGCTCTCTTTTTGCATCTGCTGGTCCTCCAGCCCCTACAGATTTAGATTAGCATGTTGCGCCTGTGAGGAAATCGACCCTCCTCGAGGTGGGTGTGCGCTCGCTTTGGCTTTTTAGAACCTTTTTCATGAAACTCCGGAAAATGTGTTGGGCTAATCTGCACACATTTTCATATGCTCACTGCATGACATACGCATAGACCCATGTATTCTTGGTGGACACAGCCTACATGCGCACTACCCTGGGTCATATTTAGTTGGGATCTGACAGGTGGAGTACACAATGCATCTCATTAAGGGGGAGGGCCAATCTCCCCCCTGCCATGGCCAGCCTAATCAACCAACAAAGGCTCCATGGATCTGCCCTGTCCTTTTGTTGAGCCATGTAGCTGGTGGGAGCACTGACATACCAATCTGAGTTTAATTCAAACACGCCCACATGGGCCTGGCTGCAGGGCCTAACAAAGGAGACAGGAGACCCCAACACCCTTTCATATGCACTGTCTCAAACTGATGCCAGCTCCCGCCCTCAGTATCGATTGACAGTGAAATGTCCTATCTGAGACTGCGTGTTTACAGTAGTCATCCCCGCATGCCCACCCCATTCAGAAGGTACAAGTATGTGGATTGACGGAGCCAGAAAGTCTGGTTTCGCCACAGATTCAAGGGAGACCTTCCGCTTTAATCAGGAACTGCAGAGAGCCCCATTGACAGGAAGATGGGTGGGACTTATTATTACATTTTTCACCCCTTTATCTTTTCTGTTGCAAAACACTCTGATTATGACCTCAAGCATACGGGAGATTGTTGGTGGGGACCCAGGATTGGTTCATTAAGGTAGGTTTAGCCCACATCAATCACTGTGGCCCATTTGGCTTTAAAAGAGTGCTGAGCCCCTCTTTTGGCAGATCATCTGAAGGCTTCACCAGAAACAGAAGGAAGAACTCATCATAGGAGCCTGGCTGAAGGTTCAGGCTTCCTTTCATCTTCCGCCAATGGAGGTAGGCCAGGACCTTCAAGAGGGAAGCAGGATCCCTCCCCTAAACATCTCCCGGGGATCTTTAAACCTCCGATTGTTTCCTATTAGCATATGTAACCATCAAATAATGCACCCGGCAAGACCATGATGGGGCCAAGAGCTCCCTGCAAGCAGTTATGCTGCAAGAAGGAGGGCACAAGCCTCTGACCTCTAGCATGGTCCAAAACCTAATGTAGAGGTGCAAATATGATATGATATAAATAATGTGGCTCTTATAACGGGCCTGTACACAAGTGTTTCTAAGCACAAAATGATTTCATCTCCAGTGCCCGCCACCTCACCTCCGTCATACTGGAAGAATAGTAAGAGAGCACTGTGGGTGACGCCAGGTGTCATCCCAATACAGCCTAGAGATATGAGAGACTTTATGCACTCAGACAGCCGTATCGAATGTACCCCCGTATTGAAGTGGTGAAAGGAGGTCGACATACAACATTGGACGGTACAACGTTCTTTCAGCGCAGGATGTTTTTTCGCAGGGTTTTTTGCTGCGAATTTGTTTTGAAAAACCCATCACATTTTTTAGAAAATTGGGTTTTGGGGGTGGTAACCCCCGAAAAAGAATTTTTAAAAAATTCGATGGCTTTATTTCATTAAAAAAATTGCGGTAAAAAACCAAGCGAAAAACATCCCGCGATGAAATGACATGGAACCCATTGGACATAGAAGAGCTGTAAGTGTACACTGACAGCTGCAAAGTGACGTCATAAAGGGAAGACACAAGGACGTATGAAAACGATATGCAGATACTTAAATAATGAAGGAACAGTTGAAGTAACAAAGTAATTAAGTGTAAAGAGATGAAGAAATCATCTATGTTGAAAAGATGAGTGAGATGAAGTTCAACAAATGTACATATCCAGAAACGCATGGCAGATAAGCCATAGAAGCTTGCTGCAATAGAAACCATAATGTAAATAGAGCAGCCATGATAGAAAGATGGACGTTGGATTGTGTCGAAACTACCTCAGAGACAAACCGAGGCTGCAGGACTGTGAGATGCTGCAGAAACAGCTTTGCGTGAAGAACAAAGAATATCTGTTTTACTTAAACCAAAGATGACGCATCAGGACGTAATTGGAAAGTACAAAGGGAGTTAACCAGGAAAGGCTATGAATGAAGGGCACATTTCTCTTAGATATGGCAGAAGCAAAATCATCTGCAAGTGCCAAGTATTGGACAATTAAAGATGCGAAAAGCATATGTAAGGTGGAACGACGAAATCTCCAGAGGCCAAGAGGAGTAATAGCACCCAAAACAGCAGTAAATAAAAGGATGAAATGGAGATATTCGTGGTCTACTAACATGTAGTGCAAGAACAGACAACAAGATCTATTCATTAGGCCTCCGACAAAGATAGTGGTGTACCCTGACTCCCTCAAAAGGTCTCTGTAAGCCAATGGGTTGAATATCCGGACATATCATTTCTTGAACACTTTCCTTTTAAATAAACATTGTCTCCCACAGTATCTGTATATAGAAGTAAGGGTTGGCAATAGGTTCATTTTATAGGGCCTTTTATTTTGACAAGACACCACTAGGACTGTGTTACTATTATGTGATAGTCGTAGCTTGCACCCATCTTTAAATTTAGAATTAGATAGGCATTTTCCAAACCCAATTGCAGTTCAATAAACACCCTTGAACTGTGTTCACTTGTGTCTGTCTTACTGTTTGATACCATGCCTTCCTTACAGTTCCCTTCCCCACTTTCCTTCACACTTAACTTTCACTCTGCCACAGTTCAGCACAGGCTTCCCTCTGCCAGACTCAAGCCTGTCTTTCTCTTTGTTAGGGTTCCCTTCCCCACGTTTTGTCTTTATATCTTTTTACTGCCAAAGACTTGAAATTGCAAGGAGTTTACGTAGACCACTGCATGACCACTTTGACCTTTCCTTAAACAATTCAATAATCAACGATCTTCCTCATCTCGCAACACCAATGCCTCTTGGTACTTGTAGTATCTTATTCTCTTTACTTTGCTCTATTTGCCTCTTTCAAAGTTCATGTACTTTGCCCTCTTAGCATTTTCAGAGTTCACATACTTTGCTTTTTCACTAATTCAACTTTCTTTAGGGGTCGCAGTTACTTTTTTGCCTTTGGTTCCCGTTTTAATACACTTCAACTCATAACATTTCACAGAGACTTTCGAATGTGCGATTCCGCCATGCAGAAAAACTCTGTTACCTTGTATACTTTTATTCCACAATTCAGCAATTGTACTTTCCATTACACGTTTTATCTGCACAGGTGCAATCTTCAAATTTTGGTTACAGTTACTTTTGCTTTTACAGTTTTTACAGTTTTTACAGTTTCTCCCTTCCGCTCACTCGGTTTCAATCTTGGAACGCTTACGGCTTCCCGAAATTGTAGAATTCTCGCCTAGCTCTCCCTTGATCAGCCCCTTGGCCTTCCAACTTGCATAGCCTGCTTCTCATCAACCCTGAAAGAGCTGCTCCTTCTTGTACCCAGCCTCACTTAGAGTGTGCCTGTGCACGCCACCTTTCATCCTGACAGGGAGCGTTAACAAGTGACAGGTGTGTATAGTTAGGATTACGTGCCTGACTCTACCTGGTCTCATTAAAGGGACACATTCATTGCAAGTCAGTAGAGGTAATCTTCCTGGCCTCATTCCCTCATCTTCCTTGGCTCAGTAGTGTTGTCCATGTGTAGTGGGGATGAATTGTGGGAGCTGTAGTTTCTCATAAAATAATCAGGGATAGGGGTTAGATGCATTATGGAAAAAGAGGGATTCCATGTCTCACCATCAGGTGCTTCTCCCCCACTCCCTGAGGATCCCCTACCCAGGTGATCCTCCCTCGCTTGTCCAGCCCCAGGGTTGGGATCCAAAAGCAATGGCCTTTTCCTAGCTACCCTTTCCTAGGTACAGGATCCCCGGGGACTAGGTTGTGAATCACCCTCTGGGTTTTCACAGGGCGCACAGGGGAATGTTTTCTGCCAAACAGTCCCCTTTCTATGTTAATAAGACTATTATGCCTAGATCACATGGAAAAACGGACTAAATATATGCATTCCTTGGTCGCACAAATGAAACCAGAGAGCAAATGAGCAAGTTCACTGAATTGGTTATGCCCCTTTTTTTTCCCATGATGTTTTCTAACATTAATACAAGAATGTATTTTTCACCTGTTACTTCTTCCAAACGCTTCAAAAGACAGCTCAGAATGTCAACATTTGATGAGTACAGAAGCTTAGGCCTAGATGTGATACAAGATGTGCACCATCTAGAGTTAAGTAACAGTTGATGTGCAGACATGCGCTCAGTGGGCAAAACAAAGGTTAATGGGGGGTGCTTTATCTGTTCCTTGATACCACATATGTCGGGAGCCCCCAAGGTATTGATGCCACAAGGGATTTCACTCTTAGAGGCCCAATGCTTGGTCCATCAAACATTATGCAGGCTGCAAAGAACTTTCCAAGCACGGAGCGTACAACTTGTGATGATGGACCTGGACGAGTCGCAGTGTGCCCGAAACCCCATAAGTACACAGTGTCTGCAAATACTCTACCTGGAGCTGTAAGGTGTGAAATGTTCAGCAAATAGATGGCAAGAAACTACAATGAGCTGCATGGCAGGGGGACCCGATCCAATAGGCGAATGCTGTATACAGAGAGTACTGGAATGAGCATGTAGCGAATCTCACGTGGATCGAGGCAATGGAGAAACCAGTAACCATGCAAAAGCATGAGAGTATGAACTCTGTTTTTGAAATGAAGGGAGCGTCTTTGTGGGGAGCAATAGCAGGTGCAATAAGACATTATACACCCCAGACCTCAAGAAAGGGACAGAAGCCATGTGGATAACTACTGGGTGTGTGCACCGCCTGCCACTATGGAGGGGCACCTGCTGCCTGTTCTTGTTGCCCACAGCACTACTAGTGGTCCTTGCAGAGCACTTGATAGTGGAACCAGGTGGTTTGTCGGCCCCAACCCCAGCACCAGCATCGAATGTCCACACCAAAGTTCGGTGCTGTGCTAAAGCAATGCCTAGCAGTGCAATGATGATGGTTTCAATTGGGGTACATGGGGCACCCCGAGGTACAAATGACAGTGCAGCGCAAACAGATGACCCGGACAAACCCTGCATGGGTGTATTGGAGCAAAGCCTCCACCCCCCAGGCACCATTACCACTCCCCACCTGCTCCCAAGTACTATGTATAGCACTGGGTTGACTTTGTAGGGGATGAGGGTTGTATATAAATGATGTGCACCCCCAGAGCAGTATGCGCAGGCGCAAGAAAGTTTGTGGCATGTGTGCAAAGCATAGGTACCCATGGAAGGCACACCGCCATATTTAGAAGCTGCGAGGTTACAATGTGAGAACATTGAGAAGGGTGACAGAGAAATACTTACCTGGAAGTCCAGTAATGTGGGATTAACAAAAAGGGGGAATGTTGGAAAGCAGAGGGCAATCGTCCCAGGCCCTCAAGAAGTTTCAAAAGCGACATGGGCCCAAATCGGTGTAGTAGATGCCTGGTGCGAGTGTAGGGGGGTACCAATAGAAGCTGCACTAGGGGGCAGAGAACAGTGAAACTGGGGGTGTAGAGCGCACTAGACATAGAACACCATTTTGGAAAATAGCAGCCATCTTGTTGTTGAGACCTGACTTTCTGCTGCAGCCACAACAGTAAACCCAAACACAGAAAATATGGGAATGTGCTGCGGCCTGGACATTGGTGGGGACACCCAAATTTCAAGGATCCATAAACCTCCCATTGTTTCATATTAGCACATGTAACCAAGAAAGAATGTGCCTGGCAAGGCCATGAGGGGGCCAAGAACTCCCTGCAAGCAGTTATCCTACGAGAAGGAGGGCACAAGCCTGTGACCTCGCACTGCCCAAAACCTTATAGTTATATAGTTATATCGACCAGATGCCCCCATCCCAAGAACCTAACATTCCAGAATACAAGCCAGTCTAAGACACCAGACCATAAAACTGTTCAAACACCTATTTCTTCTAAAGATCACAACAGAATATTGAAGGCCCCTGTGACTTGTGCTGCAAGGTGCCAGGGAGGGAAAGTAAAAAATTTAACATTCAGGGCGGCAAGGCCTGGAACGGCAGTGACGCGTCTGGGATCGAGTTGAGGTTTGTAAAGATAACATGACCTTGAATGTAGCCGCTGCACCCATGTCTGCTGTACCAGGTGCACATTAGACCACTGATAGGGCATGCTACAAGTTGTACACTTAATTGTTAATTATAGAGCCTGGCACCTGATGATGCGGTGAGAAGAGCCCCACGTCGAAGAAGACAGACAGGAAGAGCTGGTTCCAATGACCTGGCATCCCATATGGAGCAGGCCGCCTATGTATAGGGTCATACCAACCAGCTACAACGATTTGTACCCTATGTGATGTACGTCATCTGTGACGCTTTTTGCCCTTATAATCTGTCGTCCATGTTGGTTTTGTTGGAGCACTCCATGGCAGCAGAGGTTCTTTGCTATTGTGTACCTTGCTTTTATGAGAATACACCTTGTTCTCCTTGCAAGAGGTGTGCTGGGTCTTTTTCCCTAGTAGGTTGTTTTTTTTCTGGTGTGAGCATTGAGGGGCTTCTCTTCACTCCCCATGAGGACGGGGAGAACCCAATGACACAGCCACCTACCAGCTGCATTTGCCATATGGGGTGCACCCTGTGAGAGGGAGGGTAGCACTGCGTAATCGTTTCAACCCTGCCGCCTGCTAAGGCGGGCCTTATAGACTCCAAAGGTCATGCTGGCAGATGCAGTCTGTGTTTATAGCATAAATGGAGTCCCCAACGCTGCAATCACCAACAGACTGCACCTGACATACACAGCCCCACTCAAAATATAAAAAGGGACCGCCCTACGCTGCCGGTGATTTGCTGGGCTGCTTCTGACATTCACAGACAGCCAACAAGGACTTTGGGGACTCTCATAAGCTGCTGCTGCCCTGCCTGCCATCTAACCACCTAGGAGCAGAAAAGACCTTGAGACAGCCCAGATTGTCTGCCACGTAAGGTTTTTGTGTATAGTTTAAAGGGCCCTTTTAAGGACTATTTTTCTACATCTTTGGAAGGACTATATTTTTAAAGAACTATTTTTTTTAAAGGGCTCTTTTTAGCGTTGGAAACTCTTTCTGTTTGTTTTAGGTAACTGCTTAGATATAGTTGTATTATTTGTTTATAATGCATGGTGGTTACCCCGTTTTTATAACAAAAGTTAAAAACTGCTGCTGTACTGGAAGAAAGGAAATATCTGTATATCAACTATGGGAACAGTACACCACCATTTCCTTGTCATTTCCTTGTCTGCCTTTCGTTGTGTCTGTTTAAAGTTGTTATAACCGAGTGCTTATTTCCTAGGAGGTTTGAGGAATCTTTATCACAGTCTTTCCCACCCACGTCCATTTCCCACAGAGGTGCACCAAGGGGAGTCCTGGGCTCAGGTAAGCGGATGTTGTTGGAGACAGGTAAGAGGCGGGTTAAGTATCTAAAAGTAAGAAAAAGTGTCAAACAAAGTGCATCGCTGTGCCCGCCTCCACTTGTCTCACTTCAAGTGCACCAGGACCATTTCACACTGCATACTCAAATATTCCAGTAACATACTTGATATAGACATCACAACATTTGTTCCTCAACTCCAAGGTCCGTGAGTGCCCAGACCGCTTCCGGCTGCTGTGCAGGCCCACGGCAAGTGTCGGGCTGCACCTGCCATAGACTGCCCGGTTTAGGCAAGCTGTTAGGTCCTGTGTGGCCGCTTCAAGCCATGTCCCCCCAGAGATCTGTTGTTATATGCCTGCTTCTTTTTCCCCTCTCTCCAACTGTCTTTTTCAATGTTCTTTTTCTGTTGATGTTGTCTCCCCTGCCCAGCCTACTCCTGGGCGGTGAAGGCTCTGTGTTTTTTATTTTTCATTTCCTGCAGTCTATGCAGCCCCATGGTGGGCTGGATGGATGTTATAGTCCAGAAATGTAAGCACACACACAAAAACACAACACTAAATAACATTATTAAATATACTATTACCACACCCTGGTGTCTGCAGCTTTTTTTCTGTATTTCCCTCAGGGGACAAGCATGTATCCCTAACTAGCTGGACACAAACTGGGCCAGGGGCTAGAGAAAGATTAGAGAGAGTCAAATCTTGGAATTACCCAGGTTTCTACTTTACTGGGAAACTTAGTAGATTCAATAATTTTAGCAAACAATCTGTACTAATGGGCAAAAGCTGCTGGCGCTGTATCTCCAATTGGTGCATTGGCTGGGGGGCCAGTCCTAGAAATATTGATCTGCATCTGCTATGCCAAATATCAAGCTATATCCTTTTGTGGTAAAGAATTCTGGGGATGTGAATGCCAAAAGTTACTCTAATACTATGCTGTTTTAATAAATATATATTTTATTACTACCTGGGGCATAGCCACATTTTTCAGTGGACAATGAGCAGAACCTCGTAGGTTAAATAAGAATTAGGCCTGTCCAAATGTGGCTGTCATGAGTTCAAGGGAATCTACACAGCTCTCTAGAATTAGTAAAAGGCTACACTTCGCCACCCCTACCTGTGGCAAGATTTAAGAATACATGTTATCGGGAACTCATCCTCCAGAGAAGTAGTGGCTCGCATGGTGGAGTTTTTTTAACATGCCGCGATTAGGCAGTATTTTGGTTAAATGATCGTAACCTGTATTCGCCTATAAGCAAACTTCTTGGGCAGCATTCTATGTAACCCTGAATCAAGCCTTCCTACACTCACTTTTCAGCGTCTCGATGCCCGCGGGCTACAGTGTGCTACACAAATCTAAATAAATAAATAAATACATATGTCTCTGCTTCGATTGTTCTATGTCCCTTTTGTTTTAGGTTTGAGGAGATATTGATGGATTTTCCCAACATATCAGTTTATTCAGAGTAAGACTAATCTCTTTCTTTTATAGGCATGCAAACCCGATGAAGCAGCTTTAGGTCATAGTGAATGGAAAGACAAAATGTGTACTAGCAATGTGCGCTTTGCTTGCATGTGCTAATTGCTAATGAAAAGCATCCCATTGTAACCCAAAAACCCAGCCAACCCTCTCGACCCCCAGCACTGCTTCCCTTGTACTCCTCAAGAAGCCTATGTAGGCCTTCCGGCATCCAGTTGCTGTCTCATATGTCTCTGATGAGATTGATCTATTTCAGTTTATTCAGAGTAAAACTAATCTCTCTCTTTTATAGGTGTACTATCAAAAAGTACCCAGACTCCGCGCGGGTTCTGTAGACTGACATAACAATCTCCTCACTTGTTCAAAATCAATTATCCTACAGGTCCCTGTTGTGGGTCACTTATGAAAGTCAATGGTCCTGTAGGTCACTGTTCCAGTCGCGTATCATTTGGCTGCATGTGGTTGGCTTCTGTGCGCTCTTCCCACCTGTCGTCTCACCCTGGTGTGGTGCAGTGCGCTGTGGTGCAGTTATCTCTGAAACGGTGTGTCCTACGGCCTTGAAACATGGTTTGCAGGTCCTGGAAACTTTGAGTTATGTTTCCTGCGTCAAGATACTTAAAACTAGTTTTGTCGAGTACCTCTATAAGCACATTGAAGGTTTGTGCATAGCAGTGTAAATATCTCAGAAATGCTGCGTCCTAGGCCTTAGAAATGTGGTGTTCAAGGTCTTAGAGTTTTGCTTCTCCCATCGAGAAGCTTGCAATGAGCTCTTTCCCCACCTTCTACGACCACCTTGATGTTTCTCCACTTCCAGGCAACCTGTGTGCAGGGGCTGAAATCCGGGGAACGGGTTGGGGCGTCAACATGTAATGTAGCTAGTGCTGTCAGGAGGGTCCTAACAGGTAACTGTGCAAAATATGGTGCAGATCGGTGAAATGGTGTGCAATTGTATGAGGAGCAAACACACAAGCCACAAACCATTTTTGACTTTTGTATATATAGATAGATAAACGTCATAAAAAAGGCAATAGCTTTAGGTCTCGGTGAATGGAAAGATTCAATGTATATTCGCAATTTGCACTTGCAAGCCATATAGACGGCATCCCATTATCGCCCAAAATCCCACACAACCCTCTATGCCCCCCCAGCACTGATCCCCTTATGCCCCTCAAGAAGCTTGACTGTAAATCTTTGAGGAGGTCTGCTTAGGCCTTCTGACATGCAGTTCCCGCCTCACCGTAGAACAAAGGAACCCATTGTATTATCTCGAGAGAACGGCTTCCATTTCCATGGTTTTCGAGTATCACATGGTGGTAAACTTCCAGGTCATGAAGATGAATGTGGCAGCTCTCAGGCAAGGGGCATACATCCTCGACCCACTAACATATGTCTGGTCCCCTTTGAGGGGCTCATTGATCAATCTGGCTTGAACCGGTGTGGTCCAAAAAACATGGCGGGCCAATGGCCTTGGCACAGTAACCCTGAGTACATCTAAAAGCCCTAAGCCCAGCAGTTGCTAGGCTAGGCATGCCCAGTCTCTCGGATCACCTACAAGCACTACCCTCAGCCAAGGAAACAAGGGAAAACCTTCAACAAAGTCTGGTGCGAAATAAAGTAAAATAATAAGCACTCGGGCATCCAACACATGGGCATGATGATGGCATTACAGAGGGGTAGAAGCCCTCAAATAGAAAAAAGAGTATGAAGCAACCTCGCCAGTTTCATCACCCAACCACACCGAATCGTAATCCTGTGATGACATGGTTACACTTTATTATAACTTCTAATGTTGGTGGTCCATGCATTCACAGGCGTGACGATTTAGGCAGTGAACATTTGCTTCTTTACCATCAGCAAATACCAGACGAATCGGTTTCATGGGAAACTCAGTTACCTTTAAATAATACCCTTAGGATGAGGTTGAAAGTAACAAAATTAACGCTCTACATGTAGCACTCTGCCACATAGTGGACAGCGAGGACCTAGAAGGATGCCAAGACCACACCGTTCATTCACTGGCATGGTAGATATTATGTGCACTGGGAAAACTAACATGGAACTTCCCATACAAAAAGAAAACAAGCAGAGCAAAAAAATAGTCAGGATGGTCTTCTCTGTGTAAGTGAATTTGACGGTGGGTGTGGATGCCAGGCCTCCTCGCCTATTGTGTCAAGGTTCAAGTCCTTAGAGCACTCAGGAGGTTGTACCAACTCCCTCTCCTGTGGCATTGCAGGCTCACAGGGTTCACAACCCCTTCCTTCCACATCCTATAAGGTTCCAGGGAGGTCACACTACCTCCTCCTTCGCTGTTTTTTCGGGCTATCTGTGTGCCTGAACCATCTTCTTTGGTTGTTTCTAGGCACTGGCTTTCCAGAAGGCCATACCTTTGGACTACTGCCATTCTCAAACATTTTGAGTGGCTGGGTTGTTGGTTGTACTTGGCAAGCAGAGCAACAGAAGGGTCACTTGATAAGGGTGCCCAAATGTTAGAAACCTTACCTTTCTTGGTGTATACACACCCAATCTCCCTGACCCCATCTCATTCCTCCTCCCACTAACTGGGAAGAGGAATGAGAACTGGATAGCTCATTCTTCCATCATTGACCCTTACTGCAGAGTTCCTGAGGATACAGAGAATGGACATCTGTTTCTACCATCTGAGTGCATGGACATTAGAAAAGAAACCACTTGTCACTCTGACAAATCTTGCTCCACGTTTCAATGAAGGCAATTCTGCATTTGTGGCCTGTCCAAGAGCATACATTTCCCCACGTGTCAAGAAGAAATGGCGCTAACCTAGCTGCTTCTGAAGTGGGAGAATGGAAGACCAGGCTCCCGTCCTTCACCTCTCGCGCTTGGCCTAGAGGGTCACGGCCCAGACACCCGCCGCGAGAAGAGTTCGTCCAGTTACCAGACGACCAGGTACCATGGTACAGGAACATACGGATGTGTCCACCTGCCTGCCCAGCAGCCCGCACTGGCCGTGCCGACACCTGCGGCCCGGATCAGCTAGACTAAAAACCACACGTCGTTAGAGATGCCATGACGACCTAGACAACGGGAAGCACATCTGTATAAATATACACACTTAACATTCCCACACCAATCTACACGAAGAATATACTCAGTGCTCTGACGTAGGCGACAGGCATATTCACGGACGTGCATCTTTATTATTTTTACATAGGCTTTCAGAGTACAGAAACGCAAGACGCATCATGAACTCATCTATAACGCTTGCTCATGCTTCCCTTGAAACCCGTTACCACCGTGAGAGGTATAATGGAAACACGATATTGGTCATGGAAATATATGCCACTATAATCTAAAGCACCCATGCACGAAATGGATCACTTATGCACCAGGCCCAAGTAGGCCTCAAGCAAGAGTTCCGTGGACATTAACAAAGCAAAAGTCAGGTTGCTGATCCTGCAGAATGAGCCTGGTGGAGCACCCAGCCAAGGTCGCAATGTTGCAAACCCACATCCAAGACCAAATCATCAAAGGCACGATGTTGCAACCTCGCACTCCGCGTACCAACGTTAGAATCATATCTACAAATTAAACCAGACACACAGTGGAAAAACAATATTAATTGTGCAGAATTCTGCCTCAAACACGGTCCCGCCTCACGTGACCAAGCCGAACCTGACGAGATGCCAAAACCCAGGAGAGACAGGGCGTCTGGGTCCCGCACTACGAGACACAGGCCGGGACACTTGAAAGGCTCAATGGACACCTGCTACAGTGGGAACGGTCAGCTCCCACCTATGAATAAATCCTCACATTGTCTGCATGTACCCATATTGAAACATTGTTGCAAACACGGGTACACCGAGAGCTGGGAACAACGGTGGTCCCAGGCTGGGGAGCTCACGGATGCACCAATCAGAACATGGGGCTCTTATCTCAGACGTCAGTAACATTAGCCAATCCTCAGGGGTCTTCATGTAACAATTCTTATGTATCTAATTGAAGGGACAACCCAGATATACCACCTGACTACACCTTGACCACTAATATCATTCTCTATATGTGTACTATACTAACCCTACCACTCGAGCAACCAATTAAGAGTGGCGGTAGGTTTTTGTTAACTTTTTGAAGTGACGCAAGTAGCGCGTCATATTACAGTAAAAAGGGCCTGCGAGCCCCACGATCGTGTGTGTGTCAGGACGAACGCGTACGCTCCTTGACCCATCCCTGCCGTTTGCATAATAAACAGCAGAAGTTGCCTTGCTCCTTGTGTGTGCCTCATACTCTGTCTCGATCCGAGATATACACGGGAGGAGTTGGGGCCTCCCTGCCCGGAGGTCTGCGGGCGGCCCGGCCGACCCCGGCAGAATTTCCCCCCGACAAGTTGGAGGCACTGCTGAGATCTGTTTAAGATCGACTTTTATTTTTAATTTTTCCAGGCACTCCCGTTGCGAGGAGGCCCGGCGGCGCGGCCCCCTCTGCCGTTGCCCCCTTCTGAGGACTACAGGACCATCGCGGAGCTGCGAGAGGACCGGACAGCGCAATCCGGATATTGGCCCTCGGGAGCCGGTTGAGAAGTATCCCGCCCGCGGTCGGCGAGTGTCCAGACGTGGTCCAGACGAGGGGAGGTGGCGAGCCGCTTGGAGGGGTGCACGCAGTCGAGCGGCCCTGCATCGAGAGAACTTGGTGAGCATGACACGCACAACAAGCAATGCGAAATTGTAAGGGAGGAGGGAGGAATTGTAAGGTGGCGAGGGTTTAATTGAGTGTTGCTAAATGGAATGAATGGTAGCGAAACGAGTGCGAAAGCAGGCGGCTAACGTTACACGAAAGAGGGGGGCGGGGCACGAAAACATCACGTGCAGCCGCTCGTAACAGTGAGCTAACGTTACGCGAAAGAGGGGGGCGGGGTACGAAAACATCACGTGCAGCCGCTCGTAAGACACTGATTGGCCTGAATCGCGGATACGTGTGAGGGTGGGTGTGTGGTTTCCTACGATTTGATATTTATTATTGAATGAGTAGATGAGGTTCCCTATTGTTCGAGCAAGAAACTCGATAGGTAGATGACGTTTCCCTGTGGGCGGTGGCTAGTTACATAGTTGCCCAAAACGGAAGATAATTGGCTGGTTAAGCCCTCCTGTTGAGGGGCGTATCACACGCGAGGCGACGCAGCGTGCGCAGTCCGGTTATAGTATTGATGAGATTACCTTGTTCCAGGAGAGACAGGAAGACAGCTGTAGGGTTAGCGGGGTAGATTACAAGTGTATTTTGAATTTAAAGAACATAACACGAATATACCAGTAGCTCGAAGAAATAGGTGACGTCACCAGTAGGGATTTAATAGGATATCGTGAGCACAAGGAACCTTGGGTTCGAGAGTGGTGGGGAGGAGAAGCATGATAAAGGAGCTGATACGGAGATAAACTATAAACCAGTGGATCGAAAGAAGAAGGGGAAAGGGGCGTGGCTGCGCACGGAGAACGCCGGCCACGGCAAGTGTAAAAGGGGGAGGAAAACGGAGAAACAGGACAACTGTATAAGATCGTCGTAAGGGGTACGCAGCCGCAGGGGGCTGCGTGCGCTTCGGCCGCAGGGGGCCGTAGGGGAAGGAATATAATATAACATCACATTTATTACTATTGCATAATTTGTCAAAGGATTGTCGTAAGTCCCCACACTTGCGGGGCGAGGTAAGCAATACAAGGTTGTATATTGTAAATTGGTAGTAAGGGGAAGGGTAACAAGGGGAGTACAACCATGTCATACGGGAGAGGGTCGGGAGGGTGGGGGAACACCCTCACTACCCCACTACAGCACATATGCACCACACTGCCACCACACAGGGAGAAGTTAATTAAGTACAGCATAGAGTGGACCCAGGGGACCGACAATAAAATGTTAACACCATGGCCGCCTAATGGTAGTTTCGATCCATATGCCCAACACTCACTACTGAACCATCTGCACAATACATACAAGGGGAAGAAGTTGGCAAACCACGTGGAGGTGTTTAACTTATGGAGGATGTTCCAGGGGTCTCGACCAGGACCAAATGGAATGTTCACTATGGGGGAAACACCGGAAGAAAAGGAGATTAAGAAAGAAGGAACGGGTGGGGAAAAGGAGTGCGAAAGCACAAAGAATACGGGGATCGAAAGACAGGGAGGAGAAAATGTTGATAAATCAGACGACATAAAAAAGGAACCGAGCAATGAGATACCCATAACACCGGGAGTGAAAACAGAGGGAGGAGGGTTGTACCCGTTAAGAGAATTAGGAGAAATAGAAGGACGGTTAAGGGCGGCTGAAGGATACTCAAACCCGGCATACAGCCCTCCACCATATGTAGCTCATGGGAAGATACCAATGGGGGAAGAGAGGATTAGAGAAGAGCAGACTGTAGAGATAGGAGACGATGAGTGGGTAGCTGCACAGATATTGTTGAAATTACGAGGCTCACTAACTGGAGAAGAAAGGGAGGCGGTAAGGAGAACAAACGAGGATAGTGCCAGAGAGAGTGAAATGAGGGGAGAGGAGCTACTACGGCAGAAGGAAGAGATTTTGGAGGAAAGATTAGCAAAACTAAGGGAAGAGCAGAATGAACTGATCAAACAACTTGAGAGGGAGGAAAGAGAGAGAGTGAGGAAAAGGAAAGAAGGTAAGGACGAATTGGAAAGATTAAGGGAACGAAGCGAGGAACAAAAGAGAGAAGCTGAAAGGGTAAAAGCAGCAGCAGATAGGGTATCAAGAGTAGTGCTGAGAGAGAAGAAGAAGGAAGAAGAAGAAAAGGAAAAAAAAATGGAAATATGGAGGAGGAGGATAATATCTGAGACAGCTAAAAAATATGAAGAGGGGAAGGTAATAGAGAGTATAGTAGAAAGAGAAAGGGTGAAATGGGAAAGGAAGAGGGAGGATGAAAGGATATTGGAACAGATGAGCAACGAAGTAATGGAGGAATTAAAAAGGAAAAGAGAGGAAAATAGTAGGGAAATGGAGGAGAGAAGTGAAGAAGGAAGAGAAGGGAGGGGTAGGGAGAGTGAAAGATGGGGAGATGTATACAAAAGTAGGGAGGTAGCAACGACATCAGCACTAGGGGGGACAGTTGGTAACAACGAAAGGGGAGAAAGAGACTTAATAGATTTAAAAACAGTAACAATAAAAGGAAAAAAGGCAGAGTGGGGGGTGGAATTTATAAATAATTTTTGCAGTGAGGAGGAAGAAGGAGTGGAGAAGGATGGAAGAGAGAGTGAAAGGGAAAGCTTAGATAAACTGTACCTCACTAGAACAAACATAGATTCGCCCTGGATAAGTAGAAGAGGGGAGGAGCTGGAGAGAAGTAAGGAGGAAACGAAAAGAATAGGGGAAACACAAACCAATGAAACCACGCCACCCACATCTCCATCACGCCGCCCTCCCACGTCACTACCTACGTGTTCAACCACCGCACGCTCTCTGCACAGAATAAAGCTCGCGCCCTTCATGAACGAACTTACACCGTATGCATGTCGGCTTAGGGACCTCCCTAGTCGCAGGCAAGACAGACAAATAAACATACCCATATTGAACACAGGAAATGATGAAAGAAGGGGAAAGGAAGAAGAGGGAGGTAGGGGAAGAGGTAGTAAGGAAGAATTTGAAGTAATAAAAGAAATGGGGGAAGAGGAGGGGTGTGAAGACTCAATATCATGGAGCGTAAAGGGTGAAAAAAGACAGAATTTAATGCCACTGCTGGAGAGAGGAGGGGTTAGACCACAGTATGTACCTTGGAAACATACGGATAAGGAAAATATAAAATGTAGGCTCCCATCACTAAGTGGAGGTGCGGGTAAGTGGATATATGAAATGGAAAAACACACCGCAGGACAGAAACTAGCAGTAGGAGATGTGAAGGGCCTGTTAATATCAATATTAGGGGATAGAGCGGATGACATTTGGAAAAGAGCGGGATTCCATGGAGTAACAATAACAAACACATCGCATGATGGGGCACCATTTGCAAACTGCAGACATGCGCTATGGCAGGCACTGAGAGTGCAGTACCCAGACACCTCAGACATAGGAGCCATTACTTCCCGTAAGATGGGTGAAAATGAGGATCCTGTTGATTATATCCAGGACATTCAAGAGAAGTGGCGCATGGAGACTAGAGAACAATGGGACAAGACACCAGCCATATTTTATCATATACTAGTACAAGGGCTCCCAGAAGGAGTTCAGAAACAGCTAAAGAAAGTAGTAGGAATGGAAGCAAAACCATGGCCAGAAATACAACTGACTATAGTACATCACTGCAGGACATGGCAAGGAAAGATGAAACAAAAGGAGGAGGACAGGAAAACAGAAGAGGCCAAATTAGTACAGAAAAAACTTACTAAATACACAATGGAAGGGGCACTAATAACTACGCCCACACCAATGACCCAAAGCCCAACGCAAGTAGTGGCTGCACAAGATCAAGCTCAAATAGCGCCCCCACAAGGTGTAATACAGCAAGTGCCGCCTCTGCAATTACACACACCGAACATGGGAGGAGGGTACCCAATGCAAGGAACTGGGTATTATAGTTATAACAGAGGGAGAGGAGGGTTTATGAGAGGGAGAGGATATGGATATAATACCCAACAACAGGCTGGGGGACTCAGAAATAACTACTCCACAGGGCAACCCGTATACCAAGACAACGCAGGGAGCTTCCCATGGCAAAACAGGGAACCACCCGTGTGTTGGAGCTGCGGAATATTAGGACACATGTCACGTACATGTAGGGTCAGGCCAGGAACACCAGCATGGAATGAACAAGCACAACTTAGGACATCACAAGAACAGCAGGGCATACAACAGCAGCAGATGTCACAACAAGGGAGTGGCCAACCACAACAACCACAACAGCAACAAACCTATTCACTGCCACAACAACAAATAACACAGTATCTGCCACCGCCACAACAACAAGTAGCGTTAATACAACCACCACCACAAAATGAACGAACACAATTGGGTGGGGTGACGGTGTTGGGACACAACCCTTACACAGGGAATGGCCAATCATTGTACCCCCAATAGGCCAGCCCACAGACGGCCTTGGTGTGTCCCATCCTGTCAGTAACACCTAATAGTGCGGAGGAACCACGCATAGAGGTAAAGATAGGTGACAAAAAATTATCATTTCTTGTTGACACCGGGGCAACCCGGTCTTGCATAAGGGAAGGTAAATTTAAGATGTCAGGCGAAGCCATGAACACCCAAGGATTTTCTGGGGCTAAAGGGTTGGTTCCATTTACTGATAACGTTCCGTTATCTATTGGAGATTATGATCTGTCAGTTCCACTTTTGTATTATAGCGCCTCACCAGTAAATATACTGGGGAGGGACATAATGAACAGGTTGAACATGACGATCTCGTTTACAGAGGATGGCATAATTTGCTCTACTCCAGGGATTAACATGCTCGCAGCACGACAGATTTTGCAAGCATACTGTGGACAGACAGCGATTAGGGCGGAGCCAGTAGATGGCGAGATATTTCAATATGGCACTGACATGGCATTTGCATGGATGCCAGGGATAGAAGGGAAAATATGGAGGAGACCAGCAGCCTATCTATTCCGACCAGAAACACCAGCTAATGAACTGGAAGGGAAGGTGTTTGCAGTGGACATTGAGAGCATTATTGCAACAGCTGATTATGTTGCTGTGCACGCCCAAGATAAAGAAGGGAGAGCTTGGAGGGCGGTGATAGCACTAGCAGAAGGGTGTAGGCTGACCCAGGTGTCAGATGAAGAGCTGTTCTCAGAAGAAAAGGAAGAAAATGAAATGGTGTTCATGATGAGCGTAGAAATATGGCTAAGAGTGGCTCACAAACAAGTAGCACAGAAAATTGCAATGGCACTTGAGGCACCCGCAGGCACCCCAGTCCCATTTTTTAAGGAGGATATGTCAAAGGTGCCCAAATCATTATGGACTATTAGCCCTTATGACGTAGGATGCATAAAAAGCATAGGGGGTGTAAGGATAAAGTTGAAAAAAGGTGCCATATTACCAAGAGTGAAACAGTACCCATTGTCAAAAGAGGCAGATGAGGGCATATATGAAACCATAACGGCCCTTATAAACAATGGCATATTGGTCCCCTCAGAATCACCATGTAACACAGCTGTGTACCCGGTGCGCAAGGCTAAAGGGGGGTCTTGGCGCTTCATACAGGACCTCAGACCCTTGAACAACATAGTAGAAGCAGAGTATCCAGTAACAGCAAACCCGGCCACAATATTGTGTGGCATTCCGGCAGAAGCATCACGTTTTACAGTGATTGACCTTAAAAATGCTTTTTTCTCAATACCATTACACCCAGACTCACAAGATTTGACAAGCTTTACTTACCGAAATACAAAGTGGAAACATACCAGATTACCACAGGGGTATTGTGAATCACCCTCAATTTTCAATAGAGTAATACAGATGGATTTGGGTAACGTTGAGGTGGAAAGCACAGTGTTACAGTATGTGGATGACATAATAATTTGTAGTACAAACGAAAGCAAATGTAGAGAGGACTCATTAAAAATGTTGACGATACTGGCAGAAAAGGGGTACAAGGTAGACATGGAAAAGATACAATACTGTCAGGAACAGGTACTTTACATTGGCCAACTGATATCCCAACATGGAAGAAGGATTGCACCACAAAGAGCACAGGCCATCTCAAGCACTCCCGTGCCACAGACTGTGAGAGAACTACAGCAATTTCTGGGGCTGTGCAACTACTGTAGAGCATGGGTATTTGATTACAGCTCATACATAGGACCCCTGCTTGAGGGGTTGAAGGAAGCAAATAAAGGGGAGAAAAAGTTGGGATGGACTATGGAAATGAGGGAGGCATTTGACGAATTAAAAGACGCAATATCAACTGCTCCAGTACTGGCATCCCCAGACTATGAGCGGCGCTTCTTTATATTTTCACATTGCGACTCAGCAGTGATGAAAGCAGTATTGGCCCAAAAAACTAGCATGGGCTATAAACCAGTAGCATTTTACAGCGGTCACTTAGACCCTATAATGTTAGGCCAATTCTCTTGTGAACAAGGTCTCGCTGCAGCTGCTTTTGCAGTAGAAAAAGCATCAGCAATAACTATGGGGTGTCCAACTACACTATTTGTGGAACATGCACTATTTGCGATATTGAATAAACCTAAGTCCACACTAACAACACAAAGGGCATCAGGTTATGAGATTATTTTGTCTAAAGCTGAACTAGCAATTGTTAGATGTAGCACGGTTAACCCTGCAAGGTTCCTAGCAGAAGTAATTGAAGAAGGAGATTACGCCCACGACTGCACCCAAGTAACTGAACTATACTCATGTACTAGGAAAGTTGAAGAAAACGCACTAGAGGGAGGTGAGCTTTTGTTTATTGATGGGTCATCTACTATTGATCAAGGAGATGGGATACGAAGGACTGGGGCAGCTGTAGTAAAAATGATGGAGGCGCCGGTGTGTGTGGCTATGAAGTGTGTACAATTACCACAGCATTACTCTGCTCAAGCGGCGGAACTCGTTGCACTCATATTGGCATTAAAGGAAAGTTTTAATAAAAGAGTAACCATATATTCCGACAGTGCATATGTTACATCCACTGTCCACTCAGGGCTATCAAAATGGAGAAGAAGAGGGTTTAGGAGAGCTGATGGCACTCCAGTACAACATGCCCTCTTGTTGGCTGAACTAATTGAAGTAATAAACGATCCCCAAGAACTAGCCCTAGTAAAATGCACCGCACACACCAATGGAGAAGACTATGTATCAAAAGGAAATGCAGCAGCAGACGCACATGCGAAATATGCTGCATATTTTGGTGAGATATGGAACCCCACCGACTCACAGAGAGGGAGAGGGAGGGGAATAGCGAGGGAGATGTTAATAAGAGAAGGGTACACCCATCTCCCAGCCACACAGATTATGGAGCTACAAGCGGCTGCACCAATGGCCGAAAAAGAAGTATGGGTGAAAAGAGGATGCACAATGTCACCAACTGACGCACTATGGCGCCAGGGTGGCACTGGGAAAGTTGTAATACCGTTGGCACTGTTAAATACCGCCCTGAGCCAATTACATCACCCTGCCCATACAGGCAAGGAAATAATTGCAGCACGAATTAGAGAAGATTGGTTTTGTCCCGAGCTAACCTCTCATGTGTCAAATTTTATCAGCAATTGCCTCACATGTCAACAGTTTACGGCCGGCCATACTTTAAAAGTGATAAGAGGTACAATACCCCGGCCAGAAGGACCTTTTCGGCACCTTCACATTGACTATGTTGATATGATCAACATCTGTCAAGGCAATAGGTATATGATTGTAGTAGTATGCCCATTTTCTAGGTGGATTGAAGCAGGGCCCTGTTCACACCCTGATGCGTTTAGAGCAGCCAAATTCATAGTAAGGGAGGTCTTCCCCAGATGGGGAGTGTGTGAGGTGTTAAGATCAGACAACGGGCCCCATTTCGCAAACGAAATGTTCCAGCATATCACATCCCTGCTGAACATTAAACACAAATTTGCATGTGCATACCACCCACAGGCTAATGGTGTATGTGAACGCCTGAATGGCTTATTGAAGGAGGCAATTGCTAAAATACAACAAACAACAAAGAAAAGTTGGTTGTATTGCCTCCCGTTAGCATTGTTTGAACTTAGAAACAGGCCAGGGTCCGACCACCACCTCACCCCACACGAAGTGGTTACTGGACGCCAAATGCGCCTTCCCCTAACACCAACGTCAAGGGCATTCACCGACCACGAAAGTTCAGCGAATGTGTTAGGTGATGAAATGTATCAATATGTGTCTTCTTTGATTACTAGTGTCGTGTTTGTGTCTCAACAGCTCGAGCGCACACGGGGCGGGTCCACCAGCAATCAAGAAAAAGACGAAAGTACGGAATTGGGAAAGGAGAACTCCTGCAAACTTGCCAAAGGTGACCACGTACTACTTCGCAATTTCAATAGAAGGTGGCATGAGAAGAGGTTCACTGGCCCCCATCTGGTAGAGGACGTATCAACAAGAGCAGTAAAACTAAAGGATAAGCGTGCCTGGAACCACCTACATGACGTAAAGATCTACAAACTGCAGACCCGCCCCAGCGCCAACGACAGAGCAATTGGAAGAACAGCAACCACATCCCCTACAGCGGAAGAAAGTTCAACCACAGACAACGACCCAATTGTTCCCTCGGAGACAATAACTGACCAAGAAGGAAGTGATCCCCATACTGCCCACCCCATGATCACTCGCTCAAAGAGTAAAAATACTTCCGCCATTTGAGCACAAACCCCCCCATTGACTGCTAAGTACAGTTGTAACTAAAACTGAAGGACATGCTTGCACTAATACACATGTAAACACGTGAATGTTCTCTTTTTCTCTCGCACATACAGGAACTGCGTAATATTGTATTGTTAAGAAAAGTTAATTAACAAGTTCAGTGTACAGGCGTAGATGGTGCTGCCAGACGATAACTACCCAGAAGAATTGTCACACCAATTTGTATACGAAATAAAGAGGCCAACATACTTAAAAAGGAGAAGGGTACGTGTATACTACACAGCCTTCCTCCTGGCCATAGAATATCACATGCCCCACCTCCACCCATACTTGCCAGTCCTAAGAGACCCATCACTTAGAGTAGCGTGGGAGCAGCTCTTCGCCTGGGCACTGAATGACTACTTGATAGGGAGAGCTTAAAGGTAACAAAACTAACATCTAATAACCAGCACTTTTGAGAATTTTCAGGCGGGCAACTATAACGTCGCAAGAATAAGCTGCCAGGACCGCAGCAAGGTAAGAGCAAAATGCCGGTGAAATTAGCATATGTAATAAAAATAATAGGGATTTTTATGATCACCGGGTTCTTGGCTGCTTCTGTCTGGCAGTACAGCTATGCTATTGATTTTATTGCTGCACCCAACCTTAATATACCCCCGTCCCCTGCTGCAACAGGTGTTACGTCAGGTGGTAATAGTAATTTTGCACCCAAGCAAAATAGAGTTAAACGCAGCACATACTCAGACAATAAAGGTATTGATAATTATGTACAAGATTCAGCACACGTCACAAACAACATATGGTACCAACACATGACCCGCATTGGTAAGCAGACAACTGAGGATAGCTGTTACGTTTGCTCATTAATACCATACGCCATGAGCGCTTCACGAACATTTGTTGCC
This sequence comes from Ambystoma mexicanum, assembly GCF_040938575.1. Lineage (NCBI taxonomy): Eukaryota > Metazoa > Chordata > Amphibia > Caudata > Ambystomatidae > Ambystoma > Ambystoma mexicanum. The sequence goes on along the minus strand of NC_090929.1, from coordinate 1,052,169,600 downwards.
ACAGAAATAGATGAAAAAACAGCACAGTGCGTAATATATTTGGCCCTGTTCCAAACAAAAGGAAGATTTCAAGGAACAGTAGTGCACATGACATGGAAAACACGAGACTCATACCCATATGAAAACAACTTCCTCAAGACCTATCTAAGTTATCACAAGACCAGTTTACATGCTGAAGCATTCAGGTACATAACAAGTGGCCCTGCAAAAGGAGAAACAAAGAAGGTAACACTGCAGTACCTACCATGTGATTGGTACGCCACTGAAGTTCCGGGTAAACAAGGATGCTGGGAAAGGCCGCTACTGACGATAACAGGAAAGGTGTTCCTGGGCAGCAGCTGGGAGATAGGAGTGATTGGCAGCAACATGGTAACAAAAGAAACTATCTCAACTATCGAGACACACAATCATCGATGTTGGACGACGTGGATCAAGTATGTACCAATGCTCACATGGGTAGAAGAAGATGAAGACCCGATAACTATACTACCATTGACTGCACCCAAAGTATGCTACCAGCATAAAGGAGAGGTGGACGTAGGATATAACACCAATTGTGCAAACGTGATGGAGTTACCTGAGGGGGGAGCGGGAACAGCAGTAATAATGGACCATTATTGGGCCTGTGGGGAAAAGGCATATCATACATTGCCTCCCCTGTGGAATGGTGTGTGCACAATGGTACACGTCAATGTACCATCACTAGTGGTACCTAAGAAGCATGTCGATGTGGCGAAATTTCCTAAAATGGATGAAGGGGATAAGAGAAGAAAGAGATCTGCACCACTCCAGAAGGAGCAAGGAAACAGGACCAACAGCAATGATACTGTCCTAAACAGGAGAAAAAGACAAGGAGAGCCATTGACAGGAAATTACCTGTGGGGAAGATCGGAAACGGAACTAACATCAATACCGCCAGAACATAGACTATTCAGCAGAGCAGCAATGTTCTTCTCCTCAATAATACATCCGGGACTGCAGGCATACGCAAACGCAAAATGGCTCCAAATAACAAGGTGGGAACTAATGATGACCATCAATTCAACAGTAAATGGGTTCAACGCAATTAAAGAGGAGCTGCGAGCTGTAAGGATGGTTGCACTCCAGAACAGATATGTATTGGACCTCCTCACAGCAATGGAAGGAGGAGTTTGTGCAAAGATAGGACAATCTTGCTGCACGTTCATACCTGCCAACGATGCTGACAATGGTACGCTGACAGAAGCAGTTTCACAATTGGCCCAGATGCACTCCAAAATGATGGACGAAAGTAACGGTGTGAACAAGGATAAGAGCTGGTTTTCACTATTATGGTCATGGATGCCATCTTGGCTGTCAGATGGACTGAAAATAATAGTGGGATGTGCTATTTTGGCTGGAGCTGCCCTGATAATAATTAGGTTTTGGAAGGCCCGGAAGGCACGCACGACTGACGAGTTGCTGGAAATGGTGGGAATGCACCCCTTGATGCCAGCAGATGATGGTCAGCATACAGGGGTGATAATACAAGAGAGGGAGAAGCTGCGCACACAAATCATCGCCAACCATCTAGATCCACCATCAGTGAAGATCGAGAACCCAAGGAACCCCAGGAGCTACATAGGAAGATGGGTATACTGTACTCCTGGAAGAACATGTGAATACATGTATTGGTCGTTTGAAGATCATGTAAACCATTATGGACATCTCGGAGGGATAACTAAGATATGGAGGGTAAGAGGAGATAACGAGAAGGATATGTTTGTGGTCGACAAGTCGACCAGAGGGGGGACTGAAGTGGGAGAATGGAAGACCAGGCTCCCGTCCTTCACCTCTCGCGCTTGGCCTAGAGGGTCACGGCCCAGACACCCGCCGCGAGAAGAGTTCGTCCAGTTACCAGACGACCAGGTACCATGGTACAGGAACATACGGATGTGTCCACCTGCCTGCCCAGCAGCCCGCACTGGCCGTGCCGACACCTGCGGCCCGGATCAGCTAGACTAAAAACCACACGTCGTTAGAGATGCCATGACGACCTAGACAACGGGAAGCACATCTGTATAAATATACACACTTAACATTCCCACACCAATCTACACGAAGAATATACTCAGTGCTCTGACGTAGGCGACAGGCATATTCACGGACGTGCATCTTTATTATTTTTACATAGGCTTTCAGAGTACAGAAACGCAAGACGCATCATGAACTCATCTATAACGCTTGCTCATGCTTCCCTTGAAACCCGTTACCACCGTGAGAGGTATAATGGAAACACGATATTGGTCATGGAAATATATGCCACTATAATCTAAAGCACCCATGCACGAAATGGATCACTTATGCACCAGGCCCAAGTAGGCCTCAAGCAAGAGTTCCGTGGACATTAACAAAGCAAAAGTCAGGTTGCTGATCCTGCAGAATGAGCCTGGTGGAGCACCCAGCCAAGGTCGCAATGTTGCAAACCCACATCCAAGACCAAATCATCAAAGGCACGATGTTGCAACCTCGCACTCCGCGTACCAACGTTAGAATCATATCTACAAATTAAACCAGACACACAGTGGAAAAACAATATTAATTGTGCAGAATTCTGCCTCAAACACGGTCCCGCCTCACGTGACCAAGCCGAACCTGACGAGATGCCAAAACCCAGGAGAGACAGGGCGTCTGGGTCCCGCACTACGAGACACAGGCCGGGACACTTGAAAGGCTCAATGGACACCTGCTACAGTGGGAACGGTCAGCTCCCACCTATGAATAAATCCTCACATTGTCTGCATGTACCCATATTGAAACATTGTTGCAAACACGGGTACACCGAGAGCTGGGAACAACGGTGGTCCCAGGCTGGGGAGCTCACGGATGCACCAATCAGAACATGGGGCTCTTATCTCAGACGTCAGTAACATTAGCCAATCCTCAGGGGTCTTCATGTAACAATTCTTATGTATCTAATTGAAGGGACAACCCAGATATACCACCTGACTACACCTTGACCACTAATATCATTCTCTATATGTGTACTATACTAACCCTACCACTCGAGCAACCAATTAAGAGTGGCGGTAGGTTTTTGTTAACTTTTTGAAGTGACGCAAGTAGCGCGTCATATTACAGTAAAAAGGGCCTGCGAGCCCCACGATCGTGTGTGTGTCAGGACGAACGCGTACGCTCCTTGACCCATCCCTGCCGTTTGCATAATAAACAGCAGAAGTTGCCTTGCTCCTTGTGTGTGCCTCATACTCTGTCTCGATCCGAGATATACACGGGAGGAGTTGGGGCCTCCCTGCCCGGAGGTCTGCGGGCGGCCCGGCCGACCCCGGCAGAATTTCCCCCCGACAAGTCCCTAGCTGATACAACCTAGTGTTCAGTTCTCTTATATTAGAGTATGCTTAGCTGGGATTTAGACTTTGGGATGGATTGATTTGGTGACCCCAATACAGCCCTTCTTGCTGGTTATCCTGTCTATCCTGTAGACTGGAGGAGCAGGCGTTGATGAGTTTCATCTCTGGCTGATAGTTTGTTTGGGGTTCGCATGAGTACAGGGGCAAGTCCACAGTCTCTTTTGAGCCCAACATTCTTACTTTCTTCTGTAATAGATCAGGTAAGGTTGGTCAAGATTGATGGGTTCTTTAATGATCAGTTGCAGTCTGCCTGTTTTCTTGCATGGTCTCCTGTTAGAGATGGTGGACTGGTGAAAGGAGGGAAGGGGGGCAAAGAATTGCAGAACTGTTCCAGTATTAAGTTAATGTCAGGCCTACCGCTTTGTCTCCAGGGAGATAATTTCATCTGTGTTTCTGCAGGTTTGCTATCGGAAATCTCAGAGCCACTGCTGCTGGTACTCCAGGTGCTCCTGACCCAACCATTCAGCACTGCTTTATTCAGATCATCATACATTGACCATTAGGTTTCAGCATTTGGTAAGCCACAGATCTCCAGTCAGGAGAGAAGTGATGAAATCTCCCTACTTGGCAGTCTCTGCAATCCTCTCAAAGTTGGCGAAGAATGCTCTGGGATCCTTGCCTACAAGGTATTTCTGTAACAATGCCAATGATGGCTGGGGTCCATGACAAGGCTGGACGACATCTTTCTTCGGCTCCTTATTCTCCTTCAGTTGTCCAGAGAGGAACTTGTGCAGGATTTTCCCTAATGCCACTGTGTAACTCGTGATCTGTTGCTTGGTTTCCTTCTGCCTGGACACTTTTTGAAGTAGGCCAGTACTGGGACTTTCTGGAAAGTCAGTCTTCTTGATGTTTGGTCCTTTATTCTTGAAGAGAGGCTCAAGAGAAAACCTCTGAGCTTTCCATCTCCTCATTCACCAGAACTTCTGTGTGCTCAACATGATTGTCCCTGATAGGGGGCCTGGGGCTAGTCAAAATCTTCCTGAACAGAAACACCTTCTGCTGGGGTACATGATCGCTGTCTTGACTGAGACATCCGCAAAACAGAAGGGATGTGTTCTTTAGGCCATTCTTCAGGATCCTGCATGAAGGGACCTGCAGTCTATTTTTTGATGTCATTGTCAGGGAAGAGGTTGTCTTCTTCCTGTGATGAAGATGTAACCAACCAGCCGGTCAAAACAAACCAAGCCACACTCTTAGGCTTTTTTGTGGCAAGAGTAGGGGATAATCTTACCTACCTTGGGCCCTCTTCACCCATTCTCAAAAGGGATAGAAACAAAAAGGTGGAATCCCGAATCCTCTGAGCCATCTCTGGTCTATCAAGCCCTGCATTGGCTTTCAGTAGCTTAAGGTCTCTGATCCCACTCTGATACCATATGTTATAGGGCGTGGGAACAACAGAAGACTCAAAATCAACTACTAAAGTTTAAGGATGGTTATTAAACACAAATCTAAGGGTTTCAGGGTAGATGAGGCCACAACAGCGATTCAATAACAACACAAATGAGTCTAATCTGAAGCCCTTGGTCAGCCCCCCACACCGTAGACGCCACCTTCCTGGTGGGAAACACACATTCAGTCACAGAGCATGGGATTTTAAGTGCACGCGCACTACTGTTGAGGTTAGCTTCTCCTTCGTAACTGGTGTCAGTTTTTCGCACTTTGCCTGCACCGTTGTTTGTTTTCAGAAACGGCAAACATTTGAAGCAGAATCAGGCATGTTTACGTAGACTAGAAGTTAAACAGCATCAAGATTGTTTGCAAATATTTTTGAATGTATCTATATATAAATTCTCAAGGAAGTTTTCCACTTTCTTGCAAATGAGACCTGTGAATTGAAGTTGCACACTAGGTGTACTTTGAAGGAAATGGTGTACGCTATTCATGGTCCTGTTTAACAGGCCTGTATTGAAGAAACCACAGACATGCCAACATTTTGCAGCATCTAGGATGGAGATTCTCTCATGGAAAGCAGGAGAATTAGTGTTTCCTAATGGGTTGCATTGGGCTTGAAATTATTTTAGAGGGAGGAAGTAAAAAATAGCAACATTTTTGTTAAAGAAATTGTGTTTCCCTCTACATAGGGAGGGTTGGCATGTATGGATTCAGTTCATTTACAAGTGACAAAACATAGGTATAAAATCTGCACAAAAAATGTAAAGGCTCCACTTGTGCAACATTTTACTGGCTTAGGCCATACCCCGGATGAAATAAGCTGGTGGGTAATGGAAACAGTCCATGGTGGTCAAAGAGGGGGATTGATTCAAATTAAATGAAACGAGAGAACACATCTTGATATATAATTTGACGTGACTATACTGAGGGTCTCAATGACCAGTTAGTGGCTAAGACTGCCTACTGGACGAGTCTACCATTTACTAATATGTAACCCTGGCAGACCATGTATTTCCCAATTGCCAGGGGCCAGAAACTTTTACTCCCTATTCCCATTTTAGCCCATAGGGCTAAATGGGAATGGGGAGGCCGGATGCACCAGCACCATTCAGAATGGTGCCGGTGGATCCAACATGCTCTGCTCGCGGGTGCCGGTACGCCCACCAGGACTCATTGTTTGCTGGTAGAACTCGTAGCAGAACTCATAGTTTGCCGGTCCGTTAACTACGGTACCGGCAAGCTTACCGGTAACGTAGTTACCTGACCGGCAAACTTGTAATGAGGCCCCCTGTCCTCTTTAGGTCTTCTGACATTGATTGGAAAAATGTCATAGCTCTCAACTCACACCCTTTGGATGGGTGTCACCCGCCATGGAATCAGTTTGATTGCCCGCCAAGTCCCTTATCCGCCCATATAACTGAAGGGGCTCTCACCCTCCAAAAACAAAATCATTTGCTTTCACACACCCTGGGGCCCTATACGGTTGAGAGGTATGCACGTTCATTGTCCCTTTATTTGCCCCACTATTTATTTTATCTGAATGATGTATAGGTATTTCTCTTTCAACACATTCAAGTGGGAGTCACCAGCCTTCATTGTAGCTTTTCCTTGAAAAAAATATATTTGTGACATTAGGTTCAGTAGTGGAACATGGAAAGGGCAATCTTGTTAAGTGTTAAGTCTGTTTTGCAATCAAAGATAATGAGTTTGAAGGATGCTTTGGGGCTTTCATATGACCAGCAGGTGCCTGATGAGTGGAGAGAGATGTTGGTACAATGCTATTGCTGCCATTTGTACCCATTAATTGATGTATTGTCCCTTTTAAACACACTCATGTTATAAGTGGTTTGGTTTTCACTCAGCCAGTTCTGTTAATGTATTGTATATTTCAGATGTGTTAAAGCCTCGATGAAAACGTGGCCACGTCCGAGGCCTAGTGTTGAAACTAGTTGGCTCTTGAACTGCTTAAGCATATTCATGTTGTGGGCAGGGACGTCATTTAAGGATTGCCAGGGGTCGCACCTGCGACCCCTGAGATCTCCCTTGCTACCCATGTGGTCTCCCTTGCTACCCCTAAAAAGAAACTTTTGAAAAACAATTGTTTTAAAAAGAATTAGATCGAGTCTCCTGGGCTCTATCCAGCAGCATGTGGCTCTTTGTTTCTGGAGTGGCTGGTTTTCTGATAGCTATAGCCGTTAAGATAGCTCCGTGGGTTGAGTGCTCGCTGCTGCAATGTGTGTGTTATCTGCAGGTTGTGGCAGAAGGAACCCTTTTTTGATTAGAGCATTGATCATTGAATATATAAGGAATGTATTTATTTTGAATATATCTTGAATATTCGTGGTTAATTTTTGCTATGTTCTTTATTACTGTGGTTCTTAGCGTTATTGTTATTCCAAGGAATCTCACACTTTAGCCATAATAAATGCAAAACTCCCAGCCCCGGTGTCTTAGGTTGTCTGTGGTTTTTGACATCCTTTGTAGGATCACAGTGGCCTCTGGAGTTATTAGGCTAAACTCTGTAGCAAGCTGTTGCACACTACTTGGCGCCTGTCTCTTCCATCATGCTGGGAGTTTTGACAGGGTCTATCTACTCTTCTCTCTGGCAACCTCCTGCTTCACTCTCTGTTTTACACTTGCACTTTTCTCCTTGATAGTCCACAGCACCTAGTCCTTCTTTAATCTCCTCCTCCTTTCTCTGTCTTTCGCTCTCTTCTTCTTTCCTCCAAGAGAGCGTATCCCACTGTCCGTCTTAGTGTGTTGGCCCCTTTCTGTCTCTCACTGCTCGTTTTCACCTCGGGTTCTACTGATCTCCACCCTTCATTTTACCAACGTAGGCAACCCAATCTCCACATTCGCTCCCGGCTCTTCTCTTTCTCCCTCCTGATTACTCCTCTTGACCTTTACCTCCTCTGCTACTCCTCCCCTGTCTACTTCTTCCATGCCACTCCAGCCTTTCTCCTCCGCTCACTTTTTCAAACCTCCACCCCCTGCCTGTATTGTTCTCCTCCCGTCGTTCTTATCCACCTAGGCTCCTCATACTTCCTCCAACCCCCTTCTTTCTTCCTCGGTTCTTCACCATTTTCACCACTTCCACCTTGGCTCCTCTTACTTACTTACTATCTATAATCTTCTTTCTTCCTATCTTGTCTTTTCCCTGTGGCTCCTCTTACTAGGGAGGGAAAATACCAACTAACAGAATGGAGATAGGGATGGAGATAATGCTTCTGTAAAGAAGGGAGGAAGATGGAGAGAAGAGAATGTCCCTTTGGAGGTAAGAAGTCCATGCAATGGCCTGTGACTGCTGGGCTTCTCATTATGGTGTGAACAAACCACCCCCCTGTTAGAGCCAAATGGGTCCCCCGCCATGCTTCCATCAGAGCATGGCATGTGCCGGCCTCACCGATTGACAGAGTGACAGATCAATCCTGTACCTGTGTAAGGTTCTGGAGGAGGTTTGGCCACCATGACGTTTCAGGGAGAGCAAGACTGGACTGATGCAATATACTCAGTAGAGAGGGCGAAATATATGATAAATGCAAGTTAGGGCAAGAGAGACATCCCCAAGTGTTCAATTCTCATTGCTATTTTGCTACCGTCACCAGCAAGCCTCTGCTGAAGGTGACTGTGTCACATGTTTCCTTAAATATATCTCATACAGTCAGATCTTAAAGCTTGGTCCCTATGCGGAAGGGTAGCCTCTCTCTGAACTATTCTTAAGACCTGACAACCCGTGCATCCAACTGACTACCTGTGACCTGAGGTTCACCAACGAGCTGGTACACTTCTTCCAGAAACAGACAAGGGTACCACAGCTCATGGTAGGAAGTGTTGCAGAAAGCTGGAAAGCCACTTCTCCTTTTGTGCATATCCTGGGCAGCGGTTCTGTTAGGCGTAACAGTGGAGAAGCGGCACTGGTGAACAAGCTATAAAGACCCACACAAAGAAATTTAGATGAAACGTAAAGGCAATATTCCCAATACAAAAATACCGTTGCTTGCCTTCAAATGGTCTAAAAATCCCAAAGACCATTTGGTACATTTAAAAACCAAGCAGACTAGATCCAACATTATCGAGATGTCCTGGTTACCTTGCAAGAAGAGTATTAGGACCTTTTGAGATAAAAGGAGCTTCACGTGTTTTTAGCTGTGGTTTCTACAAGTGTATATTTATTTACATTGAAACATAGCTCCTCATCACGAGTTTGGCGGTAACCCTTAAATCTGGTTGTATCGGGTCATCACGAGTTGGGCGGTAATGCCGGCACTAATAGCGTGGCGCTATCTGCCCTACCGCCAAACCCACCGGCGCTATTAGCGCCGGATCACAGGTTTGGCGGATTTGTAAATCCCCATTCCCCATTGAGCCCATTCGGGAATGCCCCGTTCCCCATTGGGCTCAATGGGGAAATTTCACGCTCATACCGCCGGCGGATTTCCCGCCGGCGGTATGAGCGCGAATTTTCGGCAGATTTCCCACCAGCTCAGAGCTGGGGAGAAATCGGCCAAAGCCCTGATTTGGCGGACCATTAAATCCGGCGTTAACAGCGCTACCTCCGGATTTAAGGGTTACCACCAAACTCGTGATGAGGCCCATTGTCTGCAAAGAGAAGGTCAGCCGACACGTGTTTCAACCCCAGAGGGTCTTTATCAAGGCAGATTGGTAAGGTGAATGGGAACGTGTCGGCTGACCTTCTCTTTGCAGACAATCAACGTCATTCCGAGTTTGGAGCTAGCCATGGTGCTATTAGCACTATTAGCACCATGGCTGCCTCCAAACCCGGGTCCGGGTCCGGTGTCTCTGAATGGGGACTTACCGGGTCGTTCCAACCTTGGAGGACCCGGTAAGCCCCCATTCAGAAAACCATTCCCCATTCCCATTTGAGCCCCCATAGTGGACCCTTTATTTGCCCCCTAGTCCCTTAACGGGTCCCGCTAAGAACGGCTGGTCAGACCAGCCTTTCCTGGTGGGACCGGCTAAGGGACCTCGGAATGTGGCGGTAGGGGGTTAATGGCACCGGCATCCTTACCGGTGCCGTTAACCCCCTACCGCCATACTCTGAATGAGGCCCAATGTGTCTAGACTATGGGCCTCATTACACGGTAGGAGGAAACCATGCCGCTATTAGCGGCATGGCTACTCCCTTACCGCATGCCGGGTCCGGGTAGGTGGTATGGGGACTTACTAGGTCATTCTGACCCTGGAGGACCCGGTAAATCCCCATGCCAATTACCATTCCCCATTCCCATTCGAGCCCCCATAGGGCTCAATGGGAATGGGGAAGGAGCTAATAACGGTACCGCAATTTGCGGTACCGTTATTAGCTCTGAAGTTCCTTAGCGGGTCCCGTCCTTAACACCTGGTCAGACCAGGCGTTCCGGACGGGACCCGCTGAGGCACCTCGTAGTAGGGCGCTAAGGGATTACTGGCATCGGTGCCCTTACCGGTGCCGGTAATCCCTTAGCGCCTACCGTGTAATGAGGCCCTATGTTTCAATGTAAATAAAAATACACTAGTAGAAACCACAGCTAAAAACGCGTGAAGATCCTTTTATCTCAGAAGGTCCTAATACTCTTTTTGCAAGGTAACCAGGACGTCTCAATAAACTTCTTTCTCAAGAGGTATTGGGTTTACCTCTTCCAACCTGTGATCTTGCAGAACCTGATAGAATCCAAGCAAACTACTCACTGAGCTCAGCACAGGAGTGTTCATTACCTAGAACCCAGACTTCTTCTCTGTAGATCCAACATTAGCAATTGGGATTTACGCCCACTGATGGGACACTTCCATGCGGAAACTGCAGAGCCTGTAAACTCACTACCAAGCCACTTACATTCGAGATTGAAAACAAAAGATGGGAACTACGATGTATGTCTAATTGCACAACCAGCAATGTTATATACTGCATAGAATGCCCATGCGGTTTACAATATGTTGGACAGACCACAAGACCAGTACACATCAGAATCAATGAGCACAGATCGAGGATATGATGCAGAAATCACACAGCACCATTAGTATCCCATTTCCTGGAAATGCAACACTCCCCTGATGACCTCAAGCGGTCGATCATTGATGTAGTAAAAAATGCATCCAATCCACAAAGGAGCCTTTTTAAAGAAGAAGCAAGGTGGATACACCACCTGCAGATGTTGGAGAGAGAAAAGGGACTGAATGACAAAACACCCACATATTTCTAACCCGCTACTACCCCGAAAGCAGAGCAGGGGACAGTCATGACTGGGTTTACTCAGCAAATCATAGCCCTGTTACACCTTTGCATATAAGCGCCCCCACTAGCCTACCTTCCCAGTGCCACACACCGCACCGTAGACAATGGGTGCCCCTAAGCAGCTATATACTCTGCATTGTGCGCCATGATATCTTTAAACAATTCTGCCGCTGCACTGGCTGCATGCCCACCTTGTTTGGCTTAGTGGCACAGAAACACTTGTCTCCAGCTATCCCCCTTTCCTCAATCGGTACAGGCACATCCATTCTTGTGCCACCCTTTCCAGTTCTCTATCTATAGGGTGACCAGAGGTCTGGGTTTTCCCGGGACAGTCTGGGGAAATCACCCGACGTCACGGGGTCCCGGGAGTTTTTTTATTTTATAAACCCTGTCCGGGGTTTCGCCTACGGTCCTTTTTTTTGCTGTGATCGCATTTCGAAATCGGGTCCCAGCGCAACTTTTCCTGTGCGAATGGGGGCGTGAAATGCTTTTCACGCCCCCATTTCTTCCCCTTCCCGGAACTCTCCTTCAATGAGATGAGTGTCCCTGTTAGCACACTCCCTGCCTGCCCCCTCAATGCCCCCCCAACAGGCCAGCGACATAGAAGTAGGACCACTGTTGTATGTGTATTTACTATAGTTCACCTTCTATTTCCATGGCCCGTCCCGGGTTGTTTTAAAAAAAAAATCTGGTCAACCTATCTACCCACGGTACAGATTCTGCCAATACACTTTAGGACACGCGCATTATAAACACAGCTTCTGAAAAAGGGAGTGCAGTTCCGCTTTTTAACACTACAAGCACCTTGTCGCACATCCCATTTAGAGTGCATGAAGCTTCTCCCCGAGTTCTCGCATGAGCCATTTCCAGAGACTTGGTGGGTGGTCTCCATAGCGATAGAACATATAACTGGCTGGATACGGTTCCCACCGAGGCTTGCAGCACACACACCGAGCAAGGCTCCGCCGTTAGGTAACACAGTGCGATTACAGAGACATCTGATCTCCTTCGCACCCTGTTCTTCCACCTGCACGCCTGCAACACACGCTTGCACTTTTTATATACTTCTATTCAGGCAATCATCTCGGCCCCCATCTTACGAAACACTGGTTCCGATGGAGCGCTCCCTCCAACCATACTTGCCTACATTTGAAAATCAAAATTCCTGAGATTCATGCCCCGCCCACAGCCACACAAGACTACGCCCATTCGCACACGGCTCCGCCCACCTGTCAAAAAGGTAAACTCGGTTGTTGTAGCCTTCATTTTGCTTACCATAGCACTGAAAATAATTCTTTCAATGCTATAGTAAGCAAAATGAAGGCGGCGCCGCCGCCGAAATGATAGTGCTTTCAATCCATGTGATTGGATGGAAAGCACTATTATTACGGCGGCGGTGCGGCTTTCATTTTGCTTACCATAGCACTGAAAATCATTAATTCAATGCTATAGTAAGCAAAATGAAGGCGGCGCCGCAGCAGAAATAATGCTGCTTATGACATGGATTGAAAGCAGCATTATTTCGGCTGCGGCGCCGCCTTCATTTTGCTTACTATAGCATTGAATGAATGATTTTCAGTGCTATGGTAAGCAAAATGAACGCCGCACCGCTGCCGTAATAATAGTGCTTTCAATCCAATGATATGGATTGAAAGCACTATAATTACGGCGGTCGGGGGTCGCATTGAGGGAGCAGCGGCCTCATATAGTTGGGAAGCGGGCAGTGGGCACGAACATTTCGCACCGTTTCCAGGTCCTGCCCACTTCTCCACCCGATTGGCTGCCGCCGGTAGCCAATCAGGTGGAGAATATGACGGGACCGGAAAGAATCTCAAAATTCCTGAGAGATTCAAGGGACTTTTCCGGAGACCCGGAGAAATGCTTAAAATTCCAGGGTCTCCGGAAAAATTCCGGAGGTTAGGCAGGTATGCCTCCAACAGAGACATTAACCCGCTCGAGAGCTCAGACAGACCAGATAAGAATACCGGCTGTTTGCATTTAGGTATATGGGCTCATCCAGACCAACATGATGCCACCCACACCTAGCATGCACTCATTTCCCTCCCTTTGCATACTCCTTAATTACAGGCAGCCATTAACCAACCGCTGTACCACTACACCAGAGCAAGTATTTTTTCAAGCTCCCCTCTCCACAATATCCAGCATCCCACCCCTGGATCCATCAACTAGCGGGAAACATGACTCTGGCCATTCTCTTTGTGGTACATTAATCCTCTTTGCACTGTGCCACGGATTTCCTGACACCATGGGCTAGGGTGGCCAACTCTTTGGTATTATTTCGTGGGACACTTTCCCACAAGGTCATTCACGTTGGGCTTGCCGCTTTTTGAATTTACATTTTTTTAATGGCTCTTAATTTTTGGCTTAATTGAAATGCAAATGGTTTGTCCTTGGGAGGTGATGGTCACGTTTTTTAACTGCAAACATGACCATCTCGACCCCAGGAACAATGCATTAGCTCTGGAATGAAGCCAGGTGTCAGAGCGTTACAGCTCGACCTACAGGCTCAAAAGGAGCCGGGGCTACAGAGCCACCCAGAGCAAGAAAGCAGCAGGTGGTAGCGCCGTGCTGTGTACATGCCCACTTCAGTTTGCAGAGTGGCTGTGCTGGAGGCAGGTTCTCCTGACGAAAGATGAAGTAAATGCCAATGCTGTTTGACAATTGTATATAAACTGGAGCTATCATCATTGAAGTGAGTAATACATTTCAGTTTATTGCTGTGTGTTGTATTTGTACGTGTTTTAGGGGTGAGCAAGTCCACCCTCTTGGTGTTCTTAACGGACTGTTCACACCCGAGTACTGTGTCAGCTACAACGGTTCCCACCGGATGTGTTGTTATTTCGTCTATGTGTTCTTGTACAGTTTTTTAGCTTTGTATTTTTCTAATGTTCTACCTGACACATGCATTTTGCGTAACTTCATGTGTATAATAATTTGTGAATGTTTTCTTTGCCAGGTCAATCTAATTATACCAAATAAATGTTAATTTGACAAACTCTGGAGACACCGCCCAGCGTGCTTTGTTCTGATAGATACAGAACAACTATAAGGACCCTCAGCGTTACTAAGGTTCTAGATGTGTGAAATATTATTACTAAATGTTTACACTCATTTGCACATACAGGGATCTAGTTCGCTCGAACTAATCCGTCATCTTTCTTGTCGGGACACTCTTGTTGTATTTAATGTTCCTAATTTAGACATGCATAATGTTTTCATTTATTAATGTATGTATTATTGCTTTTTACTGATGTATAGTTCCTATTATGTGAATGCAATTTATTATGCCCATTGTTATGTTTTATAGATTATTTGAATATCCAAAATAAACTAAACTGAACAAACACAGTGAACAGGACACATAGGAGAAATAAAAGAAATAAAAGACTTATGACGCACTTTGGTTTGACGTTCATTTATTTTAACTGCCTTTTACATTTTCCAATGTTGTGTTCTTAAGTACAAGCCAAAAGGTTGTATTGTGTATATATATTTGTATTGAACGCTACCTGTTCACTGCTTCTAATAGGTGGAGGCACTGATGTGGGCGCGCATAACAAGAGGATCAAGGGAAGCCGAGATGAAGAGGAGTCTGCCCTCGGAAGGGGATGGTAGGCAGGCTGCGATCTCTGAGAGCGCGTGCAGGAACTCCAGGGTGGTAATACTAAGCTCGTCTCCCGTTTGCATATACAGGTTAGGGTGACCAGACGTCCCGGTTTTGTCCTGGTTTTTGGTGCTCTGTCCCCCTTTCTCAAGATTATGTTCCCATTGGAAACTGCAGTGGTCCTGGTTTTTGGTAGTCTGTCATTATAGCTGGTAGGCAGGAATGCACAATCTCGCACAGAATAATTGCTGCATTTTAGAACTTAAGATAGTGTTAGTTTCTGATAAATTAATTATAATATGTGTTTATTTGAACAGTAACACTTAAATCCCCTTCTCCTCTAACATCTAGTGAAGTGTAGTGTCTTGACAGCCACTTTCAAGAATTAGTCCTACTTTTATGTTGGTTGCCCTGTCCCGGTTTTTTACTTTTTAAATCTGGTCACCCTAATAGAGGTAGAGGCAAGAACTACAGAGAAGGATGGTGCATGACTGAGCCCTAACCCCCAGAATGATTGAACCACCAGACTCCTTGAAAAACATGTTAATGATTACCTTATGAGAGTATTTAAACAATCCTCTTCAACGCTCCTGGCAAGGACTGAGAACCCCAGGAACCGAGTGCTCAGTTTAGACTTTAGCCGTCCATGAGGAGAGACTGACTTGAAAGTCCTAACAGTGATCCACAAGCCTTCCAAATCCTTAACTCTGCACCCAGCTCCGATGCAGTCGCGCAAGGGATCCCCCCGCCCTGGTGCAGCAAAAAAAGGTTGTTTTGCCTCCAGCTCAGTGTCATGTATTGGTCAAGAGGTGCAGCACCAGCGCCTGTGAAATAATTGCGCTGCGCTGGGCACGGCCCTCAAACACACTTTACAAGAACAGCAGGGAGGCACAGTTCTGCTTTTCAGCTGATACTTGTTCTTGATAGGCATTATTGGGTGGGTTGGTACAATTAGTAATGGACCCATGACTCCTCGTCGAGGGGTGCCTGATGCATCACTAATCACGCCAAAAAAGCAGTGAAAAGATTGTCATCCTGTGATGTGTAATTTGCCCAAAAAGAAACTGAAAACTTATTTTTTCATAACTTTGTAATACCTCATTTTAGTGCGATTCCTTAGATAATCCTGGTTTTCAAAAGTCCATGCTATTTGTGCATGTTTGTAAATCACATGTCTTTTTTATAGCGCCTATTTGGCGGTTAACCAATTTGAGCGCTTAGACTTTTTCAATTTAGTAAACCGAGGGACAGGGTTTGGTCATATGTTTGGTTGCTTTCTTCTGATCATTAGCACATCACCAAAGCTGCTTATTTGGGTATTTATAATGCTTCCTTGCCCTTTTAATTAATTTAATCGATTAATGTATTAATCAATTAATTCATATTTTCTACAGTGGGCCTCCCATCATGATCTGCCTTGCCAATTCTGTCCCTCTGCCCCAGGGGTTTTCTGATGGTTTGTTTCTTCATCATGCCGCGCTGTAAGAAGCACCAAATAGATGGTACAAACTAAGGACCTGCTCACAGGTCCATGGATAATGACGCCAAACATTGCGGCCAATCAACCTGAAGAATGAACCCCCACGCCATTCGCTATCCCACGTGATGTCTGCTTTGGTAGTTAGGTATGAACCAACCAAAAACGCATTGCCTGACGTCTTCCCCTTGCTCGTTCTTATATTGATCCAGCCCCATTTCTTGGCGACGGCCCAGGGCACAGAGCTAAATGGCTCAGGAGGTGGGCACAGTAAGGGGCCCACACAGAAAGCTGCCGGACAACAGATTAACCAGCTTTCTGTGCCAGTGAGCGCTGCTCTGCAATGTGTGGCTTGCTGATCTCTGTTTACTTGTAGATGTCTGTGATGAGTTCGGAAAATGCAAACTAAGGAAAGCATATTCCAAACGCAGCATGTGTGATGCTCTGGAGTCACACAACCTGCGCCCCTTATTCTTTTTGTTGACAGTCTTTCAAGTGAGGCAATTTATAAGTGATGGCGCATCGCAAGCCATTGTTTTTATACAGTATGTGCTTTACAGTTCAGTGTAAATAACTGAACATGGGTCATTTTTTATTCACCAGGCCAGCACAAGTATCAGTTAGCTGATCAAACCTATGCAAGAGAATTAACGTGTATATTATATTTTAGTTACATATGGCGCATCCTTAGGAAGGTTAACTCTAGTTTTCTTGCTTACATATTCTATTGGCTGCTTTGGGACATGGACTAAATGCATCCTCTCAGAATCAAATGTCTTTTAATTGTCTCAACAAGCCAACCACTGCCTAGCGCGCACACCAGATGGCAACTCAATGTCACTTCGCACCTTGATTAGGAAAGTGGAGTTCATTGTGTGTCACCATGCAGACAGTATTCCATGACAAATCAATGCAGTGATGTGTGCAGCAATGATTTGTGCGTTGCAAAAGTTGCCACCTGTTGGTTAATGGTGTCTATGAGGTGCTCCCTTCTGTAAAAGCACATACACCTGTTTTTGTCTGATGTGCCCAATGTCCATACAAGAGCACACTGGACTGTTTTATATATGTGACTCTGACGAGCATGTGTCCAGCACTGTGCCCACACTTAAACACATAAAGCAATCAAAGAAGTTGACTCAAATTTTAAATCCACTAGGCCAAACACCCTTTCTACACTGCGACTCCATGGTTTTCACTAGGCCAGCACTAATAAGAGATGCTAATGCCAGCTCTGTTAGATAAAGGATGGCCCTGCTCTTTTTTGCAGAAATAACCTGTGAGGCCTGCGCAATGGGGAGGAGGTAGTGGCTGAGGAATTGTGGGCCCTATACCACGTATCAGAAGCCAGTTTTGTTTAAAATGCTTCATCAGCTTGTTACTGGTCAGGCTAAAGTTTGAAAGAGGTACACTCCTTTCTGTATAGCCTTTCTATGCATTGTTTATTGGTTCTCTCTTGTGCGGTATCCTGGCCTGTCTGTAGATATAATTCCCTAAAGATGTTTCTGGCATGCCCACACTGAGAACCAGCCCTTCCTCCTCTAAAATTCTTCAGAAACAAGAAGCAAAAGAGCCCTTGTACCCCATTTGAGTAACTGACTTTGCAGCCATTTTATACACACGTCCAAAAACATAAGCGGTCCAAATGAGCATGTATGGTTCATAGTTACAAACATTTTAATATTAGGGTGAGTATTGTGAACCATGATGCGAGCACCAAGCTATGCATCAGTTATGCATTTAGAGATTCACACATACAATCTTTTTATCACAACTTGTTTATCAAATATAGAGATCTCTGATCACTGTTATAGTCCTGATATGCTCTTAATGCAAAGTATACAGGAATCCTCATTGGTGCTATTTGTCCCCTTTCCCACTCTCAGAGAGGTATTTTTAAAGAATACAATAAGAGTGTACCAGACTGTCCATCTTGGAATGATAACTTTCCATCAGAAAATAATTCAAATGTTTAGTCTAGTATTGCCCCTTGCGAAATACAAGTGAGGTGGTACGAACAGAACGCCTGCAACACACGGCCAGTTGTCAGTGGGCCCTCAAACCCCTATAGGCTGTTCACACTGCAGTGTGCCAGTATCGACAGTTTGAAACTGCAATCAGGCAAGGCCTTTCCGAAGAGCAGGTGACAGAAATTAGTTTTTTCTTGGGCAGCAACAGCTGTGTTTTCACGTTAGAATTCTTTTGTAAAGTACTTGAATTTTAATGTAATGAAACCAGCTTCATTTATATTGTATTTTGTTATTTATATAGCACTCTTTCCCCAAAGCAATTATGTATTCATATTGAGGAGGGGGTTTGTCGCACGACAGAGGTGTAGTTTGGGAGTGACGTGTGCCAGTCAGTGGAAAGGGGGCTCATTCTAATGTTTCGCCTTGGGCACCAAGTTGGCTAGAAACTGCCCTGGATTGATCCATAAATAGCAAGTTTACTGTAGATGTATTTGGTCTCGCTCCACATAGGGAAAGAACCATTACATTTAATAAAAGTATTACATCATTTCCCTGGCCACTATTTTCATTCATGCAACAGAGTGCTCAAAGATGTTCGACCTTACGAGCAATGCTTCTTCAGCCTGTTATGGGTATTAAATTCACAGGCTGTGCATGTTTCGCCATCTAGTGGGTTCGACCGGAATTTTCTCTTTGGTTTTCCTCGAAATTAAAAAAAGGCAGTCATGTCGTCTTTGGTGTGCATCTGGAAGGGTTCATATATCAAACCCCCCCTACATAACCCCGAATAGGGACCAGCTTGAGATGGGATTTGTTTCTGCCTTGTTTGTGTAATGTACACTGGAGTCGTCGACTAACACCACGTAGAAATTCACACGTACAAATATAAGATTGAGCCCCGCTTGCTTGAGCTAAATATGTTATTGCGGTAGTATGTCAACAGGGGCGGGGGGGGCTCGAGACGAGTGCATCAGCAACGCACACCCTATGTAGATGGGCATTTTCCTTTTTTTTCACTTCAGACCACAATGCTGCCTGTTATTGGGTTTCTGAAAATTGAAAGAGCCGGATTTTGATTTGGCAATATTACTTCTAGAAATACCGCCAAACGTTTACTGTTACTTTATACAGTAACGCGAGAGGTTCGCATAATTCCGAGTCATGAGGAACCTTCGGTTAGTCTCGATTTAGGAGTCTGTAGAGCTCCACTGGGAACAAGCTCGTATTACTTTCTGGTCATCTTCATTACTCATTGCCTGACTCTTCCTTGTTTACAGTACTCAACTGCGAGGTTCCTTATTGCGCCTCAGGAACCCCTTTTCATTTTGTATTCTTCACCGGCCTGGCACCGCCTCATCCCTCCAGGGCATAATAGCCCTCCTCTGACCACCTACAGTTATTATCAACCTGCCGATTGGCCATAATATCAGTCGGGAGGGAGAGGTGGGACGGAAGAACCGGGGCGAGGAAGTGTAGGACTAGGAGTAATGAAAGGTAGCCTGATCTTAAGAAGTTAGTTCCCATTCTTTACCAAGCTTTAATAGCAAACATCAGGATATTTTATGGCCTGGTGCCGGGACTCTAAACCCATTGCCTGTCTGTTGTTGAAAAGTGCGTTCTGCTCTGATCAGTTTGTAGTAGTTGCTCGTGCTTCCGCGAGCCTTTATCAAAGGTTCTAAAGCATAGAATGTTTATGTGTTCCACGCTTGGGGTGGCGGTTGGTGGTTTTGAAAGGAGGAGCTGGAAGGAGATGGTGTTACGGTGTTCGGGCTTGAAGAATAAACATATCTTTAACATACCAACGGTTCCACGTTATTACACTGGCGACGAGGATGGGATCCGAACCCACGCGTGCAAAGCACAATGGATTAGCCATAATTATTACACTGGCGACGAGGATCTTCAAGCCTGACCCACGCGCCTTGCCAAGCCGTATCATCATCTGGTGCCTCAGCTGTTTTCCGGGCTGCGCTCCCGGACGTGGTCAAGCGCGGCCCCCGGCGTGATTGGCGTCAGCTGGGCCAGCGTTACCTTTGCTTTCAACTACCGGACGAGCCGCGCTCCCGGAGGAGGTCGAGCGCGGCACACGGCAGGAAGTGCAGCCGTGCATGCGGCTGAGCGGCCGCTGTCCCTACGGAGAGGATCCTGCCGAGCCGCGCTCCCAGAGGTCGAGCGCGGCTTGAGGGAGGGTGCGGCTTACGCCGTGCAGTGAAAAGGGAGTGAGGACTAGTGCAGGTGAGAGGTGGACCCTGGGAGGGGGCACAGCCCTGTGCTCTTCGTAGCCAGGAAGGCGTCGACAGTCCACGGAAGTCGCGCCGTTCGGCTCCGCCCACGACATGAGGAAGGGAGCCGGAGGCTTCCTATTCATTGGTGGGTGTGTCTGCACTGATTGACTTGCAAGGAGAGGAAGATTAACTCCTTGTGTGCGGCCGTTAAGGGAACTGCAAATTTCTGTTGACCACAATTGTCAAAGAGGAGGGAGTGATTAGTGCTTGCCTGTTTGACCATATTGTGCAACTCATTCTACGTATTTTCTGCCAAAAGGGGTTTGGTGTGGAGTGATTCATCTTACTGGTCTGCCGTGTAGGACAAGGTGTACTTTATCGCACATTATCATTCAAGGAAGTGCGCAGAGATTTTCACCTGTTTCATTCCTTTGGCCTCCGGCAGTGGCTATGTCGGTTCCAGTGACCATGCAGCACAGCAATGCTCGCCCTCCCCCAGCCTTCCTCCCCAATCCGGGGGAGCCCCCCATTGCATGGGAGCTTTGGGTGGACACTTTCAAGGTATACCTGAGAGCGTCAGGTGGTTCCAGAATGTCTGATGATGACAAGGAAGCGACTCTACTCAATTGCCTTGGTACGGAGGGTTTGAGGGTGTTCAGGCACCTTCCTGGCCAGGATGTTTTGGCTGTGTCTTCAGGCGAAGGAGATGGAGAAGGGGGGGAGGCAGTGATTTTGGCATTTGAGACTGCTCTTAAGAAGCTTGAGACACGCTTCGGCAAAAGAGCTAACATTGTGCTTGAGAGGTATCATTTCTTTTCAAGGGCACCAGGTCCTGGCGAGAACATTGATTCGTATGTGACGGCACTGCGCACTCTCATTTCTACGTGTAAGTTCACGGGCATGGCAGAGGAATACATTCGTGACCAGATCATGATGAGGACTAGTGACTCAAAAGTTAGGGAGAGATTATGGACAGAGAAAGATCCCCCGTTGGAGAAAGTGATAGAAATAGCTCGCGCCCTGGAGGAGTCAAGGAAGAGCGTCAAGGAAGTGACGGAAAAGGCGGAAATTGTACACATGATTCAGCCACGCAAGAATGAAGAAAATCGGGCCAGGGACAAGGATCAAAGAGTGATGCCGAATAGCAGAGATTTCTGCAAGAAATGTGGTTGGAGGGGTCATGTTGCTGGAGCTAGGGAATGTCCTGCTTCTGCCGTAGTGTGCAGAAAATGCAAGGGAAGAGGACATTTTGCCCGGATGTGTAAGGCTGTTCCACAGAAGGAAGTAGTGCGGATGGTGGACCCTGGAGAAGATGATAGTAATGTAACGGTTGTAGGATATGTTAGTCCCTCTGTTATGGCAGATGTGCTTCCAAAAGAAGGTGCGCTGTTGAGTGTGGGACCGTCGAGAAAAAGTGCGTGGGCCACCCTTAATGTGAATGGAGTTCCCCTCAGTGTGTTGGTTGACACGGGTTCTCCTTACACTATGATTTCCCCTGAGATGTACGAATCCAAGTTCCGTAAGGAGGTGTCAAGTTTGAATCCGTCTGATATTAATCCTTGTGCGTATGGCCGTGTTCCGATTAAAGTATTGGGATATGAGTGGGTTGATATTGAGTTTCATGGCCGGAAAACCAGAGGAAAGCTGTATATAGCTTGTAAGGGTGATCCAGTTATTGGGTGGGATGAGCAGGCTGCCCTGGAGATGGAGGTTCGCCCTGGCAAAGCTGTCCCTGTTTTGTGTGTGAGCAAGGGAAGAGAAGGTGGTTCCAGTGAAGGGAGCGCGTTGACGGCCGATACTCTCCAAGAGAGGTTTCCATCAGTTTTCTCCTCTGTCCTGGGCAAGTTGCGGGGTTTCTCACACAAGATCGTGCTCAAGAGGAGTGCTGTTCCTGTTGTGCACAGAGTTAGGCGTGTACCCATCATGGCACGTGAAAGTCTCCAGATAGAACTTAAAAAACTGATGGAAGCTGGTGTAATAGAGGAGGTAGAATCATCAGAGTGGTTAGCCCCGGTTGTATTGGCACGTAAATCCGATGGTGGTATGAGGATGTGCGTTGATCTAAGAGATTTAAATTCAAGCATCTGGATAGACAGGCATCCCTTACCGAATATACACGAAATGCTTTCACTTGTAGGAGGGGCATCTTGTTTCTCCACCTTAGATTTGTCCTCTGCCTATCACCAGGTGGATTTACACACCGAATCAAGACCTCTTACTTCGTTCATTACGCCATTTGGAGCTTTTCGTTTCCGGCGTATGCCATTTGGTTTGGCGTCTGCATCTGCTGTTTTCCAGCAAGTGATGCAAAAGTTGTTTTGTGGAGTGGAAGGTGTGGAGTATTTCCAGGACAATATCTTGGTGTGGGGCAGGTCACGTGAGGAACATAATGAGAGGATTCTACGAGTTTTGGGCATTTTGGAGAAGAGTGGTCTGACGGTCAAACTGAGTAAGTGTAAGATAGGGGTGGAGAGTGTGACTTATTTAGGTCACACACTGGATGCTGAGGGGATACATCCCAAGGCTGAATTGGTGAAGGCGTTATGTGAAGTATCTCCACCCACCAGTAAAGATCAATTACGGTCTTTTTTGGGATTGGCTGAATATTATAGTAGGTTTATTCCCACGTACTCCGACAAGACAGTGGCCATGAGAGCGTTGCTCAAAAAGGGCGTATGTTTTGAGTGGTCAGAGTCGTGCCAACTTGAATTTGAAGGCTTGAAGGTTCAGGTGGACCAGGCTCCATCGTTAGCTTCCTTTTCTCCATCTAGGAAGACGGTTTTGACAGTGGATGCTAGTGAGTATGGGGTAGGGGCGGTTCTTGAACAGAGTTTTGATGGATCGTACCGCCCCATTGCTTTTGCGTCTAGGGTTCTAAGTGAGGCAGAACGTAGATATGCAGTCATAGAGAGGGAGGCCTTGGCTGCTATCTGGGCATCCAAACATTTTAGAACATTCTTTTGGGGAGTCTTGTGGGGAGTAGAATACACTAATAAACCCCTAGTGCATGTATTGACATCTAAGGGTTTGTTCCAGGCATCTTCTAGAGTGATGCGCTGGATGGCAGACATGAGTGAGTATAATTTCAAGGTGGAGTATTTACCTGGCACTAAAAATATGGTTGCAGATGGTCTCTCTCGTTTTCCCCGCCATGATGTAAGTGTGGAAAACGGAACACAGGCTGTGACGAGTGATGAATATGTGTTGGTGGCCAAGGTGTTTCCGGCTGTCAATGAGCAGGAATGGGGTAGAGAGTGTGCAATGGACCCCATGTTGAACAACATCAAGGCTGCTCTGACTACCGGTGCTGGCATGGATGAATTGGACAAATCGTTCGGACAAGTATGGTCTGAGCTGTCTGTGGGTCCGTGGGGCATTGCTAGGGGTACCAGGTTAATACCACCTGAATCTCTTAAAGCCAAGTTGGTGGAGTTGGCACATGAAGGGCACATCGGTAGATCTATGACGAAAAGAAGGCTAAAAGAGGGGTATTGGTGGCCCAAGATGGATGAGAAGGTTGAGAAAGTAGTTAAGGATTGTGTGGCTTGTTCTGTCAGTGATAAGAGTAGAACAACGTCGCCCCAACCTGTACAGCCTGTGGAAGTGCCGCAAGGCGTGTGGTCAAAGGTGGCCGTAGACATTATGGGTCCCATGGACACTTTGGGTGGAGGTTTCAGATATTTTGTAGTGTTAGTCGATTATACATCTAGGTGGGTGGAGGCCACGGCTTTGTCCTCGATCACCACTGAAAAAGTGATTTACTTCTTGTCAGCAGTGTTTGACAGGGAGGGGGTCCCTGCTGGAGTAGTCACCGATAATGGTCCCCAATTTGTGTCAGTCGCCATGCAAGAGTTTTTCTCCAAACTAGGAATTCGTCCCCATAGGGTGGCTTTGTACAATCCAGAGGCCAATGGATTAGTTGAGCGGATGAACCGGTTTGTGAAAGGGGCGGTGCAGTTGGCCCTGGCTAATGGTTTGCCGTGGTGCAGTGTAGTGACTGAGGCCCTAAAGGCTTATAGGGTTACCCCTTCATCATTTACTGGTGTGTCTCCGTTTGAATTAATGAGGGGTAGAAAACCAGGATCTAAACTCCGGGTGGCCGCTCTTGGGGGTGGTGTACAAAGTTGCATCAACATGCAGGAAGTTCTTGACAAGGTGCGCATTAAACAATCCCGTTTTTGGGAATCCCAGCTTGCCAAAAAGAAACCTTTGCGTGTGCAAGTAGGTGATCTTGTAGTGGTGAAAAATCCAAGATTTGTAGCAAAGGGCTTATCCAAATTTATGAAGCCATGTGTTGTGACCAAAGTAGGTCATGGATATGTTAAACTGCAAGATGGTACCAGATGGAGTTTGAGGAGGGTGGTTCTTGTTAAGGGAAAGCTGGCGGATACTAAGGACCAGTGTTGTGAGGGAGGCGGTGCTACAGTTGGAATTGGTCCAGAGTGTGCGTCTGAGAGTGTGGTTCCGCTACAGAGTGATAGGGCTGTGGCTGTTCACGGGCAGGCTACGCGGGTGGGGCACGGAATTGTGGAGGTGCCTGCCTTGGCAAGTGATGATATTCCGCCATTAAATGGAGCACCTTGTGCAAAAGGGGTGGATGAATCTTCTGAGTGTGATTCTGATAAAGGTGCTCTTGGCCCGACTGGTGTGGAAACAAGGGTTGCAGAGGAGTCTTCAGTGTTTGTGTCAGATTATTCGGTCTTGGTTCCACACGGAAGGGAAATAGGTGAGGACTCTGCCTTAGCGGAAGCCTCCAACAGGGTGAATGATCGCCCGACCAGAATTAAGAAGATTCCGGCAAAGTATAAGGATTTTGTTTTAGAATTTGCAGATGATTAATTTTGGACTGTAGATAATTAGCAATATATATGTCTCTTACTGCATATTACTGTTTCTTCCTTACTTCCCAAATTTTCCTTATTTTATGTTCATACTAATGAATCGTCATTTGTGAGGTTTACAGGGGGGGATGTGTAGTAGTTGCTCGTGCTTCCGCGAGCCTTTATCAAAGGTTCTAAAGCATAGAATGTTTATGTGTTCCACGCTCGGGGTGGCGGTTGGTGGTTTTGAAAGGAGGAGCTGGAAGGAGATGGTGTTACGGTGTTCGGGCTTGAAGAATAAACATATCTTTAACATACCAACGGTTCCACGTTATTACACAGTTCAAGCTGCCCGCTTTCTTTGTTCACTGTGGAATACATAGTTTGTGCGTTCACTGCGGCACAACTAGTAGCATTCTCAACTTCCTGTGGGAATTCTATTGATCATGTCAAATAGCCAAAGTTGGAATGCATATTGAGACATTTGAGTGCAGTGATAATTCAGAAGATACGGTGTGTTAAGCACTCATTGCAGAGATCATATGCAAGATTAAAATAACAAATTCCAGTAAGCCCGACTCAGCCCTTCCTATGTCTGAAGTTGACAAACCTGCATGTATATGTACTTTGTTTTGTAGCGCAATAGTTGCTTTTATCATCAAAGTATGTGCACCAGATAGTGGTTGCTATAGTTAAGCACTCATTGCAGAGATCATATGCAAGATTAAAATAACAAATTCCAGTAAGCCCGACTCAGCCCTTCCTATGTCTGAAGTTGACAAACCTGCATGTATATGTACTTTGTTTTGTAGCGCAATAGTTGCTTTTATCATCAAAGTACGTGCACCAGATAGTGGTTGCTATAGTTATGCCGGTAAGATAGCTCAGCGGGTTGAGCGCTCGCTTCTATGATCTGAGCGTGATGTGCAGGTCGTATGTTCGAATCCCGGTAAGGCCTTTCATCCTTCCAAGGTCGATAAATGGGTACCAATTTTGGTTGGGTGATATTGTATGTAAATATGTGCTCTGTAAAGCGCTTTGGATAAAGGTGCTATATAAATAACACATCATTATCATTAACACATCATTATAGAAAAATAAAATCAAATCATTATGGTGAAGGTGTAGAAATTGGTTTGTTCAGATCGGGAGTTGTAAAACCTAGGCAGCCACTGCCAAAGAAGAGAGCAAAGTGTAAACCCAAACTGTGATTCTGCATCCAAATTCAAGATTGTGGAACCAAAGTGTTCATGCTTGCATTGTGGCTTTTCCAGCAGATGATACAGTGATGCTGGACTGATCATCGTACATCACTGACATTACTGTGCTGTCTTCTGTCTAAAGGTTTGCCTTCTCACATGCAAATGTCATTGTTTAGTTTGTAGAGGAGGAGTCTGTCTTCTACCTAGTGCCCGCCCCTTACCACCATCATATTGGATGACAGACGAAGAGCCATGATAACCCATGCCTGAATCCTTGCAATGATTCTACACCTCGTCGAGTATATAAGAGATGATATGCATTCAGACAACCCTTCAGAGTGTAACCACAAGCTGACATAGTGGGGGAAAATTACCAAGAAGGATGCACTTTGCTGAGCTGTCGAAATATAGCTATCAACAGAATGGATGTGTGTTAAAACAAAGTCCGATGACAGCAAAAGAATGTCATAAAAAAGATATGAGAACTTATGCTGATATGATATGAAAATACTTAAGAATGACGATGTAACTGAAGCACTAAGTGAAACATGTATTCCAGGATGCAGTACTTCTGGTCATAAAGAAGAATGAAGTGACTCACTGGTCAATAACTGTAAATATGCAAGGCAGAAAAAATACATAGAAACTTGCTTATGAGAGGTATGTATATTCAACATTTAGGACGACCATTAGAAACAAATGGATGCTGACTTATGTCAATCAACCCAGCTACCTCAAAATACAAGCCCAGGATCTTAACATGGAAAGATGATGAATAAGTTGTTTTCCCTTGCAAAATAGAGGAGAACATTGGCTTGGAACCAAGGAGGCTATTTCTAGAGATGGAAGAATAACACAAAGGGAGAGTAACTAGTAGGCCATGTGTGAGGACATATTTCCCAAAGATTAGGAGGAACAAGAACATTTACAGATGCCAAATATTGGACAATTAAAAGGGCATGAAGTTTGTATGGGATAGAGTGTGCAAGTCTCTAAAGGCCAAGAGGAGCAACTACACCCAGCATAATTGAATCAAATGGTGTGGAATACGCTATCGACATGGACAATTCCATGGGCTTGTAACATATGACAAAGAGCTCACAAACAAGGGCTATTCATTAAGTTTGAAGCTAAGATAATGGTGTGCCTACACTCAAATGTCCCCAGACAGTGCAGACTGGCAAGGTCAGCCTTCAAACAAAAAACAGTAGAATGAGGCCTATCGATGGGAGAGGGTAGACTAATTGGGAAAACAAGGGGAGAGTTGACGTTTCTCCAAGTACCTGGGTTTCGTTTCTATGTATGTGCTGCTAGCTAGCCGAATGTCCAAGGTTGGATTTGGGTTGCCAACCAATTAAAAAAGCCTGCCATGCACTTTTACATACAATGTTGCAAAGTATTTTTCGCCTGCCATATTCTCTGCAATGACTAGTACATTACACCATATGTATAGCAGTAGCTCAGGGTGTGTCTCACAGACAGGAGACCACCAATGAGGGACTAATACGTGTATTTTCTATATGCAGACATATTCCCCTAATCCAATCCCACCACTCAATAGGTTTTGCGGTTTGCCACGTGTGATAAGGTCATAGATGACGCATCTAGCATTATATAAGCTAAGTATAATCGAAAAGACATTGGGCCTCATTACGGGTTTCGGCGCTAACCGTGCCGGAGATACCGGCGGTTCACGCTTCAACCATAATAATTTACTGGCACCTGACTTCCCGGTGCCACCGGGAGATTCCAAGTCCCTTGGCCCATCAAGTCAGGCGCTGGCAAATTGATAGTCCCCATTTCCATAGAGTCTGATGGGACTCTGTGGGAGTGGGGACACAGAAGCACCAGCACCGTTAGCAGTGGTGCCAGTGCTTCTGTAAATATCCTGCCTACCGTGTCTGCAGCGCTCGGCCGGATCAGACCTGTCGGGCATAGCAGCCAGGGCAGGCAGACTCAGAGCTTGCCCCTCCGGAAACAAGGGTGCTGATGAATTTACTGGCACCCTTGTTTACAGACCGGCAAACTCCTACTGAGGCCATTATGATCCTGCATGAATCGATTTGATGCTTTACTTGTTTGAGATTAAAGCATTATTTTACCATCTCCTTTGAGTCTGGCCAGTCATTTAATCTGAGATATTTCATTGGTAATTCCATCTAGCACACAGATGCTAGATGGATCCATTACTTGGATCCATTACTTGATCTTTTGGAGTGGAAGGGGTTCTAACTTTCTAGATGGAAGAGAGTGATCCAGAAATCATTGGCCTCTGGCAAGCATATTTTAAGGTCTGCTAATTTGACACAAAAAATGGTTTGCTTTTTTTACAATTCAAGGTTTTTTCTGCCTGCTTATAAATAATTTAAAGCTGTAAAATACAAAAGAGAAACTCAGATGGAATCTTTTTAAGATCACATCAATGTGTATGGTAGTACTGATATACTTGCCTTGATGATGAAGACAACGAAGCTAGAAACATTCCTATTTCAATAATGCACTTTGTTGGGTTATGTGATTTGAAGCCAGGTTTATTAAATTTGATTATTGTAGTTCACGGTAACAACCGGAAAAGAAAGTTATACAGTGCAGCAACTGCAGAGTGAGCGCAACAATTTCAGCTTCACCTATTTACCAATGTGTAATTATGAGCATCACATTTGGGTCCGATTCATAGAATCCAGCACAGAAGCAGCGCAAGCGCCGTACGCAGAGAAGGAGTGTGTGCCACGCGTGAGCCAGCCGGGGCGTAAAGCAGCATCTTCGTGCAACGCGTATTCATGGATTACCCGAGCTATTACCAGCTGTGGTGCAATGAACATCCATCTGCGCCACTAACGCCCCCAATACTGCCCCTTGCGCAGGAAAAAGCCAGTGAAATGTCCAATACGGCGCAAGGCCCCACGCCATCCTTGGTCCAGCACACAGCCTCCCTCCATCGCAATTGTGCAAAAAAATCAGAGCGTACCCCGCTCCCGCCAGTCAAATCGCGTAAAAAGGGCCTTGCGTACCCACGTGAAATCACATACCCCGCTCACGCCAGACAAATCGCTGCCATCAGCCGCAAACACAGGCTGCCTGCGGGTATGGTGATGGGTGTTGGGGGGGTCCCTTGTAGTGTGAGCTGCCTGTGGGTATGGTCGCGGGTGTTGAGGGGGATCTGTTGTGGTGTGGGCAGCCTGCGGGGTATGGTCACAGGTGTTGGGGGTCCCTTGTGGTGTGGGCTGCCTGCGGGGTATTTGTCACGGGTGTTGGGGGTCCCTTGTGGTGTGGGCTACCTGTGGGGTATGGTCACGGGTGATGGGGTTCCCTTGTGGTGTGGGCTGCCTGCAGGGTATGTTCACGGGAGGGCTGAATAGTCAGGGTATGGTCAAGGGTGATGGGGGGTCCCTTATGGTGTGGGCTACCTGTGGGGTATGGTCACGGGTGATAGGGTTCCCTTGTGGTGTGGGCTGCCTGCAGGGTATGGTCACGGGAGGGCTGACTGCAGGGTATGGTCACGGGTGATGGGGGGTCCCTTGTGGTGTGAGCTGCCTGTGGGGTATGGTCACAGGTGTTGGGGGTCCCTTGTGGTGTGGGCTGTCTGCGGTTATGGTCACGGGTGATGGGGGGTCCCTTGTGGTGTGGGGTGCCTGCGGGGTATGGTTACGGGTTTTGTGGGGTCCTATGTGATGTGGGCTGCCTGTGGGGTATGGTCACAGGTGTTGGGGGGTCCCTTGTGGTGTGGGCTGCCTGCAGGTATGATCACGGGTGATGGGGGGTCCCTTGTCGTGTGGGCTGCCTGCGGGGTATGGTCACGGGTGTTGGGGAGGTCCCTTGTAGTGTGGGCTGCCTGAGGGCATGGTCACGGGTTTTGGGGGGTCCCTTGTGGTGTGGGATGCCTACAGGTTATGGTGATGGGTGTTGGGGGGTCCCTTGTGGTGTGGGCTGCCAACGGGGTATGGTCACTGGTGTTGGGGGTCCCTTGTGGTGTGGGCTGCCTGTGGGTATGGTCACAGGTGATGGGGGGTCCCATGTGGTGTGGGCTGCCTGGAAGAGAAGCTGACAGCCCCCTGCCTCTCTGCCGGGGGGTTGCCACTTGCCTCAGATGGTGCTTGGCCCAACATGGCAACCCCTGTCCTGGGGCTGGGCTGTGGAGCAATGGAATGGCATTCAGGAGTCTTCTGGGTCAGCAGAGGTGGTCTCAGCAACAGAATCACTGGCAATGGATGATGAGCAGGCACCAAATTGCAGGGCACGTAGGCAGCAGGCACACAGAGTGGGCTGGAAGCAGCAGATGGCTCGTAGGAGGCAGCTCTGGGCGTTTGGGGCAGGTAAATGGCCTTGTGGGCAGGAGAGTGGGTCTACCTTGTGCTTTCATGTGGCCAGCCGGATGCAGAGTGACTCTGCACGTGCGGAAACAGCGTGTGTAATCAGAGGAAAGGCCCTAAGCGTTAAGTTACGTGATGCGCGCGGGACATTGGGTGTTGCCGTTCAGTACGGGTTAAAGGTCTGCATAGGACAACAGTGCACTGTACGTGCTTTTCGTGGAGACCAACGCGTGAAATTCTTCTTTTTGTGGGGTCACATGCGGATTGATCACAACTGTGGCAGTGTGTACTTCTGGTTTTGGCGGGGGTGTTGCCTACATGCACACGTGCGTGTGTTTTTCTTCATTTTTCCAGGCAGACGGTAAGTTGCGCATGCATTTTTCCCACTGTGGTTGCCCCTGTGTGTCACATACCCAATTTTGAAGGTCATAGTAGCTAACGTGTTCCCTGTGTAAGCATTTTTTTGTGTTCCTGGGTGCCACACAGCGTACTGCAGGATGTTTTTTTCATCGCACGTGGGCTACCGAGGGGTTGCTTGCATGTTTGTTTTTGTATTTGGGGTGCCTGAGCGTTGCGTGACCCGTTATTTTTCCCCAGGGGTCACATACAGCCTTGCACAGGGGTATGTTTTCCATCATGTACCCTGCCGCCCTCACCCCAATTGCCCAGGACAATAGTTGTCTGCACCTCCCATTGTTAGTACATTAGTGCCATGACTGGGAGGGCAACAAGTGGTAAGGGAGGCAAAGCTGGGGGACCTCCCAGAGGTGGCCGCGGTGGGGGATGTGGCCAGGGTGGCCAAGGTGGCCACGGTGGGGGACGTGGCCAGGGTGGTCCATGAGGGCAGGGTGTCCAGTCACATGCAGGGACAGCTGTGCCCCCCCACAAGCGAGTCAGGGAGATGCAGCTGCTGCTGCTGCCATCCCCAGTACCCGTCAGACCCGGCAAGCAGTGCCATCTACTGTCATGAGCTGGCAGGGTGTGGAAGCTGCAGGGGCAGCTGCAGCTGACACAACCCCGCGGTTCAGGGTCAACCAGCCTGGACTGGATTGGTCTTGCATCAGGCACAGGATGACTCACAGTGTGGGGAAGGCCAAGGCACGTGTGGTGAAGGTTGCCGTCACCAGGTCACGTGGATCTGGGCCAGCAGTGTCATCTGCTGCCCCGAGCAGCCAGGGTGTGGAAGCTGCAGGGGCAGCTGCAGCTGACACCACCCCGGCTCTGAGTGACCCAGCCAGGACTGTGTTGGTCCCGGACCTTGAAACTGAGGCAGTGGTGGAGCAGGGTCCTGGCAACAGCACCCAGCTGCCAATACCTGCAGGCCGTCCTTCGGTCGTCGTGTCATTGCCTGCTTCCATTGGCCAGTCCACCTGCGCTTCAGCGCCTACTGACCAGAGCGGCACAAGCCACTTAGGGTATGCACCACCTCCCAAGAGGAAGAAGTGTGCTCCAGCAGAACAGGCTGGAACCCCAGACACAGCTCAGCCCTCCAACACATCAAGAAAGCAGAGTTTCTGTAATGAGGAACTGGACGTGCTTGTGGGCTACGTGTTGGAGCACAGCCGCAACATGCTGGTGACATCAGGGAGCAAACATACGCCTGCTCAGGGTAGGGCCCACTTGCAGTGCATCGTGGACCATATTAGCGCCTTGGGAGATGAGGCGCACAGCAGATGATTGCCAGAAGCGTTGGAATGACCTCCGATGCCAGGCAAAAGACAAGCTGGCTGCAAAGTTCGCCTCTACTTAGGTGAATGGCAGTGGTACACCATCTGAGGATGAAGAACTCACTGCACATGAGGAGATTGCTGGTGATTTTATTGCAGTGGAGCATGTCCAAGGCGTGGGAGGGCTGCCAGATTATGAGGCAATGTCCGATGAGTGGTGATGCGTGTGTGTCTATGCCATGTGTATGTTGCTTAGGTGAGGTGTTATGATTCTCCGCCAGTTCAAGCTACATTGACATGACTGCCATGTGTGACCCATGTGATGTTGGACTGACACGTGCTTGTTGTTATGCTGACTGCACACAGAGGCAATCCTCATCCCCACACCTGCTCCCTCCTTCCATCACAATCTCTGTGCAGCCTCTCTTGGCCCTATTCTTGTTCCAACCTATGGTCGCGGATAGCCTGTGATTATCTTCCACTCAACACTCACCTTCTAACGTCACATGACTGACGTCTCTGTGTGGTCACCCTGTGAGCTGTTCCTCCTTAGAGGGATTTTTCCTTACCTCTCCAGCCCCCAGCATCTCACTGTCTCCATGCGACCGGTGACTCCGATGGCGGACTACTGCAACGGGCAGTACCCGAATTTCTGTGAATATGTACTCTTCCCTCTGCAACTCTGCCAGGCCTGGACTGCGTGGAACATCCTTTGGCTCTGGTGCAGGGTATCTCACTCGGACTGTGCGGATGGAACAGGCTCACAGTGGCCATGAGTGTTAATTCCTGGACCCTGTGCATTCCCAGCAAGTCCATATGGGTCCTGGGCAAGCAAATAATTCAACTCCATCTCCAGTATTTGCTTCCTTCTCATGGTATTTCATCATCCCTTTCCTGCTCACTCAGGGTCATTTGCTCCTCATGGCCATTAGTTTGGGGTTCTTGTCTGTGTCGAGTGTAAGACTCCCTTTCTTACAGCCTCCCTGTCTCTATGCAACTGCTGTTGTTGCTTCTCCAGGTCTGGGGGCACTTATGATGCTTCCTCATGTGTTGTGCTTACTATCCTCCTCTCCCCTGCTGTAGTCCCATATGACTGAAAGAATGCAATTGACACCTGCCCACACTGTCTGCTGCAACACGGTACTCTGAGCAATCATTTTGAGCCATCCCCTGCCCTTGGGGGTGTGGTTTACTGTATCCCTACAACCCACTACCAACACTTCACACAGAATTACTGCACTTGCCATTACACTGCCATCAGTCCACGATATTCACATTACTGCCTCTGTGTCTCAATGATAGTTGACGCTGTACATTTGTACTGCACTGCACCCACACACTTCTGAGCCCTGTTCTCCCCTTCCACATGCCTATTCACTTGTGTCATGTCAAGGTGACCGGCCATTGATGAATTCATGTGCCTTCCTTCACTGTATTTCAACACCCTAGCGTTGTTGCAGCCTGTGACACGTGTGTTTTATCATAGTGATTTAAATGAAATGTAAAATGACATGCATTGTACATGGCTTATGTACAGTAGTATTGAGATTCCATCTGGGTCTGGTTGACAGTTCGGGCATGGCTATGCTACGTTCCATCTGTGTGTTGGCATCTGTCATGGTTGTGATAGGACTATGCCAGTCACATGCTTGTGTGTGATGCAGGTGCTGTGCACCATGCAGTACATGTCTCATTTTGCCATTTGACACGCATCCATGTCTGCTTTCAGGGTCCCGTTCCATTACATTGGCACTGCATGCATACCTGAGTTTGTGTCATGTGTCACATGGCTGCTTCATGTCTTGGCTGTCAACATTGTAATACCTATGTGTGTGGCCTATGGTGCTAACATGTGTAGTCATGTCTTCTTTTTATTTTGTGCAGGTGATGAGGCACAGGTAGCAGTGGAGGAGGAGGAGGAGATGGCAGAGGGGGTCGAGTATTCAGAGCCCCCGACCAGGCACCATTGGAGGCCGTGGGGTGGTAGCCCATGAACATCCATTGGTGCTCCAGACCTTCCTGGCCAGGGGTGTTTCAGAGTACACCTCTGAGGAACCCTATGCCTCCGGTGCAGAATCAGAGATTGAAGCATCATTGCTGGCGCAGGTGAGTGATTCTGCTCTGGATGCTGTTCTGTCTGACACACCTGCAGTGGGGGTAGACCCCTCAAGGGGCCAGTCAGTGTAGGTACGTCTGTCTGTGGTGGTTACAGATAAAGGATCATGCTCCACACTACTTGCTCCTCTTCCTGGGGCAGCTCAGCGAGGGAGGAATGCCACCCGGGAATACTGTGTTGGAGAATTCCATGTATGCCATTGCACAGCAACAGGGGGCATCATGTGAGATGATGGCTCAGGGCGTGGAAAGGGTGGCCAATTCCATTCACCCCCCCCTGAAAGGCAGATGGAGCTCCAGCAGCAGGCAGTGCGGTCCACATGCCGCTCGCACAGGCTGGACATGTTGGCCGCCAACAGAGACCGACAGGCTGAACTGGGGGCTCTGTGTACAGCCATGACTGCAGAGGCACAGGCCCACAGGGATGCCCTGAGGGAAGAGAACTCATCCCTCAGAACTACTCTGGCTGCACTTGAGGTGGCCAGCAGTAGACGGGCGGAACAGCAGATGGTGCAGTTGATGCACAACATCTCGGCTGAACTCCATGCAACCCGGGAGGAGATCCGTGCATCACGTGAGGCCTTGAATGTGGAACTCCATGCAACCCGGGAGGAGATCAGTGCATCACATGAGGCCTTGCAGGCGGAACTCTGTGCAACACGTGAGGTGGTGCATGGAGACCTCTGTACTGTAATCCTGCAGAATCAGACCTTTCAGGCCTGCATGCTTGCTGCCATTGAGGAGCATACCAGGGCTATGTGTGATCAGCCTCCCTTGCCACGCTCACCTTCTAATGTTACACCAGAGGGTTGCGAGAGCTCTCCCACTATAGGCTAGCTGTGCAGGCCAAGAACCCATGGAGGTTTTTTTTCTCAACATCCACGCATGTGGGTGTTGAGGTGCACCCTGCACCTCCTCCCTCCTGGGTGGTCCCCTCACCCCCGGTCAACCATGGCCTTTTTTTTATTTTTAATTCTTTATTATTTTTTGGTCTATTGTTCATTTGTGTAAGTGTGTTGCTTTGTGTGGCACCCGTAGGCATCCGCTGTGTCTTCCGGCTGGGCCCATACAGGCTTGTCTCGTGTTTGTGGCTCTGAGTCCTGACACATATGCCACTCCTGCTTCTCCTTTCTATGGGCTTGCAAGGAGGGCAGCGTGTGACAGTAACTTACACAGAGGCATTGGGCTACCATCATTTCTGTTGCCAGTCTGCAGTCCAACCTGTGTATACACCCCTTGTGGGGATTCATGATTGTTTGACCAGTGCATGTTTAGCATGCATTTTGCTTTGGATATTGGTACATGTGTATTTTATGATATTACATCTTCATGTATTACCTTGCTTGTCTCCATCATTGATACCTTTCATGCTGTATGCATTACCCTGCCCCCTTTAGCTAGCAGAGACCCACTCAAGATGGAAGGTATCCATGTGGTGGCTTTATCACATTGAAGTACTTGTGTTATTGTGATTGGTCACTGTCTGACATTGTCACTGTTGGGTCCTGTGTTCATGATATGTTATGCTGGTAAATGGATGTTCCTATGTGCGGTTTCATTTTGATGTGTCAGAGGGAATTGTTTTGGACATATTTCCATTTGTCAAAGTGCACTTTGTGACAGTTGTGTCATGTGTTGTGCATTTATTTTTGGCTTTTTACATTGCATGCCACAGTGTGGTGCGTGGGCCGGGTAACATGGGTTTTGGTGACATACCAATATTTGGATGTGCTGTTTTGCATGGGGTTAATGGCATACTGCATCTTGAATGTGTGCCTTTTGGTCACACGGGATTGTGTTGGTTTAAGTAGCTAGGGATGCACACAATGTAGCACTTCCAAGGACACATTCTCAGGGTGGTAAGGTACTGACAGTTGATTGTCCCTTTGTCATCATCGATTGTCACCTAGAATGTGGCAGGTCTGTGTGCACTCCGCAGGGGT
Source organism: Ambystoma mexicanum (assembly GCF_040938575.1). Lineage (NCBI taxonomy): Eukaryota > Metazoa > Chordata > Amphibia > Caudata > Ambystomatidae > Ambystoma > Ambystoma mexicanum. Next base: position 1,052,133,236 of record NC_090929.1, on the reverse strand, counting down.
GGGATTTTAGGTGAAAAATTGTGCCACAAGCTGGTTACGGGCAGCCTCGCCACGTGCCCTTCCCCTCCCATGCGCAGCAGGTGTGCATGTTGTTAGTGATGTGGGGGCACCACCATGTCCACCGGTATGCCCCGCTGTGTTGCAATATTGTGCAGGACACATGCTGCCACAATGATCCTGCACACTACTGGTGGTGCATATAGTAGCTGGCCACTGGAGCAGTCAAGGGAGCGGAAGTGTGACTTTAGCACTCCGAATGTGCGCTCCACTATGGCACTGGTTGCAATATGGGCTGTATTGTATCTTACCTGAGGCGGTGTGGTGGGGTTCCGTATTGGCGTCATCATGTAGGTGTTCAGAGGGTAGGCACTGTCCCCTGGGGAGGTGATAATGGTTGTCATTAGTTGGGTTTGTCTATTTGTCTGTGTGTGACATGCGTGCATGTACACAGGCATTTGTACTCACCAATGAGCCATGTGTTGCCATGCCTCCCAGCTTCCAGATCCCGGTTTAGGGTGACATTCTGAATATGAAACTATCATGGGTGGAACCTGGATAGTTGGCATAGACAGAGGTAATGATTCCCTTGGCATCGCATACAACCTGCACGTTGATGAAATGCCAGTGCTTGCGATTGCGATAGATGTGCTCAGTGGCCCTAGGTGGACATAGGGCCACATGGGTGCAATAAATGGTACCAAGCACTTTGGGGAAGTGTGCCACCCTGTAAAAGTCCTGGACCACGCCCTGCCTTTCTGCAGATGTTCTGGGCATGTATATGTGCCTGCGGACTGAGGGGAGTGCAGTCATGGTTGCCAACACCTGGTGTTGGCAGCATAACTGCGTGGGCTGTGAGACGCCCCCAACTATGGCAGTTGTCTGCTGAAATGACCCAGTGGCCAAAAAATGCAGTACATTAAGCATATTTTCAAGGGGCTCATTGCTTGGGAGCACAGGGTGGGTGATGTGAGGTCATCCTCCCACTCAGTGACCAGGTCTAGGATATGAGGTGGAAACATGTAACTGCCATAGACCTGGTCATCAGGCATCCCAAAAAGGCTGGTCCTGGGTAAAAAAAAAAAAGAAAATTCTGGGCCTGGCTATCCTCCTCCTCATCCTCCTGCGGTGTCCCACGATCACTGCTGCGAGGAATGGTACATTCATCGTAGCTGTATACAGCGTTTGTTGTTTGCGCGCACTTTTATGCATTGGCTTTGGTGCGCGGGGCACTTCCGACATGGTTCCCGTGGCGTGCGTGTTTCTGAGTTTGCGCGTCTTTTACTGCGCGCCGGTGAATGAATATGTGTTGTTAGCGCGCGTGTGGGTGTTGCGAGGATTTTACTGCGTTGCTCCCCCGTAACGCCCACATTTTCACATGATGTTCCCCATTTCACGTGTTCCGCCCCCTTTTTAGGTGTGTGCGCTGGACGTGTGCACCTTCGCTGACCGTATCGCGCAAGGTGTTCATGGTGTCGCCGTGATGTGTTGGACCCGCACGGATTCAGCGCAGGTCACAGGTAAGCCATGCGCAATGTGTTCCATGAATACGTATGTGCGTGAAAACGGGCGCTTGCATGCTTTTTCACGCTCAAGCACCCATTTTTGCCGCACATTTATTCCCTGAATTAACCTGAAACTCTGAAGATCACCAATTCTGCAAATTGTTGTAATTACTACAAGGAAAGCCAGTTGGTTAGTGAGGTCTTTTAAGGAAGCTTTATACAACGGTACAAAAGGTGGACGCATATGTTTGCTTAACACAACATTGAAATCCCAACCTGGTCATGGATTTAGCTACCAGTGGATGTATTCGTTTAACTCCTTCCATGAAAGCTTTGATCACAGGAACCCTCCACCAGGAGACCTTACCTTGTGATGTTGTGCATGCCAATAAGGTGGCCAAATGCATTTGTAAGAAATTAAAATACTAGACCAGAATCTTGTAAATGAAGGAGGTAAATAGGAATTTGCAATGTTGAACTATCAATAGGATTGATGTTTAACTTAGTAGACCATATTACAAACCTTTTCCTCTTCTTAAAATAGCAGTGTCTAGTATTGGGTTTGAGTGGCTCCTATAAAACCTCCATACATCTTATTAGTAAATTGAGATGTTGGAACTCTATGACCTCAGGAGTCGCCAAGTTGGTTGCATGAGGGTGTGGGTGTGAGACCTGTAACTGACATTGTGTCAATAGGTCGTGAGAGGATCTTCATCATTGGGCAATGAGAAATGTTTAGAAGGGTTCTATGTTCATTCATCCCCAGTATTTATTTCACAGCTTTTTTGCTGAACATTTTCTGTCAAAAAAATGTATTGCATTTTTTCTTTATTTGGGGGGGTTCCCTTAAATTCCCCCTCCCCTATTATTTATTCCCTATACCCCACCCTACCCCTTATGTGCCTTTACCACCTTTATATTTTTTTGACAAAACATTTTTGGCAAAAAGTGCCACGAAAAAGAAGAAAAAACAGGCGATGGATGAATGTGTTACCGTTTAGAAGATGGGAGTATCATGTTTGATGTGCTCACATTGGTACAATGAGTATCATTGTCATGCGCTTGTGGTGCCTTTTGTGTACTATTCTGTGCATAGGGGCATGGTGTAGGATCCACAAGCACATATCCCTTATCACATGAAATGATGGACACATGCCAAAAGATCTTTGCTACAATTCTTCTGCGTAAATTAACTAGCTGGGCTGATGATAATGCAATTTATAGTCCTTTTCAGACAGGTTTTAGAAAGAACTATAACACGGTCACTAATATATGTGCATTACAATACTTAATTGCAGAAACGACCAACCCTAACAGACCATATTTATATGGATGTTTCGTGGACTTCAGTAAGGCCTTTGAATATCCCTCGTGCAATGCTATGGCAAAAACATACTGCCTGACATATAGACGCACATTTGTTACACTACATCCAGCAATTGTATACCAATACATCAATTACAGTTATACTCAATCTTGATGGTCTTTGTACTAAAAATCAAAAGACAAATAGCGGCCTTAAGCAAGGGTGTTTGTTGGGCCCGAAATTATATCATCTTTTTATTCAACCAAGTGAACTCGCTTCAAATCCACCTCACCAAGGACATTAATATACTGGAACCAAATCCAAATGGCAGGAAAGACAGTTCCTTCTTACATATCTCCTCGCGCTTCACCCAGAAAAGGCAGTGGAAAGCAAAGGACAAACTAAGCAGCCTGGGGTTCGACTTAAGTGATGCGAAAGATGTCTCCCCTTCAAGGGAAACTCAACAACCCTGGAGAGCCTCATCGAGATGAACCCCGACTCGAAGATTAGGAGGCAGACCAAGGGACAAATCTCCAGGTAGCATTCCACGGGACATCACCCGGTGCCAGACCGATGTGCGCCACTCTCCAATAGCCTCGATTTCAAGACACAGAGGCTCAAAGGCAGATTACGGCATCTGGGACCGGCCGGCAAATGGGAAAAAGAACACCCATAGACAACTTAATGAAAGGCCAAGACACGCTTTCTCACCAACAACGCCAGATAAAGAGAGAAACCCAAAGGGACCCCGCTACCGACAGGAAATAACCTTCTCTGAAGACAGGAGGGATAATGAGGGCATGATAGAATATGGAAGAGACGAGCCCAGAACTCCAGAGACCAAAGAACATAAAAGTGAACGAACAGCGCACTCTTCGGTCTTAACGACAAGAGCTTAGCCACTACACGAAACAACAACAGATAGCCCTCTTGAGCCCATTGACCGCTTGAACGTCTCTAATCTCGCGCTGAAAAAGGGCTCTTGGAATACGAGGGCCTTCTCTCATTTAACCAGCAAATCTGACGTAAATTTGGCAGAATTCGATGCACTTTGCCTTCAAGAAACGTGGCTAATAACGAAACCACTGATTGAAGGTTTCGAGCTAGCCCATTCACCAGCCTTAAAAGGCCCCCAGGGCAGACCTAGATCCGGTTTAATAACAGCGATAAGAATGGGCAGTGGACTGCACCTAAAACAAGTCATCAAGGCAACCAAATTCACCTTAGCCACCATCATCAAATGGTCAAGAGAACCTCTTCAAGACAACCCTAACTCGCAGGAGGAGATTTTATTGTTAAACATCTACTGGAACCCCACACGAGTGAGTACTGAGAACTTCCTCAAACAAATAGAAGTCCTAATTGATAGGTCCACGCTTAATCAGAAGACCACCCATATCATCATCACAGGTGATCTGAACGTTGACCTGTCCGCTTGTCTGAACAACTCAAGGGGGCAAGCCCACTTATGGACTAAACTTATGCATTCGAGAGATTTACCTAATCTTCACCATGTATTGGAGCTAAACACCCTCATGAACCCAACATGGGAAAGAAGTGGCCAAGTGGCAACAATTGACTACATCCACGTTTCATGAAGCCTTTTGACTCCGCTAGAATCATTCGAAGTGGTCAAGACCAAGCACAGTGACCACAACATTCTGATTGCAGCATGGCATTCCGAGAAACCCAAAGCCAGCTACATCAACATCTGTATCGAAGTTAACAACTGCAGTAGTAGGGTAAGTCTGACGGAAAAGGCAATTGCCGTACTCAAAAAGAACTATACGCGCCAAAGGGAAACAAACAAAACAAGCCTCATCAACACAGTTGATTACTCCTCGGTCTTGTCAGCCCTCATCCCGCAAAAGAAAAAGACCTACAAGCATCTCAAACCAACTTCACATGTATATAATGAACAAGTAGTGGAGAGAAGAAAGGTAATCAGAAAGTTGAGACGCGTAGCAAACAAGTCGCAATGTGTAGTTAAAATGGAGAAAGCCAAGCTCGCTTTGAAAAGTTATCGAGCATGGCTGAGAAATACTAAATACCAAAGAAACCAGGACGATGCAGAGTCAATGCTGCATGCAATATGCGGCGAGAAGTCAAGAGACTTCTGGTCTCTAATCAAGGGAAACAGTGAAAGATCTAAGTGGCCCCTATGAAACTCAGTGAGTGAGCAAACCTGGGTGAAACACTTTGAAGATCTGTACAGCTCCCCTAGTAGAAGAAAAATGCCGAGCTCCTCCCCAATAAGTAACAACTGGGACATACCAATTGATCAGGATACGATCCTAATGAAAATAAGAAAACTCAACAGCTGTCGGGCCGGTGGTCCCGATGGAATAACCAACTTTGACATAAAGCAACACGCAGTACCTTGGTCCATCTTCATCAAGGAAGTGTTTAAACAATGCATCGAGACCGCAGTAATTCCTCCCTCATGGAAACGGCGATAGTGGTCCCAATCTTCAAGAAAGGTGCTAGGGATAACCCTAACCACTATCGCCCCATCGCCCTCCTTGATTCAATAGGGAAACTATTCGGCTCCATGATCCTGGACAATTTACAGCAATGGACCAAAACTTCTAAAACGGCGGATCCGCTCCAAGCGGGCTTTGTCAAAAACTTGGGGACAACAGCGAACATACTGGCACTGAGCACACTAAAAACCAAGGTCTTGGAAGGTCGACCCGAAAATGTACATGGCATTCATCGACCTGGTACAAGCTTTCGACCAGATCGATAGAGCCCTGCTATGGGAAAAACTGGAACATCGAGCTTGTCCACCTCAGATCCTGACCCAATTAAGGCACTATACTCAGGAATCTCGATGTGCATTCGCCTTAACCAAATAGGCTTGCTATCATCATGGATCAAAACAGGCTGTGGAGTTAAACAAGGCTGTCCGCTGGCCCCGGCCCTGTACAATTCTTACATTGCCGACTACGGGGACTTCGAAAACAGAGTTCGCTCCTTCCCTCCGACCCTTGGTGCAGCAAAAATATTGTGTCTGCTGTACGCAGACAACATTATCCTCATGGATCCCACGCCGATAAGCCTGCATAGGCAAATTACCTGAAAGAAGATAACCTTCAGATGAACAGAGGGAAAATGAAGATCATGGTTTTTGAAAAAAGTACAAGAGGAAAGCAGCGAGCTTCACCTGGATGATCGACAGCCAACCACTATAACTAGTGAATGACTTCAAATATTTGGGAGTAATACTGAAAAAAAACAGCAAAGAAGCCCCGATGCAAGAGTGCTTAACGGCAAAGACACGAGTCCTGACCACCCAGTCAAGAGCCATTAACAAGAAATACGGATGCTTTACGCTGTCCCCGATATTCACATTTTACAAATCCAAAGTTATTCCCAGTCTCACCTATGGAACAGAAGCTATGCCTTACCTTCCAGAGAAATTTTGGCCAAAGCTGCAAGGACTATATTGGAAGAAGGTCCTCAATCAGCCATCATCCCCGCCGAGCTCCTTGATAAGGAGAGAACTAACACTGCAATCCTTAAGTCCAATTGTGGCAAGGAATGAACTCATGTTATACAGGAAAACCTTGCTGCCCTCACCACCTTTCATTCTAATGGCCATCAGCAAGGACATACATGCTGGGAATTGAAAAAATGTTAGAAAACTGGGCCTTCAAGAACAGACTACTTCTGGAAAGGGTAGGCAGCTCTGAATCAGAGCTTGTCTGTAACCCTGAAAAGGTAAAAAAACGGATTCTCGAAAGAGACTGGATCCAAACGTTGGAAGAAGCAGCCTCGTTAAATCGACGCAAGACCTACCGATCGATACAATGAAAGTGAACGCAACTAGAACTTACCTGGCAAAATGTCCTGACACGAAATTACGTGAAAACTTTATGAGAATTTGCTTGAACATTCCCCACACAAATGAGATCCTAGCAAGAAGGAACCAAAGCGAATCAAAAGGTTGTCGCTTCTTTTTACAGATGGAAATGAAAGAAACTATTAAACATCTTCTAAATTGTACGGGGCTTACCGCTGCACATTCACGCCATCTGGGTCACCTATTCAAAAACGTGCAGTTTTATGATGAAGAAGAATGGTGGAGCAGGTTAATGAGTGGGGAAGAAACCGCTTGGGTATGATATGATATGATAAGGCATTTATAACGCACCTATACACAAGTGTTTCATTTATAACGCGCCTATACACAGGTAATAGCTGTAGCTGGTCTTTTTCATAACATTGGCCTGCTCAGCAGACGAACACCCGAAGCAACCAATGATCCAGGTGATAAAAATAACTAATCAGTCGAGACAAATGAAAACCCAAACACCATGTACACTAAAGATCAGGGGCCAAGAGCAAGTTCGGACTACTTACTAAGACGAAGGACCCACAGGATAATCCCTGTAAAAATGGTTTAAATTTCAATTGAAACAAGTACATAAAAAATATATATATATATCATCTTTTTACAGCGGATCTGAGTTTAGCTTTCAGATAACAACTTTCCGCCTAGGATAAATGACATGCAGGCTCCTTGGGTGTCTTATGCTGACAATACAATTTTGTTTGATCTCACCCCCATCAGCTTACAGCGCTCGTTAAACGCTTTAGCAGAATATGCGAGTGCCAATAGTATGGTGATTAATACAATCAAGTGTTGAATGGCTCTTGGAAATTTACCGATCAAGTATGGTTCCATACTTTACGGTTTGGAAACCTTGAATTTTAAGCAGATCTCCTTGCTAAAACAATTTGAAGGCAAACTCTTGAGGTCTGTCACCCATGTGCCAAATTCAGTACCCGTCGAGGCTTTGCCGCTCGAGTTTGGGGTTACCTCACTTAAGAATCTATGGCATGTGCAAAGAACCCTCCTATACAGTAAATTTCGGGATTGTAGCCATGTTTCTAATGAACTACTGCAACTATTTGGTAGAAGAGCTGTATATCTTGACAAAAACAGCTTTATTAACGAGCTAAGGGAAACTGCATCAACATACATAGCAAAATTAAGTCTTGAAAAAGATATATCAAAAATTGACTCACTATGAAACAAAACTTTTAAAAAAAGCCAGGGACTGGGACATGGCAAAAAAATGTTGACCAGTTGCACAGTAAGGCCAGATATGGAGACATTGTTCAACAAAGCTTTAAAATGCATTCTCCGTCTTCTTACCCGACTAAGCAGTGCTCTATAGAACTTAAACGCTTTGCATTGTACTTGTGGCTCAACCTATTGCCCACTAAGGATATTATTGGTGCGTGGCATAAAACGCCTCACGAGAACCGGCTATGTAGACTTTGTCTGGTTCATATAGAAACTTGTCGCCATGTTCTGACTAGTTGCGTGACATTGCACAATTTATATATATGTGGCTATATTAACTTTGCAAGTAACATTGAGGATTGCTCAAGGGATCAATTCTGGTCCACTTTATTTAGTGCGTCTCAACTGTCTTTGTGGCTGCTGCTTTTAATGTATGGAAGGAAGTGGCAAAGAAATGTTAAATGTATTAACTGCATTTTTTGATCTGCGTTGTTTGGATCTGATTTTGTATCTTGTTTTTCCTTAGATTCATGTTATCCATTAGTGGTATGTATCTATTTATTGTATTAATGTTCACTTTGTATTCCTTTTAAATGTGCCTAAAGTTTTGTATTTAACTGAGTGCACAATAAAAAAAAACATATCCCTTATCCCCGACCAACTAATCCATAGCGCATTCCCCAGAGAACTTTTCATTGGGTAATTGGATGTGTCATTTTGGCATTTTGAGTTTTCTGCCTTTTCAAAGAACGGCTGTTTTTTGGAAGACACCATTGTGCAAAGGTATGTTTGAGTATACTTGTTTTCAACTTCCATTCATGTTACTGAGTTTGTGCTCTGCTGACACTGTCCGCTAGATAGTGGTGATTTCCTGGAACTCTTTTGGTGGAAGGGTAAACTAGTGCCAACTGTGTATTTACTATTGCACCTAGAAATTGTTTGGTTTGGTTTGGGACTATGTTGGAATTTGCTCATTGATTTAGAAAACTAGACTGTGTAGTAGATCGGTCATGGCCTCCTTATGCCGGCCATATTCATTACTGCAGGCTTTCCCCCGTTATTAACAGTCATCCAGATAAGGATAAACTGGGAAGCCTTCTCTGCAAAGGTGTGCTTCTACCACAGATAGCACCTTTGTGAAATCCTGAGGTGCTGAGGCAATTCCAAAAGGGAATACTTTGACTTGGTAATGTGCTTGATTTAGTTTAAAACAAAGCTACTTTCAATGACCTTGGAACATTGAAATATGAAAGTATGCATCTTTCTTATCTAAAGTGGCCAGGCAACTGCCTCTTTTGAGCAGAGGAATGACTTCTGAACGGTTGTGGGTTTAGATATCTGTTTGTCAGTCTTAGGTCTAACATAGAGCTTTTTGTTTGGTCTTCTTTTGGAACAAGGAAGTACAGTGAATAAATAGCCTTGTTTAACTGCGACCATAGAACCTCTTCTATGGCTCCCGTCTCGACTAGTGACGGAATCCCTGCCTGTAGAAGAACTTGATGTTCTAGTGGTTGTCTGTTTCTTGGGTATGGATCATGCAGTGTTAGTATCAACTTAATGCAGTGCCCATGAGTTACCGTTGAAAGAGCCCACTTGCCCGATGTAAATGCCTCCAATGTATAGGTATATGTTGTTAACCCCCTTCCTGGAGTGACATGGGAGGGAAAGTGTATTGTTTTGTAGCAGAGGCAGCCCCTCTTGGGGTTTGCCCTCTACCACATTCTCATCTGCGTCTATACAGGCTCTGGAGTCCTAAGGCTGTTTGATTTTGTGAGCCCTGGCTGGAATACCAAGTGCATGTACCCCTTGTTCATGTGCTCTGTGTTGTGGCTCTGTGATGCGTTTGGGTACGAAAAAACATTCTTCTTTGTTGGTAGGGCCAGCCTCAGATCGGTGCTCAATACTTATTTATTGTATTTCACAGAGCAAGTGGGAACTAGAATGAAACAATCCTTGTGCTTTGCTCTGAGATTTGCTAGGTTATTTGGGTAGAAACATGGTCACGGGTGGGTGGAGGTGGTGCCCACACCTCCTCTTGGGAAAAGCAGATACCTTGCGCTATTTAATTGTACAAATGGATATCTACACAATAGTTTGGATATAAACCCAGGCATTTTTATTGTGGTCATGAAGACATATAGTCTTGAGTGGTCAGCCGACACATGTTATGACCTCTAGGATCCTTTTCAAGACTAAACTGCGAGTTGAATCATATAGCGATGAAGCAACAGGCCGACAGCCTATCCAGAACAACCACCAGCCCAGATGTACAGAGGGCAGACAATCTATTGCCGCAGTCTAAATAGGAGTATCATTAGCCCAGGAAACATATTGGGCAATACTGAGCAGGTTTAGCCATGAAAAGGACTCTAGAGGTCGAAACACGTGATATCCAAGTCATATCCATCTGTACAATTAAATAGCACAAGGTATCCGGGACTCTGCCAATTCTATTTATTTGCATTTGTAAAGTGCCTAAGCCCAAGGACATCAAGGCGCTGTTGCGAACCAGTTACACGATGCATATACTTGAGGAGCGAATTTTTTTTTTTACAAACAGGTGTGTGGCAAAAGTCAATCCTCGTCACTCCCGAAGTAAAGGGTCAGTCAAGGCAATGTTTAGGGGACTAGCCACGTTTTTAGCGCTTTCCTGAAGGCCCAATGGGAGTATTATGCTCTTAGCATGGGCGGAAGCGAGTTCCAGTGAGACACCGCTACTGAAGGGAAGCTGGCACGTTTGAATTTCAGTGGTGCGATACAGTGAGCGTGGGTTGACCTCGCCGGTCTGATAGTGTTGGCTCTGAGGATTTTCTGGGCCAGGTACTCGGGTGCAGTATTTAAGAGGTATTTGTGTGTGATGGTGTGGATTTGGAAGTTAATCCTCTCCTGGATGGGTAACCAATGTGCCTCCTTTCTTGCTGCTGAGATATGGTCTCTTTTGGAGATAGAGTGCTGAGCGTAGCGCATTGTTTTGGATTATCTGCATTTTACAGATATTCTTCTTGGATGTGCCTGCAAAAAGGGCGTTGCAGTAATTGAGTCTTGCTCCAGTTACTGAATGTGCGATGGTGAGGCAGCTTGTCGATGTAAATAATTGTCTGGCTGCGTTAAGAGGTTTGGTATTGTATGCTGCAGATGAAGCGATTGAGTTTACTTGTTTTGTGAGGTAGAGATTGCCATCTAAGTGCACTCACAAGCTTTTCACAGACACTGAAACTGGGATTTTGATGCCATCGATCAGGAAGGATAAGTACTAGGGGGGAGAGTTTCTTTAGCATTACGGGTGACCCCACTACCAGGATCTCCATCTTGTCATTGTTTAGACAAAGATGGTTTGTGGCCACCCACATCTGGAAAGTTAGGTACATTTTGTTGATCCTTATTGTATCCACTTCATTGGACCCTGATAGGGGAAGGAGAATTTGGGTGTCATCGGCGTAGTTGGTACAGGCTATGCCGAGGTCATCCAAGAGGTCAACAACGTGTTTGGTAAATATATTATAGTGGGGGGAGGGACACAGAAACCTTGCTGGACACAACAGGGAATGAGTGCAATGGGGGGCACTTGCCGAATCCAAGAAGGCTCATGGATCTCCCTTCAAGGAAAGATGCAACCCAGGTCATGGCTTAATTGCTTTAATGATTTTTCTTTGCCTTGTCTAAAGCCTCACCCACTGCCGTGACAGTAGAAATTCCTCCACTGGCATGTTGAGTAGTATTGCTTATGTCTGAGCCCCTAACCCCATAGCCAAGTGTGTCTTTTAAGGACTGTCCCCTCTGCAATAGGTCCTCCCCTGCAAATGTCTCTGCTGATTTGAGTGCATTTTTAATGACCATATTAGTGGACTGCTTGTATTCCAGCATAATATTTAATCTGAGATTTGCGAGTTTCCTAGACTTCATTGAGCAGGTTGTCGATCTGATCCCATTGGGCTCTGTTTTAACGAGCCATTAGCACAGTTGAATTGGCAATCCGTGCTTAATAAGCCACAGAGATAACCACCTCTCTACCTAGAGTGTCTATCATCTTGCTCTCCTTGTATGGTGGAAACTCTGTTGAAGACAAGTGTTCCTGCACATTTTTGAGTGGGTGTTACCACTATAGCGAGTGCAGAGTTTGCAGACACCTTATAAAGAATGGGTCACTTGGCGCAATCTCAAACTTCCTCTCAACCCAAGGGCTTAGTAAGGGCTGGGCTTACTAGAGATGGTGTGATCCTCCTAACAGATTTTAAAATGACCTGCTTGTTTCTTTTCTATATAATCTATTTTCTTCATACTCATCTGTTTCAATTCTGAACAAGTCCACAGCCCTCTGTAGATTATGATTGTACAACCCTTGATTATCTGTAGGGGGAAATGTGGGAGGTGGCTCTATAAAGTCAGCTGATGGCATTGGATAGTCATCTAGTTCTACCTCCTGATCCTCTTTAATTGTACCTTCTTCTGAATAATCTTATAACTCAATAAGCTACTCTTCTAAAGATATTTTATGAATGTTAGTTCTTATGGTCCTACTATCCCAACTTTCAGTCTGTCTCCTTTTTAGTGGACGTTTCTCTAAAAATTATATGAATGAGAACATTTTTTTCATAGTCTTTGGGAACCTTTCTCTTATACATGTAGTGGATTCTGTTAAAATCTCAAACTCTTCATCAGAATGTTGAATTAGACCTTTCTTTTTCAGTCTGTGATAGAGATCCCTCAACTTCAGTTAACCCTTAGGGTTTGTGTTCATGTATTTTCTTGGAAACGTTTTTTCTTTGGCATTGAAGAAATATTCTTCAAGCTGCGAGAACGCTTTGGAACGTGGGTCAAGAGTTCTCCGCTCAAGGCCAAGCGTTTTGATTCAGTCTTAATATCGGGGGAAAGCGAAAACGAAAAATGCAAAAATTGTATTTTGAGGAAGGAAACGGTTGAACTCACATCAAGCTAGAGGTGGGTAGGGGCCAAAAAAGGGCATCGTGTGAAGTTGGGAGTGGTATGGGAAGCAAGTTACAGTTTGAATGTTTTCGCCTTACCAATGGAAAACCGAGTGGATCTCATGAGATTACCGCAGTAATAACACAAGACGTGCTATTTATTGATTTTTGTGCATTTGTAAGGTGCTTATACATCAAGTAAATTGTGTTTCAAAGCAAAGAAATGAAAATGTGCCACACAAAGCAAAGGGAGTAATGGGAGGGGGCCAGAGAGGTAAAAATCCATTGAGATGGGTGGAGGAACTAGGTAAGGGGAAGGAGGCACATGGTGAGCACATTTGAAGACTTTTTAATTTTAATGCAAAGCACTTTGGCATAAGGGCTATAGAAATAACACATCATTAGATACTAAGGGTCATAATCAGGGGGATGGTGAGTTAAGATGATCATCACTGCCGAAATCCGCAGAATTTCAAGGGTTTCGTTGCTTTAGATCTGATCCCCCTTAACTGTCAAAATCTTTTCAATAAATTATAGGCACATGCTCCCTGTAACCTATGCAATGCCTACTGTTCACGCAACTAAGACATCTTCTTGAAAGAGCACCTTGATGCCTCCCGGTTGTAGGCGCTTTACAAATACAAAAATAAATAAATAAAATAAATAGGGCCTGCAGTAGCGACCCTGTAGTTATGGTTAAGTTGTCAACTCATAGGAAGAGCACTTTTTGGGCGGCTTATAACTTTTCTTCCCCTGGACGAATCCTCACCAAACTTTGCAAAGAAAGTATATGGCCCCATCTGAATTGTTTTGACAAGTTTGGTGAGGTTTCATCAAGTGGGGGGCGAAGTTGTAGGGGGGGTTCCCATTTTTTTCCATAGACGCACTGGAAAATACATGTTGCTCACATCTAAAGCCCAAACCGCTAGACGGATTATCACCAAATTTGCAGCAGTAGCAGCGGCTTGGTCCTGAAAGTGTGCTTTTGTAAATTTGGTGTAAATCCGTACTGTAGTTAATGTTAACACGGCCCAAACGTAGGTACAAACGTAGGTATGAAGAAATTGTGCTATCTGGGTTCAATCCAAGCAGTTTTTGGATGGCTTATAACTTTGGCACCACTCGATGAAACTGCATGAAGTTTTGGAATTGTATTTTAGACCTGACTCTGAATGGTTTTGGAAAGTGTGGAGCTGTTTTGTCAAGAGGGAACAAAATTAGAGGGAGGGTCCCAAAATATTGTAAAGGCTTATAAATGTGGTGCCATTTGACGGATCTGCACAAATGTTTGCAAAACAATTGTAAATCTAGATATAAATGGGTTTGCAATGTTTGGTAGGATTCTGTCAAGAGGGGGCAAAATTGGAGGGGGTCCCAAAAAATTGGAAAGGCTTATACATGTGGTGCCATTTGACGAATCTACACAAAGGTTTGCAAAACGATTTTAGATCTAGATATACATGTATTTGTAAAGTTTGGTAGGATTTTGTCAAGAGGGGGCCAAATTAGAGGGGGGTCTCAATATTATTAGGTGGGTTATAACTTTGTTGCCGTTTGACGAATGTGGACAAATGCTTTCAGAAAGATTATAGACCCAACCTTGAAGTCTGAATGGATTTTGTCAAGTGGGGGCTAAGTTATATGACTATTGTATGTACATACATTTTCACACTTGGGCGGATTTCCAGCAAACTTGTGTAAGGAGCACTGGCATGGACCTTAAAGCATGGTTTTGCAAATGTGCCCGTGTTTTATTTTTTGACAAGTGTCATAATGTAGGTACAAAAAATAGTGATATACCTTTGGTGACTGAGGTATAGCCTGTGGCCATGGGCAGTGGCCAGATTGTCTGTGTCATGGCATAAGGTCATGACCCAGACAATGTGGCTACTGGCCATGACCATGAGGGATGACAAATGGGGTTAAAGTGGCCATGTCCACCTGCGACCGGCTATGTGGTAAAGTTATTCGAAAGTGGGATAAGTTTGAAAGGGGAAAATAAATGTGCTTGAGGTAATATGGTCATAGGGGGCTCTCTTCGCCTTCTGCAGGCTGCAATGGAAAAGGAAGAGGGGCTATGTATGGAGCCCTACCTTGCCTTTGCATGGTGGCCATCTTGGAAAAGGATTTTCCTTCCTACAGCATGACGCTGCAGGCGTCCCGGTGTAGGAAGAAAAATCCTTTTTTTTTTAGCACCCCGGTTTCCCGCCTTAGGAAGCCAGGGTGCTAATGGCTTTCATCCCCCTTTGCAGGGGCTGGAATAGGGGATAACATTCCGGAGCCCTTGTTATCCGCCATCGTTTCACTTGGCCCGATAACACAAAATGGCAATGGAAATGTTGGCAAATCTTATTCAGTCTATGTACTTTACTGAGAAATGTAAAGTAGATGGAGTCTATAAGATTTTTTTACGTTCTATTTTTTAACTGTGAAAGGTGATTCCTAAAGGAACCTTTCTTTTGCTGTTTTTTTTAATGGATTTTTTTGCAGGAGAGGTTAGAACGTAAGGTGCGGAGGGAAATGAGGGAAGAGGCACCAAACACTAATGTGGAGAGACAGGTGGACAGGGAAAGATATTGCGCCTCTCCACCTGTAGGGGGCAGCGTTTCTCATGCTCCTTGATTACAGCTTCAAAAGCACTTTGAAATTGCTTCCCCCTGGAGAGTGGTGTGTTGCAGTATATGCAGAGGACTATTGTCTTTGAAAGATATGGATCAACAGCCACTTTTATCGCTTGCAAGCTAGCTGGTGGGATTTTGTGTCCCACAGAAGTAAGCTGTGTGGTCACAGTATTGGTTGAGGAAGATGAGGTTGAGGAAGATGGCTACTACTTGCTAAGAAAGGAACAAACTTTCTGAGAGCATTGCGGTGGTTGTATTTGGTGTGGCGGCGCATGAAGGTGGTCCCGTAGGCGTACTATCCAGGTAGTCTGCGGTTGAATACAAAGTTGCACTCACTTTGGTAGCTTTAGCCTTTGGTACATTCCCCACATGATTCTCTCTTCGTGCTAGAGGTAGGCACTTCCTCTACCTCATCTTCTTGGTCCTCTTCATAGTCTTTAGAAGTACTGTGCTTTTTTTGTTGTGCAGGTCCTCCAGCTGGAGTTGGAGGTGGCTCTTGGGGAGGAGGGGTGGCAATAGTTGATGCCATTTTAAAGATAAATAGCAGTTTTACAATTATTCTTCCAAGTATGTACTTTGTACTAGATTGTTAATGGATAAGGAGTAAGAATAGGTGTAGGGGCTGTGCAAGGGTACATTTTGAGCTAGAAAGTTCATAGATCAGTAGAAAATGCAGTTCTGAACTGTCCTCGAAGCACGGACCCGATCGTGAAGTGTGGACACGTTCGCAGACACATCATGCTGCGCGCGAGCACATGGCCACGTGGCACTGTCCGGTAGGACCGCAATGACGTCAGACGTTCACAGAGGTTGATGGAGGCAAAAACAGAGGAAAAAGTTTCAGAAAGTGTACAGAAGTGTTAAAAATTATGCTAGAAGGTGGGAAATGGCAGAGATTTAAGGTGAAATTTTGTAAATTGGACAAAAATCTTGCTATATTGGGGTATGTATGAGATTAGTAACTTGTAGGAAAATAGCATGCACTGGTAAAAACACATGAACTTCACTAAATAAACTTAGTTAAAGGGACGTTATGGTTAAGTTGCACTAATAAAAACCTATGAAATTCAATGAAAAACCTTTGTTAACGGGACATTCTGGTTACAAGTAAAACCAAAAAACCTCTGAAATTCGCCAGTAATGGTTAGCTAAGCAACCATAACTTGCGCCACCACCGTGCACTGCTAAGACTAACAGCCAGGACATCAAAGATGACATCTCAAATGTTGGGGGTCATCCATGCATATATCTGCATTAGAGAGTAGTTGAAAAGCAGTTTTTGGATGGATTATAACTTTGGTGCCACTCAATGATACTGCATGTAAAATTGCAATATAATTTTAGACCTGACACTGAAGGGTTATACAAAGTTTGGTGCTGTTTTGCCAAGAGGGGGTATGATTAGATAGGGGTGGTTGTCCCAAACTATTTGAAAGGCTTAGAAATGTGGTGCCGTTTGACGAATCCGAACAAAAGTTTGCAAAAAAGAGTGCAGACCCAGATTTGAATGGTTGTGCAAAGTTTGGTGGGATTTTGTCAAGTGAGGGGTCTCAACATTTTGAAATGGCTTATAACTTAGTTGCCATTTGACAAATATGCACAAAGGTTTTTAGAAAGATTATAGACCCAACTTGTTCAAAGTCTGGATGGATTTTGCCAAGTAGGGGCTAGGTTATATGACTATTTTGTGTACATACATTTTGACACTTCTCAAAAAATAAAACATGGACGGATTTGCAGCAAACACGTGCAAGGAGCATTGGCAAGGATCCGTAAGCATGGTTTTGGAAATGTGTCTGTTTTATTTTTTGAAAAGTGTCATAATGTAGCTACAAAAATGTGTGATATACCTTTGGTGACTGAGGTATAGCCTGTGGCAATGGGCAGTGTCAGATTGTCTGGACATGACCTGGACAATCTGCCTACTGGCCATGACCACAAAGGACCGGCAATGGGGTTAAAGTGGGCATGACCAACAGAGACCAGCTATGTGGTCAAGTTTTTTGAAATCGGGATAGGTTTGAAGAAAATAAATTCTACTCGTGGCTACAGCCTGAAGTGCTGGACAGGATTGCAGCAAACATTTGCGAAGAGCGTCAACAAGGACCCCAAAACGTAGTTTTACAAATCTGTCCTGTGTCTTATTTTTTCTAAAGCGTCAAAATGTAAATACAAAAAGTAGTGATATAACTTTGCTGCCTGGGCAGTGGACCTGACCCTCAGCAAGGACAAATGTGTAATCTGATTGGCCTATTGGGAAATGCGGCATGGCTGAAGCCCTTCCCCATGGATTGTGGAGACTGGCCATGGCTGCAAGCCATGAGCACCGGCCATTGGTCACATTAGAAGGGTATAGCGGACACTAAAGTAGGATGTAGGGTAGGTGCAGTGGATAATGGTGGTGATTTGGTGGGACTGGGGTCATGGTCGAGTCTCATGCCCTAGGCAATTGAACCATGACTTGCATACCCAGCATGCGCTGCGGATAACGACACACATCAGTATGCGTTGCAAAAAATATGTTTCTTAAAGGAGGTTTACAGTTCTTTGATATATGTTAATGTTAAAGGTTACTTCTACCACGCACTGTCACCACCGCAGTGGTCCGGTGGTGCTCTGGCGGATCTGAAAAAGGACGGTGTAAAACAGGGAGGCTCTGGGAGCGGTTTGTAGGGTGCAGTGGGAATAGGAAAGTGTGATATGATGTTCTGTTGGCAGCTTCAGTTTGGTTTGCACCGTTCGCTGAGCTTAGGTGCGATTTTCGAGTCTGAGCGATTTGTATGTGCTGTTGTGCATGGTTATGTATTTTATGTATGTTGTTGCAGTTTGGTGAAGTACATGCTGTTTGCTGTGCAGAAATGCCGTCATCTGAGATTCTGTAGGAGAAGAGTTTGCAGAAAAATTAGGTTTTAGTATTGGGTTATGTAGTGTCCATGTTCGGGGAAAGTAGTCATCAAGACGCAGTAAGTACACAGGATTAATTACAGGGCATTGGTAAGGAAGAAAAGGGGAGAGCTATGGTCTAAGCATCCTTCTTTCCAGTATCTCCTATCCCGTATCCAAACGTCATCTCCGGAACCCTCATGGCACACTGAGTTTTAGACTACTCCCACATTCTGCAAGATACACTGCCTGATGTTAGCATAAGCCAACACTACACATTCCCCTTCCTCATCAAAGAAAAAACAGAAACTTTAATCACACACATCGAAACATAACCTCCAAGAAACCTTCAAAACACACACACACACACACACAACACTGAAAGCATATGTTACATTCACAAAGCTATCATTCAAACCCGGACACACCACAAAAATGCTG
Source organism: Ambystoma mexicanum (assembly GCF_040938575.1). Taxonomy (NCBI): domain Eukaryota; kingdom Metazoa; phylum Chordata; class Amphibia; order Caudata; family Ambystomatidae; genus Ambystoma; species Ambystoma mexicanum. The sequence continues at coordinate 1,052,114,526 of NC_090929.1, read as the reverse complement.
CGACCACCCAACAGGAAAAGAAACACCAAACACGATAGACAAACACCCACGCACACCATTTCACAACAATCCCAAAGAGTATATACACAGGAAGGAAAGAATATGACCACGACCAACAAAACTGAGAAACATAAAACAAAACAAAAAATGCTGTCGGAAGAACAGGCCATACAGAAAGTGGCCATCACATGGCCATTCAATAAACTAATTCATTCAATACCAACTTCATTCCTCTGTTGAGAAACTACTATCAATGAATAAATCTGTTCATCCCTTGAGGAACCAGCATCAAATATTCAAGTAATCCACTCTTGAGAATTACATTACTCCCTTGAGAAACCATGTAATACTCATCTCCCATGAGTTGAATTCAATAAACCTATTCATACAATAAACAACTTAATTCCTCTCTTGGGATACTACTATCAATTCCGTTCCTCCCTTGAGAGGCCATTATAATACTCATCTACCTTGAGTTCAATTCAATATCACAAACATACAAAGTTATTCAATGTTCAATGAATCCTCCCTTGAGAATTTAATTCCTCTCTTTAGGAACTCTGAATTCAAAAGCACAAACATTAAGAAATACCACAAAGATCCTTCAATCCTCCTATGAGAACACCAAAATTAACTGACACATAAAATGCATGAAATGTTAGAACCTTCACAAACCATGCCAGATAACATCACTAACCCTGTGTCCCATTCAACTTGCATCACATTTTTTGTGAGTTTTTTTGGTTACCTCTTTCTGTGATCGGCATCTATGACCATCCTATGTGCTTTGATATTGTTTGGCATCCTAGTTGGCAGGTACGTTGCAGTGTGGTCATTATCATCTGTAGAATTCTAGCCGGATGTGGGCATGGGTTGTAGAGGTGTGTCTCCCCCACACCCCCTACCATAGGGTTAGAGATGGTTAGGTTAGGAAGGTTATGGGTGTCTCACCCTTGAATTCTAGTGGGTGGGGCCCCGTCTACTGTGGAATTCTTCTGTAAACTTAGCGGTGTGTGTGCATGAGAGGTACAAAATGTCCTCCCTACGCCCACCAGTTGGGGATGGTTCTGCAATTGATTGTAGGTCACGCCCTGGGCTTCCTGATTCTGCCAGAATTTATGATTCCTGCTCATTCCCTTCTGATTCTGGGGTGAAGACCCAAGTTTTTAGTTGTTTTCTGAATTCCAGGTGATCCCTTATATTGCGTATGGTTTCTGGTAGTGAATTCCATGTTTTATGAGCCAGGTGTGGGAAAGATGCTCCACCAAATATTCTTTTATTATATGGTTTCGTTCTAGGCAAATGTCGTAGCTTGATCCGAGTGGTCTTGGGTGGTAGATGTTCATTTTCTTCTTTAGGAACTCTGCTCCTCTGCCGTGGATTGCTCTGTGCGTTAAGCACATTGTTTTGAACTTTATTCACTTTTTAATCGGTAGTCAGTGTAGTATTTTCAGTGCTGGTCTAATGTGTTCTCTTCGTGGTAGTTTGAGCAGGAGTCTGGCCGCTGTGTTTTGGAAACGCTGAAGTTTCTTTAATAGGAGTTCTGGCATTCCTAGGTATAGGCTGTTGGCACAGAATACTCTGGACATGATGAGTGCAATGATGCGTGTTGTGTGGGTGAAAGAGAGGAACAGTAGGATCCTTTTTACTGTGTGCCAGAGGAAGAATGATTATGGCATTTACTTGTGGCTCAAGTGTTAGTTTGTTGTCCATCAGGACTCTGAGGTTCTTTACTGTTGTTATTGGTGTCGGTGCTGTTCCTAGTTCTGTTGGCCATGGGATGTAGTGGCTGTTTTTTGATATAACCATTATTTCTGTTTTGCCAGGCTTGAGTTTGAGGTTGTTTGTTTTCATCCAGCCGTAGAGTTCTTGTAGGCATTCTTGCAGGTTTGTGTTGTCTTCGTGTGTGTTTTGCACTTTATACAGGTATATGATGAAGAGCAGCAGAGATCGGGAAGATCCTTGTGGTACTCTACAGGTGGATTCCCTTGCGGTAGATTTTAATGGTTTGATCCAGACGGTTTCTGTTTGGTCAGGAAAGATTTAATCCAGCGTAAGGCTAGGTCAGTGATTCCTATTTTTTTCCAATCTCCCTATGAGGTGGTCATGGTTGACTGTCAAATGCTGCTGCGAGATCCAGAAGTATTAGAGCTGCGCTTGTGTCTGAGTCTGCATTAGTCTTCAGGTTGTCCCAGATTGAGAGCAGTGCTGTTTCTGTTCCTCTCATCAGTCTGAAGCCTACTTGTGCCTGGTCGAGCAGAGGGTGTTCTTATATGTAATCTTTTATTGTTCTATATATGTAGGTTTCCAGCAGTTTCGCTGGATAGGGGATGTTTGAAATGGATCTGTAGTTGTCAAGGACTTCCATGCTGCATGCTGCCTGCTGCGTCTTTGAGGAATGGCTTGATGTATGTCGATTTGAATGATCACAGTACTTTCTCTGTTAATAGTCATTGGTTGAAAAGGTTTCTATAGTGTTCCATTTGGGGCTGCTTGTGTGAAGATTGATTTGTGTATGTCTGTGGGGCAGGGATACATGGGGGAGCCAGCTTTGTTGCTGTTTCTTACCAGCTTGACGAATGTCTCTGCTGATATTTGGGAAACGTTTTGTAGTTCGCTCTGACGATCCTCAACTGGCAAGGCAGTTGCGTGTTGTGGTAGGTTGGTCTGATTTGTATGATTTGGTGGATGGTGCTGATTTTGTTCTTGAAGTGATCTGCAAGGTTGGTGCATAGTTTCAGTGAGGGCATGGGTGTGTTGTTGCAGCCAGGTCCAGCCAGGGGGGTTTCTCATTTCCTTTCCTCAACTTCCCCCAGTAGCTCACTGTCTCCAGAGATCTGGTTCTCTCTAGGCTGGACTACTGCAACAGCCTCTTTCTAAATCTGCCTGCCTCTAGTCTCCATCCTCTACAACTCATCCAGAGCAGCAATGTGAAACTTGTCCTTGGCATCAAGCTCAGGGATCGTATCTCTCCAGCCCTGAAATCTCTCCATTGGCTCCCTGTGGCAGCAAGGATCAAGTTCAAGAACCTCTGCATTCTCCACAAGGCCCTCTAGGGCTTGGGACCACAATACCTTCAACTCTCTCTTCGGAAATATCTTCCAATTCGAGCTCTTCGACATCCAACTCCTTCAAGGTCCATGAACACCTTCTCGAAGCAACGAGTTGGGGGCAGATCTCTGTCTTCCACTGGCATCTCCCTATGGAACAGCCTCCCTGCAGCCCCTGTAAAACTTGAGCAGAACCTTCTCTGATTCCAGAAGCACATCAAGACCTTCCTCTTTGCTTTCGCCTTTTCTCTTCCTCTCCCCTGCTGATCTCTTGTGTGATGCTGCACTGGTCACTTGGCTACCTTCTGAATTCGGGTCCAGGTCCCTGCCCACCCAGTTCCACTCCCGCACTGCGCCTCCTGGCACCCCCTGCACTTGTGGTATGTATCTGCATCCCTACAGTCCCCTTACATGCACTCATTGACACCAATTGTCTGCATTTTTAACACTCACACTTGCCACCTGTTGGCTGCACTACTTGTTTGTGATCCCGTGTCTGGCACTTGCCCACCCCCCTGGCACTTTTGCCATCCCCTCTCCCCTGCACAATCTCAATATCAATAGGCCTACTAAGATTGTTGTTTTTGTCCTCCCTCGGTTTCTCCTCCCTTGCCTCATCGCACCTTGAAACACTTGTGTATAGGCGCGTTACAAATGCCATATCAAAAAGTTCTTTTTGAGCGTTGGCAGCTTTGGAGATTCCGTTATCATAGAATTTCTTTTTGGCCTTGTGGATTTCCTTTTTGTACAAGCGGATTTGTTGTTGGAATTGGAATATCTTCGCCTGATCATATTTTTTCCTGCACTCTAGTTCAAGCGTATTGTTTTGTCTTTTCATGTCGCTCAGACGCGAGTTAAACCACTTTGCTGTTGCTCTTTTGTTAATGTTAAAGGACATTTGTACCGCGCACTATCACCACCGGAGTGGTCCCTTGGCGCTCTGGCGGCTCTGAAACAGGAGGGGAGGTTGAGTTAATGGGAGGAAGCAGGAAAAGTGCATGAGAGCAGTGATGTGCTGTTGGCGGCCTCAGCCCGGTGGGTCCGTTGGCTGGGCCTGGGGTGTTTGCGGCCGGTAGTCGTTGTGTACTGTTGTGCAAGGCTATGTGTAATCTTGTTTTGTTGTTGCAGTGTAGTGAAGTTTGTGCGGTTTGTTGTGCTGTAGGTTTTGGTTGTGTTTGGTTTGGAGTTTGAGAGGTGTATGCAGAAAGGGAAATTGTTAGTAGGGGTTGGTTAGTTTGCATCTCTGTCCTGAATTGAAGCGCTCGGCTTGCGTGATCTCCCCTGTTGCGGCTATGTCCTGATCTGGGTCTGACTAGCATATAGATTCCTTATTCCTCTAGCTCCCGCCTCTAACATGCTCTCTCATAGCTCCCCTTATCTTCCATTCATACTCCTTTGACCATTGCACCTGCCAATGACAACCTCTCAGGTAGTGGGGTGATTGCCAATATCTCGATAATTCCACACCCATGTGGTACTTGGCGTGATGGGGTGAAAGGTTTTTCCTTGTAAATGTCAATTGTTTCAGCAATCCACTTGGGCAGTAGTTCTGTTTTTTTGTCGAGGTCCGCTTCGTCCAGGGCCATTGTCCGGTATTTGTTGATTTCCAGTTCTATTGGGATGCTAGCTTTGATGGTCCTCCAGTTTCTTTTCATGATGGTGGTCAGTTTGTCTGGTTGTTTGGCTGGTGTCCTGGGTAGCGTGATTGAGATAGGGATGATGAGGTGGTTGCTCCAGAGGATCTGTATTGGTGGTGCCATAGTGATTAGGTTTTTGTTGGCGAATATTGTGTCTAGTGTATGACTTGCCATGTGAGTTGCTCCTTTGACTAGTTGCTGTAGTTTCATTGTCTTCAATTGTTTTGGTAGTGATCTTTGTGAGTTAGCAGTTTCATCTTCAAACCAGATATTGAAGTCTACCAGGATTTTCAGGTGTTCCTGCATGAAGGCTAAGTTTGTAATGGCTTCTTTGAAGGCATCCACGCAGGTCACATCGTATGTCGGTGGTCTGTAAGATAGAACAAATTTGAGGTTTGTTTTTGGGTTTGCTGTTAGGTGAACGATTAATGATTCACAGTTGTTGATGCTTAGTGGTTCATCCATTTTAATTTTCAGCTGTTCCTTGTAAGCTTCTACCAGTCCTCCGGCTCTTTTCTTTTTTCCATTTGTCTGTGAGCACTTGAAGTTGTCATGGAGGCAGTTACAGAGTGTGATTTTGTAGTTTTCATCTAGCCAAGTTTCTGGTATGAATAGGATGTCAATACCCCCAATGCACAGGTCATCAAAAATCTCTGTGGCATGTTTGGACATTGATCTTGCATTGATTAGGTTACAATGGATCTTTTCGACAGTGTTATGCTTATTTTTATTTTTTGTCTGTTTTGTTTTATAGTAGTTCTGTTGGGTTGCTTCTTTTTTTGTTTACACAAATTGATTGGAGCTCCGTGGGCTCTGCTTCATCGATGAATCGTTCTGTTAGATTGATAGCTGTGTTTGAGAAATCTTTTACTTCTTCATCTTTTATGTTTTGGTGTAGTTGTTGATGCTGCCCATGTATTTGTGTGATATATGGAGTGAGAGCGTTGATTTCGTTCCTTTCTCTTCTCAGATCTTCTCCTTTTCCTGCAATGTTCCAATAGGTTTTCTGTCTGCCTAGAACTGCCAGTGGCATTGGGGTGTTGCGGTGTGGAGGTACTTGCGAGGTACATCATTAGCTATAGGGATTTTTCACTTCTCATGATGTTTGTTCTGTTGGTTGTGGTGTTTGTAGGGGGTGTGTTCTGTGTTCATGGCAGTTTCTACTGGAAGAGGGATTGGCTGCATTGGGATTGTTCCTTGTTTCTTTAGCAATGTCCTGTTCTGTGTTGGGGCATCTTGTGGCCCTAGGTGGTGGCAGGGCTTGTTTTGGGTTTTTTATTTTGTTTGGGTTACAGGGGCTGTAGACCACCTGTAGGATCTCTTGTGGTTTGGATGGTGTTGAGTCTTGTCCTTTTGCCTTGTGATTGCGCGGTGCACCATGTGGCTTCGCTTCTTTTGTACATAGTTATAATCCAGGCAAGCTGTGGGGTAGTTATGATCTAGTGGGCTTCTGTTGTAGATTGGCTGGGGTGTCTGCGTACGAGTGATTTTTGAGATATTTGGGGGATTCTGGGCTTGGGTTGTTCTAGGGTGCAGGTAGTTTGCTGGGGGTTTCCCAGGTGGCTGCCTAAATAGTGGATTTGGCTTTCGTATCTCTCTTTCCTGTCGGTGGAGGGTCTAAGTGCAGTGCTGTTGGGATATTAAGCGTTCGAGAGACAGTAGGCAGTTGGGTTATCGGCCAGTTGTGGGAGGTGAACAACCTGACCTTGATTCTTAGTTAGTTAGGTAGAGATCAAGCTATGGTTAATTGCTTTCAGCGGGTAGCCGGATGTTCCTGGACGGTTGGTGAAGGCCTGAGTTTCACAAAATGGCAGATATAAACACTGCTAAATTTGAGATTCATGGAATGTGGGAGAAGGGCCTAGGCTTCACAGAGTGGCAGACATAAACACACCTAAATTTGAGACACAACAGTGGGAAAAAGGCTTGGGTCTCCTCTCACAAAATGGCAGATAATAATACACCTACGTCTTAGTTTCCTAGATAATGGGATAAAGGCATAGTTTTCTCAAAATGGCAAATAAAAACAGCTGATTTTGAGATTCCTAGACAGTAAGGGGAAGGCATAGGCTTCAAAATATGAAGGGTATTTTAGGGCGCTTGGATTCCCACTGGTCTACCCCCTTCGGGCCCTTTGCCAAAGGGGCTGCCCTAGGGGGTGTGGTTAAGAGCCTGCCTCCTGGAGAGAGACAGCCAATCACAGACAATAGGCAGAGGAGAGATCACACAGGTGTTGCATAGAAATGGCAAAAAAGTACAGAAGGCAAGTGAAAATGGCTGCCAGGAACAAAGGCAGAGTAGTGAAACAAAAATGTGTCCTGCCCTATTGTTTTCCAACATGCTCTAATCTTGCATGTTATTAATCTAGTAATTTTCTGGTCTTTCAATCCCAGTGATCTTCGTATAGCTGCGTTCTAGCAGGATGTTGAGGTGTTCATGGAGTATTGTTCGTATGTTAGCAGCTAGGCCGAAATTGATCGAGGATTGTAGCTCTCTATTGTGTGTTGGTGTAGAGTAGAGTGAGCATAGGAGAGGCGAGTGTCTGGAGTGGAGGTTTTATCCTTACGATCCCACTGTCACAGATTTCATTTACACGTTTCATGATAGCTGCGTTCAGAGTGACTTATTGTTGGCTTATCAGCCACTTTCAGTGGTGTCATTGCTCGACATCTCCTTGAAAATTTGTCCGCAGGTTGCAGGGTATCAGCGGCCCTAGATGATCTTAAACGGGTTTGTGGAAAGAGCCAGGTTTTTAGCGCTTTGGAGAAGGCCATGCAGTCTTGAGTGTGTCGAATGTGTGGGGGCAGTGACTTCCACAGAGTTGGAGCAAAGGTTGAGAAGGTGGATCCTCTAATCCTGGCTGAATTGGTGGTTGGAATCATTAGTAAGAGGGTTGTGCTTGATCTTAGTGTGAGTGATGGGAGGTAGGGTTTTATCTTCTCTTGTAGGTACGTTGGGCCAGTCTTGTGCACTGCTCGGTGGGAAATGCATAGGGTTTTGAAGGTGGCCCTTCGTCTGACAGGGAGCCAGTAGAGCGTGCAAAGAGTGGGGGAGGGGGAGGAGATATGGTCTCTGTGTCCCAGGGCGAGAAGGAGTTTGGCAGCAGCGTTTTGGGCTCTTTGGAGTTTGTTAAGTTGGTATGCTGGTGCTCCCAGGTATAGGGAGTTGGCATAGTCCAGTCTCAACATAACAATAGACATAACAGCGGCAAATCTGTTGGGACAGGCGAGGTAAGGGAAAACACGTCTAAGGAGTTTGTGGGCGTAGTGACAGGATTTTGATACATTATTGATCTGACGGGAGAGATTTCGGCCTGAGTCCATAGTGAAGCCAAGGTTATTTACTATTTTGGAAGGAAGAGGGCGTTGCCAAAGGGAGGGGGTCATGGGAGTGGTTGCTGGCATGATTTCAGTTTTATCTAGGTTGAGAAGGAGGTGGTTTCTCATCCATCAGTCAATATCACCGAGACACGCTTCAAGGTTGGCACGTGGGTTGATGCTTGTTTGGGGAATTCTTAGGATAATTTGGGTATCGTGAGCCTAGTTGTAACAGGAGAGGTTGAGCGTGCGGATGATTACTGGTAGAGTGGTCAGATAGAGGTTGAAAAGGAGAACAGAGTGGCAGGCGCCTTGGAGTACTCCAGTGTTCACAGCGTGAGCAGTTGAAACAAAAGGGGAGAGGAAGGCGATTTGTTTCCTGTTGCTGAGGAAGGAGGCAATCCATTTGAGTGTCGAGCCATGGATTCCTAAGGAGTGGAAGTGGTCAAGGAGGATTGAATGGTTGACTGTGTCAAAGGCTGCTGACAGATCGAGGAGAAATTATAAGTTACTCACCGTAGTGACTAGCATACTCTTAGTCCCCTTTCCTCCATACTGCATTGGCGTCCCTTCCTAGGGACAGGAGACAGAACCTTTTTCACCAGAAAAAACATTCTTCCCCTTTAAATTTAGAGGCGCGCGGGGGTGCGCCCTGGGTGCATGCGCTGCCCTGACTCCTCCCTCCAGCGCCACACCTCAGTCCCCATAGACACGTCAACAATAGATTAACATTGACTAATGACAACCGTTTTATTAAGGGGGGGAGGTGGTGGGACTTATGGTGGAAAGGGGACTAAGAGTACATTAGTTACTATGGTGAATAACTTTTTAATTACTCTTACATCCCGTCCCCTTTCCTCCATAATGCATGGGCGATTACAACCAAGTGTAGCCCTAGGGTGGAGAGGAGACCCTACTTAGACAAATAGGTTTCTAAGAACCACTTGTCCAAAAGCCGCGTCTGTTCTAGAGCAAACGTCCAAACAGTAGTGCTTACAGAAAACCAAAGGGGTGGCCCATGTGGCCTCCCTGCTTATGACTTGTCAGGGGACATGCCGCTGGAATGCGATGGCCGTTGCCTTGGCTCTGATCATGGGGGCGTGCATGTTGGCCAGCAGTAGTTTATGCTGTCCCTCGTAAGCTCCTTTGATGGCTGAGACCATCCAACGGGCTATGAAGGCCAGATACCCCGGTCTTGATCCGCCGAAGGTGACAAACAATGCGTCCAACTTGCGGAAACCCTTGGCCCTATCCAAGTAGAATTTCAGGGCATGCCCGAGATCAAGGCAGTGCAGAACTCTCTGTGCCTTGTCCTTAGGCTCAGCAAAAAACGTAGGCAGCACCATTTCCTCGTTCAGATGGAATGCGGAAGGCACCTTGGGTAGGAATGCTGGGTGTGTCTGGAGGACTACTTTATCTTTGTGAAATTTAATATGGGGCTCTGAGGCGACCAGCGCCTAAATTTCACTGACTCTGCGAGCCAAGGTGAGGCCGACTAGCAAGGCGTTCTTAATGGTGACCAGCCTGATGTCTGCGGACGCCATTGGCTCAAATGGTTTGTGCACCAGGGCCCCCAAAACTATGTTTAGGTCCCACACAGGGTATGGCCTCTTGATGGGCGGGTAGAGTCTGGCGAGTCCTGTCAAATACTTCTTGACAATTGGGTTGGCAGAGGAGAACACCTCTTCCTCTAAGTTTCTGTAGGCAGCAATGGCCGCCAAGTACGTGCGGAAAGTGTCTACCTGTACGCCCGAGTGGGCAAGGTGCGACGAGGAGACCACGTCGTCCAATAAACAGTCTGCCCAGTGGAAGAACCTAGTCCACTTGCTCTTATACTGGGTTCCGGTAGCTTTGCTCCTAGCCCCCTGTATGATCTCTAGATTAGCCTGAGAAAGGCTGAGGTACCCTAGCGTGATCTACCCAGGAATCACACTCTGAGGGCTAGTTTCTGTGGTGCAGGGTGGAAGACCCTGCCCCACTGCTGCGCAATCAAATGTGGTGGGTCCATCGGAAGGTGAATGGGAGGTCTCTCCGAGAGGGTGAGCAGCTCAGAGAACCATGGACTAACTGCCCACCATGGAGCTGCAACCATCCACTAACTGGCCACCATGGAGCTGCTCTGTGGGATGTCTTAACCCACTTTTGCTCTGCCATGCGGCATCACTGTGTTCTGATGGTGCCAGAATCATCAAAATGGCAGCAAAACCCTTGTGCACGCCAAAACCTCAGAAAATCACGCTCTGCAAAGCACAAAATGATGGCTGCCCAATCTGCCACGCATTTTGTCAGTGGAGGAACAGAGATCTCATTCCTGAAACATGTCACAGGGCTCCACAACAAGTGCAAATGGAGTAAAGAGGGGGGAAAAGCAGGGCTCTGCTAAAGGAAACTCCAAAATCTTGCTTTAAATCTTTTTTCTTTGGTGCTGAAACTGTAGAATGTTGATACAAAACACCCTCAAACCTCGAAAATTCTTGCTGGGTGCTACAATTCACTTAGTTCAAGAAATCATTGTGAATTTACAATGTCCTGAAAATCTGAAAGTATCAAAGAAACATCCACAGCAAAAGTTGCATGCCTGTGGAATCTGTCAAAATCTGGGCACAGTACCCTCGACCACCTGAATAACAGCGGTCAGAAGCCTTTAAACTTGTATAAACTGAAATCAAATGTTTGCAATCTAAGTGGCCTTTACTGAGAGTAACCTATATTGTTTGAGCCCATGGTTTAGAATCTGAAATGAGTGTTCTAGCTGCTAGTTTGAAATCACAAGTTTGATTTTAAGCTAAGGAAAAATGCAACAGAATTAACATTTAAAAATGTAAGCCTGGCTAAAAGCCACCCAAACTGGAATAACCGCTTTCCTCACAGAGGCAAGGCATCTCCCTCCAGTCAGTTCTCTCCAACAGGAAATCACACCTATGTGATGATTATAGGGTGGGGGAAGAATTTGGTCTACAGTGGGGAAGAAGACAATGGACATCCTCCAGCTAAAAGAAATGCGAGGCGTGAAGGGTCATAAATGGCCTCTGCTCAAGCGAACCAGGGAGGAAATGCTCCTGGGTCCCAGGGAAAGACAAAAGGGGTGGAGCTAAACAACCATTTGTTGCTTAATAAGGACAAAAGATACATCTTAAAAAGACTGATAACTTACTGTGTAAAATTGTGCAAAATATAGAAATAACAGCATTGTTAATGTAATTTCTGGATGCACAGGTGAAAAGGCGCCAGAACTCTGTGACATGTTCTGGGAAGAAACGGCAGAAAATGTGATATTACACGAAATGTATTTCTGATAGGAGTATGAAACTTTATACACGTATGCCCATGTTCAACGCGCACATTTGTAGAAATATGCTCCTAAATTGGACACTGTGTTCTGGATGAAAAGGGCAAAATTCTGAGAAAAGCAGACAAGATCCCACAGGGACGGGGCTTGGAGGAGTATCTGCTACACAAAATATGTAATCTCTATATATGAGTGTTATAGAGGTTGCACATGTGGAAATATGTATTGTACAAAAAGTAGATTCAAGGAGCTAGGGGTGGACTCTAAGCATCAGAGACCCCCACCATAAAGGTGATAGCCTGTTTTTCTCCTATCATGGAAGAGAGGAGACCCTCACCAATCCCTGTCAAGGGGGCAAGCTTTGGATAAACCAGCACACACACACACCCTTTATCATAAGCATAAATAGAGACAGCTCAGCACTCAAAAGGAGAGATTCACCCACTATCCTGATTCTGGCAGAGCACACTGCTGCAGAACTATCCATCTTACTTGCTCTAGACTCCAGAAACTTGGCAAGCAGAAAGGCCCATTGCATAGCTGAACCATTTTCAGCTAGGCCTTAAATTTCCAGAACCAGAACCAACCCCAGAAACCTAAGGGGAACCAAAAGACAGCCGGGCTGTGCTGTACTGCTTGCCTGCTAAAATAATTATCAGAACCAAAAGGTCCAATCCTGTGCTGTGCTGTGCTGTGCTGTGACCAGAGCCATTGCAGATCCGATCCAAACCTGTGCCGTGCTGTGAACAGACCCAGTACAATCTGATGTGCCCAGCTGTCTGTCCCAGAACCAGATTCCCTTCCCTGACCAGAAATCTTGACGGACCAGAATCCCGACGGTTCCGTTTAAAAACATATCTAGTGAGCATCTATAGATAGAACTGTGTCACTAGCATATGTACTGTCCATAGTCAATCCCTATCTTAAACCCATCCTCTCTTGTCTTCAGAACCTGATATTGTTAAGAGTATTTATGAATTGTCAGAACTTCTCTTGCACTGAGATTCTCTTATTTGGATTCTAAAATCATAAGTCAATAGTGTTGAGTAACTAAAGTGAATCCCAGAAAGAAATTGAGTATCCACCACATGAAGGGTTCCCTGGGCCAGGAACTGTGGAGATTCATGCGTGGCATTCTCTTTTTCTATAGTCATAATCTAGTGTAAGAAATCCCATTTGTCTTTTAAAAGTGCATTCCTGTTTCCCATTCTTGCACCTGTCTCAAAAAACAACCTCCATCTAAACCCGCATACCAAATCATACGGTTCTCCCGTAATCGCGATTACCATGCGCTGAAAAGCTTGCCACGAATTTCGATTTAGGGAAATTCTGACACATGTAAAACAGCTTTTGATTGCTTCCGACCTCAATTTTAAGATTTCACATTGTTGATTAGTATTAAATAATTGCTAGTGTGTGTAACTATGCAAAGTGGCTCCCATAAGAATTTAAACAATTTCAGCAATTTAAACCATGTTTAGTGTTTATTTTCTTTTTACTTGATTTAATTGTTTAAACAAAAAAAAACATTTTTACAAGATTTCTCCTTGAAAGTTCATCTCAAATTGTGAGGTCAGTTTGATCAGACTCCGGGCGTTTAAGTAGTCCAAGGCTTTCGTAGAAGCCTGTCACCACTATGGTCCATTTGGCGTTTTCTCCACTCATCAACTTGTTCCTTCTCTCCTCTTCCTCCATGCACCGGGCATTGCCAAACACAGGTCTCAAGTAGAGGGTGCGGGCCTCATCCACCCCTCTACAGGTGATGAACAGATGTTCAAGTGTTTCAATTGCATCAGGTTGGTTGCAGTATCTACAGAGGCTGGTCTTTGCTTGTTTTCACCTGAATGATATCTAATTTGTGTATAAAATGTTCAGGCGGATACGCAGACATTTTTTGCGAAGCTTCCTAGATGGGCACTTCAATAGGTAGGCTCTGGTTCAATTGACTTTTGCCGGATTGTCCGGGCCATTCTTCGTAGATTTTACTAGTTGAGCTTCGTCTAGTGTTTGTATCCAGTCTCGCTCCATCAGTTGCCTCTTTACTTTGCCTGGGTTATGGATGAGATCGTCCTGGGTACATCCTGCCCAGTCAAGGCACTTTGTTTTTTTCCTCCCATCGCTGAAGCAACTTACGCGTTCCTGCCCTGAGTTCTTGCTCTATTGACTTAAGTATCAGTGGTGGAATTGACAAAAGTATCATTCGATAGGCGTGGCTATGAGGGCCATGTAGGAGGATGTGATCTGGAGGAGCTCCCGAGATCCTGAAATGATCCTGGTGGAATAGTGCACAACGACGTCCCTAAAACTGCAGAAAACACACATGTCGTTGTGTGAATGGTCTGACCGTGCTTGGTGAACTTTTGGAAGGCGTGGGAGGAACGGCGGTGGAGTTTTGTGCGAAAAAGATAAGGAGCGCTGGAGACGAAAGACGACACAAAATGGCCGACCAACGACCGGAACAAAGGAAGGAGCAGGCTGCACGATGATCGAGCGATAGAGGCGTACTGTGTGCGCATTTGTAACTTGTGCAGAACAAAGGTCCTCTGGGTCATGTCTAGCAGAATGGTGAGGCCGAAGGCGAAACAGCCCACCTTGGACGACTTCGCTAAAACGTCCCCTGGTCCGGAAAATCCCAAGAGTAAGGACAAGTCGCTTACAGGCAGCATGACGGCGACGGGTACCAACCAAGAGGTCCTTGCTGCGATTGCGGACTTAAAAGCGGCCTGGGAAGCTAAACTTGAACTAGCCGTAACTGAGCTGAAAACAGCATTGGACCTTAAGGTCGGTGAGGTCCAGGAAGAAGTGAATTTACTCCGGCAGGACGTCAAGGCCTTGGCGGAGCGCACGGAAACCCTCGAGAAAGAGGTGAGCCCGAACACCACGGATTGTGCCTCCCATAAAGCCGAATTACATGCCCTGGTACAGAGAATGGGCAACTTGGAGAACAGAGCGGAGGAGGCGGAAGGACTTGCCCGACGAAACAACATTCGCATCGTGGGCCTGCCGGGGGGATCGGAGGGACACGATCCTACGGAGTTCATTGAGTCTATGCTGCTGCAGGAGATACCCAGAGGAGCCTTATCTCAAGGTTTTGCGGTGGAACGAGCGCATAGAGCTCTAACAAGGAGGCCGCCGCCAGGAAACACGCCTAGGCCTGTAATAGCTAAAATCCTTAATTGCCGGGACCCGGAGAGGATATTGGAACACTTCCGTAAGGGAGGAACGATTACACGAGGAGCGGCAAACATCACGGCCTAACCAGACTATACCCTGGCTGTGCAGCGTAGCTGCATGAACTTTGGGACGGTAAAGCGAAGATTGAGAGAGGCGGGCCACAAATACATGTTCCTGTATCCGGCAAAATTGAAAGTTTTTCATAAACACAAAACTTTGTTTTTTGAGACTCCGGAGGACACCATGGGATTTCTCGACGCACAGGGATGTCCCCAGGAGCCTGACGTTCGGACGGGAAGAGGAGATGGAGGAGATAAGTAGTGCACGAGGGGGGTGCTACAAGATGGCGCGGAACAGATCTCTGGGACTTGATTATAGTCATTTGCGTGGCCTTCGGGAGAGAAGGTCAGACTGTTGCACAAGATATTATGAGCACTGTTATTATTATTGTATTTAGGGGATCCTTGCAGAGCGGATCTCTTTACCCCACTTAGTAACTTTAGCTAAGTGGCCACTAGGGCGACTTCACCCTACTGAGCTCTGGGCATTGTTTGGTGCTTGCAGGGCTAGATGTGGGGGTGCCTGAGTTCCGAGGATGGAGCTGGGCAGCAGTTGGGGTGTGTGGTGTTGGGGAAGGGATGGGTAGAGGGTGGGGAGGCAAGAGGGGAATTTGTGGTGTATATAGTTATGGCGAGTTTGAGTTTGCACAAGAAGCTACAAGTAAAAATTAGAGGGCTGTATCTGTATCGCGTGGGCAAGTGGGATTCGCCACACAGAAGGGGGGAGGACACTCATGAGCTATGGGGGACCTTAAGATCGTAACATGGACTGTCAGAGGACTCCACAGTTACTTAAAGAGGAATAAAGTCATGATGTATTTGAAAAGACAGAAGATTGATATTGCACTTTTGCAAGAGATGCATCTGACCCGGCAAAAGCTGGAACTGGTGTGGAAGAAGTGGAGAGGTACTGTAGTAGGCTCTCCATACTCTGCCTACGCTAGGGGAGTGTTGGTCTGGGTGGCACCGCACGTTCCGCTCCAACTTACAGAAGAGGTGGTGGATAGGGAGGGGAGGTTGTTCATATTGAAGGCAAATACGGCAGCATATTTTAGGACTCTGTGTACCAATCTGGGTGCGTGTATGGGAGGGAGCGGTTATTTGGGGAGGGGATTTTAACTGCGTGCTCAACCCCAAAGCAGATAGATCCGATGGTAAGATCGATAGGCCCACCCCAGCGGCCAGGGCATTACAGACACTGCTCGACGACTTCGGGCTGGCAGATGTTTGGAGGCTGAATCATCCTAATGAAACAGTACTCGCATTATTCAGCTCCGCAACAACTGCATACAAGACTTGATTATTTTTTTGCCATGCCAGATGTGGTGATAGAGACCACCCAAATAGACTAGAAAGCGAGGGTCCTGTCGGACCACTCGCCTCTGGTTCTGGGCTGGCAGTACTGCCGCCCCAGAGCGCGAATACTGACGTGGCGCCTCTGGGCTGAGGCGCTCAGGGACCCGGTCTTCAGAGAAGATATCAGGGATGAGATCACACATTATTTTGAAGAAAACACTGGCAGTGTGGATTCAGCGGGCACGCTCTGGGAAGCCTTTAAGGTGGTATTGCGGGGTGCTGCTATTGCTAAATCAAAAGGTCTACAGGGTGGGGTCCTACTAGAGTTAGGGGAAGCGGAGGGTGAACTGGAACGGGAAATCAATAGGGCAGGAGGGGATGCGGAACTTGTACTCAAACTGCAGCAGAGGTGTGCAGAACTTTGGGAAAGGCTCTGCAACCTTAACTATAAGAAGTATGTGGAGAGACAACATGCAGGTGGGTATAAAACCGGCCGTCTTCTGGCATGGTTATAAGAGCGAAACCTATAGGCCCCCGATTAGGACGATAACCAGAGAGGATGGGGAGGTAGCGGACACCCAAGAGGGAGTCAATGAGGCATTCTCATACTACTATAGGGCATTATGTGAGGACAAAGGGAGGAGCAATCGAGAGGAGATAAGAGAAACTTTAAGAGACATGGAATTACCTAAGATTAGTGCCGAAGACAGGGAGGAGCTGGATGCACCGATTACGCTGGAGGAGGTGGTGAAGCAGTTGCCCACCTGTAAGACCCTGGGTGCGGACGGACTCCCTAGCGAGTTTTATAAAGCATATAGAGAGGAGGTACTCCCCTCCCCCCATGCTAGAAATGCTCAATGAGTCTTTTGAGGTGGGCCGGCTGCCGGAATCGCTTAGAGAAGCGATAATTATACCGCTTCCTAAGCCCAACAAGCCAGGACACAGCTGTGGCTCCTATAGGCCTTTGTCAATGTTGAACCAGGACGGCAAGATATTGACGGCGGTCCTGGCCAATAGGCTGCACAGAGTTATTAGCAAACTGATACACCCGGACCAGACAGGTTATGTCCCCAACAGAAATATAACCCACAACCATAGACGACTCTACCGGGTGATTGAAGAGGGGAACAGAAGCGAGGGTGAAATGGCGGTTGTGTCCTTAGATGCAGTCAAGGCTTTCGATACAGTGAGGTGGCCATGGTTGCTGGAGGCCCTGAGGGAATACGGGATGGGGCCGGGCTATGTTAGGTGGGCAAAACTGCTGTACAGTGAACCGTTGGCTAGGGTACGCACAGGATCGGTGATATCCGAGAGATGGCAACTTAGCAGAGGCACCAGACAAGGGTGCCCCTGGTCCCCGATGTTATATATTCTGGCTCTGGAGCCCCTAGCAGTGTACCTTAGACAACAATATGACATGATAGGTATTGAGGTGGGGGGAGAGAAACACCTTATATCCTTACATGCTGACAATTTGCTACTATATCTGAAATATCCGGAGGAAAATCTTCAATTTATTCTAGAGGTAATGGAAAAGTATGCAGAACTGCCCGGCATAGCGGTGAACCCCCACAAATCGAGCATGTTCCCATTGGGTAGCTACAGAGGAACCCCTCTGGAGCGGTTGCCTGTGTTGTCGGTGACATGGGCGGTTGGCTCCTTCCGCAACCTCGGAATAGATGTGTATCACATGGTAGAGGAGGAACATTTGCATAATACTGAGATGGCTGTGGGAAAAATCTGTATAAGTATGAAGTTTTGGGAGAAGTTGCCGCTGGCAATGATGGGACGGGGGCGATGCTCAAAATGGTGGTCTTGCCCAGGCTCTTACATTTTTTCAGCAATATCCCGTACATGATACCCAAAAAGTTTTTTGCCAAGCTGAATGGTATGTGCAGAGACTTCCTATGGCATGGCACTCGGAATAGAGTGGCGCTATGGAAGCTGCAGAACTTCTATGACAGAGGGGGTATTAAGCTGCTAAATTTTGAGGCCTATTATGTAGCTGGCCAGTTGCAATATGTGGCCAAGTGGCTCGCTGATGAGGTAACTCCGGAGTTTAGGCTGTTTGGACAGGACTGCACTCCGTTTTATCTAAAGGAAATTATTTGGTTGCCTAGACTTGTAATGATGCTTGGGTGGAAGATGTGGCGCAGAGTATGCCGACTGATGGAAAACCCGTACCCGTGTTCCCCGCAGGTACCGCTGGTGGCCTTTGCAGGGGAAGATACACAACTAAGAATGATTATCAGGACCTACTGGGAGCCGGCCGGGCTGGTTACATTGGGAGATATCTGGCAAGAGGGGGTCATTAAGGATTTTGAAGAATTAGGGGAAGAGGCAGGCTTGCATAGAGGCCAATATGTCACGTATCTGAGGCTTGTGCAGATTATTCGTAAAACCTGGCCTGAGACTGCATTGGCGGAGGAGCCAGACGCCACCATGGGGACAATATATGACATGTCAGAGGGAGGGCATGAGATCTCTAGACTGTATGAGATGATGATGACCCAGATAGGGAAGGATCGGACGCATTTGAGGATGGATTGGGAAGCAGAGGTGGGAGCACAGATGACCGATGGAATATGGGAGCATGCTATGGGACACCACAAGGAGGTGTCCAGAAATGCCAGATTAAAACAAATACAGTTGTACATAACGCACAGAGCCTATATGACCCCGATGAGAATATCTAAGTTTGTAAATGCGGGACGACAAGCGTGCCCAAAATGCGATAAGGAAGATGCTGATATGACACACATGTTTTGGTCTTGCCCAGTGATTGAGAGTTTTTGGGGGGAGGTGGCACAAAAACTGATATGACACACATGTTTTGGTCTTGCCCAGTGATTGAGAGTTTTTGGGGGGAGGTGGCACAAAAACTAGCTGACAAAGGGATCACGCTCAATATAGATACGGCCTGGGCCTGCCTGTTGGGAGGGTTTCCCAGACCACAGAATACTAAACATGTTGGGAAATTGAAGGACTTGGCATATGTGCTTGCAAAACGAAGGATTGCCATGGGCTGGAAGCAGTGCCATAAGCCACTGGTCGAGGTATGGTGGCGGGATCTGCAAAAATGGGGGAGGCTGAAACGGTGGTATGGCAGGAGGCATGTAGCAAGTGTGGGGAAGAAGTGAGTACCTTGCTAGCATGGAGAGTGTTAATAACTGGACTGTTTGGCACAATAATGGATTCTGCAGTCTCAGAAGAAAGAGATACCCTGCCACGAGCAGCAGATACGGAATGAGGAAGAACAAGCTCTTAAGGGGGGAGAGATTGGGGTTCAGTGGCGTTCATTTATTGATGTTCATGTGTATTGTTGCAAAATCTGCTAGTTTGGTTTGTATTGTTTGTTTGGTTTAAAAAATAATAAAAACCGTTTTTAAAAAAAAGTATCTTTCAATAGAGCAATAGTTTGTTCCGTGTTACGATGGAGTTTAGTGATTGGGGTGTTAGATCTTTCCTGATTATAACCACTGGTGTCGATTGTGGTAGACTTAGTACTTTACGCCAGTACAGCCTTTTGACTTTCTGCCAAAAATATGTTGGAATGTAAGGCATGGATTCCGCACCGTACGTTAGTGTATGGATGATTTTCATCCTATAGAATTTCAAGAGCGGAACTATGGAAAAACGGCTGTATTTCTTGGAAAATATTCTGGTCTTTGTTAAGAGGCATCGTTTTTTCAGAATAATGTCACACATTGGTGTTTCTTTTGTGTTTTTGCTTAGTGTAACTCTGAGATATCTGAACTCGTCAACAATTTCCAGAATATCCTCTCCTACCTTCCAAGCAAAGTTGACTCTTTTGCTCGTGCCTTTTACCAAGATCAAAACTTGGTTCATTTGTAAATAGTTGGCTTGGAGGTAAGAGTCAAGGTTTGTTAGTTGTCTTTGCAAACCTATCTGTGTTTGGTCGATCAAAACTAGATCATTCTTTGTATTTTCTCTTCACCTATTCTTGGAGGAAATGCACGTACTTTGGTCTTGTGGTCTTTATAGTCCGCTATATATGCATTGTAGAGTGCCGGAGCAAGAGGGCATCCTTGCTTCACTCCACGACCAGTTTTGATCCATGATGATAGTAGGCCCTGTTGGTTCAAACATACACACATCGATGTGCCACTGTACAGTTTCTTGATGGGGTTAAGGGTTTCCGGTGGGCAGCTGTGGTTTTCAAATTTTTCCCACAGAAGCGTCCTGTCCACACAGTCGAAGACTTTTGTTAAATCAATGAATGCCATGTAGATTTTAGGATGACCCTCAATGACTTTGGCCTTCAAGGTGCTTATGGCTAGGATGTTGGCAGACGTTCCTAGATTTTTTACGAAGCCTGCTTGTAATGGATCAATCATTTTGCCAGAAGTTGCCCAGCCTTCGAAGCTTTCCAGAATGAATAAAGCGAAAAGTTTCCCGATTGAGTCTAGCAGTGATATAGGTCGATAGTGGTTTGGGTTATCTCTCGCACCTTTTTTGAAAATTGGCACAACCATCGCCTTCTTCCATGATGGAGGGATGGTTGTTGATGTGTTAGTTCTTGAACACTTCTCCCACAAACTGAGACCAGCTTTCAACCTTCTGCTTAAGATCAGAGTTGGTGATGCCGGCAGCACGTGAGCCATTGAGTTTTTTTTTATTCTAGTGGTGATGGTTTCTTGATCCGTTGGGATCTTCCATTTTACTTTTGTTTTAACAGATGGCGATGTTGAAAGTTTCTTGGGCGGTTTATAAAGTTGCTCAAAGTGCTTGATCCAACTCAATTCCCCCACTGCATTGGTAAGAGGCTGGTTGTCACCCTTCAGTTTAGCGTTGATAAGCGACCAAAACTGCTTCATTTTCTTGCTGCAGATTGTAAGCAGCATCGTTTCAGCATCGTCTTGAATTCTCTGTTCCTTGGTCGTTCTCAACCACAGTTTGTATTCTTTTGTTGCTTTGTTTGATTCGTCAATAAGGGTTTCGAGACCAGATTTGTTTGCTTTTCTTTTTAGTTTTCTGACATGCTTCCTCCTTTCCACCAGTTGTTTGTTAAAAACATGTATTGTCAGAGTTGATCGTGAGGCTCCCTTTTTTGCAGTCTTTTTAAAGACTGTCAAGGCTGAGGAGTAGTCTATCGTGTTCTCAGAGTTTAGTTTGTCCCGGGTCATGTGTGCTGCGTATTCTTTCGTCAATGCGTTGATTGCAGCAACCGAGAGCCGAATTTGGCTACCCTGAGAATCTGATTCCAGAGAGGAGTTCATTATCCATTTTTCCTTTGTGTGTGCGCGCCACTCGTATAGCAGTAAGTTATCGTCACTGTTTATTGTTCTTTTCACTTTGAAGGAAGCCAAGTATTTTAGGAAGCTTCTGGACACAACGATGTAGTCAATAACAGCCCCTGCGCCATTTCTTTCCCATGTTGGAATGTGGCTCCGCTTTGTGTCACTTGTGAAGTGCAGGTTATGCATGACTCTGGATTCCATGAGTTTGGACCAGAGTGCGGCTCTGCCTTGAGCGTTTGCCTGTGCGGTAAGTAGGTCAACGTTCAGATCTCCTGCGATCACTATGTGTTGTACTTCCTCCTCGATTAGGGCCGAGTTGATTGTCCATTCCAGCTCCATCAGGAATTTTTCATTCGTTATACGCAGCGTGTTCCACTAAATGTTAAGAACCAGGATCTTCTCTTGGGTTCTTTTTTAGTGCCAGAAGATGGAACGGACCAGTTAATGATAGATGCCAGGATAAATTCAGTTCTTTTAGTAACCTTGTTCAACGTTAGGGTACTTCCTGATCTGATAGCTGTTATTATTCCTTATCGCGGTCTTCCTCTGGGGCCTTTATGAACCGGGGAGTGAACCAGCTCAAATCCATCCAGGGAGGGTTTATGAATAAGCCACATCTCTTGGAGACATATTATGTCGAAACTGGTTAGGGACAAGTCAGATTTTGTAGTTAAGTGAGAGAAGCCCCTCGTGTTCCACGAGGCCAATATCACTGTCGGGGTTAAGTCAGATCCATGCGGAGTGTCCCCCAAGCTTCCAGTATCCTTGCATGGTGGCTATTTTTTTCTCAGCCTATTGACTTGTTTCTTGAACCAGTCACTATTTTCGTTTGAAGTAGTGGGCGATTGCTCTCCGAAGCTCCACCCTTGCTTACCTTTAGAATCCAATCCACTTTCAGTCGTGTGGTAAGCTCTTTTTTGAACAGTTTTATCTGCTATCTCTTCTTTCTGGTGGTGTCTGTCCGCTGAGTAGTGTAGCTTTGCTTTTGTCTGGTCTCGTCGCTGTATTTGCGCATTGGTCATCCATGTGTCCTTCACTGCTATCTCCCCTGCTGCTCCCCGAGGCAGGTTTGCTCTCTCCAATGGCCCTTGTGGTTGCCTTTGAGAGGGCATCTAGGTCTCGGTAAATGAGAGTCCTGCTGGCCCCTAGGGCTTCTTCCTTTCAGAACAGGTTGAGTGCTTTGAGAGGCGAACTCTCGGGGTGCTTTTAAAGAGATTATTTAGTGTTACATCACCCCATTGGTGATCATTGTGTACCCATTAAAACAGTGTGATTGAATTGTGAATAAATAAATAAATATTTTAACTTTGCAAACCATCCTGATTCCTGGTTCAGTGGGACAGGGGGCGGGAGGGAGTTCCAGGAGAGGGGCATGATATGAGTGGTACATCGTTCAGAATAAAAGACTTTTAGACACAAAGATTTCAGTTGTGCATTACACGCTAGGCGTTGACTTAGGTGTGTGTCGGATAGAAATCAATTAAAGATTGGGTGCTCGTCACGAGATCCTGAATTAGACATACCACTTGTGACAGTCTAACACAGCGTGCTAACTGACGGGGTACATACACCTTGTTGGGCTACCACACTGTGCTACACTGTAAAAACACCCTTCAATAGAAATACTCAAAGGAGTTTGGCCTGTTTTGCAAAGGTAAAAGTAACCCTGAGAAGGAATCAGAAGGAAATTAATATTTCCGGAATGGCAACCCCAGTGGAAAATAATATGGCAAAAGAACACCCACTGCACAAATTGTTTGTCAGGGGTGAATGGGTTGAGCAAGATGATAATGTTTGGCTGCAGGAAATCAAACAACAAGCCACTGCCACAGAATTAGATAGATGGCAGGACCAGGGTCCATTACATCAGACACTTAGTGAACTGTATATGGCCCCAAGGGTAAAAGAAGAGCAATGTAAAATTGCCAAAATAGCGGAATACTTGTACCTCCATACTGAAGAAATACAGGAACAATATGCCGAAAACCTAGACCTAGCAAAAAGGCAAGTACAATCCCTAGAGAAGACCCAAACTGATCTGGACTCTGCAGAGCAAATGCTACAAAAGAGCCAAGAATCAGAGACCAGACAGTACCTGACGAAAGTAAAAGAAGATCTGGATCTTCTGCAGAAAGAGGGTAGAGCAAGACACCAAATTACTGACACTGCAAAAAGAGTGTCAAGAAAGGTTGGACTCTTTAAAACAGAGCCAACAAAAACTGGTGCAACAATTAACTTTTAACAGAGTCTGTGCAGGACAGCTCCACATCTTACAAGACCAGACAGACCAAGTAAAAGAAGAAAATAATAAATGAATTCTTAAAGACCTTGAATCCCAAACAGAATTTGATGAAGAGCGCCAGAAAGCTGGTGCAATCAAAAAACAAAGGTACGACCTGGCTGCACAGAGGGGTACTCTAATTCAGGAAAGGGACGCCTTAGGCCAGGAAGTCAGCCATTTAAAAACCAAAGTGGAAGAGAATCACCTGGCCCTTCAGGGACTGGGTGAACTCAAAATGGACTATGAAAAGCTGTTAGAGCACACCAGGAGGGTGGAAAATGCTCTGGAAAAGAATTATCAGGCTAGGAAGGATCGGACTCAGGAGGTAGCCTCAGGACTTAGCCTACAACTTACAATGTGGGGAAGACCAGGCCCCGAAGAATTTGTTTAGGAATTAAAACGCGCCTTCGCGCAGACCACTAGAAGGGTGCGCACTGACAGTAAGGAATTTGTGGACACCTTCTTTCATGCTCTCCCTAAGTATATTATGACCCAGCTAGTGAGGGACTTTCATGAGAAAAGATCACTAGACTGGGTCATTGAACAAGTGACGCACAGCTATGAAGTAAAGAAGCCGTTGGAAAATAAAAATAGTAGGAAAAACCCCAAAACAACCAACAACCCCACTGCTGCTAAGGTGGCGGAGGTGAAGGTTGTCCCCATTTTAGATCTGGAGATGGGGGGCCTAAGAACCTTCCAGCGCAGAATCCAACCAACTCCAAACCCAGAAGGCCCTCTGGCCAATCCCAAACGGGGAGTCAGGGAGGAAACCCCACAAATGGGACCCCTTAGTCCCCTAACTACATCATCCCACGCTACAAGGGAAATAGACCCATCCTGGGCTATGTGTGGACTCCTCCAGCCCAAAGGGGGGGATCCAACCAGACAGCAGGAAGTAATCACCCAAATGCCGGACCAAACTTCTTTCCCTGATAGCCACCAAACTTCAACCCCCAAAACAACCCATCTTTCTTTACCCACTTTCCTGAGCCCAGACAGCCCAACCCGGGAGGGGTGGGGGGGGGGGCAGGTGGGGGGGTACCCAAACTTTCCTAACCAGGGGTATGTTGCGAGAAGGGATAGTTACCCTTCTCGGGATCAACTCAGGGTAGACCGGAGGACCCCGTACCAGCCAGAGCGGGTATCCCAACTAGAGCGCCAGGTCCAGAACATGGCACAGGATCTGGGTCGCAGGCTGAGGGCTCAACAGAACCCTTAGATGAGCATGGCGGCTCAGAATTCCTCAAATCCAGGGTCTGGTGCTCCAGAACAATGACAGGGGAAGAACCCCGACAACCCACCGGTTCCCAGGGAGGAGGCACAAGGGGAAGGGGGCTGTAAAGCCGTAGAGGAAGTTTCCTTCCCCACTTGTGAAAAGCCCCTGGAAACCCATGAACCTGAACTAAAAATCTCCTGCCCCCGAAAGTCTGCAACCCGAGGAACAGAGGGGGGTTAGGAGAAATAAAGAGCCCAAAAAGGCCCATTTTGTGGAGGCGGTACAATTCTTCCAGTTTGAAGGGGAGGGGTCCTCAGAGGATACTGGGAAAAGGATCTTCTCCTTCAGGGATGAGGGAACTCCTCCCAAAGAAAAATGGGTCCCAAAGGATCCAAATCCAGACTGGGTAGATGTGGGGACTGTGTTGAAACCGCCCATCATCAGTACCTGGAATGACCAGCACGAAGCTCCCCCCATATCTAGCTGTCACCTTTTTCTTACAGGTTCCCAAGATCCCAAACAGAATCCTACCCAAATCACCTGTCAGTATCCAAAGCAAAGAAACTAACCCACCAGTTGGCCAAAAATGTGCATTATCCTGGCCCCCTTGAGGAAAAGGAGGGAATATTTTATGCCCCGGTCCAAATACAGGGGCAATGTACAATTTTGGCACTGGTGAACACTGGAGCCCAATCTACCCTTCTGTCAAAAAGGGCCTTTGATCAACTGAATTCGGGAAGGGGGGGGGGGGGGGGGGGAGTACCAAATTCCTCTCACCCCTCTTCCTGGACAACTTCAGAACTTCAACGGGAAGGAAATTCCTGTTGAGGGGACTGCGGATTTGGATATTAAAATTGGGCGACACAAGGTGAAGCACTCGGTCATAGTTGTGACCCCAGAAGGCACACCTTGTTTACTTGGGCATGACATCCTGCGTAGGTTGACTCCCCTCAGATTGTGTAAACAAGGTCCTCTGGACCCAAACTAACTGACCAATAAAATTGAAACAGTGTCAACCATGTCAGTTTAAATGGCACATGCCACATGGTTGAACAAAAACCTGACCAAATAGAATTTCACTTCCAGAATAATCAAATCCCAGACGTGACAGTAATTGCAGTAGGACAACAAACTGGTGAGGGGGAGTCCTCTATTTCTGAAAATCAACCTTCCTTCCAGTCAAAGGTGGCACAGTGGAAGGAAACAGTCTGAAATTCTATACAAATTCACAATCAGAAAATTCCATTCCTATAGTCCAGAAAGATGAGGAATCAGCTCAAAGCTTGGCTGATATTCAGATAATTGGAGAGCAGTTGTTCATCCCCATTCAGTTAAATTAGGGGAAGGACTCCGTTCTCGCCCGAGTGTGTGAACAACGGTAAGAGCTTCATCAGTGAGGCCATGTTCCGCAAACTCCCAAAAGATCCAGCCACTCCCACATTTAAACTGTTAGACAAATGGGAAATGGACCTGGAAACACCCAATTCCAAACATCTCCTGCCAAGCAGGTGTATGCTCAAAATTTCAATAGGCAACAAGAGCATAGTCCATAATTGTAGGGTTGTGCGAGATGTCCCTGCTGCATTTTATTTAGGCAGTGACATTCTCAATCGATTTGCCATTAGTTTGGACCTAATAAACTTCAAAGCCTGGTTCCGATTAGCAGGTAATCCCAAGGACTTTGATAACCCAGAGAAAGCATTTCGGTCAGCTCAACTGCTGCCATGTGCAGTTGAAATTCAGATTGGAGAGGAAGTCACCATCCCAGAACGGTCCTGACAATTCTCACGAAGTAAAAATGAAAAGAGGACAGAAACTGAAAAACCCTGACGCCTATGTCCATCTTAATGCTCATTTCCAACAGCAAGGCTTGGGGTAAACCCAACACCAGTAGTCAACACAGAACACGACACCATTCCAATATAGGTGGATAACAGCGACCTAAAGAGTATCACTCTGGCCGCAGGCACCATTATTGGAATGGCAGTTGATGACCGACATTTTTCCATAGATTTAGGTAATGAACTGTTAGGACCAATCCCCAAGGACTGTTTTGACAGTGATAGCGAGGATGACAACACCAGACGGGATCTTCACCCGGCATGGGGGGGAACTTCCTGGTGTACTCTTCCTGCCCTTATGGCAAGGAAGATGTGAACTGTGACTTCAGGAGGGATAAGGCGATATTTCAAGTCCACGAGGACTGCCTTCCCCACCTGAAGCCATCAGTCCAAATCAGCACTTTGGGACTTCTCCACCCAACTGGAGGAGGCCGCTGAGATAGCCAAACCGGAAGTCTTTCCAGGCTTCAGGCAGATGGTTGAAGAGAGAGTCATCCTAGCTGATGCCTGTGAGACTCTGAATCAAAAGCAAAAATGTAAACAAGTTTTCTTAGATTTTCAAGATCTCTTTGCGGTGGACTCATATGACTGGTCACATTGAAATCCACACAACAACTATTTCCACTGACCCTGGCATGACTCCAGTGTTTGTGAGGCAATATCGCTTGCCTCTCGCATTAATGGAGTCCCTTACTGAAATAATTAAGAACCTTGAGTCCCTTGGGATAATTCGTCCAGTCCACAGCACCTTCAATAATCCGGTGCTGGGGATTTTGAAACCTAACGGCCAGTGGGGACTCTGTGCTGACCTAAGGGAGCTCAACAAACGGGTCCATACTTCCCGATGGCCTCTTCCCTACATTGACCAAGGGCTGGCCCAGATCCAGGGGTCTAAGGTGTTCACTGCCATTGACCCGACCAATGGGTACTGGACTGTACCTGTCAGTAGGAAGGACCAATAGTAGCTGGCCTTTATCTTCGGGGGGCAGCAGTACACATGGACCCGGACTCCCTTCGGCTACATCAACTCCGGCAATTAATTTAACATTTTTCTACACAAGGCCATGCCCGACCTGGGTGAAAGGGGAACTTGGCCTATGTAGATGATGTTTTAGTCAAAAGCTCAACTGTGGAGGAACACATAGCAGAGATCCGTTATGTTCTCACACAGTTGAGGGCTGCCGGAGCAAAACTCTTTCAAAAGGCACAGTGGTGCAGCACCCATGTCAATTTCTTGAGGCATGAGATAACGCCACAGGTTCTCTGTCCCCAGGATAAGCAAGTGAAATCACTCCAGAAATTAAAAGACCCCAAAACTTTGCGGGAACTAAGGAGCCTCCTTGGACCAACTAATTATAGCAGAAAGTTCATCGAGGACTACGCAGAGATCACAAGACCCCTGATCCATCTTTTGAAGGGGGGGGGTCTAGTGGTAGTGGGGTCCAGAACAAGCTGAGGCAGTAAGTCAACTCAAAAGAAGATTCTCACAAGCGCCTTGCCTAGCTTACCTTGTCAAAAACAAGGCTTTCTTCTTGGAGACAGGGTTCTTAAATACGTGCTTGACTGCAGTATTATATCAAAAGCATGACAAGGTCAATAAAGTGATCTCCTATGCGAGTAAGACTTTATCCTCTGTGGAGGAAACATTTTACGATTGTGAGAAGGCACTCCTGGCAACGCTCTGTCACATTGAAGAATTACCATCCGTTTATCCAGGGGGAACACATCATAGTGGAGACTCCGCACCAACCTTTGCAATATCTTCAAAGTGACAGAATCCGGGCCGGAAATGTGAGTAATTCCCGAATTACTTCCTGGATTCTGTCAATTCAAGGCTTTCCTGTGGAGGTCAGATATGGCCAAAACAAGAAGAGTCCCCTCGCACAAGGTCTGGCTGACTTGCATGATTGTGTCAGAGAAAACTGTCTTAAAATCAAGGACAACATGGAGGCATACCTTAATTCCCCACACAAAGTCTATGAAGAAGACCAGTGTGAGGGAATGCCCACTCTCTATGTGGATGGGTGCTCCTCCCATGTTGACAACAACGGGGAAAAAGAACTTGTGGCAGCGTAGGGAATGCATGGGTAGATGATGCCCCAGAACCCTCCGCTGGGTACAAAATCGGTCCCTGAAGTAGTCAAGTGGAAGAGCTGATGGCTGTGCATCAAGCCATCTTCACTGCTGTCCAACACCAACTCCACAAACTGGTCATCATCACCGATTCAGATTATGTACGGAACAGGGTCGTGGAGCACCTGGTTAACTGGAAAACCAGAGGCATGCTATGTGTGAATAATAAACCATTGAAACATGGAAAATTAATAGAAAATATCGATCTGGTCACTTCGAATGGGATGACCATCTACTGGAAAAAGATCAAGGGTCATTCTAAAGTAGAGGGACCAGACAAAACTGGGAATGACCTAGCTGATCAGCTGGCCAAAACCAGAGCTATCCAAGGGGATCTACTTGAGATTGAGTCCCTGTTGGGGGAAATCCAAGTCACTGCTATCACTAGGTCCAGACAAATGCTCACAATGAACTCTCAACTGTACAATGGAGTAAGGATACCCCAGATACTGATTTGATTACGGCTCAAAAAGGGGATCCAATAATTGGTACGTTTTATCAACACATTGAGGACCCTGAGAACTTTCCCCTGATGGATACCGATTACATAGGTAAAGAGGACCTCAGAGTATTGATGAAATGTCCAAAAAATGTTCCGAATCCAAGACGGTTTGTTGGTGAGGCGATCCATATCTGACCATGACCAGTGGGTGGTCCCTACCTCATTCCGAAGCCTGATGCTAAGTTACGCCCATGATGCGGCCACAGCCGGTCATCAGGGATTTCATCAGACACTAGAATTCTTGCGAGAGGTTGCATACTGGCCACACATGGGGCAGGACCTTGACCAATACTTGAAGGGGTGTCTTGTGTGTGCACAATTTCAGCCAACATCACTCACACACCGTGCACCCCTCCAAAAGAGGGGGGATGAAACTGCCTTGGTCAGATTTACAAGTCAATTTTATCGGGCCAGCGATTCGCTCCTCTAGGGGGAACAAGTACATGTTGACCGTGACATGCTTGTTCACTAAATGGGTGGAATGTCTCCCGGACCCAAATTGCAAGGCAGAAACAGCAGCTGCCCTGATGATCAATCACATCTTCTCTTGTTTTGGACTACCCCAAAGGATCGAGTCAGACCGAGGAAGCCACTTCGCTAGCAAAGTGATGACAAAGATGTGGTAGATACTTGGGGTAAAAAGGAAACTACACATTGCCTACCAGGCAAGCCTCTAGTGGTGGAGTTGAGAGATAGAAGACTATTGTGAGCATATTAAAAAAGTTTGTGGCAGTTTCTGGTCCAAGTTGGGACATTCGATTACCTCTTGTCCTTATGGCCATCAGATCTACCCCTTTTTCAGCAACAAACATGTCTCAGTTTGAGCTGATGACTGGACGAAGGATGGTGCTTCCCCAGCGTCTAATCTACAGAAGCCAAGAGCATACCGTGATAAATGCATCCACAACTCATGAGTATGTTGAGAATCTGAGAAAACACCTTCAACATGCCTTTGTCTATGCTCAGCGGAATCTAGAAAGATCTGCAGACAGTATGAAGACCCACTATGACCTTAAGACAACTAAAAAAGAATACCAAGTAGGAGACCAGGTCTATTTGTACAATTTCCAAAGGAACCAAGCCAAACAGCGCAAATTTCTCCCTACTTGGCGGGGTCCTTTTGAAATTGTAGATAAAATCTCACTAGTCACCTACAAAATCTGCATCCCCAATGGCAGTTTGGCAGAAGGGGAAGACAAGTGGGTCCACATAAACCAGCTGAAGAGTTGCCATCCCAGGCATACTTTGCAGCAAATAGAGGAGCCAACCGGAAAACCAGAGGGGGACATTGCAGATCCCTAGAAAATTCTAACTGTTAAAACCATTCCACCTGTTAAAATCATAGGAATTACAGGCGGGGAATATTGTAATTTACATGTCAAATGTATGCATCTGCCCCACTACATGAATAGTAGTGGGGAAAATTCAATAACCATGCTCTGTTCTGTCTCGCAGCACTGAAACCAAGGATTCTAAGTACCAAGGAGGACCACTTGGGGACCGGGAGGATAGACCCAAGGGGCCCGGAGTATCGCTCCATACTCCCATCCAGAACCAGCGAGGAGAGCATGTCAATCCAGCACTGATGGGAGAAGAAGCTGACTTTCTCCACTTGGACCAAAGAAAGAACATCCCAATCTCCAGACTTCCTCTTGATGGGCAGTCAACCTCAAGTCGCGAGGGGGGGGCTCTGTGGGATGTCTTAAACCACTTTTGCTCTGCAATGCGGCATCACTGTGTTCTGATGGTGCCAGAAACATCAAAATGGCCGCAAAACCCTTGTGCGCGCCAAAACCTCTGAAAATCGCGCTCTGCAAAGCACAAAAAGATGGCTGCCCAATCTGCCATGCATGTTGTCAGTGGTGGAACAGAGATCTCACTCCTGAAACAGGTCACTGGGCTCCACAACAAGTGAAAATGGAGTACAGAGGGAAAAGCAGGGCTCTGCTAAAGGAAACTCCAAAATCTTGCTTTAAATCTTTTTTCTTTGTTGCTGAAACTGCAGAATGTCAGTACAAAACACCCTCAATCATCCAAAATTCTTGCTGGGTGCTACAATTCACTTAGTTCAAGAAATCATTGTGAACTTCCAATGTCCTGAAAAGCTGAAAGTATCAAAGAAACATCCACAGCAAAAGTTGCCTGCCTGTGGAATCTGTCAAAGTCTGGGCGCAGTACCCTCGGCCGCCTGAATGACAGCTGTCAGAAGCCTGAATGATAAACTTTAAACTTGAATAAACTGAAATCAAATGTTTGCAACCTAAGTGGCCTGTACTGAGATTAACCTATGTTGTAATTGTCTGAGCCCATGGTTTAGAATCTGAAATGAGTGTTCTAGCTGCTAGTTTGAAATCACAAGTTTTTAAGCTAAGGACAAATGTAACAGAATTAACATTTAAATTTAAGCCTGGCTAAAAGCCACCCAAACTGGAATAACAGCTTTCCTCAAAGAGGCAAGGCCTCCCCCTCCAGTTCTCTCCAGCAGGAAATCACACCTATGTGACGATTATAGGGTGGGGGAAGAATTTGGTCTGCAGTGAGGAACTAGACAATGGACATCCTCAAGCTAAAGGAAATGCGAGGCGTGAAGGCTCGTAAATGGCCTCTGCCCAGGAGAAACAGGGAGGAGAGGCTCCTGGGTCCCAGAGAAAGTCCAAAGGGGTTGAGATAAACAACGATTTGTTGCTCAACAGGGACAAAAGACACATTTTAAAAAGACAACTTACTATGTAAAATTGTGCAACATATAGAAATAACGGCATTGTTAATGTAATTTCTGGATGCACAGGTGAAAAGGCGCCAGAACACAGACATGTTCAGGGAAGAAACGGCGGAAAATGTGATATTACACAAAATGTATTTCTGATAGGAGTATGAAACTTTATACACGTATGCCCATGTTCAACGCACACATTTGTAGAAATTTGCTCCTAAATTGCACATTGTGTTCCGGATGAAAAGGGCAAAATTCTGTGAAAAGCAGACACAAGATCCCACAGC
Organism: Ambystoma mexicanum; assembly: GCF_040938575.1. Classification (NCBI taxonomy): domain Eukaryota; kingdom Metazoa; phylum Chordata; class Amphibia; order Caudata; family Ambystomatidae; genus Ambystoma; species Ambystoma mexicanum. Next base: position 1,052,082,470 of record NC_090929.1, on the reverse strand, counting down.
AACGGGGCTTGGAGGAGTATCTGCTACACAAAATATGTAATCTGTATGAGTGTTATAGAGGTTGCACATGTGGAAATATGTATTGTACCAAAAGTGGATTTTGTGTTCAAGGAGCTAGGGGTGGACTCTAAGCCTCATAAACCCCCCACAATAAAAGGTGACACCCTGTTTTTCTCCTATCAAGGAAGAGAGAAGACCCTGACCAATCCCTGTCAAATGGGCGAGCTTTGGCTAAACCAGCACACACACACCCTTTATCATAAGCATAAATAGAGACAGTTTAGCACTCAAAAGGAGAGAGAGATTCACCCACTATCCTGATTTTGGCAGAACACCCTGCTGCAGAACTATCTATCTTACTTGCTCCAGACTCCAGAAAATTGGCAAAGCAGAAAGGCCCATTGCATAGCTGAACTATTTTCAGGTAGGCCTTAAATTTCCAGAACCAGAACCAACCCCAGAAACCTAAGGGGAACCAAAAGACAGCTGGGCTGTGCTGTGCTGCTTGCCTGCTGAAATAATTATCATCAGAACCAAAAGATCCAATCCAGTCCTGTGCCGTGCTGTGACCAGAGCCATTGCAGATCCGATCCAGTCCTGTGAACAGACCCAGTCCATTCCGATGTGCCCAGCTGTCTGTCCCAGAACCACATTCCCTTCCCTGACCAGAAATCTTGACAGACCAGAATCCTGACGGTTCTGTTTAAAAACATATCTAGTGAGTATCTATAGCTAGAACTGTGTCACTAGCATATGTACTGTCCACAGTAAATCCATATTTGAAACCCATATTCTCTTGTCTTCAGAACATGATATTGTTAGGAGTATTTTTGAATTGTCAGAACTTCTCTTGCACTGAGTTTCTCTTATTTGTATTCTAAAATCATAATTCAATAGTGTTGTGAGTAACTAAAGTGAATCCCAGAAAGAAATTGAGTATACACCACATGAAGGGTTCCCTGGCCAGGAACTGTGGAGATACATGTGTGGCATTCTCTTTCTCTATAGTCATAATCTAGTGTAAGAAATCCCATTTGTCTTTTAAAAGTGCATTTCTGTTTCCCATTCTTGCACCAGTCTCGAAAAACGACCTCCTCTAAAATGTCCATAAGTTCCTCAGTTTTTATGCTAGAAACAAAATTGTGCTTCTGTAGCTAACTTCCACAGCTTTAAATTGCATCTAAAACTGCATCCCAAATCCATACGGTTCTCCCATAATTGTGATTACCGCACACTGAAAAGTTTGCAGCGAATTTCGTTTTATGGAATTTCAGACACGTGTAAAACAGCTTTTGATTGCTTCTGACCTCAATTTTAAGATTTCACATTGTTTCTTAGTATTAAATCATTGCTAGTTTTTGTGTGTAACTATCCAAAGCGAATCCCATAAGAATTTAAACAATTTCAGCAATTTAAAACCATAGTGTTTTTACCCAATCCATTCTCAAGATAACTTTAAACCATTCTGACCGCTTGCCAATCAGTTCTGTTTTTCTCTTGTGTTGCTGGGGGGAAATTGGAATTGACATTTTTGTTTGAATTCTGCCATTCCTGAATACCTGATCTCTCTCCTCCTATCTCTTCACATTGCCTATTGGGGGTTTGAGGAGTGTGCAGGGGGGGGGAACTGGTAACCACACTGCTATTTGATCTGGACACATACAAAAGTATAATTTCTGTGCTGAATTGTTTTGCTCACTATTACTCTGTGTATTAAAGAGATTATTTAATGTTACATCACCCCATTGGTGATCACTGTGTACCCATTAAAACATAGTGTCATTGAATTGTGTATACATAAACAAATATTTTAACTTTGCAAACCAGCCTGATTCCTGGTTCAGTGTGACTGGGAGGTGGGGGGGGGGGGGGGTTCCAGGATTCCAGGAGAGGGGCGTGATATGAGTGGTACATCTTTCAGAATAAAAGAACTTTTAGACACAAATAAATAAGGATTTCAGTTGTGCATTACACGCTAGGCATTGACTTAGGTGTGTGCCGGATTGAAATCATTTACAATTAGAATGACTCTGAGGTGGCAAGACTCTTTGATCTTGCATATCACCATGTGTATCAACGGTGTGGGCGGGAAGGCGTATGCGGCCATGCCGTTCCACTGAATCTGAAATGCGTCAACCAGGGAGCTGGGGCCTTGTCACTGCCAGGAGGCGAACTGTTGGCACTTCCTGTTGGCCCAGGTAACAAAGAGGTCCACCTCAGGGTGTCCCCATCTGCTAAAGATCTCCTGCAGCATGCGTTGTTCAATTGCCACTCGTAATTGTCCGCTCCCTGTCTGCTGAGCCTGTCCGCCTCCAGGTTGGATTCCACCTGGAAGGTGGACAGCCATGAGGTAGATGTTCTCCAGGGCCCATTCCCACATGCTGACAGCCAGCCTGCACAGTGGGGGGGCCTGGTACCTCCCTGCTTGTTGACACAGAACATGTTGGTTGACTTGTCTGTCTGAATGAGGACAACCTTGCCCTCAATAACTGGAAGGAAGGCTCTGAGCGCTAGCCAGATGGCCTTCATTTCCAGATAATTGATGTGGTACTCCTGCTGGGCCAGGTGCCATGAACACAGTGGTTGTCCAAGGTGGCCCCCGATCCCTCGAGAGAGGAGTCTGTAGGGATGGTGACCTGTGGGGTAGGTTGCCGGAAAGGCTTGCCCGTCCGCAGGTTGAAGACCCTGGACCATCATGTGAGGTCCAGGTGAGGGGAAGGAGGAATGTTGATCATCTCTGCGAGACAGCACCGCTCCTGGTTCCATGATGCTGCAAAGTGCAGCTATAGCCTCCTCATCCTGAGTCTCGTGTGGGGAGACGGACAGTAGGACCGCTGCCATGAGTCCCAGTATGTGTTGGTACCACCAGGCCGATGTCACTTCTCTGCATAAGAAGTGTGCAGTGCCCCTCTTGATGGCTGTGATCTTGTCCTCCAAAGGAAAAACTCTTGGAGCACGTATCCCAGATGAGCCCCAAGAAGGTCAGACTCTGCGTGGGCTGTAGCTGCAACTTCTTGAGGTCGAGCGAAAATCCCAGATCGTGTAGTGTGTTCATGAGAGCGTGGGAAGTGCAGTTCAGCGCTTCAAGAGATGAAGCAGTGACGAGCCAGTCGTCGAGGTATGGGTATATGTGGTGGCCCTGAGCCCTGAGGAAGGCCACCACTGTATTCATCAGTTTGGTAAAAACCCTGGGGCCGAGTTGAGGCCGAAGGGAAGCACCTTGTATTGGAAATGGTAGGCCACGATCCTGAATCATAGAACGGAATGACGAGGCTGCCAAATCGGGACGTGCAAGTACACGTCCTTCAGATCCAGGGAGCACATCCAGTCTCCCCTGCACAATGTCTCCGATATTAAATCTGGCGTAACCATCTTGAATTTTTCTAGAGGTAGGAAGAGGTTGAGAGTGGAAAGGTGCAGCACAACTGTCAGGCCCGCCTGGTTTTTTTTCCAAATGGTAAAAATCCTGGAGTAGAAGCCCAAGCCTCGCTGAGAGGCTCGGACTTCCTCCACTGCCTGGCTCTTGACGAGCGACCAGATCTCTGCCAGAACAGTTGCTGTCCCAATCTGTGGGAGTGGAGGGGCAGAGGGAGGAGAGGCTGGGATGGGTAGGCAATACCCCGAAGCTACTAAGGAGAGTATCCATGGGTCCGCAAAATTCTGGCAGCAGAAATGTGCATGGAGAGCAAGCCTGCCCCCCACTGGAGCCACGTGGACCCAGAGGGACATGTCATGCCTTATTTCCCTTGGAGGCTGTTGCGGAGGAGGGGAACTGGAAAAAGCCCTTACTCCCCTCGTCCCCCTTTTTTGTTGTTTGCACCAATGTTGGGTCGGCGAGCGGTCCGGTTGCCTGGGCCCCTGCTCTTGGAAGCCGTGGAACCCTCTGCATGTATGCCCCTTGTCCGAGCACTGCTGTGACTCAGTGTACGTTTTGGGCGTGGTCTTTGTAAACATGGATGTTGTTGAGCTGTTTTTCTTTTTATCCAGCTCCCATCTGTAGTGGAGTGGAGTGGAAGAGGTAAACCCCTTCGAATGGCAGGTCTAAGATGTATTCCTGGAAATCCAGGTTGAATTTCGTTCCACAGGGCTAGGCCGTTCTTTTCATGTCCATGGCGATGCAGATGGCCCGGCCAGAGGTGTCAATGTGGGCCACGGTGGACTCCATGATGTCTTGTGCCACCATCTTGGCCTCTGCCAGTCCCGCCTTGAAACGTGATTGGCTCTGCGCCAGAAGCTCGGTGAGGAAATCCACAATGTCCTGCCAAAGCCTTGGCCAAATTCCACAGCGATCACTGAGGAGTGTGACAGAGTGGGCCGATAGCAAGAGTGTATCCCCCTCCATCTGCCTGTACTTGGAGTCCAGACATCGATTGACCGGCTGGACCGAGTGGGGCTTGAGCCAGCCCTTTTTGGCCAAGACGACAACGTCCTTCTGAATCGGGATCCCTGTTCTCACTGCGGGACATAGCATGAGGACTTCGGCAAGGACCCCCTCTGATGGTAGCTTGACCTCGGGTTTAGGAAGGCCCAAGTACTCTGCCAGCCCTGCAAGATGTTTGTGGAAGGCCTTGGCTGACGATAGGGTGTCGGGGTCCTCCTCCTCATCTGTGGTTACCTGAGGGTCCAGTTGGTCCAGCACAGGTGGAGGTGTGCTGGGAGTTGAGGGCTGAGGTGTGGAGACCGGAGCCGGAGGCTGGTACGTAACCACCTGCACTATCGGTTGGGGGGGTCAGAGCGGGCAGCGGAGGCTGCACAGGGGCCAGGGGTGCTTGTATTGGGCCTGCGGCGCCAGAGCCATTGGCGGGAGCACGCCCCTGATGGAGTCCCCGAGGATAACCCAATCCAAAGAGATTTCATGAGCCCGAGGAACCTTTAAAAAATCTGTCCTCACAGGCCAGAGGGGTAGCGGGCGGCTGCTGGAGTCATTGTGTGCCCTGCCCATATGGACACACCGGGAACCTGTCCTGCACAAATGAAGGCTGGGCTGTAGGCCACATACCTGGTTGATACCAGTCCCACCTTGACATGTTCCTCCACCTGCTCCCTTCCTTGATGCAGTATTGGGTGGGTGTCCATAATGTCTGGCACGGCGGCCATCTTGTTGAGCTGCCTTCCACGTGCCAAGCCTCGCCCAGGACTCTTGAATGTGGATCATGAGGCCTATCCTGCTTTTCAGTCCGAGACCTGGTAGGCGTTTCGCCCTCGGCAGATCTAGGGCGTGGACCCTTGGGTGAAGACCCGGTAAAAGACCCTTCTGGCCCCTCAGCACTGTCACCGGGAGGATCCACTGACCCCTCGGCCTGCTGGCCGGTAGCTGACTTTGCCTCTGTACTCATGCTGTTATGAGAACCCGAGTGGTTCCTCCAGCGCGGGCGAGTCCTTGGAAAGGAGTCTCCCTTGCATGGTGCGCTGGAAAAGAGTGGCCCTACCACGGGCCTGGATCAGTGATTGATGAAGTCCTTCAGGTCCTCCGGAAGAGCTCCCTCCCCTTGGCTAGTCTGTTCTTCAGAAACCTCGAGGAAAGCGTGTTGCGCGCGGTACAAGCTTGCAAGCCGTGGTCTGGGCCAAAGCAACGTAGGAAGAGGGCGTGGGGGTCTGAAGTTGGAAAGAGCCCATCACCGGATGGACACCCGCTGAACCCTGTAGAAGTCGACATGCGACAGGGAGGAGCGTGACGCCTGAGGACCGAGTACCTCAATGATAAAAAGACAAAAAGAGAAGAGAAGTATCCACGCATGGAATTACATGGCCGAAGCCAAACCCAGGAGTACTGGTGAATTTGGCCCATTCCCGTCGACACTGAAAAGTGGACTGAGGTGTGGCGCTGGAGGGCAGAGTCAGGGTAGTGCATGCTCCCAGGGACACACCCCTGCGCGCCTCTAAATTTAAAGTGGAAGAAGGTTTTTCTGGTGAAAAAAGTTCAGTCTCCCGTCGCCATACGGCAAGGGACACCCATGCCGTATGGAGGAATGGGGACGGGATGCAAGAGTACCAGTGCTGCGCAACCCTCAGAGTCTGGCGCAACCTTGAGATCATCCCAGATCGAGATCTGAGTGGTTTCAGTTCCATGGCGCGGTCTGAAGCCTGATTGTGCAGAATTGAGTAGTTTGTTGGATTCTACGAAGCAGTTGAGCTGGGAGTCTGCAGCCCGGTCAATGAGTTTTGCGAGAAATCTGATATGTGCAATTTTAAAGGCTTCTGTAAAGGTGCCAGAGTTGAGGGAGTCATTTAGTATGGATTTTGCATGTTCTCGTGCGCAAGTAGAGGACAATATTTATTTCAGAAGAGAGGTGGGGCAGGGGTCAAGGGGGGATCCGGAGGGTCTGCTGCCAGATAGTAGAGATAGGAACTAGTCTCTTGAGATGGGTTGGAAAGAGCCAAAGGTTGGCATAGTGGTCGTCGGGCAACAGGATCAGGAGTGGTAGATGTAGGGCAGGGGTTGAGGGTGGAAAGTTTGGTGTTAAGGGTTGCCATCCTGTCAAGTGCAGTGTTGTAGAAATGCAGCGAGATGGAGTCGCAGAGCGTTTGCATGGGAGTGGTTAGGGTAGAGGTACAAGTAGGTTTCACAAATTCGGACATGATCTTGTGGAGTTTCTTGCTGCTGTTGCCACAGTTCAGAATGTGTTTATTGTAATAGGCATTTTTTGCCTTTCGGATCTCAGATTTGTAATTACGGCGGTGGAGGGCGAACATAGATATGCAGAGATCAGTTTTTGATGCTCGTCATTTGCGCTCAAGAGCAGTATTTTGATTTTTGAAAGTCTTCAGGTGGGGTGCGAACCATCTGGGGAACAGTCCTTTGCGTGAGGCTGTGGGGCATGGGAGGAATTAGTGATTCTTTAAGCCAGGAGGCAAAGGATATAATGGTTGTCTACCATATGTCAGCATCGCTGGGGGACAGAGTAGCAGGGCTTTGGCTAGGTTGGCGGAGTACCTTGACTTTGTTCCATCATTTGTGATCAAAAGTGGGGCAGGAGGAGCTGTGGGAGGAGGGGCTGTGTGTGGATAGAGAAAGGGATGGCAGAGTGGTCTGTCCAGATAAGTGGTTTGGAACTGGATATAGAGACGAAGTCGCAGGAGCTGAAGATGGTACACAAGGGCGTGACCACCTGAGTGATTTGGATCAGTGGTATGCCGGGAGAGGATGAGTGCATGAAGACTGTCGACCAGCGGTTGGGTCATGGGGTTGTTGGGCATTTCGAAACAGATATTGAAATCTCCCAATAGTGTGAGAGTTGGATTTTCCTGAATGGTAGCCATTGAGTCACAGAGGCCTGAAAAATGAGGTCGGGATTGTCAGAGGATAGGAGGTCAAAGATGCTGTGCCCGTTTCTTGCTCATCGCTGGTGGTGCTTGGTGGACATAGGTGTCCTGTGAGATGTGGGGGTGGTAGGATCAGTCTGGGTGGATGAGACTGAGGAGGATTGTGGGGGGTCTGGATGCAGGTGCACTTTGAGGGTCAGGTGAGTTGATTAGGTTGATGGGGAGTGGCAAGACTTGGCAGGTGGTGGTAGGTATGTGAGATGTGTTGGGGAAGATCAGGTGGGGAGGGTGGTGAGTGGTGCACTTGTGGTGTGGGGGGTTAGGAGAGTTGTTTGGGGTTTGAGTCTGGAGGGCGCTGGGGGTTTAGGTGTACTGAGTGAGAAGTTGAGAGCAAGTCGGTGGAGACGGGGAGAAGAGAGGGTCTGAAGGTAGGGGTGGGAAAGGATGGCAGGTTGGACCAGTGGAGAAGTGGCGAGGTATGGAGCATTAAGGGAGAGGGCCGGTCACTCTTTCTGCATTTTGCGAGTTCGGGTGCCAGAGGCGTGTGTGAGAGAGGGTCGGAGGGTCAGAGGGAGAAAAGGATGAAGTGACTGTTCTAGAAAGGGCAAGACGTGCTACTTTCAGAGACGGGAAAAGGTATGAAGGGGTCTGCGGGCAGGGGTTGAGTAGGCGGTAGGGCGGAGAGGGCTGCGTGGTAGGTAGGGAGAGAGGGTATTGTGGGTCAGAATGGGGGAGAAGACTGCATAGTATGTGGGGCGAGGTTGCCCTCGCAGGATGGTGCTGTCAGGGGGACGCTGGGCTTTCGAGGGAGACGTTGGGGTGAGGAAGGGAAGTGTAGAACTGACGTGGGGGGCGAGGATGGGAGACGTGTTGATAGAGGGATGACAAGGCTGGAGTGATGTGGAGCTCTACACGAGTGGGTGTGCGGTAGTGCGGGTGTCAGAGGGGGATTGGCAATGGCAGGGAGAGCTGAGGGGGGGGGTTCGTCTGGGTGAGGAGTTGGAGACTTGTGATGTTTGGAGCGCCAAAGAGGTCCTCTGGCTTGAGAGTTTGAGATTGCGTGGGGTGTATGGATGGGGAGCGTGGGGTTGTTCTCAATAGATGCTTGGGGGAAGATGGATGTTGATATGTTCGGGTGGGTTGAGGTGTGATGGATGAGGGTTTAAGGCAAGGGGTGTTTGGCACGCCAGAGTGCTCCTCTGAACTTGGAGTTAGAGGTGGAATGATGGTTGGTGGGCGAGGGTGGGGGTCAGAGTGTATCCATGCTCGGGGGAAAGGGTTGTAGTTTGCGACTCGATGTGGGATACAGGTAGGGCCCATGAAGTCAGGTCCTAGAGCAGAAGTTTTGTTCCAGGAGGGTTGAGTTATGGGGGTGGGTATGGTGCAGAAAGGCTGGGAATGAGGAGGGGTCAGAGAGGTGTATTCTCTCTTGTGTGAGCGTTCAGAGACTTGCCTTCAATTGGTGACCCAGATGGGATCCCAGCACCCCCCATATTTGCAGAGGCTTCCAGGCTGCTTCTCGAGATGGGCCCGTGCCCACCTACAGCGACCGGTCCTGAAAAAAAACATGTTACGAGTGGTTTAGCAGAAGCCATTTTAAGAGAAGTCCTCTCTGTTCTTTGAAGCGGGGCGCGGCTCCGAGGAGTGTGTGGGCTGGTGTTGGAAAACCTGACGGAGGAGTTTGTGTGAGCACGCACGTGAGTAGACTCTTGTAAGCGATAACAAGTAGGGGACAAATGCATGGTATGGTGAGGTGCGAGCACGTGGAGAGGTCATTGACGTGGCGTGGGTGTGGTTTGTTTTATTTATTATTGGTGTCTGTGCTGGTAAGACATTATAAGGTAAGGTAAAGGTAAGGTAAAGGTAAGGCAGGGAGCCCCTCTTTGGAAGGGGAGATAGGTGGTACCACAATAAAAATATATTATTTAAAGGAGGAATACGGAAATAAAAGCAGTGGTCTCAAAGAAGTAGTAGGCCGGAAACAAGTAGGGGTTGTTATTTTACCTTGTTATTTTTGTTTATTGTATTCACGTTTTATTAGATGAAGAACAGGTCCTAGACGTGGTGGTAATTGTGTGTGTTGTGGCATTGGATGGTTTTGTGGAGTGGTGTGTGCGCACAATGGCAGGGACAGAAAAGTGTGGGGGTTGATTTTTTTTGGTCACAAGCAGCAACAGCATGGGCGGCGCGTTAGTAGGGCTTTGCAGGGTCAGTAAGAGAAGAACAAGTTACTTTCTTACCTGGTAACGCTCTTTCGATGGGATGGTCCGACGTATTCCATATCTATGACATGTAATCACCACAGCTGTGCTGCTTCGGAAACTTTTTTCGGCGTCTGCGTCCTGCGTCGATGCGCCGTCGTCGAGGACCTCCTCCGACGTCATCCGATGTGATAAGCAGGACGCACGACACCCGTAGCCTCAGTTGTAGTTTTTTTCCCCCAGAACGTGTGACATTAGTCAACTGCCAGTCAGACTTGCGGAACGTAAGCTGCAATCGCAAAAGAAATTCTGCAGCAGGGAAGGCAGCTCGGGAGCGATATGGAATACGTCGTCGGACCATCCCATCGAAAGAACGTTACCAGGTAAGAAAGTAACTTGTTCTTCGAGGGGATTGGGTCCTCTGACGTATTCCAGATCTATGACAGACTCCCAAAGCAGTACCAGAGCAAGGAGGAGGGAAAGAATTTAGAATCAAAATTTAGAATAGCCAATCAAATAGCAGAGCAAAGGGCCAAAGGCCAGATCCTGTCCTCGGATGGAATCGAGGGAATAGCGACGTACAAATGTATGTATTGAAGCCCAGGTGGCTGCATCACAGATGTTGTGAATAGGAACAACCCTCTGCAGGGCAGTAGATGCAGCCATACCCCTGGTAGAATGGGCCCGCAAGCCAGCCAGTGGGTCCTTACCCGCCAAGCGGTAACACTCCGTGATGGCTAAAATAATCCAGCAAGACAAAGTCTGTTTCGTCACAGCTTGCCCCAAATGCTTTCCAGCGTAACCAATAAAGAGTTGATCGTCCACTCTGACCCGGGACATGCGTGAAACATAAAAGCTTAAAGCTCTCCTAGGATCAAGCCTATGGAGCCTCTCCTTTTCCTTACCAGGATGCGGAGGAGGATAGAATGCCGGAAGAACAACCTTCTGGGCCAAATGAAATTCCGTCACTACCTTCGGAAGAAAAGAAGGACGAGCTCTAAGGACAACCCTGTCCTTGTGAAATACAGTGAAGGGTGGCTTAACTGAAAGTGCCTGTAACTCACTCACTCTGCGAGCGGAAGTAACTGCAACTAAAAACACAGTTTTCAGAGTTAACAGCCTCAAAGGGCAAGAATGTAAAGGCTCAAATGGAGCACCCATAAGAAACTTAAGAACAAGGTTTAAATCCCAACCGGGCACCAGCAAAGTTGACGGAGGGAACACATTAGTGAGCCCTTTCAGAAACTGTGAAATTAAAGGGATTTTAAAGTAAGAACACTCTTCAGACGAGCGCTTAAAGATGGACAGCGCCGCCAGGTAACCTTTAATGGTACCCACTTGCAAGCCCCTGTGGGCCAAAGAAAGTAAAAAGGACAGAACCATGGGGATGTTACATGCAAAAGGATCCACATTCTGAATTCTGCACCAGTCGCAGAACTTATGCCAATGGCAATGGTACAGAGACTTTGTTGCTGGCCTTCGGGCCGAAAGCAACACCTCCATCACGTCTTCAGGGAGGTCCCAATCCTTATACCTCAACCTTTCAGAAGCCAAGCGTGAAGGTTGAGGGATCTGACCTCTGGATGTAGAACCTGACCCCCCCCTCCCGTGGGAGCAGATCGTCTCGGTAGGGAAGACGACGTGGAGGGCAGATGGACAAGTCGAGAAGGTCCGGGTACCACGTCCTCCGAGCCCACGCCGGAGCAATGAGGATCATCCAGGAACCGAACTTCCATAACCTCCGCAGCACTTGCGGGATGACGGGGACTGAAGGAAACGCGTACAGCAGCGGGAATGACCACTCCACCACAAACGCGTCTCCTAAGGCTCCTTTTGGAGGAAATTCACGCGAGCAAAACCTTTCGCACTTCCGGTTGACACTGGAGGCGAAGAGATCGCCTTGAGGGGTCCCCCAAAGGGCTAAGATCTCCAGGAGAATCTCCTGAGCCAACTCCCACTCGTGAGAGATTGCGCTCTGCCTGCTCAGAGCGTCCGCCGTCACGTTTTCGTCTCCGGCCAGATGAACTGCCGAGATCGAAACTTCCTGCTGGATGGCCCAGAACTCGAGCTGCATCGCCTCCCTGCACAGAGGAAGTGACCCTGCCCTCCCCTTTTTGTTGAGGTAGTGCATGGCCACTCTGTTGTCCGTCAGGATCAGGACACTCTTTCCTCGCCCAGTCGGCAGAAAAGCCTTCAGGGCTAGCCTGACGGCCCTCAGCTCCAACAGATTGATATGGAGTCTGGACTCCGACGGAGACCAACGACCGCTGACTGTCAGCCCGTTGGCATGAGCTCCCCATCCCGTGAGGGATGCATCCGTCACGATCGTCACCTCTGGCCAGGGAAGCCAAAATGGAGCCCCCTTCATCAAGTTGCCTTCGACGGCCCACCACAGAAGGTCCCGGGCGACCGAGGGCAGCACCTGAACCAGGTCCGACATCCTGCCGGAGGACTGCGACCATTGCGTCTTGAGTGCCCACTGCAAAGATCTCATCCGCAGGCGAGCCTCTGGCACCAGAAGAATGCAGGATGCCATGAGGCCGAGCAACCTCAAGAACTCGAACGCTGGGAGCGTCTGGGCATGCTGAAACTTGTGCACCATCTGCTGAATGTGAAGAGCCCTCACCTGGGGAGGAAAACACTGCCCCAGGGAAGTGTCGAGCACTGCTCCGATGTACTGGAGCCGCTGTGTTGGCGTCAAATGGGACTTCTTTAAATTGAGGGAGAAGCCCAGCCTGTGAAGGGAGTGGCAGGTGACGGACAGATGATCCAGGACTTGCTCGGGAGAGCTCCCCCTGATCAACCAATCATCCAGGTAGGGGTAGACGTGAATCCCCCCCTTGCCTGAGATGCGCTGCCACCACCACCATGAGCTTGGTGAAAACCCTCGGGGCGGAGGTCAATCCGAACGGCAGCACCCGAAACTGAAAGTGCGAGTCGCCAACCGCGAACCTCAGGTACTTCTGGTGCTTGGGATGGATCGGCACATGGAAGTAAGCATCCTTGAGGTCGAGTGACACCAACCAGTCCTGAAGCTGAAGGGCCTGGAGGACTTGAGAGAGAGTAACCATCTTGAACTTGTCCTTCCTGAGGAGTTTGTTCAAACCACGCAAGTCCATGATGGGTCCCAAACCCCGTCGTTCTTCGAAATCAAAAAATAAGGGGAATACCATCCCTTGTTCCTCTCCGCTACAGGCACCAGTTCTATGGCGCCTTTCTCCAGCAGGGCTTGAATTTCCTGCGCAATGAGCGGATCCGGACTCTGCAAAGAGAGGTTCCCCGGTGGATTGTCGCGAGGCCTGTGCCGAAAGGGAAGACAGTAGCCGTGGGTTATGATCTCCAGAACCCACACATCTGAAGTAATGGCTTGCCACTCTACAAGATGCTGCGCCAGCCTTCCCCCCCAACCGGCGAACCATGGGACATGGCCTCATGACTGAGTGGGAGCGGCTGCGGCGTTACCTGAGGGCAAAGAGGCAACTGCCCGAGCGGCCTTGGCACCACGGGTACCCTGTCGTCCACCTCTGGTACCCCTGCGTTGGCCTCTGACTGCCAGCTCCTCTCTCTTTACTGAAGGACGAGTAATAGCGAAAGGAACCACCCCTCCACTGCTGTCCCCTAGGACGAAAAGGCGGAGGTTGGCGAACTGCAGCGCCCAACGACTTTGCTGCAGCTTTTGAAGTCTGCAACCTCTCAAGGCTCTCTTCAGCCTTGCTGCCAAAAAGGTGTTCACCGTCAAAGGGCATGTTGAGGAGCCGGGACTGCACATCAGGAGCAAACCCCAACTTCCGCAACCACGCAAACCTGCGTATCACGGTGCTCGCCGCCATGGACCTACTGACGCATTCAGCCAAGTCCAAACCCGACTAAACGGACTCTCACATGGCATCCTTACCATCCTGGACCATAGCAAGGAAACCATCCCGTTCGTCCCTTTCAGGAATATGTTCAGCCGCTAACGCAACACAGTTCCACAGAGTGTGTGTGAAACGAGACAAGGCACAAACGGAGTTGGCCGCCTGAAGCGCCATGCCACCAGAAGAAAACGCTTTCTTCGCCCAGCCATCAAAACGTTTGTCGTCCCTATCAGGAGGGATGGTAGGGTACAACGCCTGCTTTGCTGGGGCCGTGGCCGCCTGCACCACCAAACTCTCCGGAGTGGGTTGCCTGGTCAAGTAGCAGGGGTCGCTACTGGCTGGACGGTATTTTCGCGACAAGGATCTGCCCACCACCGGGAGACTCTCCGGAGCAGTACAAGCCGCCACCCTTCTCTGTAAAGCCATATGGAACGGCAGTACCGGGTCAGTTGGGGGACCAACATCAAGGATGTCCGTCAGATCATCCTGCACAAACTCCCCTGGGGGAGCAGACCATCCCAAGTACTCAAACCCTAGCCATAAGGCGCTGGTACGAGGTATCGGCATGAGAGCCAGGCTCAGGCCTACAAAACTCCACCTCCAGAGAGGTGTCCAGTCCACTGGCATCATGCAGTGACTGCCTCAAATCGTCAAACTGACTATTGCCCGAGACAATTTCATCTGGAACCTGACTAGGAACCAGGCCATCAGAATCCTCATCCGCCTCTGAAATATATTCCAGGTGGCGAAAAGAAGGCACCCGAGAGTGCTTGCTCTTAAACAGAGCCTTCCTAGGGTGGTCCCCCGTGCCACGGGGTACCTCCGACACAAAAGGCGTCGATGGCGTCAAAGGAATTGGGGCTGACGTCGAGAGAACAGCCATCGGCGCCGAGAGGATCGGCGTCGAGGAAATCGGCGTCGACGTCAGATGCAGCGCCGCCAGCATCGGCGGCGTCGACAGAGCCCTCGAAGCCGGAGCCCCAAGCGTGTCCCTCGACGACCTGAGCGTCGACGACTTCCTCGGAGCCGGAGCCTCGAGAAAGCCTGTCGACGCCCTCGACGCCTCAGACGTCGATGTCTTCCTCGAAGACCTCATAGGTGCACACGGTTTCGAACGTGTCGAGGACCGGGACCTGGAACGGGTACATCGAGAACGAGTCTCCTTGTCCGAACGGGACCTCTCCCGTGACTCATGTCGACCACTCTTGCAAGCGGTGTCTCTCGACCTCTCACGACCGACCCCACTCGGGGGCGCGGACGGCTTAGTACCCTGCGACTCAAGAATCGCCAGCATTTTCTTCCTGAAGGAAGCCCATTCCTCTGGCGTCGCACGGCTGGTGGGGTAAGCGACGTGCCGGGCAGAGTCCTCCGAAGAGGACCTGGAAGACGACCAGTGTCGGCGCTTCCGAGAATGCCTCCAAGAGGCTGAGGAGTGGCGAGACCAACTCCTAGAAGGAGACCCACGAGACTTCCGACGATGACGCGGAGAGTCACCCCTCGAATCATACGTCGAAAGCCCCACAGACTTCGACTTCCGGGGCTTGGACACCCGACCTACCGACAACTTCTTCTTACGTTCGCGTAAGGCTTTGGACGTGAGCGACTGGCAGTCGATACAGTCACCCGTGTCGTGGGCCTCCCCGAGGCACCAGAGGCAGGCGTCGTGCGAGTCCGTCACCGACATCTTGGACCCACACTCCCCGCACTTCTTGAAACCCGGACGCGGGGTCGAAGACGAAGTAGAGGACATCTTCGCACAAAGGATTTTCACAAAACGAACAGGTTCGAAGAACCGAGAAGAACAGAACTCCAAAGAGTCGAGGCGTTAACCGAGATTCACGAAGCAACACGTTCGCGGAAAAAACGGAACTGAGGCTACGGGCGTCGTGCGTCCTACTTATCACATCGGATGACGTCGGAGGAGGTCCTCGACGACGGTGCATCGACGTAGGACGCCGAAAAAAGTTTCCGAAGCAGCACAGCTGTGGTGATTACATGTCATAGATATGGAATACGTCGGAGGACCCAATCCCCTCGAAAGACATCCCTAGCATGGGGGTGGAACACGAATAGCGTATGTGTACAAGGCCCTGCCACTGTATCGTGACAGGGTGGAGAAATACCATAAGCAGTGGATTGCGGAAACAGGACGAGGGGGGATGCCCTGCCCTTGGCCAGAGCAGGGCTCCCATAATAAGAGCACTTTGGAACATATGTCTACATTTTTAGAAGCCAAGGGGAAACAGCTACAGAAGAGAAAAGAAATGTTAGAGCTCTGGCAAATGTTTGAAGACAGAGAGGGCCAAGGGGACAGAGCGGGGGCACACACACAGAAAGATGGAAAGAGCCGGAGGGGAGGAGAGGGTGGGGCGTCAGCACAGCGAGAGATTAAATACCTGGCAGCCTGTCCCGCAGACCAGTACACAAATCCAATCTATGTACCCACTGTGGTAGGGACCCCTTCAGCAACAGTAACACCACAGGCTACCACTCCCCCACCTCCATCCGTACACCCGCCAGAAGTATTGGCATCCGCGGGTTTCAGGTCAAGGGAGTTCAAAGATAGGTTGGCAGGATTGCTAGCAGGACTGGACAGGATACATGCAACCTCAAGAGGAGTAAGGGATCTAAGGGCATAGGGAGAAGGGTTTGGAGAATGGCAATCAGGGGGAGGTACTGCTTATAATGGGTACTGAAGGAATAACCTCATCTATCCATTGACCACTAACACTTCTGCTATTGATCTGGATCTCTGGAACACCAGGTCATTATGCAATAAAACAACCGCAGTTCTGGACTTCTTGCTAAGACTACATTTTCATTTCTTATGAAACCTGGATTGTAGCCCATAACAGTACTGTTGCTGCCTCTAACTTCCTCTCCATCTTCTTTTGCTCATGTCCCCCGAGCCAGTAGTCGCGGAGGGGGGACTGGTATACTCTATCGCTCTTGTTATTCCTCTATCCTTGCGCCTGTTGCTACACCAGTCTACTACTCTTTTGAATTCACCCATAAAATCTTTACTACTCCTCCTCATGCTATTTCATTCATTATTGTTTATCGTCCTCCAGGGCCACTCAGCTCCTTCTGCGACGATATTAATCACATTCTGTCCCATATCCTGCCTAGTCCAACTCCACTTGTACTACTAGGGGATTTCAATCTTCATCTTTCTTCCATACACTCGGCCACTCCTTTTCTCTCTATTCTTGACTCCCACTTTCTTTCACCCCTTCAGAATACACCTGCTCACTAGACCTAACCTTTATTTCTACTTTTACTGCTTCTTCAGTACTATCTCTACCTATAGCATCATTCTCTACTTTCTGTGTCACTTCTATCTTCTATTTGTCAGATCTCCCCGACTTCTCTTCCTCCAAAAAAATGTATTTGGCGTTACCTACACAGTTTCAACTCTTTGCTCTTTCACAACACTTATTCTTCCCTCTTCATTAAGCTTCTCTACTCTTAACGCCGACGAGACAGCATCTGCTCTCTCCTCAACTCTTTCGTTTACTCTCGATCAACTCTATTCTTTGTCTGCTTTTCACCCTATTCGCAAACCTTCTCAACCCTGGCTTTCCTCTGATCTCCACGCTATGCAACGTCTTCTCTGCCGACTTGATAGGCGTTGGCTCAAATCAAAATCGGCATCTAATCACTCTGCCTACTTCTCTTATCACACGGCACAACTGTCTAATCTGTGCCAAACTTGCCTACTTTTCAGATCTTCTTCACACCCAATCTGCCCATCCTAGGAGTCTTCTCCAAACTCTAACACGACTGCTCTACCATCCCTCTCCTGATCATTCTCTTAATTCTACCCTGCCCGCTTCGGATTTCACTCATTTCTTCAAAAGTTCTCTCTGCGTCGACATTAAAAGCTCCCTTCCCGCAACCACTTTACCTTCTTCTACCCCTTCTGTTTTCATCTCCAGCTTTGCTCCCGTCTCCAACACTTATGAACTACTCTTGTTAGCCAAAGCTCATACCACTGCAACCCATACCGAGCCAATTCCAGCTGCTCTCATTCCTAAGGTTTACCCTCTTCTTGTACCTCATCTTGGGTCGTTCTTTAACACTTGTCTTCGTACCAGTTTTTCCTACGTCCTTTAAACACGCTATCATTCCTATTCTGAAAAAACCCACAGCTAATCCTCTCATTGTTTCCAATTTCCATCCTCTCTCTCTTATACCCTACCTCTCTAAACTCTAAGAGCGTCTTGTGTATACTCAGATTTCATCCTTTGTCACTGATCTTTCTCTTCTTCCTCGTTTTCAATCCGGTTTCTGTCCTCTTCACTCTACTGAGACTGCTTTGATCTGTGTGCTTAACTCTCTTCTTACAGCTTGTTATTCCAAACACTCCTCGTTTCTTATTCTTCTCGATGTATCTGCCACTTTTGAGACTGTGGATCATTCTTTGCTTCTGGAATCCCTTTCTTCTTGGTCTTAAGGCTTCTGTTCTTTCTTGGTTCTCCACCTATCTCTCTTATAGAACTTTTTCTGTCTCTTGGGCAGGCAAGACCTCCTAGTCTTTCCCCCTTGAGCACGGAGTAGCCCAAAGGTTAGTCTTGGGTCCTTTCTGTTTTCACTGTACACCTCACAACTTGCAGCTATTATATGTGTTTTGTTCGCTCTGATTACTTACACTGATTCACAACTTTTTCTATCCTTTTCTTCTTTCACTTCGGAAATGCACCAAACTCTCAGAGTTTGTCTCTCTGCTATCCTCGATGGCTTCTCATTTTCTCAGTCTTAATGCAGGGAAGACACAGGTCCTATTCTTCCCTGTTAACACTCTTCCCCCTCACCCTCCACCACTGTTTATATCCTTTCCTCCTTCCAATCTCTCCATCTCTCCCACAGCTCATAATCTTGGCTTCTATTTTGATTCTACTCTCTCCTTTACCCACCATATTTCTCTTACCTCTCGTTCCTGTTTCCATCTTCATAATATTCGTAACGTTCTTCCCTTCCTCACTTTCCAAGCTTCCACATTTATTTCCGCCCTAATCTTTTCTGGACTTTTTACTGCTCCACCACTCCTTTTGGTCTCCCGAGCTCTCGTCTTGCCCCTCTAACAACAATCTATAATTATTCTATTATTCTACTTTGTCTTCTCCCTCATCTCTTCTTAACTTGCTTCGCGTGGCTGGTTACCGTTTCACTCCCAACTCAAATTTCATTTTCTTTGTTTAGTTTTTAAAATCCCTCTATGGGCTTTCCCCCTCCCCCCCCCGATTACCTTGCTGCACTTGTATATTGCTATACCCCATCTCGCTCTCTGTTGTTCTTCCCTCTTTAGACTCAACTTTCCCCCGTCCTCCTTGTGCCCAGCCTTGTTTCCGATCTTTCCATCTTCTTGCTCCTCTACACTGGAATGCTCTCTCACCCTCTCTTCGCTCCATTACCATGTACTCTCTTTTTCGTCTCTCCTCGAAAACTCACCTTCTTCAATATCACCGATTGTCTACCAGGATTGATGTTTATTGCCTATCATTCTGTTGTACCGTACTTATTTTTTTTTTAAAATGTAGAGCACTTTGGTTTAAGGCGCTATATAAGATAAATAAAATACAATTAGAAAAAAACATGTATGCGTTGAGAAGGAAGGAAACAAGGGTGAGTGGACAGGAGAATATGGTGTCGGGAAACAATGTGAGGGGGGAGGACAATGATATGTTTGATGAGGGTCAGGGTGAAGAGCCAGTTGAGTACCACCCACCCCCAAGTAGAAGGTTAATGGGGAGGGGGCAGGTTGATGAATAGGGCCAGCCGGATGGCGTTGGTAAAGAGGGGAGTAATGAAGAAGGGTGTGGGCAGTGGGGAGAAGATGCAGATATCCCTCAAACATAAGGGGGCAGGGAGGACACTGTATGTGCCCTGGCCAGAGATGGATAAAAACGATTTGATTAAGGCTCAGTTGATATATGAGTTTGAAATGCAAACAGCAGGGGTGCCCCTGGCAATAGGGAACATCAAGAGCTTGGTGGTTGCTATAATTGGGGACCAGGCTGGGGATGTATGGGTTAAGGCCTGATCACAGGGAATAACCCTGCAGGGGTTGGGGGGGGGGCGATGTACACGATGGAACATCATTTCACAGAATTAGAGTACAGGTATGGGATGCACTACGAACGGCTTTCCCCAGATACTCCCGATTTACAGTCCCTGATGCAGTGTACTATGGGCGATGATGAGGACCCAGCTAAATGTATTCTTAAACTGCAAGAGATATGCCGAGCTGAACTGGGAGGACTGAGATCATTCAATACAATTTTTCTATTTTATTGTGAAGCGGGGGCTTGCCAAAGTAAGTGCAGAGGGTGCTAGATAAGATTGCGGGTATCAAAGCAAGGGGGTGGCCAGAGATACAGAGTATAATTGTGCACCATTGTAAAAGGATCAAGGAGCGGGAAAGGGAAACAGCCCAAAGGCATCAGGCACAGGAAGCAAAATTGGTAGAAAAGAAATTGGCAAAGGTTGCTGTACAGGCGCCTGTGTCAATGCCAGTACAGGTGGAGGGGACAGATCAACCCCTTGGTCATGAGCGCCACTATTGCTGCGCTCTGGGCTGAAGGAGGACAAGGACAGTGGGGCAGAGGGCAACAGTATCCCGGCAACAGTGGCAAAAAGGAGGACCGCAGCGAGCAAGTGGGGGTTCCAAGCAGCCAGAGGGGGGATTTGGACCCAGAGGGGGTGGGTTTGGAGCATCGCAATGTTGGAATTGTTTGGGGTGGTGGCATTGTGCAAGGGACTGCAGGAGTAGGTCTGCAATGGGGTATAATTACGGGGCACAGCAGCAGGGCCAAGGACTAGGGTATCCACAACAGGGTCATGGGTATCAGAACCAAGGGTATCCACAGGGGCAACCCCTCACATATAATCAGCAGCCTCAAGCAGCTGACATTCAAGTGCAGCATCTGCCACAGCAGCAGCAGGGCGGTGCTGCCCCGGTGAGCAGGGTACCGACCAGGAATACCACTCCAGGAGCAGCAGTGATGTGGGGATAACCCCTTTTCGTTCCCTGGAACAAACACACATCGTGATCAGAACAGCCCACAGAGAGCACTCCTGTGTCCGGTCTTGTCAACGAACATCCACCCTGAAGAACCTTTGGTAGGGGCGGAGATAGGAAACTAGCAGTTCATATTTATGGTGGACTCCGGTGCAACAAAATCATGTATGGTGGAGAGAAATTGTCCCATTATCAGCAAAATATCTTGACATGAAGGGATTCTCTGGGGCCATTTCCAAGGTCCCATACACTGAGGAGCTGGATGTAAAGGTGGGACGGTGGTATGGGCTACCTTACAATATTCCGTAGGTTCCCCTGTTAATTTATGGGCAGGGACCTGCTCAGCAAATTAAACATGATATCATTTACAGATCGCAGTATAGTTTGCTCCACGCCTGGGATGTGGGTTGTAGAAACAGTGTTAACAATACACACAATGACAAGGGAGGTGGCGTCCGCGGGACTCCTGTGGAGCCGGACATGTTCATTTACATTATTATTGTGTTCGTGGAGGCAGTGTTTCAGATTGCTAAACAGTGTTGGCGAGTGCCCACAGATTTATCTTTCGCCCAGATGTGTCAACTGAGGTGGCGGCTGGAACAATAGTGTCACTGGATTAACAGGGATTGCCGATCTCTGCCAAAAGAGTTGTCGTGCTAGGAATAGACAAGGAGGGGTATAGATCCAAAAGTACAGTTAAAGGAAGTGATGGATGACGAGCTGTTTGAGAACAATGACACAAATGGGGAGATAATATTAGAGATCTGTATCCCCTGTGACATAATGGTACAATATTGGAAGGGTGCATGGCCCCCTGATGGCAGTACTAATTCCACCTCTATTTCTTGATGAAGATGTACAACACGTGTATTCACAGTTGTGGACTGCAAATCCACACAATGTAGGCCTACTGAAAGACGGGACACCTGTGTGGATAACACTAGAGCCTGGTGCGGAGCTGCCCAAGGTAAAACAATATCCATTATCAAGGGGGGAGGAGGAGAGTATTAGAAAGACAATATAGGCCCTACTGGACCAGGTGATATTGTGCCATCGACGTCTCTGTGTAACAGTGATATATCCTGTCAAAAAATCAACAGGGGGCAATTGGCGTATAATCCAGAACTTACACCCCCTAAATGAAGTGGTACAAAAATAATGTCCAGTCGTCCCGAATCCTGCGTCAACTTTATGCAGCATCCCCAAAGAAGCCCCATACTTCACTGTAGTGGACTTGATGAATGCATTCTTCTTGATTCCACTCATCAACTTAAAAGTATACCGAACTGACTATTGTTGAGGGAAATCTTGATGACATACGGACATCTTGAGGACATAGGGAAGCAGACAAGAAGCAACAGTGACATTGTTTCATTTTTGTCTAGAAATGTATTGAATCATAGGAATGGATTTTTTTTGGTAAATTAGCAATATCATTACATGCAAGTTATCTAAACTGTGTAACATTATTGGTGACTTCCCCAGCATAAAGTTAGGAGGGATCACCTTGGATTTTGATTTGTTATTTTAATAAAACTGAATATTAAGGGTATGCTTCCTTGGTAGAATTTGCAATACATCAATAAATCACCAGACAGTTGTAATGGTTGCCTGTGTGGGGATTAGCGAAAAGGATGTACCTTAAACAAGTTGTGTGTGTACCACTAGATTGATCGGAAAACCTATTGTCTAATTACTGCAAGATCTTCCCAGCCCACAACCACGTACATTTAACCATTTTACATCCATTAATTCTTGGGAAAGCTTCCAGTGTACGTTGCATTTGGTGCCAAGCGGATACATTATGCCATCACACACAACTGTCTCATAATTGTTCTTCCTAATAGGTATTTGAAAGTCTGATAAAGGGCAACTGTTACCGCGAATGCTTGATCCATTCCTTAGAGATGGGAACGCTGATGCCTTGTTACAAAGTATTTCTTGCTTTGGGTTGGTGTTCTACTTGATTTTGGATTGAGAAACCAAATTAGCGCAAGCACTAAATCATGCTCCAGGTATGCTTGTTTTTGTGGTTGACACCAAAAGTTGCGTAGGTAGGGGTACACATGCACTGCTTTCGTGCATAGATGTGCGGCCACTACCAGCACCATCATTCTGAACACTCAGAGTGCTAAAGTTAGGCCGAATGGCAGTACGTTTAGCTGGTAGTACTTTCAGCTGGTAGTGAAATCCACCTACCTTGCTCGGACTTACGGTGCTTGGGTCACATGGAAATAAGAACGTCTGAGCGCAAAATAACAACACAACTACTTAACGTACAGGTTTCATCTGAATACATATTTATTAGATAAATATTATGTTGTCACATCCAGCTACATACAGTTTCGCAAGACTAAAAATCACAATTTGTATTTTTTCTGACCAGTCTGAAGTATGAAATGATGTCATCGTACATACAATGTACAAAGGAAAGGATATGACCGTTTTTTGCATGTGCTACTTTATTTAGATTGTACCTAGGTTTTTATTTTTTGTCTTTATAATTCAATATCTGATCATGATATCAAAAATTGTACAAAGTATGAATTTGGATACAATCTGTTTTTTCATCTCATTATTATCATTCCTCATTGTCCCCATTTTATTCTTCATCATTATTTTGTAGCACCTTCAAAATACACAGGTGGGAGAGAGAGAGAGACAGGTACACTTACACTAAATATTACACATATTGGTAAAACAAAAAAAACTAAAAAAACAAAAATTTTTCCACAAAAGGGTCAGAGTATATTACACAAGAGAAACAAATGTGGAGATGTCACGAACGCCAACAAATGAGGAGTTCTTTTTCCACGCAGGATGGAGTGGCAAGCTTTTTTTTTTTCCTTCTTTCTTTTTTTGCAAAATAAAAAAACAATGCACATTCCAAGGAAAATGAATGCATTTCTGTTAACATTTCTTTTTTCATAATTTACATATGTACAGAGCAATATGCCCCTTGGGTCTCAGCTGCAGACTTTTTTGTATTTCTTTTTAAATGTTGACGTTCCAATCCTTGGTTTTAAAATCCCTTTAGAGCAGCTGAAAACAAAATTAGAAGCCCTGGGTACTTAAAACAGGTTCTATGCAATGATGCTTGGGTACGGAAATGGGAGGGCAATCATTCCCTAGAGTGAGACAGGAAAGGGAAAATGTACAACGCAAGTAGAAAATAGAAAATCTAAACAGAGATTAGAATGGAGTGCTCCCTCAACAAAAAATGCAAACATAATGAAACTGTTCTTCCTTTGACCTACCCACCAACACCCACAGCATGTATAGTGGCAGTGAACATTTTCGCGTTAAACCGTATGCCGTTGCTTAAAATAATAAAACATGAACAATGTCCCCTCTGGTTGAAACAGCAGGAGCAGATTCTGCAAAAAACGGAACGACCAGTCACCTCGTGCCATCGATGATGCTCGACTGAACAAAGTGTGAAATCATTCAGCTAAACTGGTGCATTAAGTAGGCACTATGCTTTAGCCAGGACTACCATTTAATATTTTCAAATTGAATATATGCATTTTTCTTCTGCTGAGTTTACCCGTCCTTTGATTACTGGAACAATGCGAGTTGCCTGGTACATTTACCAGTCCTGCACGATTTGCTTCTCAACAGCCCCAAAAGATGGATAGTGCCCAGATGTGCAGCTAACGAGACACATCAAAGGCGGTGTGAGAGATGGAATCCAATTAATATGTAGTGGACAAAGCAAATGAGCTGTGGCAACACATTTTAATTGCTTATCCACCAAAGCAAGCCAGAGTTGGTTTAAGATTAAATGTATAAATGATGCACGTTTAAAAAAAATAGAAAATCACTAAATTTCTGAAGCTAAGCTCGAGTAATTAAATCAATGGGATACATGGACATTTTTCTGAAATGAATTTATAAATGGTGCTGGGCCAGTGAAAAAAACAATGTTTCCAATGATGCACAGAACTGTTGACCAGTCAGTTGGAGGCACTAACCTTAGTCACCACAGTAACAAACCAAATTAAACACGGATTTTATTGCCACTGCATGTTCAAAAGCTCTAAACAAACACCAGGTTCTGGGTTTCATTAACAGCTGGGCTGTTCCAAGAGTTAACCAAGTGCTCACCACAATCGCTGTTACCAACAGCTTAACATCCCAAATGAATCCTAGCAGGGTCCTCTCTGTCTGCAATTTGTTTCTCTTTGACATTACCCACTTTGTGCGTGTCAATCTGACCTGGAAACATCGACTCACTTATCGACTTTGGAATTGAATACCTCAAAACTAAGTTTGCAATGCATTCATTCTAAAACGCCTATGCCATCCGTAAATCATAACTTTAACTCGATAGTTACTTTCCCTTTATTTTGAAACATCGCAGAAATCAACTTCATGGAAGAACCTTTCAATTCTAATTTTGAACAGATCTGTCAAATTACCCTTATTATAAAGTGCTTTACTTGAGTGGAATCAGACAAAGGAACCACACGTTCCCTCTGACATTAGAGGGGGTATTTTTCTGGAGTGAAAATGTGTGCCTTCCAAATAACATGCCTGTGTCCCTACGAGTCTGCGCTCTGAACTGGGCCGACCTGATTAAGGAAGGGAGCTGCTAAAACAGCTTAATGCGAGGTAATCCCCAAGAATGTCTGCCACACCCAGGACATGTGTGAAAACACACTAGCAAACCCAGAAACCTAATGTCAGCCCCCCCCCCCCATCCCCTGCACATTACAGATGTAATAACAGCAATATAAATAAAAGGACAATTGCTTTCGAAAAGTCTGTAAAATTAAACATGCTTCTTGCTCTTTCCTACACTGTTGTCTCTTCATATGTTGTGCTAGTGTTAGTGGGTTACCAAGCAGGTCACACAAAATGATTTACTTTTGGACACATGGTACTCGCTGTTAAGAACACTGCAGAAACAGGTGATGACTAGCTGCCAGAATGCCTTGAAATACAAAGTATTAGGATGTATCTGGCAAAAGGACCGAAAGAATATGTCCACTTTACAGTGCTTACAAAACATCTGGTTAAAAAAATGCAATGTGATGGCTTGGTAAAATAGTACTTGAATGTTCGTTTCATAGAAATTGTACTGGATGGGAGAGGGTGGCAAAGAGTAAACTAATCAGGGCAACTGCTATATACCAAGCAACAAACCTCATGAACTCTACTTAAGTTTCTTCCAAACTTAGCATGGGACCCAGGGATATTCCCTTGAGCGGAGTGAAGAGACTTGCATGTTCAAAATGGAGTGAAATTGGAGAGGTCATACAAACGCCCAATGCAGAAACAAGACATGCCGTGCTACTAGTGGAGGAAAGAGCATGGTCCTGCCCCGGCAACACGAAGGAAATACAGAACGCTTAGCCTAGATAATAGACTTATGCAGAGGCAGAACCATTTTCCTTCTGTTTGTAGCTGAAGACCAAGTAATTGACTCATTATCCCTCTCCCCAATGCAGCCACTTCCGTCTCCGTGAGTCAGGCATATTTGTATGTAAATCAGCCCATGGAACATGCCAAAATAAAAGCATTTGAAACGCCTTAAAAAAAGTGCAGTCACACCACCCGACCCCGTCCTACAGAAAAAGGGCACCCCAAAGAGGAATTAAAACACCAGCAAAGGTGATCCAATTGAGAGCAAGGTAATGGTGATGATCCTTATTATCAAAGACATTTCTAAAATATTCACAGAGATTATTTACAATAGCAGGTTATTTTGTCCTTAAAATAACAGTTTTTTTTTGCATACGGAGCAACGGTTTAAAAAATAAAAGTATTACAAGGAAAGAAAAAACGAGCCTTGCATCAGACAGCTTCAACAGTGCTGCTCAAAATGATAAGTGAGCAGCCACCCTGGTGCCCCGCCCACCTCCAAAGCAGGCGCTGCAGACCAGTCAGCAAGACCCCTGAACATACAGATTAGAGGAAGTCACTTTTCTTTTGAAAATGTTTTTTTGCTTTTGTTGCCGTTGCTTTTCTTCCAATTGTTAAATAAAAACAAATCAAACGAATTTACAAATACAACTTTGGTAAGTAATAATAAAAAAGCAAATGCCCTAATAGGTCATATCATTTACAGGATAACCGTTGCAGAGAGCAAATGGAATTCTGAAAAGATCCGAAAACAGTAGGAGGGAAAAAGAGAAAGCTGGCACTTTAAGAAAATTAGGTTTAACACATTTGAGTTGAGGTGGAGCAGGTAAAAAATAGATGTTCTTTTGTTGGTGTAGGCAAGGTAGGGTTAAAAACAAGGGGGCAGGGCTGTGCAAAAGCTGGGGGCACAGCACCCGGATTGGCACGCATGCACGTCGTCGACAACTGTACATCGTTTATCAAAGTGGAAGGGGGCGCGAGAACAGCACGTAAGGCCAGAGAACCAACATAATACATGCAGGACATGCCACCACACTAATAACAGGCCATCAGGTGGCAGGGCTGGCTACTTTGATGCACTAGAGATGGTAGGTATGCTTTAATTTTTTTGGAAAAAAAAAAACAAAAAAAACTCTCCAGATAGATAAAATAAAAGACGGAAAGGTCTGTAAATTACGTAGATAAAAAAAAAGCAAAATCTGTCCTGTTAAAATGCCCCATTTTCCAGCTTATAAAATGATAATGAAGATCCTGGGGAGGTGTTTCTTTCCCACATCTTCCCCTCCTAGCCTTGTTGATGCCATAGCCAGCTGAAGGAAGTGGAAGGCTCTTCAGGAGAAGATTGTGGCGTAAGTCTGAATTCTCCTCGAAAGGTCCAAGAATGCCAGACGAAATTTTTTTCAGAGCTGCCTGTCCCAAAAAAGGACAGAAGGTAAAGAGTCTTGGAGTAAAACCAAAAAGGATTCTCAATGGTTATTGATTGTGGGCGGACAGGCCTCCTTCTGCCTGATCAAATATTCCCTAACTGGAGCCGTGTACTCCAGGTCCTACCTGGTGTTGCAGGCGCATGTCCTTTCTCCTGCTTTTGGTAGATGGTTTTCCGACTCCTTTGATTGTGTGCTTCCCCCTCTCCCCCCCATGTCACCCACCGCCCTTAAGCCCAAAGATGTTCGTCACTGTTGATGTTGTTAGGGCTCACCTGATAGCTCCATACCAAGATGTGAAAGTCCAAGAGCTGTTTTCAGAGCTCCAGCTTTACACAAGCAAGGTTTCCGAGGGGCGAGGGCCAAACACTGGGTAGACAAACATGCTGGAAACAAGGGCCACTGCAGCAAGTCCACCTGCATCTTCCCAATGTATGTTTCCCAGGACACTCGGACCTCGTTTCAGAAACATAAGTCTCTTTCTACACAAGTAAAAAAATCATTGCGATTTATATATATATGTGTTTTTATATATATATGTGGGCTTACATATATATTTATAAAGCTGCACCACTGTCCAAGTAGGCTGGTTCTGACTTCTTAGGGATGGTCTAAAGAAAAAACAAAAAAATAAACCCCTCCACAGCATGTTCCATTCCCTACTCCTCCAACTTCGCTGTCAGAACCAGACCAAAAGCAGTTGAGATGAAGGCAGCTGGGGTTGAGAGCGCCTTTCCAATGCAATCATCGAATGTCTCTCGGAGAAGTGCGCAGGACTGAGGGGGGCACAGGAGCAGGTTCCTTATTGTGTGGCTGTGCCGTACGACCAAGTAAGCAGGAAAAACTATAGTCTTTCAGTTGTTCTCAAATAGGGACAGTAGGTCGTCATTGCTGTTGGTTGGCAGGTCAGGGGGGTCCAGATACGAGAGAATTTCGTCTGGGTTGGTAAGTTCCGGAAGAAGCTGTGAGCAACAGTCAAAAAAGAAATGCATGTTAGCTGGGGAGTTAAGTATACTAAAGTAAAACATAAACTGGACACAGTGCACTAACAGTTGAAAAGAAATCAGACAAGGGACTTACAGAAAGACAATGTATTGACAGTTGACATTAATGTAGCACACAGTAAAAACTACAGCACCAACACAAAGATACTCATTTTATTGTAGGAATAAAGACCACCAGCTGGGTTTGCATTTATGACAGCCTTATTAAAAGGGTGCTAATTCTAGTGATCATTCTTAAAGGAGGGAAAGAAGGAGTGGTCTAAAACATCAAACAAGTGGTGCCGGGCAATATAGACAGGCAGTTTCCAGGCACTGTGGAAGGGCTAGTCTAAAGGCAAGGATGCTCTTCTCGATAATGCTACATGGACGTGGTTTCGTTAACAATGGAATACTAACGCAAAATGTTTTTATTTCCACTAGAGTTCTGCTATAAATGACAACCATTTTCACTAAACCATACACACAGACCCCTTAAAACAAACGTTTATAAGCAGGTTTCTGAACACAACCTTCTCTTAAAATGAGGTAGTTTTGAAAGTCTACGATTTCATCATTTATTATTGCAATACTATTTATTTTCTTCAGTATGCAATGTAACCGGCACATCTGCACAGTTCACGAGTATCGGGCAGGAATGCAATGGAATGGAGTGCAGTGAAGCAGGCTGGTCCAACAGTAGCAGGATGATCAAATCCACATTCGGTAGAGTATCGCTTAAAAGAAGCACCCTGCTCTGCTGCTGCATTCTTCTAGCGATATCTATATGCGATCATTAGAATCTAGAATACTTTTTGAAAAACAAGTAATCGTAGGGCAATTATAAAGGACCCCAGATTTGTAAGACTAACCTTCACTGCAGCCCAAATGTAGGTGAAAAGAGACCCTGCACGTGCGCGACTGCCCTCGAGAGGCAGTGATCATTTTCAAAGTGTCTAGTTTGAAAACGTAGCAGGCTTAGCCATATGCCAGTGGCTCCGAGATGTAACACATACACTTAACAATGGCTTCGATTGAAAAGAAGAGCCAGTGCTGTGGATTATAAACAGCGGGCTCATACCTGGAAATGGATGGTCATCGCTCCAGAAAAAAGACTGTATAAGTTCATCCGACAGGGAGTAATATTTCTGCTTCCCAACAGCCTGGTGACACTGTATTCAGCAATGCTATCCAACTAGCACTTTCCGAACTCTTTGACCAAAATTCGATAAAGATATGTAGAGCGAGACCGTTTTTTTTATTTTAACACTGTGCACAGTTAACCTGAGTTAAAACCGTATTTTATACCACTCACAATATCTGGTCAAGTAAATAGAACTTGTTGTAGGCCAAAAGGTGAGGCAAGGAATCCGACATTGTGCCATACATTAACAGTAGAAATCAAAGTTCTAGAAATTGAAGATGCAGAGCTAATGTCAACAGGCTCACCATATATAACTCCCATGAAACTTTAACATTTAGCTGCATTGCCCGACTGTCGTCACCACGTCCTTACTGCCTGGTGTGGTGCAGTAACAAAACACGTTGTTTAGCCGCAGTGATGCTAACCCTGAGCAACAACTAGAAGGTGTACAGATCTTGAAGTAATCTTGACTATATCTAGAAAAACTACTGTACGATTTCCATCCAGTGATGACACCTCTGGTCACATGGAGCCCTATCCAAGGGATTCCGAGCCGCAAAACGACCTACCCAGGGAAATAATTTAAGGCTATAACACAATACCACTGTGCCAAGCAGAGGTTGCGTTTGCTGAGTGTAGGCTACTTATCCAACATTCCCTCATCATCTAACTGCTGTCCTCGTGCTCCAGGCAAAGGAGCATTCAGTGAAGCACTATTCCTTTTCTACAAAAACAAGGCATTAAAAAGGAACGTAAAATCCTTTATTAAGCAAGATATTTGTGGGAAAGCAATTCAGTTTCTGAGCATGGATGATGTCACAATTTGCTCCAAAACAAAGGGTTATTTTTCTTTTTTTCACACAATCTTTCACAGATACACTCTTAAATTCAAATAATCAGTTGTAAACATATAAACTAGCCATCAGAATCCTATAAGATCTTGTCTTACAGCAAAAACCTGTGGTATCCCAAGAGCTCTGTGCACAGGACAAAATGGGGGCCATTCAGATCAGCACCTTTTCAGCCAAGCATTGCCAACATGTTGCACTAGTCCAAAAAAATATATATATATATATATATATTTTGGCCCACCCAATAAAAAAAAAACCCAAAACGTAGAGACCCATCTTATCTTCGAACAATGTGAAAGTCATACCCAAGCATAGTCTGATCTTTGTATCGATATAGAACGTGATTGACTATTTGCTTATTGCATAAATATTTAATTCAGTAAATTGTCACGGGCTGTGGAAGATTAAAATAAACTTCCACACAACCGCCCTATTAAATAATCTTTTGACTTGACACATTGTGTGTGGCAGATTTGCAAAATCACTTCCAAGGGCACAGACGTCTAACCAAAGAAAAACAGAAACACAACCATGTGTTCCACGCTTGACCTTACTGAAAACAAATTTGGTGCGGATTGAATTCTCGTTGTTAAATATTTCAGATTATACGTTCAGAAAGTCAAATGTGCTGCTGTAGCTGCAGTGGCTAGAGGAAAATGCACCTCCTACTGATCAAATATGCAACATATTGGCCCCCGGAAAGCTGCAGTACAGTTCTGTAAGTCTGTAATAGAAGATGAATAGGAATGTGCCAGATTCTTACTAGCATAGTTTTGGTCTGATCTGGAATGCAAATTTGTGAGGTGCCCCTCAGGGTTAGGGGCTTCGAAGGAAGCACTGTTCACTGGAAGAGAAATCGATTGAGGAGTTCCACTGCTAGACTTAATGACCATAGTTTGTCAAGGCCTCTGCTAGATCTACACAAGTGGAGAGCAATAGCCAGAACAAGATGTGGATGGTTTATGAATAGATGTTTAGAACCTACCTGGAATCTACACTGAGTAAAAGCCCAGGTGTGATGCTGGGAAAGTTTGAATGAGGCAGCAGTCAGAGATTGGGCTGCTGATGAATGTTTTTAACTGTGCACTGTTGTGTTCGATAGTGGAGTGTGAATTTTCCTCTTGATTTTCGCATTAACATACAAGACGACATCCTCATCTTCTTGGAGTAAGAAAACTAGAGAGGACACTTTTCCAGATTGTCCAGGTATTGAGAAGACACCAAACCGAATAAGACCAATGACCAGGCTTACCATGCATCATGACAAGACTTCTCTGGAGGGAAAAGGTCTGCAGAGACCCGATTTCTCAATGATCAGAGAGAACGGAGGAACTGTGGTCTTCGCCCCAAAACCGGGAAAGAGGGTGCTGCGTTGCAAGCCTCAAGAATGACATGCTTCCAGAGAAAAGCTTGCTGCTCATTGCATCATGGACTTAACCTGAGAAGCGGGAGCACTGAAAGCCTTTTACAAAAGACAAGCAACAGCTAAGGAACTGTACAAGTATTGCTGGGAACCAAGCACTCAAGACTTTTAACCGGACTGCAACTGATGGACACCGACTGATCCAAGTAGGTACTGGAACCATAGCAGCAGAAACCATCATAGCTACACCATATCCCAGCTTTAGAATATTGTTGTCACTCCAGGCCAGGATCTTTCTCAGAGGGTCTGCAGTCATCATGCTTGCTTCCATAGCTACTTTGTCATCACCAGAACTGCCATGCACCAGATTGGGACTGACCTTTGCAAAACCAGAATGCATTCACAATCAGAGGACAGGGCCAACTGTGCTTGCCTGACCGATGCCTCATATTTAACAGTGAGTCTATACTTAACTTTGAGGTTATCACAACATTATGGTTAATACACCATAAAGCTAATCAGTAACTGGTCTGCCTTGCCCACTCATTTCTATCACAAATTGACAGATTAGCAGAGTTGTATCCTAAGGTGTCCCCGAGTTACTAAAGAACCAAACTTGGTACTAAACCAATCTGTTTAACTGTAATCTTAACAGGAAGGGTCAATCCCTTTCAGCTCTGAAAAGACTTTAGGGAACAGTTTACTCACCTGTAAACCTGCACAAACGTTTGCTTACCTCCACAGAAGATAAATAAGTATTTTTCAAAAGCTCAGAGTTGTTCCCTATTATACTGTACTGTGAACCATCATGCTCTCTTCTAAAGAGTTGCCATTGGTTGCTTAGCCCCTGCTACCAACATGTGGGAAAGTTAAAGCTAAAGCAAAACTCGGTTGCCTAGCTGTTAAGTCAGTGCCTATCACCTCCTGAACACAGATTGACCAGGGGCATGGATACAAATGAAGGACTATGCAATTGGAAAAGCAAAAGACTCTGCATCCTTTCAGGAAAAGATGTTGAGTCTTTGTTAAATGCCAACACCAGGCCTCAAGGGCCAGAAACATGCCAGATTCTCATGAAAACCCTTCATTGATTTCATGTGTTATATTTGCATACGATTATAAATGTATGCACATTTGTTCTCATGAAGATTAATAAAGGATATCCTGAAAACCCATCAGGATTCTGAACCTAAAGGCCTGACGTTAGAAACCCTGGTTCAATAGATTATAGCTGCATAAAATAGAGTCTTCATTAAAAGTTTGTTTTGTTTACCCTCCTTAAGAGAGATCGATATGTATTCATGTCCCAGTCTATTGAGGGGTCTCCCAAGGCTCCATCCTCACACCAATCCTTTTTAACCTTTACAGGGAGTGTCTGGACACACTCCTCAAAGATCCCAATATAGACATTCAACAATATACTGATGATACTCAGATGTACATGAGAGTAGAAAGCCCACAGGACAGTCCTCTCCATAATTACCATGCCATCATCCAGTCCTGGATGTCCACTGCTTACCTCAAACTTTACCCATCCAAGACTGAATTCACCCTCATCTGCCCGCCGCTAAAAACAGCCTGTCCAATAATGGCTCAAAGATTTGTACCTAGAAGGATTTGATCTGCAACTCGTGTTTTCAGCAGAATCCTTAGAATTCACCATTGACAGTAGCCTATACTTCCAGAAACAGTCAAGAAGGCCCTAAACAGCCTGACTCAAACTCCCCCACCCTTCACAGAAATTAAACCATTCATCCCACTGCAGGACATCCGGACCATAGTGCAGACCCTTGTTGTCTTGCACATCAATGGGGGAAATTCCCTCCTCATGGGGCACGCAACAGCTCACTTTGCTCCCCCAAATGCAGTCCAATGTGCTTTAGCACGTCTTATTATGGACACACTGAAATTTGACCAAATCATCCCCATCCTACACAAACTATATTGGCTTCCTCGCCAGGCCAGGATACTATTCAAGACTGCATATATCATCTACAAAGCAGTTACAAAAAGCACACCAGTGTATCTGGTGGCACAGGCTCCTCGCGCAGAGAATCAATCAACCGCTTGAATCACAACTGGCCCGTAAAGAGAAGACCTACAAACAATGCTGCTTTTGTCATACACCGACCATTTGGAACTCAAATCTGGTATCAGCTCGGAATGCCTCCACAATTCTCCGATTTCTCAAGTCTCTCAAAATGTGGCTTTTTCAACAACACCTGATCAACGACTAGTCACAATGGATGCATATACCACAACTCCCAGTGCTGCACTACTGTTAAAAGATGGCAGTCTAAACCCTGGCTACCCACACCCTGTACAGGGCTCTGCTGCTCTCGAGCTAGGTGCGCACATTAAAAATAACAAAATACATAAAAAGTATATACTATGGTAGCTTAAAGTACAGTCAGAAACCAGTTGTTATTTTGCTTATGGCGAGTGTTAAAAAGCAAGAAAGCGGCAATCTATGCACTGCATAAGATTCACCCATGCCTCACCCCCCGCCCCTGCCCACCATACCCAACCTCCCAAAAGACCCCTCGTCATGAGATCAAAAGAGCATTCTACAGGCAGGCAGATGAGTGATAATGAGACACTTACATCCAGCGAGGGTTCCGTCATGTCAGGCACTCCCTGTCCTCCCGCCTGACCCTGAAAGGCTGAGGCGGGGTGAAAGGTCAGGTCACCGTGTGGATGGTTGCTAGGAGTGGCCGGTGGCGGCTGCCGGAACAGCTGTGTAGGACCACTGGGATGTAATGGCTGCCCTGACTGGCTGCTGAGGTGGTGTGCATGCAACCCTTGCTGCAGGGAACTATGTGACTGATCAGAGTTGCCAGGATGAGGCATCTGCGGAGGAGGAAAAAGCAGGAAAGAAAGTGAGGCCACACGATGTCCGATGAAAAACGACACACCCTTTGCGGACGTCTTTATGTAAAAAAAGAAGGTATCAAAAGATTATTCCTATCCTTAGTAGGAGAGATTTCAATGAATCTTCAACCTTGGTGAATTCCAAAAGCAAAATGTATCAGCCATTCGAGAACCATTAGTGTCTCTCTCTCTTTCCACACAGGGAATTTCAAGAAGAAAAAGTTTTTCCCAGATTCTATGGCCTATCACAGTTTGTTTGCACATTAAGCGGATAATCCAAAAAAAGTCACCAGTCATGTAAACCTAAATATCTCAAGAAAACCACGTAGACCTTTCTATTTATTGACCAGCGGTTCCTCCGAGGAGAAGTGCTTGTCTATTAGAACATAGGAAAAACAGACGATGGACTCAAATATATCTGTAAACGTTCAAAATGTACAGAAGAGAAGCTGGATGGGCACAATGCATCCATTATTATGTAGCTATGTAAACAGCCACTGGTGGGCCTAGTAAAGGCTCACAACGTCCGACCCATTGCAGGTACATCTGTTTCTCTACTACTCCCCTGACATCACTGTACTCTTCGTCTAGGTATATCTATCCCTTAAGTAAGGTGAGACTGATGCTAGTGGACTCACTTTAGTCCTGAAATCTCTTTATAAACTCTTCTCACTGGTACTAAGAAAACAGAGAAATCGGTCTCCCTAAGCCCACAAACATTGCAGAAAAGGAAAAGCAGTTTCTGATTGCTTCCGGCGCACCTCTCACCTTAAAAGCAATTGTTTTAGATTCTTAACTTTATAGAACTGGTGTAATCGTGGAGGAAATAAAAATGCTTCTAACCTGAATAACTGAAAGACTGAACTGTGCATCTTTGCAGCACACTTGAGTCTACCCTAAAGTGCTGTAGAGGGCACTTAATGGCTTCAGAACGCTACAAGTTAATCTCCACCATAAGAGATGTGAGAAAATAATCTGCTGGTCGGGCATATGGGTCTCAATAGAATGTCTCACATTAAATGTCCACGCACTTGAAGGATTCTGGCATGAACACAGGCTTAGAAAGCGGAACGAAGTCCAGCCAGTTGTGGTGTGCGCTTGCCACAGCCAACAAACTGGCAGGACTGTAGCACGAAAAAACTAGAGATGATTATAGGGACAGCAAAAAGTCTGCTTGTGGTAAGGTCAATTTGATTTTTCAGTGCCCAAACTAGCACACATGTAACAGAAGCAGCTTCTGTTCAAGTGACAGACTGCCAGTATAGTAATGACATTCCTATTTAGCATTGCTATCCAGATGAATCAAATCTGACACACCAACTATTAAAGTGTCACAAGAAGACATGTACATCCAGGGGTTTTTAGAATTATATACGCTAAGGAATATTTAAAGTGTTAGTGAATCCAGTACTGTTAGTTTGTGTAGTGTGTCCAACCACCAAGTTATGCAATTAGTGACACTTTGAGACCTGACTGCAACTACTACTTCCTTAGCTAAACGGTTTTAAAAAAAAAAAATTGTTCACGATTAATTGGTTGATCAGGCACCTGTGATAAATCACAACCTTCTGTGCATTGCCACCTCGCTGGACCAAGATTATAACAGGTCTCTTAAGTAAATGAAACTGAGCCTACAAGTAACTGTTCCTTTAATCGTTCATCGGACCTTCGCATTTAAACAATGAAAAGGGGTTGTGGTAGCATAAACTCAGTCAGCTTTTAAGTAAATGGGCTGTAAAGAGACTCTTGGTTAAACTGCATTAGCCCAGGGGAAGGCGCCCAGGGGAAGGCGCCCAGGGGAAGGCGCCCAGGGGAAGGCACCCAGGGAATGACACGTAACCAATTATCCAATGGCTGTGTTGTAGTGCATCATGATTCCCGTCAAATGTCCGCAATATAGGCACATTTCTAGAAACGTAGACATGGTTTCCCTAACTGTGGCGGAGACGACGCATGAAATGCATGCCTTGGAAGCTACCGTTCCCCGGGCATTAACAGAATGAGACACACATGAGCTCTTTAATTATTCTGAGTTTTAATTTGAGGCACAAGGCGTGCAATATAGATATTGGAGACATCATGAGACCCATCAGAGTAAGGTGTTGCGGGTAAAAAGGCAGAAAGAAATAGATTTTGTTTTTGACAAAAAAAAAGTGAACCTTTGGAATTAATACATCTCTTTGATGATGTGGATAGTTTTAAAGAACACTGTGCTTGGGGTCCACATGTCGTCTGTCATACAACTGGAACTAAAGCCCGGTTGTGGATAGGTTTATTGGCCGGCATTGGTTTAAACAACCAATACTGCAATTCCCAACACAGCTGGGGATGCACAACTGGAGAAACCATGCTGGTGTTTGACTGCCTCAAACAAAGAAGAATGGATCTTAACTGATCCATTCACTATCACAGAAGCCATCTGTAATGGCTGTTAAATAGGGAGGCACATATGATCTTGTCAAGAAGACAATCAGTTCTTTCCCACTGTGAAGAATAACACCCGCACTTCACCCCTCTAGGCAATGGGCACAAGCGACCATAAGTACCCGAGATCCCAGAACCACCAGGCATTTGGCATTTTAGCTTTCTTGAATGAACTCATCCATTTTGCTAATCACTAGCAAATCTTTCGAAGGAAGAAGCCAGCCATGCCCACCAGTGAATCAACTCGGCTCTCGGCTCTAAAGAAATGCAACATCGCAGGTTCTAGTGTTGATTTTTTGATTATCTTGGAAGCCATGTTTAAAGAGGATGTCCTGGTATGACTGAAAGCTCAAATGTGTTTCCTTTCTAGAGGCCGCACTGATGGTCGATAGAAAAGTATATTAGTGGTGAAGCGGAAATAAGAGTCCTGCAAATACATGAAGCAAAGTATTGCCCATGTTTACACTATAACAAAGGATATGTGCAAGGGATGCCATTTCAATGGCAAGTAACAGAAAATGGAGTGGGGTATACTTCAAAAGTAAATCATGCTGCGTTTGTATTCTTTACAGTGTAGTAGAGTAGACATCCTAGCCTAGACAGTTTCTCTTGGAAGGCTTCCACTGCCCATGTAACTTAACAGATTTCGTTCTGGCATCAGTTTATGGTAATGCTGTCAAATAGTGCTCGAATAAGACACAAGGCTACTTATTTCATTGTGCGTCTGCCTGATTAGATGCACCACCTAAAATTGATGAACTGAACACAGTATTTAACTGCAATGATACCTCACCAGATAGATATATATCAGGTTTAGATGCTCATGCTGTGTATTAATCAAACGACTAAGGGCCTGACATGGAATAGTTTACAGGATTTTTCAAAGGAACAATTGCTGGGTGTGTATATAATCTGACTGAAAGACCACACACTACTAGAAGCCCCTACGACATGCTCATGTTCGCTTTTCAGGTTCCTAATATTTTGTTTAGATTTATCCAGCCCCACCGAACATCACTGGTAACTATTTTGGGTCGAAGGTGAGCCTCTAACAGATGTTAAGCAGCTAACCTGTTTGCAGCATA
The DNA here is from genome assembly GCF_040938575.1 of Ambystoma mexicanum. NCBI lineage: Eukaryota > Metazoa > Chordata > Amphibia > Caudata > Ambystomatidae > Ambystoma > Ambystoma mexicanum. Next base: position 1,052,044,619 of record NC_090929.1, on the reverse strand, counting down.
CACCATTTACATTATCATTCTGTAAAGAACTCACAAGCAGTATTTGTGTTTAATTAGATACACTGACCCCTATTGCCAGTGTATTTAAAGTACATCTGTCTGAAGCAAACTATTGTCATTGCTTTGATAACAGAGGCCTTCCGCTACTCACTGGGGGTTCAGGAGCTTCTGAAGCCTGGGTCATTAACTACTAAATCTATGGAAGCTATGATGCAAGTGTTTGGGAATCAGCCTCCCCTCTTGTATAAGCATGACCAATTCCCAGGTTTATGTTGCAGGATCATTTTCTCCCTCTTTAACCCCCAATCGCCTTGATAATAGAATGCTTGGGAGTCAGCAATGTGGGTGCTGCTATAGTGTGTACATTATTTCGCAATAGATGGGAAACGGGGTAACCAGACCTTCATCTGGAGAAGAAAAGGAGTAAGGCGAAAATAAGAGGATGGAGAAGTGGATGAAATGCCGTAGACACGGTGTTGGGGTGATGTCGAAGTGCAAAAGGTATGTTTTGTGAGAGCTTGGGTGCGGGTGGATCCCATATAATGGACCATATATCAGGATTGCAGAAACCAAGATATATATATTTTAAATACTTTGGACTCCAACAGACTGTGTGAATAAGTTTAAATGAGCAATAGAAAGTTAATAATGCTTAGCATTAGGCTGAATGATGGGCTAGCAATGTGTTCCCTGCTGCACAGTTCAATGGTGGTGGAGGTTTTGACAAGGGAAAACCTTTACAATTTTTCCAGGTTGCAAACTCTAAAAAAATAATAATTTGGCTTACTTGTGTTCTGAAACCGCCCTCCAAAAGGGGGTCAGGCAAACTGTGTCTAGCACTTCTGTAACTAAATTTCGCATTAAGCACTTTTGTAACTAAGCAAGCCTTCTTAAAAGTGCCACAATGCCCAAGGGCAGTTGCGCGCTTTACAAATGTTAATAAATAAATACATTTGGGAATGCCAAATCTTGAGATTAGAAGCGGTTTAGTCTAGAATGCACATTGAAAGATTTGACTGTATTAGAGAACAAAAGGTAGAAGTGCTACTATGGATCTGTTGACACATTCTAGAATATGCTGCAAGTCAGACACCACTGAAAGAGACGGGTATAGTGCAATATTCTCAGAATACTTTGTCCCAGAGTGCAATTGCTGCAGTGCTCTGGGTTTCTGTATAGAAAACGAATAGCCAAAAGAATGTCCGTGCTTAATCCATCATGGTCCCTTGACTGTACACCATCTTAAGACTGAAGGTTGTCCCATCTCTTGGTTGTGTCCATTCCACCAATGTTGCACCATGACAACCCTCTTTGTACCCAAGCACGAGATCCTCCCAATCCCCTTCTGCCTTGTATCACTGACTCGCTAGCCATTTCTGTATTTGGCTAAATGGGTAATCTGGCACTGGATATTAAAAGGATGCACGATGGTATAATTTCTATTACTTCATTGCATGTTTCACTATGCCATACAAAGGAGTTTGGTAAAAGGGAATAAGATCCTGGAACGTCTCTGTTCTTGTGAGATGGTATTGCTAAAATACTGATTTCATTTAATGGTCTTTAGATGTATTTCTTGGTTACGACCAAATCTGATTTTTCTGGCTCGACAAGAGAGTGCCAATTTGTGCAGCAGGGTGACCATTTGCTGTAATGAAGTACATGTGGCCACCCTGTTCCCCTTAATCAGTCCTCAAGATATGGGTACGCATGCATGCTGCATAGACATTCAGTCACCATTGACAAGCAATTTATAAATATCTGTAGGGCTGATTTGATTCCAAATAGGTGTACCTTGAACTTCTAATAATGTCCCATGTGAAATCATAGGTATCTTTGGTGACATGGGTTCATTATAATATGAAAACGCGTCTTTAAGCTCCATGGTTGTCAGATAATCTCTCCTCCACATTAAAGAACATCCTTTATAGGTGTAATCTTGAGTGTTTGACCCATCTGCTTAGTGCTCAAGACCAGAATTGTATATAGTGTTTCTACTTCCTTTGGAGTAAGGAAGTACATTGACTAATGCCCTCCAGCGATTGCGTGTGAGAGATTTTCTTTTACTCCTGTCTTTCAAAGAGAGGTTATCTTCTTCTGTAATGGGCACAGATTTTCTTCCCTTGTTCAGATTTCCGTGGTTGTAGGTTGTTGACTTTGCAAATTTGACCCAGTGTCCATGTTGAACTGTGCTTAGCACTAATTTGTCCTGTGTGATCTTCTCCTTTGAGAATGGAAGAAACTGAGTGGGCATCGTAACGGGAGCTGTGTCTGAGAGTATTCTTACCAAGTCATTATATGAATGAAAGTCTGTCCGGTTGCCAGTAATGTCTTATTGTTAGCTACTGGGACATCCGTCTACCAGCGTTCACCACAGCATCAAGATTTGTGTTAATCATGTATTGGAGGCTTTTTGGTACTTCTTGTCCAACTGTTGGTGTCTTAACCTTAGCTGCTTCTGGCAATAATTCACCCCATTTGTTATAACTGCACTGTGTCGGTAATGCTGTAGAATGTGCAACTTTTATGTTGTATATTGCTGATGTATAAACCTTAATAAACCTCAAGTCCAACTCCATACAATGCTTTCCTTTCTTTATCAGGTGTTGCTTCAGCGGTTTCCACTACTATTGCACATCTCCTTTCATCTGTAGTCACCATGATGTCTGGGACAGTAGGACTTCACATTATATCAGGTCTTTGTGGAACAGGTTTTTAAATTAATTTCAATTCTTGGTTTAACTGGTTGTACCATTGGCAGCTTTAGGACTGTGTTCTTTCACTACTTCATAATGTATACAACTAGTCAGAGTATGATGGCTCATGGCGACTCATTATGTAGTCATCCAGGTGACTTGGAGTACAACTCATGATCCATCACAATTGACTCTGCAGGCTAGCGATTATTGGACCTGAACTCCACCACATCTGCTGGACACATCATGAGCAACCATGGCTGAGGGGCATTTACGATAGCAAAATACAGCAACTAATCTTCATTTGGAGACGATATGTAATCTTCCTTCTCAGGAAAATCAATTGTGCACTTTTCCATAGAGTATGGTATTCACTCTCTAAATGCTCTTCTTCAGGCAGCCATTCCTGATTGCATCATATTCCTCAGATTCCGGTGTTCAATTTATGATATTAAATGGCTATATCATTAGGTCTGTTATTAGTCACTATCACCTTTATGGATCCCTGTCCTTCATATAGTGTCAGATATTATTTATTGCTGGATTCATCTCTCGTTATGAAATATATTTTATCATTTCCGTGCCATGTGGCTAAAACTGTCCTTTGGCTATCTTAGTTTTTGACCTCCTTCCTGCCCTCTCAAGATCCTGAAATGCCACATAAGGCATAGACTTTCGTGCTATCCAGCTTGGATTCCTGGGCAACATGAGGATGTGTGCGAACTACGGTTGGGATGGTCTGGTTCCAATCATCATTCCAGGCAGGGGATGCCTGTTGCTGGGCAGATAGGGGGTTTGTAGCTGATTGGACAGCCCTTACTTGTTTGAGTTCTTGCCATTTGTGGGCTAGGGCAAGAGGAGTCCCGTACCTGTTCATCGGATCGATCACCAAACCAAGACCCTGAGTAAGAGGAACCTTTGCTGAAGACCCAGAACACTGCTGCTGAGAGTCCTAGTCAAGCCCTGCTTCTCTTGCTGTGATCCTAGAAGACACATGTCGATGCTTCAACCCTTGGACTAGACTGGTGGGACCACGAGTCTAAAACATGAATGTGAAGCCTGCCGCCAGAAGCAGTTGAAGTACCCAGGGATCATCCTTAGGGCAGTCTAGCCTCTGCAAAGGCTCATCCCCTGCACCACTCACCGTCCTTTGCTAGAGCTCGGGCCTCTGCTGGACGAGTGAACTGTGACTGAATACCATCTTACCTGCTACTCTCCAGAATAAAGGCAGAGTCTTCCTCGCTGCTGCTAGCCTCTGCTGTGATAGGGAGGTCTCCTCTCTTCCTGGAAGCTGCAGTGGCTGCTGTCCTTAACTCCCTAAGGGGAAACAAAGGAACACAAGCTCAATTACCCCTCTTTTCGTCCGCCTTGCAAGGGAACAGGGATAGAGGGATTTTTTGATAGATATATTTCTTATCTATCTAAGAGTCGCATAGAAGTATTTCATTATTCAGAGAGCAGTCGAAGTAAAAACACAAATTTTAATAGTTTAAGTTATACACTTTTGTAAGTAGTCGGTGCTTTCCACAAGGCACCTCCAGACTTAGAAAGAAATACATGAAATTAAAAAGTCCAGCAAAAACACACACATATTCTACTCGTGGTGTCTAGGGTTAGTAAAGTGACAATTCTGATAAGACACTTTGTCAATTTAATTGTTAAATTTCTTGTTCAGATTTGGGGAAACCAAGACATTAAATGTACAGCATACAAGTTTTAACGCTGCAAAAAACACAATTATTTTAGTGTCAGGATGTCTACATATGTTTCGGCACACAGTTTGCATCAACACCATCCCTGGTGTTTTAATTGTGGCCCTCTTCAGGACAGGATGTTGTTTTTCAAAATGACAAAAGTTCAGAAAACCCCAGGTATTCACGCTATTTTGCAGTGCTTTATATGCTTTTATAGTCGGACTCAAGATTTTTAGTTTTATTTGTAGCGACAAGTGGATTCACTGCCATGCCCTGCATGTCGTCATACAGTGGATTGCTTTTATCTTGTTTGGGCTTAGTAGTTGGTCCTTGCGTCGAAATAATTCAGACTTATAAACCTGATGGTTTTGTCGAAGTCATATAATCCAGTTTGGCCCTGGTTGTTTTTGCAAATACAAGTTTCCCCTGTATGTAATTTCCTAGAGGTACCTTCTTTTTCTATTCAAACAGACCTTCTGAATGATTCAGTAGGACAATCTTTTCTCTTCGCAGTGCAGCTCCTCATAGTTTCGGCTCGGGAAAACCAACTCGTTTCCTACGCCGAAACTGAGAGGAGCTGCACTGCGAAGAGAAAAGATCGTCCTACTGAATCATTCAGAAGGTCTTTTTGAATAGAAAAAGAAGGTACCCCTAGGAAATTACATACAGGGAAAACTTGTATTTGCAAAAACAACCAGGGCCAAACTGGATTATATGACTTCAACAAAACCATCAGGTTTGAAAGTCTGAATTATTTCAACGCAAGGACCAACTACTAAGCCCAAACAAGATAAAAGCAATCCACTGTATGACGACATACAGGGCATGGCAGTGAATCCACTTGTCGCTACAAATAAAACTAAAAATCTTGAGTCCGACTATAAAAGCATATAAAGCACTGCAAAATAGCGTGAATACCTGGGGTTTTCTGAACTTTTGTGATTTTGAAAAACATCCTGTCCTGAAGAGGGCCACAATTAAAACAGCAGAACACCAGGGATGGTGTTGATGCAAACTGTGTGCCGAATCATATGTAGACATCCTGACACTACAATAATTGTGTGTTTTGCAGCGTTAAAACTTGTATGCTGTACATTTAATGTCTTGGTTTCCCCAAATCTGAACAAGAAATGTAACAATTAAATTGACAAAGTGTCTTATCAGAATTGTCACTTTACTAACCCTAGACACCACGAGTAGAATATGTGTGTGTTTTTGCTGGACTTTTTAATTTCATGTATTTCTTTCTAAGTCTGGAGGTGCCTTGTGGAAAGCACCGACTACTTACAAAAGTGTATAACTTAAACTATTAAAATTTGTGTTTTTACTTCGACTGCTCTCTGAATAATGAAATACTTCTATGCGACTCTTAGATAGATAAGAAATATATCTATCAAAAAATCCCTCTATCCCTGTTCCCTTGCAAAGCGGATGAAAAGAGGGGTAATTGAGCTTGTGTTCCTTTGTTTTCCCTCCAGAATCCAGTCCCGTTTTCTGCTCAATCCCCTTTTAACAAAAAATTGGGACTTACCCTCCTTTATACACTTAACTCCCTAAGCCATTTTGCTAGACAATTTTTGGAACCAGGCATGGAACTATACTCTAGATTAAACTAAACAAAACGCTGACTTCAGCCACTATCGGCAATCGCTGGAACTCTATCAACAGGACCAATGGCAGAAGTAAGTGGCCCCAGAGTACTCTAAAGGTGGTCACTCAAATGTTAGTGCGCAAGCTTGCAAACCTTTTCGCGACCGCTCTCCCCCTGCCTAAGGGATGGTGTGGGCGCAATGTACACTCCCTAATGCTCTTGCCTGGTCGTGATCGGTGGAGCTCTGGCCAAGATACGCTCCAGGGTAGCACCTTGTACAGTGGGATTGGGAGACAACCCCTACAAAAATGTACTTACCCTTCTAAACGCCAAAGGTCCTTTATCCTGTAATTGTATCAATTTATTGGATGTTCTGGTTTGTTTTAGGGCACTTTATAGACTTCCTGCTCTGTACTCGGGTACTTACCTGCAACTTTGAAGCTGTTGAGGCCCTAGGTTTTCTTACTTAGTAGCGAAGGATTGCTGAAACTATAGGGGCTTTATACTGATAAGCCGATGTATATGCTAACTGTTTAAATGCATTGCTTCTCACATCTTTTTTGTTTCATTGATTTGTATTGCTTTCACTGTTTTAACTGTAAAGTGTGGGTGATCTCACTTTCAGATCATCAACTCTGTACATATGGGATACATTACTCGGCATAATCCTATTTCTGGAGCTTGTATCTGCTTAGATTTACATGCTTTGCATAGTCCGATATCTAGTGGAAGTGGCTAAGTATTACACAATTTCTTTTCAAAACTTCTAAAACAGACGTCGATGGAGTGCGATTTGTAATACTATCCCTAGTGTGATGTGTATTGTACCCATGGTCCTTCACGCGTCGATGTCCCTCAGATTAATTGTTTCTGATATGAGGTTGCATGAAGTATAGCGCGAGTAAAGATGTTGTAAAGCAGAAACTGTAATAACCCAGAAAACATCTATGAGCCTTCTACTCCATTAGGGGAGGAACGATGGGTGCGTGTGAATCTAAGCAGATACAACCACCAGAAATACAATTACGATGAGTAATGTATCACTTCTGGAGCTTGTGGATCTGCTTAGATGACATGCTCTGCATAGATTATCTAGCAGTATCTGGACAAGGAGGAGTGAAGTTAGAAGGTACAGCGGCAAAGAGATGCTTTAGAACCACTTGTCCCACCTGTGAATCTTCTTTAGAATGTGAGTCTAAGTTGAAAGGTCTCGAATTTTGTTCGCGACCGAAACAACTATAAATAAAATAAATAAAGCCCTAAAAAAAATTTAAAAAAATAAATTTAAAAAAAGAATGTGAGTCAATGCAGTAATGTTGTGTGAACATATGGATGGAACTCCATGTAGCAGCTTTGCAGCTGGTGTCTATAGAGGGACGTTTGCAACAAAAGCTAAGGTAGCCCCTGTACCTCTGGTAGAGTGTCCCCTTGGGGGTAAAAAGGTTGAACCTTTTTGCATAGGGAATAGCAGAGTTGTATGCATTTGACTATCCATCTGGACATAGCCCCTTTTGATATGCGATCGCCTTCTCTACCAGGCGCTATGGAAACAAAGAGTTGGTCGGTTTTTCTTCAGGGTTTTGTTTTTTTCCACATAGTACAAGACCGCCCTCCGTACATCAAGTGTATGAAGGCTTCTTTCTGCTGATTTTGATGGATTCTGAAAGAAGGTAGGAAGTTCTATAGATCGTTTTCCATCGAACTTTGAAATTAACTTCGATGAAAACCTAGGATGTGTTTGCAGGTCAACCTTGTCCTCGTGTTTGATGAAAAAAGGGTCTTGTACAGACAAAGCCCATAGCTCACTGACTCGTTTTATGGAGGCGATAGCTACCTGGAATGCAGTTGTATAGGTAAGATGCTTTAGGCTGGCCTTGTGCATAGGCTCTAAGGGTGGCCCCATGAGCTTGGAGAGCATTGAACATTGAAATCCCAACCCGTGGAGGGGAAATTGGAGGGTATAGCCTCTTTACCCCTTCCATTAACGCCTTAATGACAGAGACATTCCTCCAGGACACCTTGTTCTGTGGGCCACCAGATGTACCTTTAAAGAATTGAATACTAGGCCGGAGTCTAGTAAGTTAAACATGTAGTGTAGAATGGATTTAGTGATTGAGATGTGCACCATATCGCAAATCTTTTTCACTTATTATAATAACGGTGCCTGATGTTGGGTTTTCGTGCCTCTTGCGAGGATATCCATACACCTTTGTGGAAGGTTTAAGTGGCCAAACTCTGACTTCAGGAGCCAAGCTGCCAACTTCATGGATTGTGGGTGGAGGGATGCCCCCTTGTGCTGTGTCAACATGTTGCACGTGAGCTTCATATGGTCGCACATCGCCAGCTCCAGCATATGTGGAAACCAAGGCTTTCTCGCCCACATGGGCTCGATTAGGGTTACTTGTTCCTGGTGCATCTTGTGCACTATCCTGCTCAGGAATGGCATTGAGGGGCAGGGAGGGAACCATAAGCAAATTTCCCTGACCAGTTCATCCACACAGCGTTCCCCTTGGAGTCTGGCTGGAGAAACCTGGACGCGAAGTCTGAGCATTGAGCGTTTAGCTTTGTGGCGAACAAGTGAGAATATTCCGTCTAGGATATCTGTCGAGTTGCCACTTGTGTTTTTCTGGTAGAGGGTGTCTGCCAGAGAATTGAGTTCCCCTGGAACATGTTGGGATGTTAGAAACATGTTCCTCTTGAGTGCCCACCTACATATTTTCTGGAATAGTTTGGACAGACTTGGAGAGTGTGTGCCTCCCTGCTTGTTCAGATAGAACATGGGCGTGGTGCTGTCTGTGAGGACCTGTACTGTCTGGCCCTGAAGATGTTGCTGAAAAGCCTGAAGACCTTTGAGGACTGCCAAGAGCTCCAGGAAGTTTGAGTCTTTGGGCAGTAGCGGATGTCCACAGTCCGTGGGCTGTGTGGTGGAAGTAGTGCACCCCCCCAACTGGCGAGTGAGGCGTTTGTAGTTAGGATCGCTTGGGCTGGTGGATCGCAAAAAGGTTTTCATTTTAACAGGTTGTTCTTGGACCACCCGTGAAGAGCCTGAACCAGGGTTAGCGAAACAATAACCAGATCGTCCCACTGTCCGCTTGTCCGAGACCACTGTTTCGCTAACCATTCCTGCATTGGACACAGGCGCGCCTGAGGAACTAGATAAATGCAAGAGACCATCATGCCTAGCAAGCGCATTGCTTTATGTACTGTTATCTCGCGACCAACCTTGTATGGAGGTACCTGCAGCAGCATATTTCGTACTCTTGCTTGAGGGGAATGCCAGATCCTCGAGTTTAGGATAGCCCCTCAGAAATTGTTTTGTTTGGTTGGGGACTAGACTTGATTTTTTCTCGTTGATGGAGAAACCCAGATTGAAGAGAAGGTCTAGAGTCTTTTGCGTATTTAACCTGCAAATTTGAGGAGATTCCCCGGTGATCAGCCAGTCATCCAGATAAGGGTATACCGGGATGCACTTTATGTGCAGGTGTGCTGCCACTACTGTGAGCACCTTGATGAAAACTCTTGGTGCTAAGGCGATGTGAGTGGGAGTACTTTGACCTGGTAGTGTACTCTCGTCATCTTGAAAACACAGGGATTTTCTGTGCGCATGGTGCATTGAAATATGAAAGTATGCATCTTTCATGTCCAATGTCGCCATAGTCTCCCTGTTTCAGCAGTGGAATCGCCTCCAGAAGCGTGGTCATGCAAAACTTTTGTGGTTTGACATATTTGCTTGCAGGGCGCAGTTCTAGTACTGGGCGTATGGTAAGGTCTTTCTTTGGCACAAGGAAGTACATTGAATAGATACCCTTGTTTACCTTGTGCACCGGGCCGATTTCTATTGCTTACTTTTCGAGCAGCACCTTTATTTCCTCCAGAAGAATGGCTGTTTCTTGGCGAGCATTAAGGTGGTTTCTGAAGCAACTCGATGCAGTATCCTCCTGCCACGGTGGACAACACCCACTTGTCCGATGTTATCCCCTCACATGCATGCGTGGAGTGATTCGACCTACTACTGCATGAATTAACTATTTAGATTGTTTTCACAATTAAACATTTCAGTCCTATCAGGGCAGATGGTAAGGGGATTTAACTCCTGAAAAGTGGTTGCAGAACTTTCAGGGTGATTTTACGGCATCTCCAGAAGATGATCATCCCATGTGCCATAAAGGGCTTCGCCTCTCAGGTGATCATCCTGTTGTACAAGGCCCCAAGGGGGATTGTAGTATTGTGGACGCACCACATTGCCCCCCTGGGAATGATCTCGCCATAGAGGAGAAGGGACGATATCCCGAGATTCGTCACAAATCATGTTGGCCATTAAGGTTTACCTGAAACAAAGTTGGAAGTCTTCACCTTTGCAGCTAATTCTGATACAAACTAGAGAACTCAAATTATTAAAACCTGTAGTTTTCAATCTAATGTTAACTACCATTGTGCAGTCATCGGAAATCCATACCGATCACTGCACCTAAGAAACCAAATTCTGTATTTTACTATCTCTCCGTTCTCACTGACTATATATACCATCTAAGATCCTCACAAATTCAGTAAATGTCATATTTATCAGAGCAAATGTTCTCAAAATCTGACAAGGATCCATAGGCAATACGGAAGAAGCCATTATTTTAAAGATTTTAAAATCATTGAAAACCATGTGATTCAGGGGAGGAATTTTGAGATTTATGAGACGTATCCTCTTCACTATTCTCCCAATTAATTTAGCCTGAGCATCAAAAGAGCATGTGGCTCAAGTACAGGTTGCCTAGATGGTGTACATAATTGATGTGTTCACTTGTCTAGTTTGCCAAATGTGTGGCAAAATGTGTTTTATAGTGACTGCACAATTGGCTGCATGTCATCTTGCATATGTGCAAATAGACCCATTTTCAGTTCGAACCAGTTTACTCTCAAACGTCTGCACCCCAAATCGAAGGGCAAAATTTAGACACGTGCATTGGTGCACAATTTGTGCGCTGAAAGCGGCACTAGGACAGGACTGTGGCAAAAAAAGTTCAACTGGGCAGAATGTAGGTAGAGAGCGCAACACTGGGCCAAAACTTGTGCATAGACAACCGCATTGAGGAAAGCGTGGGCATTGAAAACGACACCAATTCAGAACTCGCATACCAAGAAAGATACATTGGTGCAGAATCCATGGTTAGAGGGTCAATTGGGAGCAGAACTGTTATACAGAAAATGATATTAAGGCAGAAAGTAGACACAAAGGGCAAATTTTCACCAAAAATAGGGCAGAAGAGAAACATGGGGTGGAGCTTAGGTAGGGAGCGCAACATGAGGGTCGAACTGGGGTAACAAGCAACTGACAATGTGCTTTACAGTGGCAAATATGGCATATATTTGTTAAAGGCCTCATGACTTTTATTGAGCACAAGCAGCATGAAAATATGTTTTACACAACAATTCTGGCATTTATTGTTGGGAGAAGCCTTATGCTTTCCTCTGGGGACAACAAGCATACGAGGGGAGACAATTCTAGAATGTGTGTAAACTGAAATGACCAGCCTCAGGAAAGGTTTGCAGCAGGATGTTACTTACAGACTCTTGCATTGGGTGACTGAGGGGCTTGTCTAAGGCGCCCATGCTGTTTGGTAAGTCCGGCGGATGGGAAAGCTGTGGCCCGTGCATGAAGTCATTCATGGTTGTGCCCCCTGGGTTCCCATGAGGGAAGTCAAAGTTGCCGTGGCCCTGGTAGTTGTTGCCTAAAAGAGAAAATGTTTAACCAATTTAGAATCTCCAGGTTTCAAAACAAAATCATACACCATACCACATGGCAACACGCATAAAAGAAACATAAGCCACTGCTCGCGCTCATGCACTGGTCTTTGGTCAAGGCAACAGTAAAAACCATCAGCTTAGTATGACAGGAAGCTGCTGTTCCCACAGTAGTTCAGTTATTTTTTTAAGCACTACATTCATAATTGCCCCACACAAATGGAGAACACAAAACTAATTCACTGTGGCCTCAGAATTGACCTCTGAGTTGAATTACATTAGTGGAGAAAGTGAGAACATTGTGCAGGCAACAACCTTGCTTTGTTTATTATATTGGTAAATGCATAATTTTGAATGAAACCACTCTTAACTCAGCAGTTTCTACAAACACTAAATACACATCATTTCATTTTAAGAAAGGGTTTTGGATGTGCAAAGATCAGATTCCCCGCATCAGATGAAAAATCTTTCTCTGATCAGTCGGAGGATATTATGAAAAGAAAAACATGGTTGCCTTGCTGAGCAATTCTTGATCTAGTACGCGTTAAGGCTTGCAGGTACATCAAACAGGTCTACGTGTACTTATGGGTGTACCAGACCTTTACCCTGCACGCAACTGAAAACTCCTCACATGTTGTGAAAATGCTCCATAGTAGAGATGAGGTTGACCATTCTGACAAAATACCATTGCTCGGCATTGTGCAGATATGGAAGGGACGGGGAACGTCAGTTCCTGGGCATGGTGGGAATGGGGCTGGACAAAATCTCACCTTCAAATCAGCAGTCCAAATGTTGTCTTTCCAAACATTAAAGGAGAGGAACAACAATCATGCATGCTGTCACAGAGGATGGTCTGTTGCAACCAATGTGTTATGTGCTAATATAATGTCTTATCTGGCAGTTAACTTACTTCTAAGAATTGTTTTGAAGTAAATGTGACATTGTGTTGAAAAATAAAACCAATATTCACCTATCGTTTTACACTTTACCGCTATAATCCTAATGTCAATGGCTGCAAACAACTACACGTTTCTCCTTCCACCTACTATTACACAAACACCTTTCTCCCCAGATAATGAGCTCATACGTATGCAACTATTGCATACCTTAAGTATTTCACCACTATACAAATCCTGCCTTATATGGAGCATAAATGTAGATTTAGACCAGCATTCCTAAATTCCTGATGGGAAGTGTGTTATAACCAAACAACAAGAATAATGTGTAAAGTGTTCCAGCGCTCAAAACCTGTACAGGGACTGTGTTGTATTATAAAACATAATACTTACAATCTCCAACAGTCCCCCAGAAAGGCTGAGATTGCACGTGATGGTGAACCCATCTTAGGCATTGCCCAACATGTGAAAGGCTAGGCTCAACCACAGTCCTGCCAACCTTCAGAGACATATCTATTTGACGATACTCGTTTCCATGCACCATCACCTGACCCGGCGGTCTCTCGATACTATATTCCAAGGGAGGCTCAGTTAGACTCTGTTTACATTTTAAGATTTGCATTTTTCAGATGAATTGGATATCTTTTGATACAGACAGTGAGGGTTTATCAACTAACCTTGACCGACATAATCCGTGTTTCCTCCTGGTGGTGGCTGCAAGGATGAGTACGGTGATGGCCCAGGGCCCAGAGCTGCAATCATTTCCATCACATTAGGCATGATCATCTGGCTTGGGCTCATAGTCTTGAATCGCTTGGAGGGCATGCCGTCTGGGTCGTCTTTGATGTGGATCTCTGACTTGATTGCAACTGGTCGCCAGCTACACGTTGGGTCTATCGTCACCTCCTCGAATTCGGAGCTGCAACACACAGGACTGTTTGAATAAGAAACATTTCAAGGAGCTGCAATGCAATAACACAGGGGTCTGCCTTTGCCTCTCCAGATGTTTGAGTACAACTCCTATCAGCCCTTGCCAGAATAGTCAATACATTGGTCTAAAACATCTGTAGAACTCCAGGTAGCAGACCTCTGCACTGACAGGACAGCCGAGATGGCCTTCGAGAGCATTGAAAACCCACATTCTAACCAAAAACTGGGATCAGACAGAGGACATTAATCATAGCGTAAAGACATTAATTGAAACTTAAGGTTTACGATGTTGCAGGAGGCAAGTAAATAGAATGACAACTTACACCTGGCATTTGTAATTTGTTGTCCATATCTGTGAATGATATTCGAGGGACCAAGAGCAAAAGTCGAACATACACTATTTAAGGCAACACAGCTCAAACTCCTACATGAATTCCTTATTCTTGCATCTCAGCCTCTCTGTGACTATCAGATGGCAGTAGAGAATAATTGTAATGCGAACACCAGTTTTAACCTTTTTCTAGCCTAATCTATTGTTCCACACAACATTTTTCAGACACGTGATGAAGGCAGCCATTGTTAAAACACAAGGAAGATACTTAATGGTAAAGCCACAATAACATGCTTTGAAGAGGACTCCATACCCAATGTTTGGGGCAAAAACAGGGGTAGCACCTTTATGCTGAACATGCCATTGTTGTTTCTGTAAGACCTTGGGAGGTTTAAAAACATTCTTTAAAAATATGTATTCCTATGGGAGTCGCCATTTGTATCACGTTCCCAATTGTTTTTAGCCAAAGAAGGGAGATGCATGCAGTCCAACAGGATCCATGGCTGAGGAACCTATGCAGGTCCTGGCTTTCTGACATGAGCCCTTGGAGAATAACTACTGAGGGCGCTTTTTAAGGGCATTCCAAGATAGATTGGTTGTACATGAAGTGGAAGTCCCACCTCCAGTCAAACAGGAACACTTATCATCTAAGATAAGTGTGGCAGATAACTATAGACTGTCTGGTTTTCAAACGGTTTCTACTAATTAGGACCATTAAAGGTCCTCAGTCGAGGAAGCAAACTCCAGCCCCTCCAAAATAAAAAAAAAGTCTACAAAAGTTCAGGTCTTACTGAATGAGGTAAGTCTATCAGATTTTTAAGTGACCCTGCTCTTCAGATAAAGTGCAAGATAAGGGGGTGAATTACTGTGATATACTTGCCTAAGACCAGAGATTTTCCTACACGTTACCTTTGTTGGGGGGCACATTATTCACTGATGGGGAGGCATACCGACATCAGTGCATCAATTCCCGAGGTCTTATACGGACTGCTTGCACATAACACTATAAATCTTACCAAGCAGCGGCTGGATCTCCAGGTGGCTTACCTGAAGAACCACAAGTCTCTGACAGGGTTTACCTTTAAAACCTTTACAGGAATGTCCATTGCTAGACACTTCTTTCTCTGGTCAGTAAATTGTACCGCCAACAGATTTGGGAACAAAGTATGGCACCCATAACCTGTGCAAGTTTGTGATCTTTATATGTAGAGGGGGGTCTCTTTGTGACTGTTTTTGTGTTCACTACATACACACAACATGTATAAGTCAACATATGACTTAACCTTAAGTTCAAAACCTTATGCATCTCACATCGAGCATTGCATAAAACAGGACCTAAATATCTTCAAGACAAGCTAAATCCCTACCACGCTCTACGCACCCTAAGATCAAGCACAGCCAGCCTCCTAGTCATACCCAAGACCAACTCAGTCAGGTTAGGCGGATCATCATTCTCAGCATTGGACCCCACGCTGTGGAACTCCCTCCCTCGCCACATCCGCCTAACTGAGGATCTAATGTCTTTCCGCAAACTATTGAAAACCTGGCTCTTCCCCTAAAACCAAACTGTACTCAAACTAACCCAAACAGACTAACAGCATCTCAATGACACCAATCCAACAAACTACCTGATGCGAGAAATCGACAGCTAATAACCCCAAATATAAACTAAAACGATATACAGAATTAAACGAGTAAAGTAGATCAAAGCGGTGAAGTGGATAATAAGAATAAATCATTCTTAAACAGCAAGGAGATTTAAACTAACGAAATGGATTTAAAGCATGATGAATGATCGAAGTGAATGGCGTGGATGAAATAGTTAAAATGGATGAAGCGTGTGGAACAGATGAATGCGCTGAGAGGAAGAATATGTTGAAAAGATGAGTATGTAGATCTGATGAGTGTGTAGATAGGATGAGTGTATAGAATGGATGAATATGTTGAGCGGATGTGTGTGTGGAGCGGTTGGGTGAGTAGTGCGGACGAGCGTGTAGAGCGGATGAGTGCGCAAATACAGTGAAGGGAGTAGAACGCAGGAGTGCGTAGAACAGATGACCGTAAACCGGATGAATATGTAGAGTGGATGAATATGTAGAGCGGATAAGTGTGGATAGCAGATGAGTACGGAACTGCAGAGAGTGTGTAGATCGCTGGAGCAGATGAATGTGCAGTCCTGACAAATGTATAGAGCGGACGAGTGCAGAGGCGGGGACGAGCGCGTAGAAGCGAACGAGTGCAGAGGAGCGCGTAGAGGGGACAAGCGCGTAGAGGGGACGAGCGCGTAAAACAGGTGAATGTGTAGAGCGCATGAAGGCACAAAACGGACGAGTGCCTAGAGCAGTCAAATACTGAGAACGGACGATATGCGTAGAGCGGACGATTTGCGTAGAGCAGATGAGTACATAGAACGAATGAGTACGTAGAACGAATGAATACAGAATGCATGCAGTATGGACGAGTTCGTAGAACGGATGAGTACGTAGAGCTGCTGAAAGCATAGAGCGGACGGAACGAGCGAAGTATGTAGATGGAACGGGTGTCGTGTATGGATAGAAAGGGTGCCGTACGCGGATGGATCGGGTGCCGTACGCGGATGGATCGGGTGCCGTACGTGGATGGATCGGGTGCCGTACGTGGATGGATCGGGTGCCGTACGTGGATGAAACATGTGAAACAGGTGGATGGAAAGGATGAAGTATGAAGATGGTACGGGTGAAACATGTGGATGAAGTGCATAAAACAATTTAGAATACACGGAGCAGATCAGAGTAAATAGAGCTGACAGTAGTGCGCGGGGGACAGACAGGAGTGAACGGAGGCCAGACAGGATTGCACGGGGGGCAGACAGGAGTGCACGGGACAGACTGGAATATGTGGAGCGGACTGGAATGCATGGGGCAGACTGGAATACGCAGGGCGGACTGGAGTGCCTGGGGCAGGTCTCTAATGCATGGAACGACTGGAGCGCATAGAAATGCTTGTCGTATATAGTATGGTTTGGAGTGCAGGGAACGTTTGAAAGAGCATATAACCCATCATATCACACCACCACGCTTACTCTCTTCTTTACACCACCACTCAACTAGAACACAGAGATACTATGACACCATTCGGTATAACTGTTCTCATATCAACATCTGCCGCACACTCCCCATCATTCTAAGTAAACACTGCTGGTTACACACCCCCAGCCAGGCGTTCTCCTCAGGCCCTAACGCAGCCACATTCGGTCTGGATAAATCCTGCCAGAACGAAAACATACTCCTGATCTCTCAACCACCACACCTACCGCTAAGAAGCAGCTATTACACGAATACCGCACCAGCTGCACACATATCCGGTGCGCACACCACCTTTGACTCTCTATTCGCTCTACTGATCTAAACTTCGGTACCCAAGGGCGTTCAACCTACCAGCGCCTTCAGACCATACCAATGGTATATAAGGCGCTATATAAATTCAAAATAACATAACATATGAAGACGCGGGCTATGCAA
This sequence comes from Ambystoma mexicanum, assembly GCF_040938575.1. NCBI lineage: Eukaryota > Metazoa > Chordata > Amphibia > Caudata > Ambystomatidae > Ambystoma > Ambystoma mexicanum. The sequence goes on along the minus strand of NC_090929.1, from coordinate 1,052,027,248 downwards.
GGCAGCACTACCATGAGGCCACTTGGCTTGGTCCAAGGCAGAGGTCTTGCCCATCAGAAAATCAATAGATGTTCAGATAGCCCAATACCTGTGCTTTCCATGCTCTTATTCCAAGCTAGAGTTAACATAATTAAGGCCCCTGCAACTCCTCCTTAAAACCTCAATTATGATACTTACTTCTGAATAGCGTTGAGAATCCCCCACATGTATTGGTCCACCTCCAGACCTTCGAGGAGTGCTGTTTTACTGAGAAATGAAATCACAGACATGCATGTCAGAAAGGGGAAAGAAAAATAAAAAAAAAAGAGCTCTGCATGTTACTCGAGAACTCGCAGGGCGAACAACCAAAATAGGTGAATGCTCGACTGCCATGTTCACAACAAATACTCTTCATTTCCCAATGTAAGAATTACAAACTCACCTGTACTTACATCAACACACAATATAATTCCTAGTCTTTACATTTACATGAGGCTGTGGGTGGCACATTTGGTGGCGATTCTGATGAGGCACCCGCATGTTGTGCAATGTGATTCTCTCTCTCAATATTTGCTTATGGCTCTCAATATGCACATTTGTGTATCAGTACTCTTAATTGTTACTTTAAATGTGTCTAATGTAATTCTGCCACGCATTTACAAACGGTTCCGATTACACACACTCATATACACACACATACACCCCTACTGTGCAAAGGTGCACCCACATGTATTTCTGTAATCGCACACCTGCATTAGGCGCAGCTTTCTTTTGCAAGCTACCTTTAGAGAGTTAATCCTTTACGGAGCCCCCATCACAGACGTATCGACTACAGGTTCAAAAATAAACAGTAAAGCAGCTTCAAGACGCCCCCAAAACCCGACAGCACAGAACTGTCAAATGAATTACAAAACTAAAAAAAAAAGACTCTCCATACTACATACTTGCACACAGGACACCGCCACGTCCCTCGCTCACAGTTCAGCTGCAGGTAGGATTCGAGGTCAAAGCACTGCAAAAGACCAAGAGATACGAATATTAGGCACCCCACAAAATGAAGGCGAGTATTGCATATGTGTGTGCATTACATTGTGAAACTGACAATGGACTATTTTTCAACACTTGTAAGGGGAGATGTTTGCCTCGAAAGAAAGGTCTAGGGCCGGTTTTACTATGTCCAACCTAGTTTTCAGTTCAAAATAACAGAAGACTGTTTAAATTATAAGGAATAAGTAAACATTGTCAGTACTGTTAACATTTAAAAAATACAGTTATTGCTACAGCTATTCATATTGAGATGTTACTAATTGGCCGAGTTTTAGTCTTTATTATGCTGCTAACTTAGCAAGGGAATGATGCCCCCACATGGAAAGACCATAGAAATGCAGACGTTTTAATTAGACCCCAATAGACAAGGCAGCCCCAAGCAGCAACAGTGACTGGTGAATACAGGGATCAAACACGGAGCCCCACATAGCACATTCAACCTTCATGAACTAGGCTTTCATAACATTACCACATTACAGCATGGTGAGCTTCATATTCGGGATTATTGCTGGGGAATGAAATTGCATTCCTTTAAATCTATGACCCTACATGATCCCTGGAAATCCACTTCAAACATTAAATCGCTAACAATGCATGGAAATAAGCATCCAACAGCGTAGGTCTTTGACCTTTACATGAACATGCACGTGTTACCCAGATCTATAACACCCCAGGACTTCACTGGAGGTGCATTTTCTAAATACTGCATGAAAACATACTCCTGTTAATCCCAGAGTCCACATTTGTACTCAGTTACTTTGGAATAGATGGTAGTTCTTCCTCTATCTTTCTTTGCCTGCACCACCTTTCAGTTCCGTGTCCCCATAATAGCTTGTGGATTCCCCTGACCAAAATTAATTTCTCACGACAGAAATCACTAATTAAAGGACAAACGAAAGCAATACTCCACACCCAACACTTAACTGTTGAGGATAATGTTGGAGTACAGGTCATCTCTGTCACATCTCAGACTATTCACAAACAACCACAACCCCTCTGAGGACATAGCAATAGCAACAAGGTGCTTACACATTACTCGTCTTCAGCAGCATCCTGATGCACTAGGCTTATGACAACTCACTGGCTCTCTCTCCATCACGTGGCTGTTCATTTCACTTAACCAAATGTTGAAGCTCACTGGCACAGGTGGCTCCATGTTACTGGTGACTATCTCGCAAGACATTTGGCAGTTCACTGCTGAAATACACACATGGCTGCTCACTGGCACTGTGCCATGCACACTGTACTTTTTCAAATAAGATGCGGCAAGCCATGATTCATACAGATCCGGGTCATTTTCTAAACCTCTTTACTAGCTTCTAAGAGGCCTCACCTGTACATGCTTGCAGTCATGGCCTCGCGCTGGGAGCTGAATCCGCCGGAATGTGATGGGACACTTGAGGGACACCTTGATCGCAGTCTGCTCCACGCCGTCCTCACTGTTCAGAGTTGCGTTGCCTGTAGATGCAGCCACGCTACTGAAATTTCTCTTGACTGTTACAAAAAAGTATTACATTACTATTTTCATTAGGAAAAATTCTAAAGTAAACATACAAAGTAGGATGCCAGACAAACCAACACGGAAGGCATCCACGTTACAAAGCCAGTGGAGAAGCCAATACTCTATTCAATTATTTGTGTACACATGTTGTAAAAGTAAGGTTCCAACCTAATTCACTGCTCCCCTGAGAATCAGGAACAAGGCACTTTGCTTTGCCACTTCATCGCAGGACAGAAGTGGCACTTACTTTTTGTGATGCAATGCTCTGCAGGGAGAAGCCTCTTCTTAAGTAATCCTTGCAGCACAGAACGCACAGACGGTCGATGTACTAACTGCAGGACGAACAAGTGCGACTGCAACAAAGGATAACAGTGCTTTGGGTCAGGCACATGATAATGAACAATCCAACCCACAGGAAATGCATCTCTTACAAACCGAGCTACACAAGTCATGCACTTTAAAGAAGCTAGAATGAGTGGAGATTTCAGCTAACCTGGAGAAATACGGCAATCCCTCATTGCACATCCTTACAACTCTGTGGCTGTATGTGCTTATTACCGAGATTGGTTTCTAAGCACGGGATCGGGATTCGAAACTGGGTTGCGCTGCGTTGTCTTGCTTCCAAGACACACGCGTTGCCCCCCCCCCCCTCCAGACACCCCTCCTCCCCCCGAGTTATCCCCCTCACCATTAGGCAACTTTGTTCCAATTAAATAAAACCACACATTTCTTTCGATCCCAAACATGACAGCAAAGGGCAGTATACATCAGTACCACGCTGCACCAAAAACACCTTCAACCAAGTGTACCAAAGAAAGTAGTGGAACTGTGACCCGTTAGGGGGAGGGTAGGCAGGCAAGGTGCAAAGCGTGTTACAATGGCTTGCGGTTGGGGAAGGCTGATAGCCAAGTGAGTGAAATGGGCAAAAGAAAGGGGTCGCCTGTATGGTTTTTCCATTTTTTCCCTCTCAGTTGGAACAATTATAGGTCACATTTACAAAATCAATTGCCTTTACTCCCACATCTTAGCTCTGCTGGAATCCTCACAAGACACCTACTTAAACAGATGATGCCTTAAAGAAGTGGCCTGAAATTGGAGGGGGAAAAAAACTTGGGCCGTCATGATTATCCAAAGTCTGGGCCCTAAGCCTGAAAAGTCTTTACTCTTCTGGTCTGAAAAGTGCTACGGATAAATAGTCTGATCCCCCACTGACCAAATGTGCCCCCTGGGAGTTGCCACTTGAAGCCATCCTTAAGGGATGCATGAGCAGTGCCGTGGTTGCATTTGAACTTTCTGCAGAGAATTTTAACCGGAATTATTTTTTCTACTTTATGGCAGAGCAGTTTCCTGTGAGCATCTTGGACAGGATCACGTTCTCACGGCGCACAAAGCAGCCAGGTTTGTGCCTCCTGCAGTCTGCTTATACATTTAATTGATAGTCCAAGCGACTTATCACGAAGACTGCAACTGCACACGTGTCCTTTGGCATCAAGGGACACATCCCACCTTATATTAAAACAGCAACAGTTGTGAATGGCCTGAACATATAATGTAATGTCTAAGCATTTAGCCTGAGGCAACATCTTGATTAATGTTCCAAAAATGATGGGAAGATGTGGTGTAAGGAAAGAACCTCCTAATGTCACCAGGCATCCTCCACCTCCCCCTGGCTAAGATGAAGACCACGAGAGTCCCTTCAGGCGAAGGCGTCATGCAGGCTTTGTGAAGGTACGGTCAAGCAGATTTCAGTTTTGCTCTAACTGCTGAAGGGTGGTAAAATGAAAGACACGGTTTAAAGTTCAAAAACAATACTTCTGGAATAGTAAAAATAGTTGTAAAAAGTAATGGGACCATAAAAACGAAAGAATAAAAGTAGTGGAACTTCATTTCCGATTTTCACGCTCGCTTAGACCTCTGCTTCGACCATGCTTCAGTTGCCAGCTGCGTGCAAAAACTACAGGCAAGTGGGATTTTCAGGAATGTAACATCACCCCGGCTTCCATGCTGATGGCGAGTTGTGTAAGAAAATGTTCTATTCAGTGCACAGGGAAAGAATGACATGAGGAGGCAATGTTCATTTCCATCAAAGCTTTACATGACCAGACATTCTGAGAACCCATTATTTTAACAGAATCACTGTCACTCATATACCAGGCTCGCAAGTTTTTTATTTTTTTAATTGGAGCACCTTTTATTTATCCTATAAGCTAAATTATATGTGGAGTATATAAGTATGCAGACAATTCAGATTATTAACTGTGATATGCGAGTCACGAAAACACATTTGTGTTGTCACCTTCCTTGTAAACATGCACAAATATTGTGGAGTGTCAATAACGCACGATTGCAATCTGTAGTTCTCTGCAGGTACTGTGTAATATCGCTAGAAAGAATAGCTCTGGGGTAGTGTCAAATACTAAAAGAAGTCAGCTGCCTTTTTTCAATTCTTGAGGAGTAATTAGGCAATATGACCCGTGGAAGGGCGCCATTACCGGTTGGGTAATGCCCGTGGGGCCATAGTTGGAAACCTGAGCGAAGCGAGGGCGTGGAGCCCCAGGGGCATTACCAGACCGATAATGGCCCCCCTCCGAGGGTCATATTTCCATTAGCACCCCGCCACATCGTACCGGGGTACTAATTGCAATTTTTTTGGAGTCGACAAATGGCACTGCGACCGTATCATGACTCAAGAAAAAAATGGCCACCGGAGTCCCTTCTCCATTTCCATGTAAACAATGGTGAGGACCAGCGTGAGATGCACGTCGCAACGTTGCTGGGATAACCATCAGGTAATGCTCCTAAACGAAACAATTGGTGCGTTTATTTCATTGACATTTTGCTGTGCCGGGCACTAATCTCCAATAAAGGGTGTGTATAAACAGTTCTGCTCCAATATGCCCCGTTCTTGAAAAGTACACAAATGGGAGAATGATTTTCTACTATCATTAGAACCGAGTTAACTACATTTTCAACTAAATTTACAACCCCGCTGCTACCCTCCTCCCCCCGATGGTGGAGTGAAGATAAATTGGCTCTATTAAAATGAAAGATTTCAGAGGAATGCCTTGACGGACATTGCATGGGTTTGCTTGCAGAATTCGTGTGCACTTCTGCATATGAAGCAGCCTCGCAAACGTACATATGAGAAATACGAGAAATAAGTGACGAAACCAGTGCACATCCTGCTTTGACCCCACGTAAATTGGGATTTTAATGCTTCAAAAACAGTCTCCATTGTGATTCAAATGAAGGATTGTGATGTGCATTGGGGACTATTAGCCATGGCAGTTAAACAAATGTCTATTTTGGCACACTGGGGACCATCACGAGGATGTCCAAATTTCCTTCGGTACAGGACACCTGTAGAACCATATACCTAGACCACGGCCTACTCGACTAATAAATAATGCATGGACATAGCAACAGCAGATGTGGCTTCGGGGCTCCACTAAATAGCAGTAACACAAAACCGTCCATGCAGATTCCAGGCCGAGAGCGCACCATTTGCGCTCCGGCACACCATTCCTTGCCTCTCTGTAGGCCATGCCTCCTACAGACCTATGTACGGGAGGGGGCTGTCTGTCTTCTTCTTGCTGATAGATTTTTGCCATCAGTTGTGAATTTTGAATACCGAGGCTTGAGCCTCATTACTCCATCTTTTCAGGGTGAGTATGTAGTCGTGGGTTAGGATTCTTCTTGGTCTGCATGGACTTGTCACAGTAGGGCTGGTTTCACAGGGTCTTCGCCGTCATGGGTAGCGGTCGAAAGGGTTTGCAGTGGTGGCAGTGAATCTTCTGATCGGATGGTTCGGGTTCTGATCCAGTCCTTGCCATAAGTTCTTACTCAGCTTCGCTAGATGTCCATCCAACATCTCGATGTCAAGTTCTCTGTGAAGGTCAGCTATCCTAGTGAATATTGGAGCTCCAGATCATATCTGCAGGGCCTTGTTCTGGACTATCTGTAGACTCTTGCGGTGTCGCACATGGCAGGTCATCCATGCTGGAGAGGCATACGTCAGGGTAGGTCTGATGATCACCTTGTAGATGTTGATATTTGTCTGGAGGGGCATGGACTAGGTCTTCAGTAGTGGGTACAGCGCTGCCATCTTTCCTGTTGCCTTCTGCTGAGTATTCTCGATATGGCTTCCCCAGTTTAGTTTGCTGTCCAGGGAGTCACAGAGGTGGCGGCTACTGCTCTCCCACCTGAGGGTCTGTGGGTTGAGGCTGATGTGCAGGTGCTCCTTGATCTTCTTTCTGGTGAACATCGTTGCAGTTATCTTGCTGGTGTTGAGTTCTATCCACCAGTCACTGTACCATGTTGAGATGGTATTCAATGAAGCTTGCACGTTCTTCTTCACTAACGGGAGGGGCCTTATAAATGCACCCTTTCATGTGTATTTTCGGAGCACCAGTAACAAATAGTAATACATGTGCAAAGGTATGAAATGCAACCCATGGGCATTTGCTACTTAGTTCTGGCTTGCAGTAAGTAAAAAGCGAGAAAGTCGTCTCTAGATCACACAGTGGGTCATCGGGAGAACAAAGACTAACATGAGGACTTGGAATATAAATCACATTAAACACATTACCTAACCTAGAGGGAAGTCCCCATTGCCCTAAGAGCAACCCAACAAAAAGCATGTTTCCAACAATAATCCTCACCAACCACCTTGACAAACTATAGTGGGCTTTGTAGCAATGCACAACGTAGAGTGGTCCGTTTCTAAAAGTATATACTCACGCAGCAGCAGGCCGTCACAGTGATCTGAATGGTGTTCCTTCCGGGCTGACAAACGTGCTTCAAGTGCAGGGGTTTATGGGAAGTTTTGTTGTCCCCGCGCTCGATGGTCAGCGGAGTGGCATTGACGCTGACCTGGACAGAGGCTGGCCAATTAGTGTTCATCTGCCGGTCTTCGTGGTGGTAGCACTTGAACTGCAGCTCCAGGTCGGACCTACATCACAAGGTGTAAAACACAAATAACCAAGGGTGACTTTTCTTTCCTTCATATTAATTTTAATGGGATTAGAACTAGAAGACTAGTGTATTGTGCAATACCGAAGGTACATTTTAAATGGCAATCTACACATCACTGCAACACTTTAAGCTCACTTTTTACTTCCACTAATCCAGGCAAAAGCAGATAATGTATTGCATAAAATAATGCATCCGTTTAAACTTGACTATGAAGCACTGGCAGGTCTCATTCAAAGATATTCACTAATCACATACACCCTTTTCTAATTTGCTTAGCTTGTCACTTTTATGCAGTTGACACGTTATAACTGGAGCAGTACTTTTTTGGTCATTTCTGTACTAGACAACCCACGTTACCGTCATGGTGATTCAGGTACTCAACACATAGCTCTCCCTTGTATACAACCTGTCGGGCAGCATGCCAGGCTTGAAAACTGCTCCAAAGAGGGAGCACATTTGAGCATAAGAATTTGGAACCGGTGTACAAACCTTCCAATATGCATAGGGGTACCCACTCTCCCCAACAGCCATTTTCCATGTAAGACAGTGGAGTAATAGCACTGGCATATGCGTGGATGGATGCCTTAATGGTCAAGGAGCAAGAACTTCAGATTAAGTTTGTTACTCTTTTGTACATGAAGCTGTCCCCCCCTCCCATTTCCAAAAATGCTTCGACAGATTGCAAGGCAAACTGGTTTACTTGATAGGCAAAGGCAGTATACTTCAGGTGTCTTCACACAAATACGTTACACAGTACCTTCTGGTCAAAAGAGGCATCTCAGCTGGAGGAAACATCCAGGCAACCGTGCTCACAGGACACGCAAGAAATGGCGCAGTGAGTTTCGCCCCATCCCATTGCCTCTGGAAATTCTCTCTTCCGTTGAGACCTTCAGGCGTCAGAGGAGAGGACAGACACGAGACGGAAGAGCCCGTTTAAGGCCGGCTCAACCTGTAACCTCAAGAACGTTTACATTGAGGAACTTCAAAAACAGTGTCTTTACCGTCTTTACCCAGACCACGCCTTGGCCAGCCGCAGCATCTGCCAGTATTTCTCATCCAAGACCCGCAAGGACCACCACCGGAGTTTAGTGGCGTGGTTGGAGGAGGGTGCCGGAGCCTCTGACTCTGCCCGTAGTTATACCTCTGGCAGGCACAGCAGACCACTGGGGCGCACTCCCTCTTCAAAGAGGTTGAGGTCCCACGAAGAATCTTCCCAGGGGAAGAAAGGTAAAAAAGGCACATGACCACACACTCGGGCTGCACCATCATCGAAGATATTGTTGATGTCCTCGTCTACGGTCACCTTGTTGACCACTTCGGCACCAAAAACACTGTTGTCGAATCCACTCATACATTGGAGAAACAACGCTAGTCTGCAACTACAATTCCGTCTTCCATGCAATCATTGTCGTCCGCGACTCAGTCACCCTAGATCCTCATCTACGGTCCAGTCCACCAACTAGTCGATTAAAACCACCGCGTCAGCAGCTCCTTCCGGCTAGTCCACCACTTTTCAATTACCAAATTATCGTCTACGCAAAGACCAAGTCTGTTACCATACTAACATGACGCCAAGCACATCTGTATCATTGACACTGCCTATTCAAAGGAAATTGCGCTCCACTTTCCCAAAGGGAATCACGGTGGAAAGGGATGTCACGTCGGCATTGGCCTACCTTCCCTTTCCCTTCTTCCTCTACCAATCTCCATTGCTTACCTTCATAAGAATACTTAACTTTTCAGTTCAGTTATGCAGAGGACACTCAGCTGATCTCAGAAGAAATTGCATTACCAGGAATTCTTAGTAACGTATCTGCGTCCAGAGAAATGGATGACTGGAAAGCTCAAACACCCAAGTTACTACGAAATCTTGAAAAAACGGAAAAACTAAAAGCTAGCAAGACAGCCTTATTCCCTAACCTCACAGCAGGCAAGCCACATTCAGCCCTTCATCCTCAGCCCTTCACTGCAAGTTAAGAATGTAGGCATCATAATGTGTGTAGATCTTTCGCTGGGCTCTCAAATCATGGTGGTAGCCTGGCAAGTTTTTGGCCACCTGAAAATCTTTAGGAGAATGCTCCCTTTAATGGCATTCCCTACGAAATAAATTGCCATCATTGCAGCCGTCTCCATACTGGACTATGTGAACATAATTGTAAGGAGTGGCCACGTTACTGATAATTGTTTTGCTATTTTTGTTTGTTGGGATCAACGGGTCATACATAGAGAACTGGCGGACCCAAGCATGGACATAAGGACATGCTGCACTTCAGCAATTTGCATTCTGAATGAGATGGCGAGGTTCAAGTTTTAAGTTAATAGGACACGTTGAAGGCCAAGGATTTTTATTGTGGGTTGAAAGTGAAGGGTGCCTGTGCATGGGCCGTAGGCTTTGCAGCAGGTCAGGAGTCTCCATTGTGTGATAATTGTAGAAGTGGTACCAGTATTTTAAACTGGTCATCTTTGTGATGTATGTTCACATACACAATAAGTAAGATGGGTGTTGTGGCCTGCACTCACCTACACTACAGGTTCAACAGGCAGACATGAAAGTAGGAACTCGTGGGTTGACGGACTCCAGCCCCAGAAAACAACCACACTTACTCACTTCAATGATTAATAAAGCACACGAAGAAAGGCACCATTGACAGAGGAGGGATTGTACATAGTGTGTTCCCAAATCAGTAGCATCCTGTAAGCCATAGCGACAGCTCTATGCTACCCTAGTGCACCGCCGCATGTCTCAACATGCATGCATGCATGCATGCATGCATGCATACCTACCTCCACATCAGTGTTTGGTGGACTGTTGGCCGCAGGTGGAAGACATGGTTGCTGACAGCTAAGTTATGCTCCAGCCGGAAGGGTTCGAGCACCACACCATCACGCACAGGGAAGGTCAACCGCAGCTCGTCAGCATGGCTGGATGGCATAGAAGATGGCGAGAAGGTGTGCACTTTGCCTTTTGCGTCTGCAAAATGTGTGGAGAGAGAAAGTCAAAAAAGGCTGATGGCATTTCAAGAAACAACGAAAAATCAGAAGGTTTAAAATCTGTGAAACACCAACACAGGTAACGGTTACACACGCAAGCGTCAAGAGATGTTTCAATGCCTCCCACTTAACAAACACCTGAGCACTTTCAGATGTGCAGTCTTCTTCAAGGTATTGCTCCCTCAGAGGTGAACTACCTTCACAAGGAAGGCCGTCGTAAATCCTCTTCACTGAAAGCTCCATCACCTCCCCTACGCACAACTCAAACAGAAAAAGCAACAATGTGAATTCTGTTTTGCTCTTTGTCTGCAGTGTTTTTAGATACTAGGAGTAGGAAATAGGTTGCAACTAGGTCTGCTTACCCCATGCGGGACACAAAACACTATTTTCTCAGACGGGGTACCAGAATCATAAGTCTGCTAAGGTGATGACTGGAACAATATAAAAGCTTCATAACGTCGAGAAAAACATACTGTGTATAAATCAGCCATATAGTGGTAGAGAGCCCTAGTTTTCTCTAGATTTCTAAAACTGTGGGCATCGACCATGGGAATATATGACTCCTCTGTGTCATTAACTAGTACTAGACAATGCTTCAAGGGTCGTCATCACCATCCTTCACAGATGTTCCTATTACGCCAACTCAATTGTACCAGTTCAATTAAAGCCGGAAAAGTAAATGCCATGCCAGTCAGGCCAGGAATTTAACATACGCCATGTTAATTCACTCAAACCTTACTTTTTCGCCTCAAACATGAATATATTTACACCATTCAATTTCACGTCCATGTCACACTTATCAAGAGTGTAGCTACATTATGGCTCATACACAGAAGGACCAGACCAAGCAACAGAGTGCATTTCTATCTCAATGAGGTAAAAGTTGATCCGTCCATGTGGTGAGGAGAGATTTATTGACAAATGGGATCTTCAGATAGGCCGGCAAAGTGTGGCAGAATCAGTTACATGTCAGTTACTAACATGATCTGCCTGGGATTGATGACATGAACCCCTCACCCGGGGCGCAGTATCAACTATGCTTTGGCTGGACTTGTCCTTTTGTTTATTTATTGGTCACTTATTAGGCGCTTATACAATTAGCTAAACTGTTTCAAAGCGCCCACAGGACAGACAGGGTGGGGGCAAGGGAAGGTAAACAATGAATTACAGCAAGGATAAATAAATTGCATTAATAGTATAAACAATTATTGATAATAGAGGGAAGGGGAGACAAACCTACTATGCCTTGTGAGTGTTCAGAACGTGCAAGTGCAGAGGGTGGTAGGGGTGAGGGATAAGGTGCTCGAGTGCTCATAGAGAAGTGTTCAGGTAAGTGCTGAGAGGAAAGAAACAAGTGCAAACATCAATGAATGGGTGAGCCAAATAAGTGCTGTATAGTGAAAGATAGTGGCTGGGATGAGAGATTGGGGTGGGGTGGGGTGGGGTGCGGGGATAAAGGCCCAGAGGACCACAAGAAAGGTCTTGAGGCTTTTTCGGAACTTAAGGAGGTCTTGCTCAAGATGCAGCGAGAGAGGGAGACTGTTCCACGGGAGGGTGCCAGCCGTGCAAAGTGATCGCCCACCAGCTGTCTGTTTGGCAAAGCGCTTAACACACAGGGAGTTGGTGCCAGAGGAATCTGGAAGGAGAGTATTTGGTCAGGAGGCGTTGAAGGTAGAGTGGTCCCCGGCCCCAGAGAGTCTTGTGTATGATGCAGAGGGATTTGAAATTAATCCGGGAGCCAGTGAAGGCTTAGTAGGGCAGGAGAGATGCAGTCCCTGGGCTTGATGCCCTATTCTGGGTAAGGTGGAGGGGTCGCAGGGTGGAGGAAGGAAGATTAAGGAGGAGGCTATTGCAGTAGTCTAGACTGGAGAGAACCAGAGCACTTGAGTCTCTGGGGTAAGGTGAAGAAGGGTAGAGTCCCTTTGAGAAGGAAGAGCTGAAAGTGGGACTATGTGACAATGTCCTGAATATGAGGGATGAAAGAAAGGGAGGAGTCGAAGATGACTCAGATTCCTAGCTACAGTGGAGAGCCCATGAAGGAAGGCCAGAGTGCAGGGGACCCAATAGGGAGAATCTCTGTTTGGCTGGCATTGAGACAAAGGTCATTGGCAGTGCACCAGGCCTGGATGCCAGAGAGGCAGTCAGGGATGAAGGAGAGTGCAAGGGCGTTCATGGGAAGTTTTAAGAAAAGTTGTGTATCGTCAGCGTAGCAGTGGAAGTTGGGGGAGAAGGAGGAAATGAGTTGGGCCAGTAGAGAAAGGTATATGTTAAAGAGCCAGGGTGAAAGAATAGAGCCCTGGGGTACACCACGGATAGCGGAGGAAGAAGGAGCAGAGAAAGGGCCAAGAATGGTTTTGGAGAACCAGTCGGTTAGGCAGGAGGTAAGCCATTCAAGTGTCTGCTCCGAGATGTCAAGGGTGTCATGGAGCCTTTTTATGAAGATGGAATGATTCACTGTGTCAAATGCAGAGGGGAGCTCTAGAAGGAGGATGACAGCTGGGGAATTGGAGTCAAGAGGTGCAAGCAGTTCTTCCCAGGTGTTCAGAAGAGCTGCTTCCCTGCCTCTGGATGCTCGAAATCCAGACTGGTGGTCATTTAGTCCACCAACAAGTTTGGTATGGGAGTTGAGTTGGGGGAGGGCCAGCTTCTCCAGCAGTTTCCCCACGAAGGTGGTGATGGAAATGGGGCGGTAGTTGGCTGGGCAGGAAGGTTCTGCAGAGGTATTTTTTTTTTTTTAAGGAGGGGATGCACAAGGCTGTGCTTAAGGGAAGACGTAAAAGTACCAGCAGCAAAGGAATGGTTGCAGAGATCAGTCAGAGCAGGGGCGATAGGCGATAATTTTCTTGATGGTTCTGGAGGAGCAAGGAGCAACCTGTTTGGACGACACCTTCATGGAGTTGACAACTCTGGTGACTTCTTCAGGGGAGGCAGGGGTGAAGGATGGGGTGGAGGGGGATGGTTGGGATGGCAAGTGCATGACAAGGCTGTTCAGTATGTCCTGGGTTTTGGAAGTGAATTGAGAGGATAGTGCATTGCAGAGGGCCTGGAAAGGAGTAGCGGCAGAAGATACTGTGGATGGGCTGGCAGGTTCTGTGCAGATTGTGAAGAGTTCAGCCATGTTGCGGAATGCATTGGACACTCGTGCCTGAAGGTGGGCTCTTTATTTTGGCACGAATGGAGAGTCTGTAGTGTTTTTGGATCAGGCTGCAGGCCAGTTTGTCAGAGGGTGAGCCTGAAGTGTACCACTTCCTTTCAGCAGCCTTGCAATTATGTTTTTGGTCTTCAAGATCAGAGTCATACCAAGTGTTAATGCTTGGATGCAGGTTTCAAGCAGATCCTCATGACTGGGGCAAGAACGTCAAGGGTGTTGGTGATGGACAGACAGAGGTTGCTCAGGGCAAAATCAGCAGAAACGTCTGTGTTGGGTGGGTAAAGGGGAATGAAGGTGGAAGAGAAGGCGGCAGCGGACAGTCGTTTCATCGGACAAATGTTTGTGAATGAAGATGGCAGAGCTTTATGAGTTGTCGTCACAGGACCACAGGGACCCAGGTGGGAGGAGAGGGTGGTCAGACCAGGACAGAGGGGTGGACAGGGGAGTAGAGAGTGACGTTGGAGTGAATGATGGCATCTAGCATGTGTCCAGCAGAATGGGTAGCGTCAGAGGGAAGAATGGAGAGGGATAGGGAGGAGCAGAGGTCAGTGAAGAGGTTGGCTGCTGTGCAAGGGGAGTCTAGGTGGAAGTCACCTAGTAGTAGTAGGTTGGAGTTGGTAGAGAGTAGAGAGGAACAGAAGTCCGCCCACTCAGAAAGGAAAAGAAGTGCCAGGGGGCCGATAGATGGTAGCAATGGTTAAGGTAGAGGAAGGAGAGATGACCAATTTGCACACTAGGCTCAGAAAGGGCGAATACTGCTCAATCGGTAGGATGGTGGAGGGAATCCAGTCTGGGAAAATTAAGGCAACTCCACCGCCAGCACGGTGGGCTCGAGGTTTAGAGGTGATCCTATAGCCGTCTGGGAGGAGTGAGTCAAAGGAAGTAACTGAGCTGGCGTTGCACCAAGTTCCCGTGAGTGCAAGTATGTCCAGGTTAGTGTCTTCAAGGCGAAGGCAGATGTCAGCAGAATGTTTGATGGCTGAGCATGAGTTGAGGGTTGCCAGATGGAGATGGCAACTGTCTTTGATGGTTTTTTGAGGCTGGGTGATCGGACATGGGGCATTTGTCTAGAGAGGTGAAGTGGAGGAGGTAGATGGGGTGGGGGGGGTCAGGGGTAGGAAGGACGTTGAGAGAATGCCAGAGCCGGTCAAATAGGAGGAGATTGGCCTGAGGGCCTTGAACCAGGACTGTGCCTGTGATGAAAACATTGATACAGCAGCGAGATGAGAAGAAACCCGCAAGGAGAACTTCCCACTTGGTGCCGCCATTAATGGAGGATGAAGAATAAAGTGGGAGAGTGGCATTGAGTTAGGTCCATAGGGCAGGAAATGGGCCGGAAAAGAGGATGTTGTGAAGATTTCTCTTGAGGATTCACGGACATAGGTGTCTGCAATTGGGAGGACTGGGTTAGCAGCAAGGATGTCTTTTTTATGTTTTTTCCATCCGGATTTAGTAAGAGGGAGGATAGATGATGGTGTAGCAGTTGGAGAAGGAGTGCCATCCTGGAACGGGGGAGAGAGATGAATAGAGGTTAGTTAGGTGGGGGAGACTATGCTGCAATGCGATTCTGAACCCGATGCACTTGGCACAATCGGCTGGAAGGGTATTAGGTGCAAGATCAAACAAGCAGGATGGAGGCACAGCTAAAAACGATTTTCACACATACAGGCAATTTCAATGCAGGAAAGCAGCGACAGGTAAAAACGATTTTTACATGCACTATGCTCTCCAATCAGATGAGCTCTCTAGCACTCCTAGCTCCCGCAAGGGACAATGATGGCATATAATTCCACAATTCAAACCATAAATACAACAGGAATACTGTAAGCTATAAACAATTACCAGGGACCTGGAAAATGGGCCCGCTAGCACTTATAACCCTGCTTCAGAAATGGACAGTCTGTTCCACCCCAAGGTAACATGCTCTGAATTAGGCGAGGAATCTGCCATGGCACGATCCTGCAAGTGACACTGAGGTGCTGCCGCCTGTCATCAATACTATAACCGCACAACATATCAGGAACACTCCAACCCCTGCTGCATGTAACATTGCCAGTCAAGACACACCACCAACATCAAGGCCTGATCTGTTGCTGGACCTCCGGTACAAAGAGTACCAATCTTCATACCTAGGATGTAGCCGTTAGATCTGATAAAACAGAACCAAAGTAAATTCACACTCCGATGGTGTCATCGTATAAGAAACTGCAGTCTCAACGCGACACAAGGAGGACTATAGCTGCTGATGGTGGACATGGCATCCATGGGACAACAGTCTTCAAACCTAGTTAGAAATCATACGGCTGATAGAACATAACTAGATGTAACTAAACAATGAAAAGCTATCATCCAATAAACAATGGCAGCATCACCGAGACACAGGGATGACCATGGACCTGAAATTCACTTAACCCAGTAAAGATCAAGAATAGGGCAACTCAATCACCGATGACACTGCCTAGCAGGGAATGACATCCGCAAGCCTGGTTATCAGAACAAACTCCAGACTAGTCAGAATTTCTCTCGAAGAACCAATACTCCAAACACTTGATATGCTCACACTCTCCTCTACACAAACAAAAGAATGTAGCTATGCCCCTCGATCTATTTCATGTCTAGCTGCGCACATGTTCTTGTTCACCACCATGAACACAACAGTCTTTATAACGCAGCTATACCCCACGAAAACAAAAATCGGGCTAACTGCACACAATGTCATACACAAGCTCCACCACCGCCAGAATGCAGACCTGAGGTCAAAAGCCTTGCTGCACATATTCTACTGATCTCACACAACCACCGCACCACGCTTAGCATTAGAATGTAGAAACACAAACTACACTGGCTGCACATATACTGAGTGCACCCAAGCACCATTTACTACCCTACACTCTCCAGTGACTTGGACTAGGGTCTCCAAGGGCGTTCAACCCACAGCGCTTTTAGATCATACCAATGGTATATAAGGCTCTATACAAATGCGCAATAACATCATTAATATGGACCTGACTCTGCCGAGCTGGTCTTTCAGAGGCAGTAGCCTGTTGGGAAACACATCTTGGGTCCCCTGTACGTCAATTGACCACTGAAAGTACAAGACAGTAATAAAGGTAACAAAAGGAAACAGCAAACTTAAGTGTACATCTACCTTTGGCTAATGAGATAACGTTTAGAGAAACTGATGAACCAGAATAAAAATTCACTGATGCTCCACATTCGACGTATCCTCTTACCCTACACAACCTTGCCGCCAAAGCGGTGTCACCGTTTTGCATCATCACATGCTGCACCGAAATGAGAGGGCAAAGGAATCTGCATCTGTGCACCTTGCTATTCTCACAGTTTTACCCAATCTCTGCTTGCCATGCATGCACTCATCTGGCTGCCGCAGTCAAACGCCACAGATAACCTTGATAGTTGGCTGCTGCATTTTTTTTACTCTCCGGATCTTTGCAGCTAATAGCTGCGATGCTCCATCACTCTTAAAGGCGAGCAGCGCGGCCCCTGCTGAACCATACTTTTACTGGCAATTAGTAACCTTTAGCCCTCAAACATCTTGTCCCCGGCACTACAGAGCAAGGAAGATTGTGTTACCCTTCTGGCACTCACAGCTAAAACCGGCAAGGTCAGTGCACGGCTGCAAGGGGCATATACATCACCACAAGGCACAATATTGAATATTCCTAGCACAGGACACTATTTATATTCCCCACTCAGGCAGCGGCTCAATGACAGGCCATCCCTTTGTCCTTGGGTCAGGCTACACTGTGGTCAGAATATGAATGCAAGTCTTTAAAGCGTAGTTCTTGGGTGACTGCTCCAGGCAGTGTAATCCAAATAGGTCTGTGTTGAAGGGCAAGAGCAGACAAGACACCGTTCTCCATCCTCAGCAGCACTTACACCTTCTGTTCATGCTCATACAAAGTATTGCTGTCTAGGCAGCCTGCAGAAAAGGGAGTGCAACTGAAAGTGAAACTGGAGCGTCTGCAGCGGTTGCCAAATATTTGGGTTTTCGAGGGATGGTATGGCAGCCTAAAGCCTGTTGAACATAAATTGATTTGAAGTTCGAATAGCACTACTATTAACAAACCAAATTGTGTCTGAGGACAGGAAATGGGAGAGGACTCTAAAACTCATCTGCTCTCTTTGTCTACTGCTGTGCCTGCCTTGAAACAGTTCAAACTGGGAGGCTGGCCACAGTTTGATTGAGAAATAGCCACACGCCTGTGTTAGGGAGTTTTACAAAAGTCCACCAAAACGGTGGACTTGAAAAGACTCGCACTTGGGACATAGGCCTCCAACTCTTAGTATAGGCCTGAACCACACATGTTTTTGTTGATAGCAATGGCCGAGCAGTCAGGCTCATTTTAGGAGGAAAGGCTGTAGACAGTACAAAGAACTTAGAGTATCCTCATAGGCCAAAGAAACGGACACACAAAGTTATAGAATAAATAATTGTTTATTTTATATATACACCAAAGTCAAGATAATTCTTCAAGGTAAGTACTATAACATTCAATAGGCACATAGAAGAACCAATGCAATTCAAGAAGTAAAATACTTTAGTAGTACCTGTTTCAGGTAAAATAAATGAAACAAGACCAAGCTAAAGCAGGTAAATACTTTGTAATTATTTCATAGAGGCCGCAGGCTTTAGGAGTCCATTCCTATCTAGTTACAAGAGTCTCAGAGTCAGATTGGAGAGCAAACAATAAAGGCACAAGCTGTAGAAAGTTGGTTCCAGAGGAGGTTCAGTAAAAAGTAACACTTTTTGTTGGGAAAAAGGTACAAGGACTTTGGAGAAGGCTCCCCGAAGGCAGGCTCCCCAAAGGCACACAGGCGTTAGGCCTGGGTGACAATATGAGCAAATTCTCAAACACAGGAATTCGCACTCCAGCAAAACAACTCTAGGTAATTTCTACCAAGAGTCTCACAGTACCTTAGAAGTGAAGAAGTGGATGTAGCACAGTGCCCCTACGATGCAGCAGCAGCAGACTCGGGTCAACAGATTCTTGGTCGGACAGATGAAAGAAGGGACACTGGAATGGATCTTGCAGCAGCAGTCCAGTGAGGAGGCAAAGGATTCTTATGAGTTCTGTGATTTCCGTGCCCTTTTCAAGACACCAGTGAAGATCGATTACCGCCTGATCGATTTGTCTCGCTTTCTTGGTACAGCACTCTGGTGAGGGGACTTTAAGGAGTGGAGTCTTGCCTCAGGAGGTCTGGAAGGAGTCCCCAAGGTTTCGGGGGGATTCCATCCTCAGAAGGCGATGCACTACACAGTGGCCCCAGGTCCCAGGGTATTGGCGGTTTGCAGTCCGTGAAGGTCACAGCTCATGGTGTGGCTCGAGATGCAGGTTGTCTACAAACTGATTGGACCCACCAGTCTAAGAGAGAGAGTCGCCCTTTTTGGGGCTCTCCTGACGCTTGGAAGAGAGGGTCGGATAGCAGCAATTACTCAGAAGGCATCTCCAGTCAGCTGGAAGTGGCTGCGGAGATCTCGCCTCTTCTTCATCGATTCTTCTGTTACAGGGGTCAGCTTGTCTTCAGCCTCAGGATACATGCCTCTTATGCAGGAACCCAGCCTATCAGCACCCATGCATCCTTTCAGGACAGCCAGCCTCCCAGTTGCAACTGGTTACAGGTAGGCACCGCAGTAGACAAAGGGGGCAGCCAAGTTTCTGAGTCCACTAGTCAGAGCTAATACACGTGTCTGTAATCTGGACAAAGATGTAATTAACAACCAGGGGCAGATGTTCAAAATGACAATACTAAGCACTGTGCATTGCGATTCAGGGAAGTCTACATACTATACATTGAAACAAGTATGAAACATCTTACTACCGTTCATGTAACCACCAAATAAATATGAAATTAAATAACTACAATTAACAGCCCGAGTTGGACTAAAAAGCTACAAAAATGCAATCAACAAAGTGCATTGATTGAGCTAGTTATGCTGTTTATGTTAACCTTAATGTTAAAGGATATTTATATTGTGCACTATGACAACCGGAGTGGTCCCAATACAGTACACTAAAGTGCAAAGTGCATCAAATTAGCAACTTTTACAGTATGTCTCAGACATAATACACTTATCAATGGAGATGAATGGTCCCAAGCACTCGGGCGGATCTGCAAATGAGAAGGTGGGATGGGTTAGTAGGTGAAGCGGGAGTAGGATAGTGAGGAGTGGTGCTCTGTTGGCAGCTTCAACTCTGAATACACCGGGTGCTGAGCTTTGGTGCGAGTATTGGAGCGATGTCAGTCCTCGTGTGCTGTTGCTGTTGCATGTGTTGTTGCGGTGTTGTGAAGTAGGTGCGGGTTGTTGTGCGAGAGATGGTTGTGTGAGATTATTGAGTGAGATAAGTCTGCAGTTTGTTAGTCGGTTGTATGAAGGTTAACAGAAGTTCAGAAATCTGTCCGAGTGTGGCACTCGCCAATCCTCCCAATTTCAGGGTGGGCAAAAGGGCTACGCCTGGCAGGGTTTGGTTTGTGTGGAGTGCTCCCTGTGCTGTTCTAACGCGCTTTGTATGTGTTATAATTGCTCCTCGCCGTTCTATTATAGCAAGCTCTGTAGGTGTTCTAATGCTGATGAATTGATTAATGTGGGTTGGGTGTCTATTCTCCTTGGGTGCTGGGGCTGGTGTAGCGGACTCCTCTCAAACTTTCTATCTAAATGTGTCTGCCGGTTTGGATATGGTACGTCCGGGGGGAGTTTGTGAGACATTTAGACTTTCGTCTGGGTCAGAGTATGTGATCAGTCTTTGGAGGTCTCCTTTTGTGGCTATTTCCCATGATATCTTATGGTCTGTCGTGTGATCTGTTCTTTGGGTTCATTGTTTGTCCATTGGAGAGTGGCCCAGGTTGGTGTTATTTTCATTGTTTTAATGGGGTGGGCATTCTAGTGCGTCGCTGTTGTGGTTATGCTGTAAAGAGCCATGATTTGAGGAGTTTCCTGAATGCTAGGTGGGTTGTTGTGTTCCGTATATTCTTAGGTAGGTCATTCCAGGTTTTCAGTGCCTGGTGAGAGAAAGAGGATCCTCTGAGTTTTCTTTTGTTATAGGGTTTTGGTTCCAGGCAGATGTCGGTGCTTGATCTCAGTGTTCTTGTCGGTTGATGTAGGCGTAGTTTATCGCTACGGAAATCTGCGCCTTGTTTGTGTATTGCTCTGTGCGTGATGCACATGGACTTGAACTTTATTCGCTGTTTTAATGGTAGCCAGTGTAGTATTTTTAGCGCGGGTGTTGTGTTCTCTTCTGGGTACCTTGAGGAGGAGTATGGCTGCTGCATTTTGTATGCGTTGTTTTTTTAGAAGTCGTTCGGGCATGCCCAGGTATAGGCTATTGACGTAGTCGACTCTGTACATGATCAGAGCGATGATGGTATTTTGTTGGTGAACGACAGGAACGGTAGGATCCTTTTTGCTGCTCGCAGGAGGAAGAAACATTTGAGTAGAGAGTTTACTTGTGGCTCTAGAATGAGGTTGTTATCCATCAGGAGCCCTAAGTTTTTTTACAGTTGATGATGGTTCTCGTGTGGTGCCGAGCTCTCTAGGCCAGGGGATGTAGCTGATGTCTCCTCCCTTTTTTGAAACAATCATTATCTCTGTTTTGCCTGGGTTGATTAGGAGGTGGTTGAGGTTCATCCAGCTGAATATCTCACAAAAGCAATTCTCTAGTGTTGTGTTTTCTTCTCGGGTGTCTTGTATGTTGAAGATTATTTGAGTATCGTCGGCGTAGTTGTAGTATGTGAGGCCGTGTTTTTTGATGAGTTTGATTAATAGGTACATGTAGATGTTGAATAGAAGCAGCGAGAAGGACGATGCTTGTGGTACTCCGCACGTGGAGTCTCTAGGTTTGGATTTAAAAGGTTTCATCCATGCGGTTTTGGTTCTGTTTGTCAGGAAGGATTTGATCCATAGTAGGGCGGTGTCTGTTATCCCTAGTCCTCATCTCCTTAGGAGGATGTCGTGATTGACAGTGTTCAAAGCTGCAGACAGATCAAGGAGAATCAGGGCAGTGCTGTTGTCCGAGTCTGCGTTCATTTTTAGGTCGTCCCTTATTGAGAGGAGAGCGGATTCTGTTCCTCTCATTGGTCTGAAACCAACATGTGCCTGGTCTAGTAGGCAGTGCTCTTCTATGAATTCTTGGGTTATTTTGTAGACGTACGTTTCTAGAAATTTGGCTATGTAGGGTATATTGGAGATGTGTCTGTAGTTGGATAAGTCCTCTACGTTTCCTGTTGTGTCTTGATGTACGCCGATTTGAAGGCCTTGGTACTTTACCTGTTGAGATTGAGAGGTTGAGGAGATTCCTGTGGTATTCCATGGGGGTTCCTTGTTTGAGAATTGTTTTGTATATGTCCGGGGGGCAAGTGTCTTCAGGAGAGCCTGATTTGTTGCTTTGGTTTACCAGTTTGACGAAAAGCTCAACTGATATTTTTGGGAAGCTTCGTAGCTTGTTTGGGTGTTCCTTGTCAGTGTCGCTGGGGCTTGAGCTGTGATTGCTTGGTCTGTTTTTTATGGTGTGTTGGATGGAGGTTTTTTTTTTTGTTTTTGAAGTGGTCTCCTAGGTCATCGCAAAGTTTCATCGATGGAATTGGCGTGTTGTTGCAGCCCGGTGGGTTTTTTATTTCGTTTATGATTTTTGTGAGTTTGGTGCTCTGAAGATTCAGTTGTCGTAATGTTTCCTCTTTGCTTTTTGTATTTCCTTTTTATATGAGCGGATCTGTGGCAGGAATTTCAATTTGTTTGCACTGGTGTTGTTGGTCCTCCATTCAGATTCTAGTTTTCGTTATTTTTTCCTTTTCATGGCGTTGAGTAGTGGGGTGAACCATTTTTGCTGTTTTCCTACGTGATGGGGTGAAGGGTTTTTCTTTGGCGATGTTGTCCAGAGTTGTTGCGATCCAGGTGTGGAGCAGGTCAACTTTTTTGTCTTTGTCTGCTTCTTCAATGGTTAATGCTTGTGGTTTGCTGAGTTCTAGGAGCTCGGTTAGGTTGGAGTTTTTTATGGTTCTCCAGTTTCTTTTCATCATGATCGGTGGTTTTTCTTGTTGCTTTTTTGTTGGAGCGGCTGTTGTGATTATGAATGGCATGATGAGGTGGTCGCTCCAGAGTATTTGAATTGGGAGTGCCGTGGTGATAAGATCCTTGTTGGCGAAGATTGTGTCAAGTGTGTGCCCTGCCGAGTGTGTTGTTCCTTTGACTAGTTGTTGTAGGTTCATGGCTGCTAGTTGGGCGGTTAAGGATTTTTGTGTGGTTGTGGTTTCTTCGTCGAACCAGATGTTGAAGTCTCCGAGGATGATCAGATGATTGTACTTGATGGCTAGGATGGGGATTGCTTCCGTGAATGCGTCTATGAAAGTCGCATCGTAGGTTGGTGGTCTGTATATCAGTATGAATTTCAGGTTAGTTTGGGGTTTACTGATAGTCGTATTAAGGATTCGCATTTATCGATGTTTAGTGGATGTTCCAATTTGATGGCCAGTTGTTCCTTGTGGATGTTCGCTAGCCGCCCCCCCCCCCCCTGTTTTGGATTTCCCGTTTGCTTGGATGCAGTTGAAGTCTTCAGGCAGGAAGTTGAGGGTGATCTTGTAGTTGTCGTCTAGCCATGTTTCGGTTACAAATAGGATGTCTATGCCTCCTTCTGATAGGAGGTTGTATATTTCCGTTGAATGTTTGGACATTGACCATGCGTTTTTTAAGTTACAGTGAATTCTCTGGGTGTGATTTTGTTTTGTGGTTATTCGTTGTTCAAGTTTGTAGTTGTCTGGTCGTGGTGTTTCCGCATTGGTGTTGGTAGGATGAAGAGCGGCGACGGCTGCTTCTTCATTGAAGTGGTCCAATAGGTTGATAACAGTGCTGATCAGTCATGGCGTTTCTTCATTGAGTCCGATTGTTGGGTCGGAGGTAGCATTGTTGATTGTTGGGGCTTCGCCGTATTGTGTGGGATGTTGTGGAAATCAATGGTGCCCCTTTGTTCTTGTGATGTAAGGGGTGGTGGGGTTGGAGCCCTCCCACTCTCTTGTTGAGTGCTCCCATCTTTGTTCTGGGTGTTTCCGGAAATTCTTTGCATGTCTCGAGGTTTCCGTGTTGAGGCATCAGTGTTCCGCGGTTGTCGCGAGGTAAGGTGTGAGGTATAAGGATTTTTCTCTCAGAGATTTTGTTCCGGTTATGGTTGCGTTAGGCGTGTTTCCTTCCAATGGGGCTGCTTCTTCTGGGTTCTGTCAGTACTGTGTGTTCGCGTCTCTTGTTGCACGATCTTGTTCTCTTTCTCGGCTTATTTCTTATCCTGATAAAATTACATATAAGATGCATGCTCACGTTTTTCAGTCTGGATTTATATGAATAACAAATTGGGGCAGGATAATGTAAGGATAGCTGCTATTCATTAGTTTGCTTCTTCTTGTCCAAGCCCTGTCACAGGGCAAAGACAACTCCACCTCCGAACGCAGAAGAATGTGAGAAGGCCTAAAATGCCTTATCCCACTGTCTCAAAGAACGCCTATCTGCACGCTTTTCCGGATCATGGCTACGATGGATAAAACGTGCCATGTTCTCTACAGCACCACAAATACCGCAATCGCTGGCTCCAACTTTCTGTTCATGCATGCGTACTGCTAATGGAAGAACATTTAACCTAGCTCCATTGAGCCGAGTCTTATGTTGCTTAATTGGCGCAAAACTAGGATAGCCTGGAAGACCCATAATATGTGCAAAAGGGAGGCAATTTCCTGACCTGGGAACTGGACATCACATTGTCCTCCCTTTTATCGGCACAAACCTGCGCAATCTTGGTCTTCAATATTCTTTTAGGTATGTTGGCTAACAGCTCGTGGTCGATGAAGCAGGTACCCAAGTCAGACTTGTGGAGAAATAGTTTAATATGGTCACGCCATCCCACCTTATTGCAGCTGGGCTGCGTCAATACATTTTCTACCAGAAGCTTAGTTAAATTATCCCCAATAGCTGACCAGAGACTGTGCCAAAACAGGATCGGTCTAGATCAAATCATATCCATTATATATGGCTTTCCAGTCTCCAAATGGGTTGCATAGACTGAGGCGGATTGTGGTACGGATAGAAGCCTTCTCAAAAAATAATTTTGCGCCATCTGGTTGGGATCAAAATTGGCATGGCCCCAAATAGCACAGCCATATGTCCCTGTCGCCACTGCCTTGCCTTTGTAAATAGCCAGCATATGTTGCATAGTGATGCCTAATATTTTTGGCAAATCTGTAGATAGCCCGGAATTATCTTATTGTTACCACTTACTTGGCTATGTGGTCCTCCCAGGTCAGTTTGGAATTAAACCCGAGGCATAGGTAATCAGAATTCTTGCATTTCCCCAGGTGGTGCCCATTTGAACAGATTCTAACTTTGGACTTTCTTTCCCCTGAAACAGACATTATCAAACACTGATTAACCCAAAGCCCCCCGTCAAGCATGTAGTCCGTATACCCATCCACCAAATGTTAAAGAGATTTAGGTGAGGTGGCCAGGAGAATCACGTCAAAGCTTTGTTGTATTCCTGTAGAATGGACCAGGACTGTGATTACCTTCAGTGGGGAACATCCATGTGTGGTTTAAGTTGGATGGGAGAGGTTTTAGAGGGTCATTTGGTTAGTTAGGTGTAGCCATATGGAGTAAGGGTATTGGGAGGGAGTGATACGCGTAATGTTGGGCTAGTATACACATGCTGATGAAGTGGAAAGCCAGCTTGTTAGATGTTTTGAGTGGTAGTAGTTGTGTTCCCTTTTGGTTGCATGATGTCCGATCTGTGTGTGGTTCATTATGGTTTATTAGTGGTGTGAAAGAGGTCCTGGTGGTTTCTGTAGTTTTGAAGATGCAAGTAAGTCTATAGACCAGAGGACTAGGAAAGCCGATTGCCTTGGGGCAGTTGGGAAAAGAGCTATCAAAAGCCAGCCTTGTACTGGGTGGGGCACCAGAGTTTGCCATTAATAACCATTAATAACCAGTGTCTCTTCAAATAGCAGCTACTGTGTTGGGATTCCTTACTTAGCTCAAACCATTTCATTGGGATCCTGCTATTCATTAAGATTATTTCTGAATTTATTACCAAATTGTTTCCTTTTGCTTGCTTTTTGTCCCTTTTGATTTTAGTTAAAGTGAAAAATTGTGAAACTTTGTTAGCACCCAAAGTGGAACTTTATCATCCTGCCAACCAATCAAGATCCACGCTTTGTGGGACTTTTCCTATGTATTCTCCCTCTCACCTCACTAATTGTGCTCCACCTAACCCGTTGTCCAGTCCTCTGCTTGGGTTGTCCATCGCCCCTGTGCTCCATGGTCCGAGGCTCTACCCAGAGTACACTTCCTGCCTCTGAATGGCATATAGTTCTTCCTGCTCCACATCACTCTAAACATGGAAAGTGAAAACTGACTTCAGCCCACTGAGCAACAGAAGCTTGCTGGTCCCTCCACCTAGCGCCCAGCCCGACGGCCAGGTGTTAACAGAAATTATACCCATGGCTGCAGGTGATGCAGCCGTGTATGCGTCCCTCAGCCCTCCGTATGCGCCTGTCTCTCAAGCCCAGAAGTCACGCATGCAGGCACATAGGCTGTATTGGCCGCAGTTGTGGCAATACGGCTTAACTTTTGGATGCTACCAAGCAATTGTATTGCAGCAGGCGCATTATCAATGACCAAATAATACATTGTTTCATTGAACTAAGACACTTAATGCCTGATTCATGGAAGTGTTTTAAAATGGCAGAATCCCATGGGAAAATGTTCCATGAATCAGGCCCTTAGTTGTCTGTTTGGTGCTTCTATTAAACATTTGATATAAAAAAAAGCCTGCGGTGTATCCTCAGAGGTCATATGTGGTGCACCTTAGCTTTTATGTATGTTCCAAGCCCTTCAGATTGCTCTGTGCAGTATGCCACCTTCTAATATGTGAACTCTAGGTTTAGCATTCCTGCCCTTAGGATGAATCATTCTGATCACTGCAGGTATAGCCCTGTTTAACACCCATTATTGGCACTAAATTGTGACAAGAATGCAGTACAGATTTAAAAACTAACACTGTTAAACCCGCATCCTCTGCCGCCTGCACACACATCACTGTCCTTGCAGGCAGAGTGCTACTTTAAACCTCATACTAACCATTCTGATCCGAGTATCGGAGATTGTATCTATATGCTTGAAATCTGTGCGCATGGTGAGGAATCTATGCATAGAGATGGAAGAAAAAAGACCCCACTTCTGATTTTGGACTACTACAGGGACTCACAAACATACAAGTCCCAACTTCACAAGTGTTAATGTTGAAGGTTATTTGTACCGCGCACTACCACCACCAGAGTGGTCCCCTGGTGACTCTGAAAAAGGGAATGGGGGGGGGAGGGGTGAGTTAGTGGGAATAAGCTGGAAAACTGTAAGAGAGCAGTGATGTGCTGTTGGCAGCCTCAGCCGGTGGGTCCGTTGGCTGGGTTTGGGGTGTTTTACAGTCGGTAGTCGTGTGCTGTTGTGCGAGTCTATGTGTGGTTTGTTTTGTTGTTGCAGTGTAGGGAAGTTTGTGCGGATTGTTGTGTTGTAGGCTTGTGGTTGTGTTTGGTTAGAGTGTGAGAGGTATGCAGAGGGGTGAAATTGTTAGTGAATTGGTTAATTGGCATTGCTGTCCTTAATTATGTCTAGGTGTGATGCATGCTATCAATCACTATTTCATCTGAGTGTGGCATTGCTAATCTTCAATATCCTATCTGGATGTGAGGCAGGTTAGTGGTCACGATTCCATCTAAGTGTGGCACTTGGTAATATTCATAATCCCATCTAGATGCGACGCAGGCTAACATTCACATTTCTATCTACATGCGATACCGGCTAAAGTTAAGAATTCCATCTTAGTGTGGCACATGCTAACATTCATAATCCTATCTAGATGCAACGCAGGCTCAAGTTAAGAATTCCATCTAAGTGTGACACATGCTAACTGGGTCCATGTGCTGTCCAAAGTGATATGCATGTTGGCTGCAACAGCAGCACATATGTTACGAATTTTGCCAACACTTGCAATAATAAAATGCTACCACTGCACCACCCCTAGCACTGTTCTTGCGCATCAAAAAAAAAAAAAAAAATAAAAATAAAAAAAAAAGAATGCTGCTCGGGTTGAAGTCCTGCTGTAATAATTAGAAGGTTGGAAGCAAAACAGCGCTACATTGTAAACAAGCAGGAGCACCGCCCCACAAACATTTATGCAGCAGACTACAGCACTGTGGACCTACCAACCAAGTCAGCCATTGACTGCTCACCACAATTCTTTCATTGTGCGTCCCAAGCAACTGGGAACGGCTTTGCGATATTGCTCCCACAGTTGTTTATGGGGGATCAACCCCACCCCCCTTTTTCTGTTATGAATAGCTACCCCATATTAATCTATGACCTTCCATTAGCATCCAACATAATCGGTCTTGCTCCATGGTACCTTGTTCCAGAGACACATGTTGAGCTTGAAGTCTTGGGCTTATTTGTTTGCCTAATATCTCCTCTTTTCCCTTTTATTACACAGTATGCAGCTTGAAGTCTGCACATCATAGGATTTTAGATGAGGACTTTGTATCATGACTTAGAAACACTTCTGTGAACGGTCCCTAATTTGTCTTTAGTTTACTGCACATATTGCCATCTGTTCCACGAGTTTACTAGAACTGGGGTGCATACAGATACTTTTCCCTATGCACCCCTGGATCCCTCACACTCCCAACATTTTCACAGTCACTCCACGCAATCAATGTATTTATGAGCAGAACATTTCTCAGCGATCCACTGCCAACTTTGCTTCACTTACTAGGAGGCGGAGGCAAGGAGTTGATGTTCGGTTTAATATCGGGGGGAAACGGTGGCTTGACGTCCTGGTTCGGCGACAGGTATGGTGGGATATTGCTTCCTGGCGTCATGGGAGGCGTGGGGTTCCCAGGGACAGGAGAGTGGGGGTAATTTGCCACAGGCCGTGAAGGCTATAACACAGAAGCAAAGAAAGAAATTATGTCAGAGATAAGAAAGACATAAAACAAATCAACACATGAATATCTGAAACAGACATGCCTGTCTGCTGCAAGTGGCATTAATGTATAAGCGAGAGGAAGACCGCAACATGAGGAGCAGCCTGGGCCTCGGTCATGAAATAATCCCCATTATCACAGACCAAAGAAGGAGTTGCATGGGTAAAATAGAGATCCACACTCCATCGCAGCCATAAGATGTTTAGCCAGATCAAAATTTTGGCTCGACTCATTGTATATTGTGCTTGTAGGCCACCGCTCATAATATGAAAATCTCAACTACAAGTACCAGAATACAAATGGATCCGAAATGAAAAACCAGTACAAGTTGAACATCACACACTTCTATAAAATGACTTGTACTCAGAGTGAAATAAAGGCATTGGTAACAGGGACAGAAAGAAGAGAAATATAAAAGCACCCCCGTTGAAGGCCAACACCAAATCCTCAACTGATATTCTCCCTAGAACTTCCAGGAAGTCTAGGAGCCTGACTGCGAAAGGGCCAAACGTGGCTGGCTGTTTCTGCATGGACCAATGGAAACAACGCTGTGCAGTGAATGTGAGCACTTAATCCAGTGCAAGGGAAAACCTTACACTGTGTTAGTTACAGCCCGGATTAAAATGTGCATATGCAACTACAATTGGCTAGTGATAATGGACTCTTGGGGAGTAAGAAAGGGTGCGTTGTGTATATGTGTAGAATTACAGTGGCGAGCGACTGCTCATGGCAGGCTAGTAGCTTACAACTTGAAAGGTGTACCCCCGATATACAGTAAAGTAAAGGGTTATTGTATAAGGTACCTTATGCCTTTTTGGCAGCTCAACTGTGTGTCGCTCTGAAGGAAAAGATAAGGGTTTTGGGTATTATTTGGAAAGAGGGGAAGTTGATGTTTGGTCTTAAGTACGAGAGATCTGAGTGTCGGTATGGTTCTATGTGCTGGTGACACTGGATGTGTATTTTATCTGAAAGGTAAAACTCGAAACCCAATAAATAACAGCACTGCAGGACTTGGGTTAGCACCTGCCTGGCCGGGGTTTGTGCAGTACCGCTGCAGGCGTGAGCTTTGTGATCACTCTGCCAAGGTTAATGTGGTATTATTAGGCTGTGTGCAAGGTCGTTTGGTTGTGTACTGTAAAATGGTGGGAGATGAAGAGGTGAGTTGGTTAGTTGGGAAGGAGATGTGGTTGGGATCACCAAGGACTCTAGTTATGGAGGTTAGTGCTAGACTGAACCGTTTTAGTTCCAGTCTGCTGTTCATCTCTGAACAAAGACAGTGCAGAGGTTGAGAGCAACCAGTGCAGCATTAAGGAAAATCCAGAGTAGTGTTTGAAAATCAGCAGCTCAGCATTTGAGCAAACCGTGTGGGTTGAGAACAGAGTGCAGCGGTTAGGATCACACTATGCACTGTTTGAAGAAACTCAGCATGTTCAGTCTGAGAACAGAGTGCAGTACACATAACAAAAAGGTCTTCAATGTCTGAGCACATACCGTGGGAGAGAGACAAGTTTACTCTTGATGGTTGGACGGTTCAGCATTCGAGAAAAGGCAGGTTGAGAACATGCAGGATCAGAGTCCAAAAAAGAACGTGCTTGAGAAGGGCAGGTGCAGTGGATGAAATAACTGTTTCAGAGCCGGCATATTTGGAGACAGCCACTTTGCTTAGAGCGTCCACAATGCCCTGTGAAGCTTTTTCCCTTCAAATCACAAGAATATTTTCTGTCCAACCAATGCTCCAAATAAGAGTTTTAAGTGGGAGTATTTTACTCCCTATTTTTTTTAAGGTGGGAGTAAACTAGTAAGTTGCATTCCCAATGGGAGTATTTCATAAGCGAGTACAAACGCGTTGAACAGTAAAACATTTTTTTCTACTAAAGATTTCTTGGCATCTAGTAATTCATGCAGATGAAAAGATACAGGTTTACCTCTTCAAATCAGTAAGTAATAGTAGAGTTTCTTCCTCTGGCAATACTTGTACTACTGGTTCAAAGATTCATGGAATG
This sequence comes from Ambystoma mexicanum, assembly GCF_040938575.1. Classification (NCBI taxonomy): domain Eukaryota; kingdom Metazoa; phylum Chordata; class Amphibia; order Caudata; family Ambystomatidae; genus Ambystoma; species Ambystoma mexicanum. The sequence continues at coordinate 1,051,996,575 of NC_090929.1, read as the reverse complement.
CTGTGGTTGAAAGCAGAGGACAGGTTCCTATCGTTTCCTTATTTTTGTTGGAAGTATTTTTACTCCCTACTTTTCCATTTTGGATGTATTTGCCTACATTTGGGGAGTTCAAATGTCTGATACACCCGTTATCTGTAGGCTGCCTCCAGCCCATGGTACCCAAAAACTTAGAGACTTTAAGAATAAAGCATCGTTGACAGCACAACCTGTCCATATATTTAACCTAACAGCATTGTAGAACATACGTTTGCTTTAACACACATTGATTGGTCTTTGGCCAAATTCCTCACACACCATATTTGCTTAATCCCATTAGTTTACTTGCAGCGAGCAGCGCAGAACGAAATCCATTCTACGAATTACCCTACGCCACACAGTAATGCATGTGTGTGCGCCAGCTTGGCTTGCAGCATCACTCTAGAGCACTGCACATGCATGGAAAACATCCCGTTGAGTGGTCCCCTGGAATTAAAACCAGCAGTTCAACAGAGGGCCAGTATAGACCACCTGCCACCAGCACTGTGCCAAGCATTGAAGGGCAGGTATGGTGGGCATTTTTCAAGGCATAAAATAGGTCGTCAGTAATGGGCAAGGCAGATGGGCACAAATGGCTATGACAAGAAATGTGCCCACAGATTCTGGAGAGCAAGTCTGCGCAGCTGGCAAGTTCTGGGGAAAATTTGCGCTGTCTGCTTAGGGGACAAGAGTCGGGACCGATTTGAATGTCGTCTTCCCCGATACAATATATTAACTTGTTATCAGACAGTCCGGTTGCCTCTAAAAGGCCAGTAGGTCAGAGGATGGGTCAGTCAGATTTCCAATTTCCTGACATGCCAGCCCACTTTATGGTGGATTGAGTCAGATATGTGACACATATGCAGGCAGTCGCATAACAGGATTTGACATGTGACTGGCGCAATATGTGAGACTGTCCGATGACATACCAGTATTGGTGGCAAGAAGCACCTGGATGGTAGCGGTGCATGATATAAATCAACGTAACATAACCGAGCTGCCTCATACCCATATGATTTCTCACTGGAGCAGTCAGTGCCGGCCTCAGATTCATTGTCCAGCCTGGGCACATTTCACAGTTCATTACTCTCAAGGTCAACAATCAAGATTAGGATCCAATTTTGAGAAATAGTGTGACATAACTTTGCCCCAAATCCTCCTATTTGTAAAACTACTTTGCCTATTGAGAAGCCACCATAGACCAGTTATACCAGGGGTGTGCAACCTTTGGCTCTCCGGATGTTTCGGACTACAATTCTAATCAGGGCTAATCAGGGTAATCAATGTTGGGGGACTGTGGGAGTTGTAGTCCAACACATCTGGGGAGCCACAGGTTGCACAGATCTGATTTATACCATCAATGAATGTGGGTCCCTTTACAAAATAGAAAATAAATGCAGAGGAACTATCTACTCTCCGATAGCCATGGCTGTGCTTTACAAATGTGACTATATATTAACTCTTAAAATTAGAAATTGACTGCAGTCTTAATTTGGTAAATAATCCAAAGGCATCCAACCTTCCTGCATCCTTCGAACAGCGGACTTCAGAAAAGGCCACATAGTAACAGTATTCAGGTCTCACAAAATCTACTAGCCCACTTGCATTGGCGAGTAGATTTTATGACGGGCGAGTACCATGTGCTTAATACTTGACCTTGCTGGCGAGTGAGTATGAGGAAGTTTGAAACTTATTTTACATGTACTGCAAACAATCTTGTTTTCAGTACGTCAGATAAGAGTTTCACTGTGCACAGCTGGAACTTAAGTGGCAACATTGCACCAAATATGAAGTGTGCTTATAGTGACATGCACCATTTTACAGAAAACACTGGTAAACATGTCATCACCCTTCACCATGGGGCAAGTGCTTTTCTCTTAGGTCGAGTATGCAATCTAAGGAACTTGCCATGCAGGTGCAGTGGGATGTTTAAGAATTTGCGAGGCCCGAGTATTGCTTTAATAGGCATTTTCACATAAGACGACATAGCAGTGAGTCACAGTGCAAATGGGGTTGTCGCAACAAACAATCCTCACAAAAGGTGCCGTCATGATACTGGCCATCACAACACTCATTGCATCCCTAGTCAGTGGCAACAGGTGACATTTCAACCATAACTGCGTTGACTTATTAGGTGTCAATGTCAACTTCTACCATCATAACATTGTTTCAGAAACCACCTACCTGATAACCACCATTTCAGCAGTCATTCTGACAGACGTACCCACAACAGTGACATTAAGGAGGTCTATGAGAAATTATAGGAGCCAAAAGATGACTTGGATGAACAAGGTCCTACCTTGTAATACTGGCCCATATTGACTGCCTGAGGAGGGTACTGTCCCGTGTTCTGCTGGCCTGGCATTCTCTGGCCAGAGTAGTTTGGTGACGTCAGGGGCCGCTGAGAGTTAGGTGCCGGATACTGACCAGGCTGCGTTGGAAACTGACTGTTTGGTCCATATTGCTGACTTCCATAGTTGGGCTATTTTACAACAGATATGTAAAGGAAAGATTAGTCGGATTAAACTTTTAGCAGGTGACTAAATGTATACAAAAATATTCACTTCCAGAATGGCACATTAAAGCTTACCATGGTAAAGCCAATCTACAAAAAACAAAGGACATAATATATCATAATATATATGAGTCCAAAACTTTTACATGTACTGAAGGAAGGACTTGCTGAGACCCCACCAGGAAGATGATCAAATGGAAAATGCTCAAATATAAGCCATCAAATAATTGAAAAGAGATTTGAATTATGAGATAATTGCCACGAGGTTACTTTCCTGAGAGTGAAGGAGAATGACTGCATTTTATGAGCCTCCTGAAAGCATAGACATTTGTCATAGTATAAGATAGCAAGGAACCTGTTCAGGCACAGAACAGTAGAATTAATCTGTGGCCATACAGGAATAATGTGTGACTGCAATGAATAGCATCACTGTTGGGGGGGGGACAGATATTTAAAAAGGTACCAACAACTATGCATATAAAAGCGTGTCAGAGAAAATGTACACGAGTTTCCTGAGCAACAGCTAAATTGACCCTTATTCTTGATCCTTTTTAAATTAGGGGAGGATCGCAAAAATGAAAAATCCAAGAACAGGGAGACGCTTCTCTAACTGTACTCAAATAGAATGTAACATAACATTATATTTCTTGGATGTTATTTGGGCCTCTCTAACACAAAGATATTACCTTAGAATAGTTGCACATGTAGTACGCAATTTTGACAATGTTAAAAGGAGAATATTTTATTTATTTTATCTGAATTTTTGTTTCCACTGGCCCTACCCAGAGGGTCTTGCAGCACCTTAGCACGGTTCAAAATATTGAAAAGGTGGGAGTTGAAAAACAAGCTAAAAATTGTTTTCAGGAAAGGAAGATTAGAATAGACAAATGATCGCAGAGGACGACGGCAGGGTTATGTGTGGGGAAACGGGTATGTTTTGAGGCTCTTTCTGAAAGTGGTGATGGAAAATGCAGGGCCTATGTTATGTGAAGAGATATGGTGGTCCATGCCCTGTGTGCCCAGCGTGTAGCGTTGTTTGTGTGCATGCGAGTTTGGAGAGTGGTATATGTAGACAGTGTTGGATGACCGGTCTGGTGTTTTTGTGGGTGATGGGTTTGGGTTGGTCATGAAGGTAAGATAAGAGTCGCAACTGGAGAGGGAAAGAGAGCGAGAACGAGAGAACAAAAGAGAAAAAAAGAAAGAGAAAAAAAGAGAAAGATGTGTGGGTTGTTAGTGGCAGGTTTCTGGATCAAGGGGGTGAGGTCAGGTTTGTGCCTCTGATGGCAAATAAGGAGGTATAATGTTTTGGCAGGGTTGAGTTTGGGGAAGCGGGTGGCCATCCAGTTGGTGATGGTGGAGAGACAGGTTTTGAGGGTGCCGAGTTGTGAAGGGGATGACATTTCGAAGAATATTTGTGTGTCATCTGCGTATTGATGGAAATGTACATTGTGTTCGCTAATACAAATTGCTATTAATAATTCAAAAGAACTCCTTTTTCTAGTTAACAATGGAATCCTTTTATTTCCATCACTGATGTTAGGTGCCAATATGTTAGAATAGGAGTGAGTTTACACGTCTTTGAAGCAAAGCTCTTCATCAGGGCTCTTACACAAATAGGTTAACCGTCCATTACTGGAAATATACTGGAGTCTCATTAATTCATGCACCAATGAGAGTACAATGGACTTTTCCTTCTTTGCAGATTTTGATTTTCAATTCCATTAGAATTGGGCGTTTACAATGTGGAAGGCAGAATATTTCACTCAAGGGTTGCCCGCATATTTGATGGGAGACGAGATCCTCCATCCAAACCTCTAAGTAGCATGTTCGCTACACTATGCAGTAGACTCCCTCCAATGCGCACATTGCAGTCTCAGTTTTAAAAAAGATAGTGTGGGAGTTTTTTGTTGCAATGCGCTTCTTTGATGTATGGTTTGTGCTAAATCTATTATGGGTCAATGGCATCTAGAGCATGATAACCATATATAGGAGCAGGAAGGAAAAAATGTCATATTCCTTTCTGTTGTGTTATATCAGGGCTTTCAATTGTATGCATATGTGCCACCATACGGAGGTTGCCTGGATTCAGAGACTGGGAAAAATATGTTCTCGTGAAGCAGGTCTACATTAGCTGGAAAGAATGAGAATCCCACATGCTGCAGAAGAAATTCCGCCCCATCATAGAGAAACAGTACGAAGAGATCACAAATCTGCCTTCATGCCCACAAACACAGATGTGTGCACCGAACCTATGGAACAAAAGTAAAAGGTGACCTGTTAGTACTTACTTCTCCTGGGTATGGCCTCTTCATGCCCTGAATGGGCAATGACTGGGGCCGAGGGCCTGGGTAGGCTTGCTGCGGCATCCTCTGACTATGGGCACTGAAAGGGTTCATGCCAGGGCGAGGCTGGTTCATGCCCATGGGGGGTCCACTCATGTTAGATGGAGCCATCCCAGCCCCCATGTTGCCTGGGTTCATGCCGCCTTGCATAGAAGCAGGTCCACGTGTGCCCTGCTGGCTCATGAACTGGCTGTTATAGGCCTGAGACGGGCCCATCTGGAAAGAGGAACACACCTTCACCGGAAGAGAAAAAAATAAGAATAAAATGCGACATGCATTATAAACGAGAAGGGAGCGGGAAAAGGAGGACATGGAAAGGGATCATCAGAGAGGGAGGCGTGTCGCATTTACTATCACTTCAGTACTCAGCAGCACTGCACATTTGCAACTTAACAGGAATTCTAAACGCAAAGAAAAAGTACACATTTGTTACAACAACAAAAAAGCAGCAGAAAATAAAGCAAATTCTGGGAAGAAAACAGCAGACGCCAAGGTCATGATTAAATGCCATCAAAAGTTTCAGAATGTCAAACTGGTATTGCATCTAAACCATTGTACAAGACGTTTAAAAACGAATTTACAAGTAGGGATAGAAAAGAAAAGTAAATTGGTCTAGATGATGTCCAAGGCAGGGGGACTGCAACCTTTGGCTATACAGCGGTTTTGGACTACAACTCCCATCAGTCCCAGGTAGCATCATCAATGGGGAGTAACCATTGCATCTGTAGTGCAAAACATCTAGAGTACCAAAGGGTGTTGACCCCTAAGGGTCAGATGCAAATAAAAATTAAGTTCATAACCATAACCCCTTACTTTCTCACACCATCAACAGCTGCAGCAGCATAGTTGCTCAAATTATATTATACAGGAAGTACTGAATTTGCAAATGTCTGTGTGGCAAATGAATATTTTAGTTTTGTGGAGCTCATGGGAATGCCTATTAATCCCAAATGTGTTTGTTTGCATGACAAAAACACATTCATTACTGCGTGTAGGATATTCAGACATAATACTCTGCAAAGAAGCGGCTCTTAAGGCATGTAACGATACAATTTCTAGGTTTTGAGATGAAATACAAGTGACCCTACATTTGAAAGAATTCTCTTATGCAGAGCGTGGACCCAAACTCAGACCCTGGATCACATCACACAGAGCTGCTGGGGAGGTACGTTATAGTAGTGTGGCTTCAAAAATACACTTAAAAAAATAAAATAATAATACCTGTGCTGCATTTAAAATGTCAAATTGTTACCTGCAAGACCTTCCACTTTCAAACAAACCATGGGGCTTAAATGTGCTACATGCCAATCAGAGAGATGCCCGGGAAAGCCACACTTTAGAAACTATCTATTTTGGATTAATCTCTGCTAATGGCACTAGTGTAACACAAGTTGAATTCACCCCTTAGAAAAAGCTATATAGCCCAGTTTGTTTTCAGTAGAAAGGCTTTCACAATGTTGGCACTTTATCCCATTTGAACGGGAAAAAAACATTACCGAGTGGGGAAGAAAGACTCGTGCAGTAATGGTTCGGAGAGATTTCCCACACGAAGAGCATTTTCAGAATACGTGTAACTTTGGTTCTGTTTGACAAATGATCCCAAAACTTAACCCCCAAAAATGTAGACTCGACTACATTTTTTGGGAAAGCTTTGTTTGGCTTCTTCACAAGGGGGTAAAGTTATAAAGGGGCATCCCGAAACTTACATTTTCCCAATGCTATAGGTACATGTTTGCTCTCCTTTACAGCATGAATCACTGGTACTGGAAGTCCGCTTCCTCAAATTTGATGAAAATCTATCCACCTGTTTTTGTTCAAAGAAAATCTGCTCAAAAGTATCCAAAAATCATCCATTACTGATGTCCAAGTTGGCCGGGTATCATTCGTTGTTCGATATACTACTTTTGGCCTTTGGGACCTGGTCAGCGGACCTTCCGCAGACCCACCAAGAGGCAACCACATTCTCCACTGAAAGAGCCAATCTAGCTAGGACAGAATTATATGGGGCCGCGGCCGCCTTTAGGACCGAGTGGACTCAATGCTGCAAACATTTTAACAAGTGCCACTTTCTCTTCCTCTTGGGGTTGTCCCAAAGGCAAAGGAGCATTTTCCCTCAGAAATAAAAATATTTTTTCCCCCGACAAGGGCCACCACCTGGTCTGCCTGCTACATTTAGGTTTTTGCCCATGGATGGGAGCCGTGGACAATTGGGATGAAGTCGTACACCTGAGACCTGCGGACCGGCTTGATTGCCCTCAGACCAACAACCTGGTCTTTGCGGAAAGTTAGTCTTGACGCAGGCATGCCTCCGAGACCACTTTCTAGGTCAACATAGGGGTTGGGGTATGATCGAAGGCCACTGGCTACAGCAACCTAGGGAGGCTTGTGCAGTAACCTGTGCACGCTTGTATCAGGTCATATAGACTTCCCGTGGCATGGCTGCAGACCGTGCACCGTTCAAAGAGGAAGTAGGCACAGGCCATGCAGAGAGGGTCCAAGGTGTGATCAGAGGTGGTCCGTGGACAAGGCCCAGTGGGTATTGTAGATATAATACCGAATATCATTGAAAAAACACAGATTCAGTGAAATAACATTGGTTTAAGGGGCTAATTTGGTTAAGTTTCCCTTAAAAAAACTTGCAATTAAGTAGAAAAAGAATTGCTTAAAGGGATGTTACGGTCCCAGAGCAAAACAAAAAGACCAGAAAATTCTCCAGTTAGCATTTGTAAAACGATCATAACTGTGCTACTGGCATCGTTAAAAAAAAACAGCAACTTGGCCACTGCCATACACTGCTCATGTTGTCAGATACGCCAACACTAATGACATGCACATATCCTCACTTTGTACCGACATGAGCAACATGGACTAGTACGGGGATGGTTTGACGCTATTTAGCTCCGGCCTGTAGCCTAGAAGAGCCTGGCTAGCTTTACACAAATAGCTACCTTAGCTACATTCGACTCGCCAAGGCAGACACAGGTAGGTATTGCCTATGTGAAAACTGTGCTTGGGAATGTATGGAAGTCAAAGCATAATGGCTCATATTTAATGGCCAAAAACCTATAGTTTGCATCTCACGTAGAACAAGTTCGATACGAGTCACGCTTTTCACTTGCTACTCGTTGCCCAGAGGTAGCCCCTGCTTACTAGGCGAAGCCCGATATTCTGGAGGTGCTTTTAGTGCATGGTCATCATATTACACCCATGCAGGGTCAGCCTAAAGCACACGTGCAGGCTGAAGCACAGAAGCAAAAAACACTCCAAAACCCCCAACAAACTAATTCATTCTGAAGAATCGATTTCACTGGAAAATCAACATAACGAGAAACGTCATGAGAAGTACATGTCAGTGACTGAACCTCTTAAGTGAATTTTAAAAAAAGAACGCTAGGCGGATTGACACCAGATCAAGAGAAGAATCGCAAATGAGACCACTTGCTACCGTCTCCCAGATTTGGTGAAAATCCATCCAGATTTTTTTTTTGTTTTACTATAGGTGAGAGTAAAAGTTAGCCTATGCGAGTATGCATGGTAAACGCACGCTTTTTGACCCCCCCCCCTTTACCTTAGAAATTCAACAGCCCCTTCTTATTCAACTCCCCCACACCGTTCACCAGGTGGGAACGAGGAAGACGGAATGGGAACGCCACCAATCGTCATATAGTTATATCACCAAGAAAGTTATGGTGGTTTTAAAAAGGTTTGAAAATAAACCCTTTCACCTGAAATGTTAAAGTAGGAAAGTCCATTTCAGCCAAGTCACACATTCCACAACGCCACCTAGTAGCCATTGCTGAGGTTCACCTCCAGTTCTGAGCCACATAAGCTGTGTATAAAGTAGCACTGTCTTCGGAGGCAATTTCCTTGAGAAAAAGGTTTGCATTTGGCCTTATTTGCATACCCACAATGCCTTGCTTTTGTGGCTCAGAACTGGAGGTGAACCTCAAGCGATGGCTACTAGGTGGCGTTGTGGAATGAGTGACTTGGCTCAAATGGACTTTCCTACTTTCACTATATATTACACACACACACACACACACTCTGCAGCGCAAGACAGAATACACAGACCCCCATGAGAGATTCCCAAGGCAACCATAACGCAGCCACGGCCGTGCACTCATGACCAAACACAACTGACATGGAAAATAGCCTTTTGAAAACAATCCAGTTGGCCTTTGTTTTGTTTTTTAAAACAAAAGTAAAACTCCAGGTTTAAAGAAACAGTAACCCACATACACATCATGGAGTCTAGCAGTATGTAGTGCAGTCATATTTATGAGGAAGGCAGGCAGTGTCTTTACCTGCCCATACTGGTTCATCTCCTTGTTCTGAGTCTCCTGCAGGGCAGCTACTGTGGCCGTGGCAGTAGCTGTTGCTGTGGCAGCTGCTGCCGCCACAGCAGCCGCTGCGGCGGCAGCAGCTGGTTGGGTGAAATCCTGCGACCGGCCGTGCTGGGACATAGCCATTCCACCAGAGTTGTTTGGACCACCAGGATAACTGGAAAGGAGAAGAGCATAGGCAATTACAATTAACGGCAATTGGCGACTTGCTGTTTCCAGGTTCTCCAGGTTACAGGATGCATATCGACGCTACCAGAATTTGCATTCACCAGACAATGCCAAAACTTTGAAAAATTCCATCAAAAAGAAGCTTGAGTTTTACACTTTATATTTTGAAAAAGTGTTAGTAATCGAAAGCTTTTAAGTATGTATGTTAAAACACATCCATCTCGTCAAGATTTCTTATTAAATATTCTGAAAAGATTCTTTTAATTTCGAGATCTTAGAAATTTGAGCTGGAAAAAAAAGATGTATAGATTAGGTCATGCTGGCAAATGGACTCACTATCAGGGACTACAATATTTTGGTAGCTTTCCGCTGGCCTCTGTGTATTGCTAATCACTCTCCAATTTCCAAAAAGGATTCATTGGTTTAAGACTACAAAAAAGAGCACATCCACTATTATCCAGCCCACCAGTATCTTCTACTTCACTAGCTATATGCAGTGATTCTTATTGGTGCTGAAAGCAGACGGTAGACATGAAAAGGAAAAGCTGTACAACGCAATGGAAGACGACAAATATACCATATAGATTTTGTAGCTATGATAGTATAGGCAATGGGACTCTCGGAGGACAAGCATTTTAAAGGAATGGTTCGGGCAGAAAATAGTATTGTCCATATGGGTCGGCCATGTGGTTTTAACCATAATTTGATCGATCGTACAAACGTTCCCCATGCACCTTGCCCGAGTTTTCGGAAAAACCGTGGTAGACCGAAATCTACCAATGTTTATTTAGCTATTTGTTTGGCTATACTAGGATAAAGATAGGGAGTGTCTCAGCTAGGAGTTGGTGGTGAAGAATTAATGTAGGTGACCATAAGCATTGTTGCACTGAGTACCTGTAGAATACTCAAATAGGAAGATTGAGTCTACCGTCATGACTGAAATATGCATAATCATTTGCAAGTGGATAAACGGCCTTCCTCTCAGACATCATGCGTGCACAATGTGTCTTACCTGCCCCCGAATCCTCCGCCGCCGGGGTAGTTGGGCCGCCCATACATGCCCTGCTGCAGATAGGGTTGATTCGAACTCCCTTTTGTCGTAAACTGCTGCTGTTGGCCAGCATACTGAGGAGAGTTCATGCCAGGGTTGCTGTTGGTCATCCCCGAGCCCATGGGATTCCCTCCAGGGTTCATGGGATTGTTGGTATTAACCATTGGGTTTCCGAGCACCTGTTGCAGAGGGTGGGGAAATCAAGGTAAGTGCAAATTTAAACAGATGTAGGACTTAAAACCTCCTCCCTTCCATCTTCTCCAAAAATAAAAAAATTCTATTCAGCTCTAATGAGTGCCTGCCCGTAAGTAATACGAATCATTCCCGGATCTCTGGGGTAGCTACCTACTCCAGTAGTAAATCAGCCACATTTGCCTGAGGTTTAATTTGATACTAATAAACACCAGATCGGATGGGAATTGGATGAGGAAAAGTGGAACATTCAAATTAGGTGAAACAGAATAAGTTAATTGTGCACTGGGCGTCCAATAAGTGGCCTTAGTCATGGGAAATAGCTTATTAGCTACGGATGGTCCCTAAAATGCTTACCTGGCTTTGGGAGGTGTTTGTGACGCCCCAGACAGTGGTCACGACCGACAGAGAGCCTGGAGCCTGGTTAGTGTTCTGCTGCCAGGGGACAGAGTCATAGGGGAAGGACCCATCACTGCAAAAAACAATAGCAACAATCATGTTTTGAGAGCACGGTCTTCAAATGAAGATTCAAGAAACAAAGATTTTTTCAAGGAATTAACAAGGATCAAACGTTGTGGGGTAACAACAAGTGACCATAATAACAAAACAAAGGTGGAGAGTAAGTAATCTTAAAATTAAAGTGCAAGCATCAGCAATTGATCTTGATACCAAGTACCAAATAGCCATAACCTCCCACACAGAAGAAAACCATCAGGCAAAGTTATCAAACATGGAGTTTTGTCATTAGCGAATACTGGCTGTCACACTCGTCTATCAGAGTGCATTTAGCAGCCATTACACACTATATGTGTACCACAAGCCAGCCTGCTCGATGGTCGAAGATTGGTAAAAGTTAAGGGCCTGTTTCATGTCTTTCCAGCAGTCTGGGCTCCAGCGTGGTAACTCAATGTCGTCCTCACAAGAAGTATGGGCCTGCTTTTTGAGCCTCTACACAGAGTCTCCCTGAAATTTCTCTCCTGGAAGACATTCCTAGTTGGTATCACTTCAGCCAGACAGGTCAGCAAACTTTCCCGCAACCCTCCCTACCTGAGATTTAATCAGTCTAAGTTGCTGTTTTGGACAAATCCTTCTTTCATATCAAAGGTACCTTTGGCATTCCACCTGAATGAACACTTAATTCTACCAGTGTTCTTTGGCTCTCCATCACCAGTGGAGCAAATCTTACATTCCCTTGATGTCGCCTGAACCCTCAAATTCTGTTCTTTGCTCGCACCAAGTAGGTGCAAAAGTCATTGCAACTGTTTGTTGCCTTATGACCTGTCGCCAAGGGCAACGCCATTTCGAAGTCTTCTGTTGCAAGACGACTGTCAACGTGCATTTCCCACTGCCATCACATGGTCAACAGGTCCCTTCCAAGAAGATCAAGAGCACATTCAACAAGATCTGTTCCATCTGCTACGCTTTCGTGTCTGGTGTTCCCCTGCTCAATATTGACAGGGCAGCCACGTGGAGGTTGATCCACACCTTCACAAGGTTTTAATGTGTCAATAGGGGTTACAGTGAGTGGTCCCAAATCGGCAAGGCAGATCTTCGTAACCTGTTCTCATGGGGTGATTGTTCGAGAGGTGAGTTAGGCGATTCTTCTGAGCTATGCCTCCAACCGTTTTTGGATGTGTATATGTACTGCGGTATAATCTTATTCAAGAGCATGAACATCCATAAAAGATCTACTGCTGGAGCAGGAATGCGGTTACTTACCTGTAACTTCTGTTCTCCATCTTTTCATGGATTCACATGCAACCACCCTTCTACTCCTCTCTGTATCATACTGATACATTACATGCTCTGACAAATCTGAAGATGTTCACCAGGGGAGGAGCTAAAGGTACCTTGTCTAATTGGCTGTGGGCAGCATGACCCAAAATGACTAATATAGCATTAAAGTGACATGTAGTTTAAAAGGTAGACTGCTTTAAGGTCACTGAGGATTCTCAGACGGACGACGGGGCATTAAAGAGCATGTGAATCCATGAAAGGTCCAATGCTGGAGAAACACCACACCACCAGCAAGTTAGCTTACAAAACAGGAGCACAACCAACAAGTGATCATAACCTTAACACTGAGCATCACAAAGAAAGCTTGACAGCCGGTGGTAGCACAAATTGACTAACAAAATCTGCCCTACAACTACGTGACCTTAATATGAAACTCCGAGAACCACCAAGTGACCTGATCATCAAACACTGGGAATACCACAGAGTGATCTTAAAATCAAATGCCTTCGAGAGCACTAAGTGCCCCTAACATAAAATACGTGGGTTAGAGCCAAGTGAACTTCAAATCAAACGCAAAATGGACACAAAACCAGCCGTACCATTAAATGACCTTCATTTCAAACATCCACAACACTTTTACCAGCAAGTGATGAATGTGAATTTCGGGTGTAGGGAAAGCTCCAAACCAAATAATTTAGCATCTGTCGTTTCGCGCACTCACCCATGAGACAGAGTGGGTTTCATCGAGCTCATAGAGTTCATGGGGGGCTGCATGGGGATCTTCCCAGCGGGGTCGTTCTGACGGCTCTTTTGGTGGCGAAGCAACAAGAGTCTCCCCAACTCTTCACACCACGAGGAAAGCAGGGCTGCCAAAAAAACATAAGAGCATGCAATAAATAACATGATACACAGATGGCAATAAAATGTTTGCAGAAAGAATCAACCCATTCCAGTCTGTTCAGAAATGCAATAATTCCAGCTCAACGAGTTGGGCCCTACAAATAAAGGAAAAATATAGTCAACAGCGGTATTGCCTAATCAGAGGGGTGCGATCCCACATACTACTCGCCAAACAGCTTCAAAAGTGGCACTCCCTAATCTACTGGGAAAGAGGAACTCAAAAGATGCTTTATCTAGTGGGAATGTTAAGGACTGAAAGGAATTGCATGGGCAGGAAACCTGGTTTCCGAACCTGGGAACAACCATTTGGGTCATAGGTATTCGCTAAACTGAGGACTTTGCTGCTGGCTATAAAACGTATTTCACCCCAAGAAAAATAACACCTGCTCTCACTTAAAGAGCTGGAAACTTACAAGGCTACAAAATTAAAAAAAATGCATAAAAAATAGCATTTTTAATCCGTGAGTAATTAACATGCTAACATTATCAATTGTGATTGAATGAATGCAGAATTTCTGTCTTATCAGCCATTTTCAGAGGGGCGTAGCCAATGTCCAACTTACACATCGCCCATTGTAGAATATTACTGCAGGTCATGTGCATGAATCCTTTACTTACCTGCAACTTTAGTTCTCCAGAATTGGTAGCCTCTCCACCTCATTTGGTTCGTTTTCCCACCCGTGAAAGCCATATTAAGCTTGTAACTAAGTAATCGTGGTGCATGACAGCATACACAACATTACCGACCTTACAAGGGGAAGGGGAGGGGTTGCCACGCGTACCTATGAAAGATATCAATGGTGGAGATCTACTGTTCTATAACCAATTATTTTCCACCATACTGCCTGGGTGGAAGTTTTGTTTTGTTTTTTGGGTCCCGTGCTCGGGAAAGTTACTGTAGGGGTCCTTTCTGTAAGATCCCTCTTCAGGCCCACCACAGGTACATGGGTGGATATTGCTGTAAAATTCCTTATACATTGACATTCAACTAAAATGCTCTGCATCAATGGCATGAGCTCAGGCTTAAAGGGTCACCCTTCCCCACAGGGGGGGGGCGGATTTTGAACGATGTGGAAGGAAAAGGAGACGTATGGGGTGCTTCCTGCACTCATTCCAAGGAGGGAAACTGCACTTCACAGAAAAATGTGAGTCAGAAATAAACAAAAGGGGAATTGGGGGCAACGGTGGCTGCAGTGAGATCTATCAATGAAAAGTATTTCAGGTGTAACAGTAGTGTGGTTTGTTTTTCAAGAATTACTGAGGCTGCTCCCAGTTGGATGGAGTCGTCATGGTCGTAGGGATAGTCTTTGCTTGGGTGGCAATTAAAGATGAAGCCACGGCATGATAGCTGGGGATGTCTGCTCCCTCTAGGTACCCGCGCCCGAATATGCTCTGATCCCCAAGTGAAACATGCTGATTACCAAAACTGAAGCGACCCTTTTTTTTCCCCCTGAAAGTTTGAGACCTGCAACACGACCTTTACACGTGCGTGTAAACCTACAATGACACTTCCATGTTTTTCCAATCACTGCCATCTACTGTTGCTCTTGCCAGTTAAAGGGAACCCCATCAGATACTGACCATAGACAGAAAGCCCTTTTAAGCCCATTGTGCCCCTCCAACAACAGATTACAAGGTGCCGGTGGAAGTAGTGTTGGCACTGAAGGTCCAAAATGTTGCTGCAGCGATCTAGGGGGATGGTGATGTGTGTGGTGTGTGTGTGTGTGTGTGTGTGTAGCGTGGTGACCCAGGAGAACGAGGAATTTTTATTTCTTTAGATGCAGGAGATCATTTTTGCTAGATTCTGGATCTGGGGAAATCCCGCCTATTAACAACACTGTTGATTACTACACTGCACATTCATTCCTATTATCCGGCTGCAGGTTCAAGCAGATGATGAACGGCGGACTGACGATACACGTTAGATATATGCTGTGCATTTCACAGCATTCCCACACAGTAGACCCCGAATACCATGCAGGGTTGCATAACACGCACACAGTGCATTTACACAGCTAGAGCTGAAGCACTGGGCTCTAGGCACAAAAACGTGCCCCAGTATGGCATGACACTTTCTGAAGGTCGGTCACTGTGTCATGCACTTTGAGAGTTACTAGATTACACGCGTATGTAGGTGATCATACAGAGGAAGATACACAATGAGAAGAAACCTTGTAAAGGGCTTCGAAGTATGACATAAAACCCAGTATTATACACGTAATCTTCGTGCACTTTAAAGCTGCTGAGCTCAAACTACAACCAAACTCCCACAACTATGCCATCCGTATGCTCTTATTGTATCCTATTAGTACTGTACAACATAGTTGGACAGAGCTCTGTGTTGCATAGCAACTAGGGCCACACTATATAAATACGTGTATAAAAACCATAGGTTCGCCAATTTGTGCCAAACAGCCAGCACGTCTGTAATCTTACATTAGAACGTAACCGAACGGGTAACGTTCTGAAAATGTAATCCCAACTCCACCCCTCCCCCCTTCTGCCTCCGATCCTTGTGTTTTGCATAAACGTCAGTAGAGACCTAACTGTGCAGTGTGATACCTGCTGAAATAGAACCCGGATCAATAGCGACTGTCTGGAGACTGTCACACGCTTCGCCTAAAGCTCATTCTCCCCTCCCTGCCTCCGCATAGCACAAATACACGCCAATAAACTCGTGCGCGGGTTTCTTGGAAGTGTGCAAGCAACTTGCATCTCGGCCGTTCACATGCTGTGATGCCGGCGTGCCACAAGGTGGCACAGCGAAAGCATACAAGACTGACCTACCACTCCTGGGCTGCTTTTGGTTATTTGTATAGACTACCGGTACGCACTCCATTACATTTCGGAGGGCCAGTTTGGCGCGGCACGATTTGGCGCGTGAGTCTGGGGAAGTGGGGGTGCGGGGATGCAGGGGAAGGCGGTTTGGCGCCAGCATGTTTCAGCGCGGGAGAAAGCAACACACCACCAGTGGTTTGCTCCAAGTCAACACTAGCCTTTCACAGTCTTACATATTTGGTGTGCAAAGCAATTAATGCATTACTAGGTTCGCTGGGTAGCTTCTGTAAAAATCACTCTTCATCTCCCTCTATAAATAAAGTTGAAAACGTGCATTGAGCAGTACACACTGGTAGTGAATCTGCAGTGTACCCCATCGCACACCAGTTCATTGCCATCTTAAGAGAGCCCAATTTCGCTTCTTAAAACGTAGCAACTCATTTTGAAGTAAAATGTTTCCCGAAAAAAATATTTATAATGCAATTCACTTACTTTGGGGCCTACACTACGTTAGACGTTGTCTACGTGCTGGTTGTGTGCCCCGCCCTCCTTTCAAAGTCCAACGCGTGTTAGTTGTCATGAATAACTGACCCAAGGCCAGACCTTGTTACCAGGCAAGCAATCCATGGTGTATTTCCATGGGAAACGTAAGAAAATCCAGATCGGAATCGGCACGTGTTTAGAAGGTGCTCCTGTAGTATTCAGTGTCTGCTCACATTTTCCACCTCAAGTAAGAGTGTGCGCTGAACCGGCTGCGCCAATCTGGCTCCTACGGTGAAATATCCACGCCAAATCGGCCCGCGCCGAACTGACTGTGCCGAAATGTCATGCTCCAGCTTGGCCGGGCTTTGAGGAAGTACTGCGATACATCGATGACAGTTGCACGCTTCATCTAACCTTCCACATATAACTGAGTGGGGTCTATGGTGGTGGTGGTGGTGGTGGTGGTGGTGGCGGTACATGTGACACATGCCAACAACGCAGACCCAACTCAGTCACCAGTGCTATATTTCCTGGCATACTACCATCTCTGCTCTGTAGTCAGGGCAGATCTTTAAAGTAAGCATGCTCCTTATATTGAATTTTCTATGTAAAGATGAATCGATCACAAAAACGAATTTCTTAGAGTTACAATATATTAGTACTTGCCTAAAAAAACTACCCACTTTGACGACTGTCATTACTATCACCTTAAACAAACGGAGTAAAGGTATTATCTTCAGCCTTGCTTGTGACACCAATATGAACAATTCCAAACTGCTCAGAAAAAACGCTATGTTGGGCGGGATAAAACAAGAATTGTTACACAGCACTCTAAACCCTTCACTGGCACACATTCAAACACACCATCCTCGTGATAACCACGTGCCTCGCGCACAGCACCTTCCATGGAGGGGGTCCACAAACAACGACTAGCTCATCCCATTACACGCCCGCTAGGAGGCAACAATCCTGCAACACAGTACAATGACAGTCACAGGCTTCACCCAGACACGCCACAAGAGGGCAACCTTTTCACTCTGCAAACCCATCCAGGGACCTCCACTCACAGGTGAGTAGGACACTGAAAGGCAACAGGGCCACCAGGAGGATTTCTTATAACCAGGTTTGTCAGCAGACCAAAAGGAACAAATGAGCACCTACAAACGGATCTAAGAGATTACTGCGACCCCCGAAAATGCAGACTTTATTTCAACCCCTTTTTCACCCTGCATATATGCAGGGGGACCACCCCTCCCCCGCATCCCCACCTTTCATTCATTATATACTGTACTCACCCCCCCCACGATCAAAGGGGAGTTCAAATAAAAATAAAAAAATCAGCATTTTCCTGGGTCGCAGTAATTGTATAATCTCCCAATAAACAAGCTCAAAACAGGACGCCATTGGGTCAATCTCATTCAAACGCCCCACTATGGACTGTGGACTCTAATAACAGCCCTCGAGCACATGGAGACCAGCCTTGGGATTACTGTGTCTATGCCAATCGCGTCAGTCTTGCTCATGATGCCCCACTTCTGTTATGGGGGTGTTTTGGGTGGGGGGTACAATTGTATCTCTTACGCAAAGGTTCAGGATGGATTTTGGACACACAACACAAAGAACATTGCAATTGGTTCAGGGCCACCCAAGTACCGTCCACATCAGACAAGTTTTGAAGTCCTGCCTTCTATCACAACATCACTGTTACACAGAGGTCAAAGTGGGCAGGAACTAAAGTGTATAACGTTTTTGGGGAAATTGGCCATCGTTCCTACAGGTCCGAGCCCCATGATGAGGATTCGTACATGGACTCAGCTGGTAATACTCAAGGGTCCATCATCCTGATGAATCTCGCAGGTGCTGGGCTGCTTTTGTTTATTTGTATAGACTTCTTGGGACATTACGCCCATTGTAGAGAGACCACAACACTCCTCTCAGCAGTAATCAGTGTTTATCTTCTGAAATCAAGCATGGATTGCTGCAGACACAGTGGGTACAGATAATGGGCGGGGTTGTGTGTAGACACAGTCCTGGGCATGTCCGTTAAGCAGTGCAAAAGGTGGTGATTGCAAGGGGGACTCCGCATGAAGCTGCCTGCTGTGGGGCTGCGGAAAGCTGCCTGCTGTGGGGCTGCGGAAAGCTGCCTGCTGTGGGGCTGCGGAAAGCTGCCTGCTGTGGGGCTGCGGAAAGCTGCCTGCTCATCAGTCTTGATAGTACTGTTGCAAAACACAGCGGTGCGAGGTGGAGTGAAAGGAAGGGCCCAAGTATGGAGTTTGATTTGAGGAGGATGGTGAGTATCGGGAGGGCGAGAACAGAGTGGGAGGAGGAAAATAGTTCCACTACTTTTTTGAACACTTCGACTGATACTGCTGTGTCCACCCTGTTGAACGGACCCTACTGAGTTGGTCTTGCCCATCCAACCACAACATGGGACATCAAGAGCTCTCTATGAGCACAACTGGGTGAAACCAAGGCACATCAGATCAAGCACTAACTGGCCACTGTCAGCCGAAGTACAAAACCGAAAACAGTCGCTCATGTTTGATAAATAACATCAGCTCTATAATTCCATCTCCTGTGCTCCCCCTGTCGCCACTAACCTACGCAACTCTTCCACTTCCCACACACTAGCCCCTGCTAGCTGCTAGCATCCCTCATACCAATGCCAGAGGAACTGTGGGGCTCCAGCTGCATGATACTGCAACACTTGTCTTAAAACACGCACCCCATTGCATATACGGACAATCTTAGGGTGACCAACCGGGACCAGCTATTGACATAATACAAAACAAAGATCTGGCACTTACTTTTGGCCTGCACCCGGCAACACCTCCCGATTCACCCGCTTATTCTGTTCTTCCCTCTAACCTTCACCTCCCTCTTCTACAACAAGCACCAAGAGACCACCAAAAGTGCACAAGGTATGTGTAAGACCACCTTACATTACAACCAAAAGCAGGCATTCTAGGAAAGGATTACTGGAATGCATGGGGGAAAACCACACGAAAAGCGCGATGGTCAGAAATGAGCATCAGTATACTTGCAATATTAGTCGGGCATCCTTATTCGAAAATATGCATTCCTGTCAATCAAAAAAAAAAGATGCAATATTAAAACGAGAGGGCTGCTTGAACAAATGTATCCTTGGAACCAGGCAATCTCAAGGCATACTCCTGCACGTCCCTCAAAAGGGCCTCATCCCAGATATTCCCTGTTGGTGTCAGGATGCATTGTTAACTCTCAAGACAGAGCAGACAAATGCACAAACCGATCAAAGGTAAGAAGTGCTGCCCCTGAGGGAGATCTGGCTCACCTTCAAAGGGGGCACTGAGGCAACACGAAGATAATACGTCCAAGATCTACAGTGGAACATGACATTGAGTGCATCTCTTTTGTGCGTGTTTAAAGTGTGTATAGTTTTAGCTGCCAAACCATCAATGTAAAAAAGTACCTCACTAGCACCATGGGATTTACTTGTGCGTCTTTCCATGGCACAGCATTTTCCCTACTTGGGAGCATTACACATTTCAGTGAGTTGCACATAAGCCAAACACGTGGCACCGAGGGCATGCAGTGCTAGAGCATGCGTTTCACAGGGTTCAAAAGCAAAAAAAAGACCGACCGGCACAACAAAGCTCAAATTCCTACGCTATGGAGATCAGTGATGGGATCAAGGATATATCAAGCCAGCCAAGGGAGGGTGGTGGATGGGGCAGGACTTTATAGTGAGGGCACCTCTAGATAAAAACTCCACCTTCAAAATATCTGATCGAATTGCCAAGCAGATACATTAAACATGTGTTTACAAATCAGGAAGGCGTATACAATGCATTCTGCCACATGAGCCATCACTGTTTTACAACAGGCATGCTTGAAAATGGGCATCACATAGGTTCAAAATCTGCACTTTTACACCCAGCTGGCATTTTAAAAGGCTATAACCCCAAATTAGCCACTAGTTGAGATTTAAGAGGTTCTGTATTTAACATAACGTGCAGTTTGTGAGACTAATGGCCACCATGCGTCACAGGCTTCCTTTAAACTTACAGTCAAAACACCTTTGGATCTAGGAGTCAGCACAGAAGTACCTTTACATAGAAAGTCACGCCTGTGTTCTACTACAGCTAACTGTTCATTTTTAAACATTCTGTATAATTTGCCTTCAGACCATAACCCATTTTTTTCTCCTGACATGTGGTTGAACCCTTGCCGTGGCTTGCAGCACACAGATCCTAAGCCTCTGCCAATTCAATCTTTAAAATATCTTATGTGAATGCCCAACCAACACATGGATTAAAGATACGTTTTCACCCTGAGAAACGGATCCCTTTTTTAAAAGACCAGGAATGCATTTACAGAAATCCTCCGCAGCGGTGACAGTCACAAAGACACTAAGAAGAAAAAGATTAGGTGAACAAATTCTTGTTTGTGTTTGAATAAAATCTAGGAAATAAATCATACACAGATATTCTTTTGCTACTTACTAGCAATCCTCAGATTTGTGCATCTTAACTTTGCTCCTGTTAAACCTTTTTTCAGCTCATTTAATTAGAATGGTAGGAATAACCAGCCCCACAGTCCGACATCCAATAGTTCCCTTTTCAAGTTAAAGGGAGGAGCATGCACACATCAGATTCACATCCAAATAATGCATGCATTAAACAACGTGTTGTAATTCACCCTCACATATATCTGAGGTTGAAACGGCAGCAGGTTAGGTGGCCCTATAAAGGGCCAATTTACAAATGACCCACGAGAACATAACTAGCACTCACCAGCAGTACTGGAACAACTAAACTTGTTTTATTTGCTCAGAAAAAACAAATCCTAACATTTAATAGTCCAACATTCATTGTGTATGCCAGCAGCCATATAGGGGATTTCAACAGTTTGGTAGATAGTCTCCCACCTGCCGGGCCACTAACCACCTAATCAAACTATAATACGTGCAGATGGTCATTTACGTCACACAAAGCTAGTCACCGCCCAGCCTTTTCATGCCAGGCTAGAACCATAGACCTAAACCACCAGCACCTGTACACGTTCCATTAATCGAGGAATTAATTACAAGACGAACTACTTCACAAAGATAAACACTAAGTGAGTCCACACATTAAAAGTATCATGCACTCTTACACAGACAGACCCTCCAACCTCGTGAAAGTTTGTAGTAGGCACCCCAGGCGCCTGGCAGAAAACTCTTCTCAGAGTCTCCAATGATCACTACATCGCCCGTCTCATCATGCCCTGAAGTTTCTGGGCACATCGATTATCTGCAAGTAGACAATTGTTTGACGCAGGAATCCTGTCCCAAATAAACCCTGGATATTGGCGCGTGAATGGGTTCCCAACGATTGCCCTCTTGGGCTTGGCCCCTCAAATAGGAAAATCAGAAGGCTGAATCAAATTTTATTGGAAAGTTCAGCTGGAGATCAACTTCAATAAGACAAAGGTATTAGGGGGTCAAGTGACTTCTGGACACCAGATATATGGCCAGCTAAAACAGATCGCTGTTGTAAACCAGAGAAACAGGTAAAAAAAGAATGCTATGGGCGACTACCTGGATGGAGTATGCCAGTCAACTGATAGGTTAACGGAAGTTAAGCGGGGTTGGTGGGGCACGAACAATGGGTGGTTTGGGGGACGAAGTGGTGCCGAACGTAGCGTTCATGGGGGACCCCCTCCCCTGAAAGGACATCAAATAACCAAAAACCCCAGAAGAGCGCGCGCGCGCACACACATGAACACAGACATCAGCCAGCCATTGGCAGTAGATCGCAGGAGGAAGTAATGTGCGGAGGGCTGTGCTTGAATTGTAGAGAGTGCCCGTTGCTTATTAGTGTCCAGCACCCATTGATCTGTCGTTATTCGTTCCCATTCGTCGACATATGCTGACACTCTTCCCCCCAGAACGGTGTGTTGTCTATCACTGCTGATCTTTATTTTGCTCGTCTCTCGACGACGACGGATAGGATGGTCTCTTCCTGGACGTCTGGAAGTTCCGGCTTTATTTTTTAATTGGAGCCAAACAAGACCAACTCCAAGAATGCAATGGTTTGTTAAATGGAGACCTTGTCACAAAAAGACCACGTTTTCGTACATCTAGTCACCTCATCATCCTATTAACGAAGGCTTGTGAATTCAGAAAAGCAAAGTGCCTTATGCGAAGCAGGAAGCAGAGTACACATCAAAGTTACTTTGAGTATCTTCTTTTTCAAGAGGGGGGGAGGGAGGGAGCAGTACCCGTGCTAAAGTTGCCAGAGCAGCTTCGTGATGGCATGTCAGCCAGTCAAATCTTTATTTCAGTTGTGTCATATTGCAATCAAAGTAAAAAACACATCGAATTACATTATTCATTATAAAAACATCAACAAAATCATTTCCAGTAGTAACAATGCACAATATTTAGATAAAGCAAAGCATAAAAACACCAGCTATAACTATATTTTATGAGAAAAAAGGACTACGTATAAATATATTTAAATGAGACCTTCACAAAGCCCTTTAATTCCAGTGGATATAATACGCAATGCTACAGGTACATTATTGCATGAATGCCCATGTTGCTTTCATTGTGTGCACCCCAAGCAAATAGAGAAAACCGGAATTACACTGGTAAAATTATGCTTCTCTTAATATTGATTTTAGTAGCCTTTTACTACACAATTCATATTTTGGACAGATTACTAAGCAGCATTTGAAATTGTGGGGAGCTTGGAGCGATTTAAGCTCCTGCTGGTAGCCTAGTAGAGCCTGGTTAGCTTAACACTAACAGCTACCAGGAGCTACTTCTGGCTTCCCAAGGCAACTGGTGACAAACATACCCATATGGCATTAACTCTGTGTTTGAGACAATCTATAAATAAGCTTTAGGAGATATATATACAACATTTAAAGCATAAAGGGTCATAAGTAACAGACCAAATGTTAATTGTGCACCTTATGCTGAAGTTAGATTTGTGGCACGCTTTGTAGTAGCTCCTCTTTCCCCAATAGTAGCTTATCCAATCTTAATTTCGAACCCTGCTACTACTGTAAAGTGCGAAAGTGATTCCAAAGATTAAGTGCAAAAAGGACAATGCTCAGGGAGATGCTCAGAGAGACCAACTTACAATAAAGCTCTCAAAGGAATCGCATTAAACCAAGCTTGCGTTATTAAAATTCTATTTGGTGGCAGGAAGGACTGCATTCACAAGCACTGCTGCTCTCCAGCTCTTTACAGCAAAGTAACTTGCAATTTTTTCAAAGCAAATGGAATCTTGTGTTTTGAACACGTTAGAGAAGAGGGCACCCTCCTCACACTACATGTTATTATGGTAAAGGTACAATGTCAATGTGTTGACATGGTAAAGGTACAATGTCCCGGGACATGCTTCTTCATAAACGCATGCATACAATGCCACACATTGGGCAAGCTGTGTATTTTGGGCCAATTATGGACTGAAGGGCATAACCCCCTTTCACTAATCAGCAGAAGCCACAGTCATCCACAACTGCATGTCTGGATTAAGAGAACTCCCCAAATGCCAAAACACTGTCCCCCCCACTCCCCCAGAAATAGTAAAACTAGGAATTGATAAAAGGACCTGAAGTGTCCTGAAAAAGTCCAAACATGGTGTTTAAGCGCTGCGCTGAGGTGTCCTGGAATGCAGAAAACACAGTGTTATGAAGCAGTGTCCTGGGAATTGCCCAACTGCGTGTTTGTAAAGCAACAGCACAGCCTTGGATATGATGCCTTGGATATGATGAGGCATAAGCAAAGGGTGAGTCCCAATTTTTTGTTACAGGGGGATTGAGCTAGAATAGGGACTGGTTATGAAGTGTCAAACACGCAAAAGAAACAGCTCAATTACCCCTCTTTTAGTCCACCTCGGACTTGGGTCTGGGAAAAGGAGATAAGGATAGATTATCTATTTCATCCATCTGAGAGACACATAGAACAAATGTTTTCAAAAGAGTAAGCAGAGTGCAACACACATTTTTAATCACATCAATTTAGTAACACAAAAAACATGGTGGGCGCTTTCCACAAGACACCTCACAAGTTTAAAACACATTCAAAGAACTCAGAAATTAAAAAGTCCAGCAAAAACACATTTTTTTCTACTGTTGTAACAGATAACCAACATTTTGAAAACAGTTTAGCAAGGTGATCTCTCAATTTTTTAGGGGAACTAAATATACACAGCGTGACAGTTCTAATGCTGTAGGGGAGAGACACATAGATCGTAGTGTCTACAGGACGTCTACATGTTTCGGCCCACAGACTTACATCAACACCATCCATGGTGTTCTGCTGTTCTAGTTATGGCCCTCTTCAGGACAGTATATTGCTTCTAGGGTGACAAAGAAGTTCACAGAAACAAATCCCCGGGTTTTTCAGTTTTTCAGGTACTTTATAGACTCTTGTGGTTGGACTAAAGATCGATTACTGTAGCATGGAAATTAAGGGTCACTTTCTCTTTGTGCGTTACAATACGCAACTTAAACGAACAAATTTCGGCTTGTGACAGGCATCATGCCGTTGTTGTTTCCTTTCGTCAAGGGGTTTCCTTTTTTCCCCTGTTTTCCGGACCTGGTGCTTCTTAGGCCGTTTGTGTCTAAAGTTGGTGGACTAAAAGAGGGGTAATTGAGCTTGTTTTTTTGCGTGTTTGACACTTGGATATGATGAGCCAGGGCGTGTGTAAAGCAAAAGTAGTGTCCACGTTGGAAAAGGCCATCTGAAGTGCCTGACAAATGTGAGTGCTTCCCTCTGTTTTTCCAAGTAGCTGAGATGTCCCTGGAAGTGGAAAACCTTTTTTTTTTTATAAAGCCCCAGCATTTAAAAAGTGACGTTTTTACAAAGCACGTGCAGGGTCGTACCAAAGTTGGAGACTGTGGCACCTAGGGCAAAGGGGTGTTTATAATGCCGGTGGATGCACCGAGTAGCACAAGGCTTTGGTGTATGCCGCGTTAGCAGCAACGCACACCGCTCTTGGGGGTCCATGCTCTGAGGACATGGAGATGCCCCGGGGGCCACCAGCAGAGTGGTTGCAAATGGTGGGGTCGGAAGGGCTGGAGTTGCGGGGCAGGAAATAGGATCTTTTGGGGCAGCAGGAGTGACGCTGAAAGGGCAGGGATAGGGAGGGCTTATATAGGGATCACAGCTCCAATGATCCACTTTTCGCAGGTGTAAGGATGAGAGGAATTAACATGTTGCAGTAGGGCGGTAAGTGTGGGATGAAGGAGGTCAGAAGGGCCGGGAAAATACAAGCTGGTAAACTTAAGCGGTTGGTAAACGAGTAGACCACCAATGAGGTCGGGGAAACCAAACAATGGTGTGGGAGAATCCAGAGACCCAGGAAACGAAGTAATGGAAGATAAGGGAACATTATATCGGAAACCAAGGACTTAGGCAAGAGGGCCAGAGACCTTGGAAACCTAGTCGTGTGTAAGAGGCTGGGAGGCTTAGGTAACTGGGTATGTGTAACAAGTCGGGAGCCCTGGGAGTACTGAGCAATGGCGTAACACCTGGGAAATAAGCAAGGACGAAGAGGTGGGGAGGGACTAGGGAAACTGCACAACGTAGTTTGGGGTGGGAGATCTGGGAAACTAGCAAGGGTGTAAGAGGAAAGGTGACCTGGGAAATGGAGGAAGGGGGCACACCAGGCAGAAGTGCAGATAATCTAGGGTGGGGGTACAGTAATTGTAAGGAGCCCATGCTCAGTGTAGAACTCTTAAGTATGTGTCGTACGAACGGATCACTTGTAAGTTACCTCCTGCATAATAAAGCAGCTGCTGCCTTTCCGACCCACAGTATGTGTGTGGCCTGTTATTGATTGCATGATAAGTCACAAAGGGCGAAGGCGGGTTGCGAGCTCCTAGGGCTGAAGCTTGGATGGAAGCTGTGAAGTGCTGTTCGGGGATGGGTCCATTGGGGCTAAGTGTGGGCTGTTGCTGCATCAGTACATGCTGAACTTGCCCTGCCCTGAACTTTACAAGCGAAAGAGGCCTGGCGTCCACTTGTTTAGAGTTCAGAAGCCAACCCAGGTTGCCAGAACTCTGTGCTGCATTCCCAAAGCCTGCAAGGTTTACAGAGCAACTGAAAAGACAGTACTCGTGTTGGAGTCTCCATGCGAAAATAAATGCCATGTGCTGTCCTAACGAGTAGAGAAGCTTTGGATGAGAAGGCGATCCTCTCGAGTGCCCACTGCCGCCTATTCTTCGCAACTACGAATAACAGCCCGTGAAGGATCAGCAGGGCCCCGAGAGCAGCAGCAGCCACCACACAGGGTGTGACTAGCATAAGGGGAGAATACCACATGCGCATGAGTAAGAAAGCATGACTGGACTGTGGATGCATGTACTTGAGGCGCACAATGCTGCTTCGCCTATGCAAGGACGGCTTCAATGCAGCTCTGAGAAAGACCAGGAAAATAGTGTGCCTTTGTAGGTTCTTAAACAATGTACTAGCGTATGCCAGACTTGAGCGGGCACCAGTAGTGCATGCCAATTTGCAAGCTTACCACCTCAATGGCCACCAACTTCCTGGGAACTGCTTACCAACATCTCCGAACTGAAATACCCCCCCCCCATGCAATCTCCTAGATCTGCATGAAAACCTCTTGGTTTGGGTTCACACAGCTCTTCGTCTCCTGGCGTTCTATGCCTTATGACCACAGCGGGCATACTTCAAACTACAGATATCTACACATGACTCGACAAACACCATGATTTACATTGTACACGGGTAGGCTGGACTATCAGTTGTGTTGATCGCCAAACAGATTTCCCATCGGCCACTTTGCAGCACTGATTATAGAATTTAACTGTAGCATGGTTATAGCACAGTTCTTTCCTGGCAGACGCCCCAGCCTGCCAGGCCCATTTAGAACGCAATGGGTGATCTGCGTACTATTGTAGTGGCATGCTGACAGTGTGCTTGGCAGGGTTATCAGCAGCCTGGAACAGACAAGGCATCTGAAGGAATTGGATGGTTGATTCAAAGGCAAGAGTGGGCTGTTCAAAGCTCTCCTGTGCTCTGATAGATCATACAGGTCTTGGCCAGGCTACATCATGCAGGAAGTCCTGTCTGGACCTGGATAAAGAAAGCCGCCCTAAAGAAAATGCTTTATCCTGTGCCTTGCTGGTCTGAATGGACAGTGGTGTGCCTGCCTTCTATACGGCCTATTGGTGTGTCCCCGAGTGTTCTGCCTTGAGTGTTCCTCGTTTGTCAGCTGGGGAGAGGGAGCTGCCTTTCCCCAGCGTGTGGATGCCCGGTATCTCTGTCCTCATCTTACTTACCTGTACCTGCCACATGAAGATCCTGGTCACACCAATAAAGGACACTTACTTATACTATCGCCTCCTATCATCCTCGGACACCCAGCACTTACTAATAACAAAACTTTTTAAAACTGAGGTTAACATATAAAGGGGACCCATGGAGTTTGATTCGGGGCCAAACTCGCCCTCTAAAAATGTTTAAACCGGTTGTACAAATTAGCACGTAATAAAACTTCAAAAATAAAATAAAGGGGTTAAAATCTCTGAGCTTCAATGAGGAACATTCCATTGGGATGTGAGAAGGATGATTTAGCAGGATTTTACAGAGGCAGGATATGGGACTGTTAGACAGTATGAACCTATAGATTATGAAGGATTTCGCAGGACAGCCACTCCTGTCCTCGGTGGAGTCGCACTGTGCTGCTCACGTCTGCCTCGGCAATTGTATACCCGTTTACGTGAGGAAAAAAAGAGCCTATGGCGTCAGAAACTCGCATAGCAAAGCAAAGATGGTGGGACCAGCTCTGCCCTCGCAGCAAGGTATAAGGGCCCAGCCCATCTGCCTCCACAGGCCTAGTGTAACACTAGACTCCTCAGAAAAAAGGGCAGGTGCAATGTGCTTAATGTAGGCTGTCACAGAAGGCGGCCAAAAGATGCCACAGACAGCCTCATACAATGCACATTTTAGATCCTGTGTGGTCACATGACAGCTGCGGTAGCAGGAGAGGGATCCGTGGTGACTGCAAGGATTCAGAAGCCCTCTATAGCCTGTCAGACATCACTGTTGGGGCAGAAAAAAACAAGGGCATCAATAAGTACCCTCCTAAGCCAACCTCTCATTTTATTATCCAGATTGTGTCAACAAAATGGCAAGAGGTTCCTTGTGATTATCTGCACAATACAGTGCTTCCTCGATGATGTTTATGAGGTGAATTTACTTTAAAATCTCAGAAAACCAGAAACGGCGGGTAGGTACATTTTTCAGAATGGGTGAAAAAAATGGAACAACCTTGTGTAACAAGGCAACCTCATCTTATGTTGGTTCATAATATCTTAAGTTTGTTGAGATTTATTAAGACTGGTTATGGACGCATGATGGCCTTGTGGTGCGCCCAAGTGTTTTGGTGGCTATATATACCAAATAGTGATGTCACAACTCTCCCCTGATAAGAGACAAGGATCAGGGCTCTGAATCTACTACAGTGGTGATTTGGCGCAGTATAAAGCAGAGTAACAGACCATAAGGAACCACCTACTTTTGATAACATGGGGCTTGCCTTGTCTAGACTGCAGAAACTTCTATCATAGGGGAGTTTTGACATTATCAAGGGCTCGAAATTGGCATGCGGTATTTAGCTCCAGTTTATAGCCCTGGGAGGAGCCTGGTTAACTTAAAACCAACAGCTACTTTTGACTCCCCAGGGCAACTTGCGCCTTATAAGCATAAATATGTGCTATTAACTCTGTTTTGTAATATGAACAAAGAACAAATCTAAATGACATTTAAAGCGGATTAGTACCCAGGGGTAACCCCCCCCCACCTCTGCTCCGAGCCGGCTTGCGGCCGCAATCTTCCCCCCACCGGGGACTGAGATAAGTGCTCCGCCCCCTCCACTTACCTGTTTTTTTGCTGCTCTTCCGGAGTGGACATGCTGGAAACACTTCTGTCGCCAGCGCGTCAGCTCCGGATTTGTGACACGCTGCCATAGAAATTAAAAAGGGACTGCACATAGTCCCTTCTTTCCACGGCAGCCATTTTTTTGTTTAAATGGGTTCCTTTTTTTATTTTTATGGTCACCATGGAAGGGGAGAACAGAAAAAATATGCTTTTAGTACCCTGGTCTTATGGGCTGGGGTACTAATAGCAATAAGCCCCTCACAGGGGCGTATTACCATGCCAGGTAATGCGTTGTGGCATTACCTGAAATGGTAATGCCCCCCTGCTCGGGTCATATTGCTTAAATGGGAAACACACCAATGGCAGAAATGTAGTGTTTTCATCTCATGGGCATGTTAGTTTTGTGGTGTGCTGTGACTAGCTCCTGGGAGTACTGAAGTAGCTTCTGCCTACTGGTGATGCCCAATACCCAGGAGCTGCTTTTAGCTCCTGCTCATCAAATCTCAATTTTGACCCCTGTTTATCATTTGATATAAATAGACACCAAAACTATCTGGAGCACTTGAGCACATCTCAAGGCCATCCAGCATCCATGACCAGTCTTAATACTTCTCCTTGACACCATTTAGATATTATGAAACACCTAAACATGAGGTTGCCTTGGTTTCCCATGGTTGTTCCATTTTCCGTTTTGTTCACGCATTCTCCCTCAACTTACCCTTTTCTTCCTTTGCTTTCCCTTTTTCTTCTCCTCCCACAGACTATAATACGCTCACCCAACGACAAGGACTCTGTGCTTTAAAACCACTATGGTGGTGACTATTTCAGTATAAAAGCCAAGTAACAGAACACACAAACGATCACAATAACATCATATCAAGCAAGTGCACTATATTTGCGAGGTCAACCAAGCACACACATTATCTTGAAGATGTGATGTAGTTAATGTGCTTTGAATGTAAATAAGCTTGTGGTAGCTTCTGGCAAACAATGTAATGTACATGATGCAGGAGAACAAATTGAGACTTTGCAAAGTCATTGGTAATATTTCAGTTCTCCTGCACATTATAGGCGATTTATTTCCTGCAGCAAGATCAAGCCCTTTGACATGTTCTACCAAAACATTAAATATGCCAACAGTCATCTGCAGACTTAATTGCTTCGAACACACTGCTGAACCCATTAACAGTGGATCCAATCTTCCAAAACGTCAAGTATGCTTAGCTGGGCAACAATAGCCTTCGCTCCAGGCTACCATCACCACCACTGGCATCCCAAACAAAACTTCACCTGCACAAACAATGTATACCTTCTAGAATTATCTATGCTGACACAATTACAAGTAAGCACAACACTTCTGCACGCCATTGAGTCACACCCAGACTCAATCTAAAACCACATCCCTGGTCATCATGTACAACACTAACTAGCCTCACACAATAAACACTGCTACCTTCCAGGAAGGCCTCCCACCCAGAAGCCTTTTAGCTGGACTGAGAAAAGTAGACCTGCACATTTACCTGAAAAGTCAAATCTTGTAGCTCAAAGATGGGGTCTTAGGTAAGGGAACTTTACTTGGGAACTGTTCTTAGTGAGTCTACTTTGTGTCCACTTTATGGCTCCTATGGCTTCAACTCCTCAATGTTTTCCCAATATCATCCAGCACCAGTAGCTGCACAGGGTAGTCTTCCAGTGAGCTCACAACAGGGGGCCTCAGGACGCCTCCTCACAAGTACCTTACCAAAAGGGCACCACTACCAAGATGTTACCCAAGGGGCGCCTGTACAGCATTGATGTCATGGGCACTAAAGACTGATGCCAAGTGCCTTCCGGCCCTCCATGAACTCCCTGCAATAACACTGTCAACCTTTCCAAACGAAGCCACTTACACATAGCAACTGAATAATCCTCCCAACCACCATTAAACAGAACATTACACTTGCACAAGCAACTTTCATATCAGGGTCCTGGCAAGGCACATTAGCACCACGTCACACAAGGCTCCACCCTTGACACAAATGCCTCTATGTGCTTGGTACAAAACACCCAGAAAAAGATCAGAATGCAAATTACTTCTGGTCTGCACGCATCAACACAACAGCAAAGCTAACTTGGTTTTTCCTCTCTCCCTTATAACCTAACCCACTACACTCTCATAGCCGCCACAGCGCTTGCTCTTTCTCATAGCAGGAAATCACTGAGTGTAGTACTCCTTCCTCCATGTCTGTCTGCACTAAGCACACGATAGAAATAATGCAGTGTTTCCAGCCAGTCTGTCAATGACATGATGGTAATAGCAGCATAATAAAAAGGCGGCCACAACGGATTGACTCCCGTCACTGCTGATTTGCATGTGTGGCAGGTGTCTGAAGAGGGTTTAACTTCTACAACCTTCAGTCCTACGTAATTATTTGTGCACCTATTAAGGCGAGTGCACATGTATGCAAAACGTACAAAATAGGGGCAGCATGAGTAATAGCTGCTGCACAAGTTCGCTCCACAACAGCCCTGGCACATTTTGTGCAAGACCTCTTCAGACAGACGATCCTGCACATCCCATACGCAAGAGATGGCCGTTGGTTGAGGCTGAAAACGAAAGCATGCCAACTAGTGCTGGATTCTCATATGCTTGTGTGCGCAGGGGACAACGGCCTGAAACCATGAAACTCATTTCACACGGAGCTCGAAACAACTCTCAGATACAAACAACGCCCAGTGACGGCCAAACTACACTAGTCCACAAGCAGAGGCATTCCCATGCAAATCCCTCCACTTATACCAACCTCCTTGAAGTAAATAACTGCCACACTCTGCACGACTGGAGTCAAAACATGTTGACCAGCTTTTTCGGCCGCACTTGCTCACTTCCTAACGCCATTATCCACTGTAACAGTACTCACTGTATTGCCTTCATGAAGACGAAAAGGCCAAGCTTCTATAAAAAGGCACCAGATTTAATACTTTTTTTAAATTAAACTCAGGACCTGCGGGTTATAAACAGATTCCCACAGCAGGTGCAATAACCCGCCATTCCACCCCAAGAGCCGTTTGCCAGTAACCAGATGCAATGCTCTGGGCAGTCTCAGTTTCTAGCAATGGCGCATTATAAAAGTGTATCATTTGGCTACTCAGGGACTTGAAGACAAGTGCGCGCAATAGGTGCAAGACTTTGAAAACCATGACAAAACAAGGATCCCTTACATAAGACCCCATCTTTGAGCTGCAAGATTTGACTTTTCAGGTAAATGTGCAGGTTTACATTACGCTATGTTTGAAGAATCGGCAGCATCGTTTTTTAAAAAAAAAAACCTCTGAAGACATCAGTGGTGAATACGAATAGGCTGTATGTAAATTAGAACCTACAATGAGCCGCCATCTTGACTCCTCTTAGGAGCCCTTTCAGAATTAATCTCGTCACTTTTCAGCAACTATTAAACATCCAGAAAAGATTGAAGACTGGAACCTGGACATGGCTCAGCTAAGGCTATATCCCTACCTGGGACATGCATAACTGCAGTACACCGCAGACAATGCAGCCGAAGACGAAAATCACACCTCATGGACGGGCCAAGAAATAATTTGAATTTTCAATTAAACCCTACAGCATAGCGCTGTCATACAGAGTGGACATGTCTGTGCACTCGCAAGCAAGCATAATTCCAAGGAGCAAATTTCTATGGCTTGTCTCTGTGTTCCTCAATTACCCCAATAAGTTACAAATAACGAAGCATTACAAGATGCATCATTTTTGTTGTAACATTATTTTGCTCAGAAATGTTAAAATCGCCTGAATCCAATGCTTCCCGAACTTTGCCTAAATTATTCTGGTTGTAAACTCAACAAATTGCTAACACGTGCTCCCTCCTGCCGGTCTATTCAGGGCAACATTTGTCTTAGGTAAGTGAACAACCCCCTTAATGGAGTTTATAAATTCTCCTGAGGATAAACCTCATCGACTGCGATATTGATATTGTATTTGTATTGCGCTCATACACATGTGTTTCAGTTCAGAGCACGATCTGTGCACTTTGCGCCTTGTTGAAGTTTTACTCTACACAGTGTAGTGGTTGCTTGTCGGTTCTAGCTCGGGTAGACCTTAGACTATTCTTCTGCTAATTTACTGATTTTAAGCAACGCACGCGACATTTCCCCATCATCACAATCCTTCCTCAATTGAGGGCGTTTCCTTCTTTCAGTATTGCTGTGCATGAGGGGTAACCCAAGAAGGAAAACCTCCATGTAAAAGGTCTGGACCCAATCGTCCATAAAGAGGACGAATAGTCTCCCCCAGATAGCACAGACAAGCAAGGGCTACTGTGTGAGGAATACAAGTTCAAGAAGGATATGGGAATGATTTCCAATACACAACTGTAAAGATGGTCGAAAGGAAAGTCCACAGCACAATGGGCACAGCCTAGAAGGTTTATCCTTAATTTCACTTGACTAATAAGAGAGAAGCAAAGATTACACCGAGTACAAGAGCTCAACAAACAGGGGAACAAGCCATCAGTACAGACAATCAAGGAATAGTGCACAGTCTATGGAGCAGTGTCATGGGAAAATACAACCTGGATGCCAAGAGAATGCATTAACCCCACTGAAGGAGTAGTTCATTAAGCAGAGTTTGTAAATAGAATAATTTAGGGAAATTTCATTAAGCGGTGGATTTGACATGCCTTAACATTTGGAAATAAAAATGGTTTCAAACAAAAATCTATCATTTAATACAATGATGTATGTATAACTAATTTATAACCCAGCATTTAAAAAGTCACATGCCACCCCAATTCTACATACACGCGTGATCATGCATGCACATTTCCCCTTGTTTCTCAATCTGTATGCGGAGTTCTACTGAGGTTATTATACAAAGTGTACAGTTATGGTTTCTGATTGGTGCATTGCGTTAAAATGTGTGCTAAATGGAAAAAATAATTTGAATTTTTTGAAGTCATTGTTTTTAGAAAAAGGTATATTTGCGTATCATAAACATTAGTAATGATGTTATGTAGTTCTGCTTTTTGGTTGATGGGCACAACTTATTTGGGTCTCCTATGATTCTAGGCTTTGTGAATGCTGTCTTACATCCATGGACTACCAAACTGTCCGCGGACTACATACAAGCCACATTGGGAGTGAATATCATAAGGAACTTGTAGCAGGTTAAGGGTGCACTATTAAAAACCTACAAAATTCACAGAAAAAACTTTGTGAAAGGGACATTATGGTTAAGATGCACGAATAAAAACCTACGAAATTCACTGAAAAATCTTTGTTTTTAGGAATGTTATATCCGCTTACTAGACGCTCTGCTTTGTTATGGCTTTTGTTCATCACAAACATCCTTGCTTCTAGGCTGGTAGGCTTCAAGCCTAGCCACTTGGCACAGGTTGAGCAATCTTGACCGGGGAGCAAAGGGCAACCCTCTCAATAGCAAGATCCGGGTGAGAGTTGCAAGGGAGGCACAGGATTTGTGTTTAAGGTGGAAATGATTGTGGGATGATGGGGCATCACCCAATATTCTGCTACTAGTACTAAATGTGCATGCACACTTTTGCAAACTATACATAAATGTAGTGAATGAAAATGTCTTAGTTGCAGTAAACCACACCAAACAAAAAAGTCAACTGAATGGGCATTTACACCAAATAGAATTACCTTAATCGTACTGAGTGCATTTGTGTTAATTTGGTACTTTGGCAGGCATTTCGACCTGCAATGCAAAATAGGATACAGTACAATAAACCCTGTAGGAATTATGCGTTCATGTTATGTGTTTTGAGGTTTTGGCAAGGGTGATTAGCATTCAGCATATTGCGGCTGAGGGAGCGAAGGGGTGCTGGCTAGGATCATACTTGCCAACATTCTGTGACCAAAAAGATGTAGGATTTTTGAAGTTAAAAAATGAATAATTCCCATAACTATGACATCACAGGAAAATACATAACATACATTGTTGGCACCATTGAAGTATTCTAAAATACACAACCCATCAAACAGCACAGTATGGAAAGATGTTCAAATGTTAAAAATGTATAATTCTGAATGGTAACTTAACACCAAATTCAATTACCTAACTTCACAGAAGGTAATCACACACAGCTGGTAGGCAACGTTTGACACTGCTCTGTAGGAGCAGCCCAGGCAGTACATATTTATTGCAAGTTTAACACTGATTGACATGGTGACTGATACCCCCCCTTAGTCTGATAGGCAGATGTTGTGTGAATGTGTTAACACTCTGCCACTTGCCTTCGCTGGTGGTTCACCTAAGGGTTGTCCCGGCCAGAGTGCAGGACAGTCATGTAGCTGTCAGGTCAGTGGATTGGTCTGAGCCCAATCAAAGTAATCACCTACCAGTCAACTCTACAGACAGACTAATGTACTGCATATTTTGTCCTGGAGCTTGCCTTATAGTCGCATAAATTACTTGGCACTATAAAAAGCAGTAGGATCCGTCAATGAAATCTGTAGGGGTAGGACTGCTTAAAAAGCAGTAGCCTACTGCCTAAATCGGTAGGGGTGGCAAGTATGTAGGATGCAAAGTTGAAAGGTTAGTTAGTAGGCAGTACTAGCTTTAGGTAAGGTGATGCCACAAGGGGCTGCAAACCGGTGCCCTTCAATTTATCGGGTCCATCAGTGCCTATTAATAAATTACACGAAGTAAGACCATCACAGACATTGGACACATTTATAGTTTGAAAATGGGCAATAATCTAAATGCTCAGAGAAGCATAGGAAATCCGCAGAATGCAACAGATCATCCCTTTCCAGTGCTCGTCCACATGACAATAGTGCAGCTGTGGGTCGGATTCGATGTTGTGTGGGGTTTGCCTCCTTAGGTACCAGTGCATGGCACGTGTCCAACTGCATTGTATTTTCACCAGATGTATGGCTCGAGTGCCACTCTGGTTGATGCATCTTTCAGGCGGCAGAGGGGAGTCAGAAGGCAGGCTCTGGCAAATTGACTAGCAAATGCTGGTCCGTAGTATGGGCCTTGGCAGCGTGACCAGTCCTAGCATGGTATAGCTTCACATTGTATACTAGAGCCAAGCAAGGCTTGGCCAGGCCAGGCTAGGAAAGGCAGGAGAAAACGTGTGACGTATAATAAGGCATATTCTATGCCGACAGACAGAGGTTCTGCAAGGAATTACAATTACATTTTTTGTTTGTGAGAAGGTGCCCCTGTAACTGTTAGTATGGTGGGAGTGCAGGCTGGGAGCCACGTTAGATCTCGCATAACGGTGCCCATGTGCTGTGCCCAGAAGGACCCCTCTGCAACTTTTGCCGGGTTGGGTGAACACCAATTCCTACATTGACTGCGTAAATCCACTTGGCTATCTCACCAGCCTGGACAGAAGACGTCCATTGCCAGAGAGTGAAGAAAGAACCAGGCCCTGGCAGGTCTTCCTCTAGAACATGACAGGGCAGTTTGTTTAGATGCCACAGACTGACAGTGATGCCATGAATGTGCGGGTGGAAGGCTGGCATATACGGCTGCGCCCATGATGCTCAAATGATTTATTGTGAAAGTGTTGCGAGATATGTGGTCCTGTCAACTTAATGAATCAGAGTACATTTTTGGGATACAAGTCCTCTGGCGCTAACTTTCAGAGTGTGATATGCACTATGGGAAATGTATTTCTGCGGGAGTTTTGTATTGAGTGAGTAAGCATGCACTGTGGCACATGGTGGGAGTACTCATGACCGCAAATCCTTGCAAGCAACTAAAGTGTGCAGCCATCTGAGGCTTTCTTATGGTACACCAAGGAAGGAAAGTACACACAACACCACTTGTGCTGAATTGTACACATCTACCTCGATACTGAAAATGTCAAACCCAATAGAGGCTGAAGCAGCATCCACCACTACAGGGATATATCAAAGGATTGTAGCATACGAACAGGAGGGGTGCTGAAACCCTGCACACTCAGCTGCAGAACCCCCGACACGAGGTCCACACAGCCCCCCTCGCCCCACCTAGCCTTGTGTGCCCGGCATATCGAAAGCCAGTTTTTAACAGTGATGGCCCCCACCCCAGTGAGTCATGGCCTATTGATCCCTGTGGTGTCCCTTTCAGGCCAGAAGAAAGAAAACAGGCTAGGCAAACCCCTGGAAACGCGCGAATGACAGCTGTGAAAAGGAGCACATAGCAGATTAGATCGCTGAGCCCCCAGCTTCCCTCGGCGAAGCTGGGGCTCGGCAAAGCCTTGTCAGAGCTAGGGCAGGCCGTGTCCGAGATCCAGGCAGACATCGCATGCCCGGGACCCGGGAAGAGAAGGCCCATTGACCAGAGCTGGTCATGTCTCACAGACAGAAGTCAAGGATCTATTGAGAACCTCGTTTACAGTGAGTGAAGACGAGTGACAGATGGAGGCAGGGGTTAGTTACGCTTGGGCCAGTGACACTTCAATGGGGAGAGGGGGCAGGGGGAACGAGAAACCAGAGGGAAGGTTGAATTGAATTTTCATTTATTTCCTGAAACGGAGGATGGGCTATTCACAGACTGCCAACACTACACAGTTCTTATTGTAATAAGTGAAAGCAGACGCAGACTGCAATAGTTGTATTATATGTTTGTTGCTGACAAGCAGTACTGTCAAATCGACAAGATTTACGTGCTCAGTGTAGAGCAACTATTACTGCACTATTTGAACCACGTGCTCGGTGTAAACAGAGAAAGGCTATAAAACCATGAACATTTTAAATCATCTCATTACTATCGGTAGTTACGAACACGAAAGTGTACAACACCCAACGATTTACTGTCAAGGCAAATGTTGCCTTTCTTGACTTCCAACGAGTGTGGTGGAAATGGCAAAAATGTAAAGAGGGATCTGACAAAGGCCTGGGTGGAGTTTGGAGGACAGGGCGGGGATCCGAGGAGGCAGAGTTCCGAGGGGGTGGAGCTGGTAGTTGTACTCTGCTCAAAATAATTGTTTGCAAATATTGGAAAGAAGCAGCACGAAAGATATTGCACTAACTATGCTGGATAAATATTAAAGCTCACCTTTTAAACCGATCAATCTATAGTGCAATATTCCCTGAAAAACAAAATATGGAAATATGAGACACGTGCTTTGAGGACCATTTTTTTTCGTCTTGTGGGTAAGCGTCAACATTGGGAATGTGCAACCTGGGTGAAATCAAGTATGCCAAACACTTGAGCAAGATTGTCAGCCTCAAAAACACTGAAAAGGTCTGTGCTTGCCCTCTGAAAAAAAGCAACACTGTCCACCCACATGTATCCTTTCCCTGTGCTCTGAAAACCAGCAAAGGGCCACATTCAAGGAAAATAACTGCTCCAGTCTCCAGGATGGTAAACTCTCTTGACACATGACATCCTGGGCAAATAGTCTTCCCTCTTGTTGTTTGGCTTTCAACAATGCTCGGCTTTATAAAAGAAGGCCTGAAAAGTACAGACCGTAGTAAGGTACGCACACACATATTTAAGGATTGTGTGCGTACTTTTCATGCCAACTTTTATAAACATGAGGAGAAATATGGTGGGCAAAGCATGTACAATTATGACATTACCCCATCTTGAAAGAGACTACAAATACTCAAATCCTTGCTGGCCTATTTTGCCGAGCACCCAGCTTCGCGGGTGTTCCCTGTGTGAAGGTGGGGGCGCGGTAATGTAATATGTTCTTCATGCGCTGGCACAGAACAGATTTCATCACTGAGCCACCAGGCCAGGTGTGGTATCCTGGTATGACTGTATTGAATGGCTGAGTGTGTGCAAGGGCCTCCTAGAATGTTGAAGTGGAGCTTGGAGTGTGGGGGGGCCTGAGGATTCTAGAGAGTGACGGTGGGGACTGGGAGATGGACTGGGAACCAGGGCAGAGGCTTATCACCTACTCTCCTACTTCTTATGACTATGCTATGTAACCAAGAAGAATAAAGCCTGTTTCCTTTTACACTTACCTGAGTCAGCCTGGTTCCTGCTCCCTGTCATCACTGGCTCAGGGATACATCACCAGGCTGCGACTGAGGCAGGCCAGGTCCCGATATCCGGCCAGACATCTGATACCGGATCTCAGACCCGGCAAGAGCCAGCCCATTGGCCAGCGCTGCCCTTAAACAAGTGAGTGGGTCTGAATAGTATGCAAGTGCCCCTCCAAAAACCACGTAACGTTTAGGTGCTGCTGCAACTTCGTTCACAACAACCATATTGATCCAAGTCCTTAATTAATGGGTAAAATGTGCATCAAGCATTTTCCAGACTTGTGAATAAAAAGATTGGCAAGAAGGTGGCTGGGGTCCGGGGCTGCTGATTTAACATTTGCCCAATTGAAACCTTTCCATTATACCGCCCAAGTGAACTACAGCGCCCGCAAGGGCCAGGCAAATCTAACAAGCACTGGCAAGTCAATATGTTTTGGCTGCTTATATGTCAAAAGCAACCTCTATTGTGCCAAGAAACTTCATACCATGTCTAAAGGAAGAGTAGTGTCTTTCAACCCATCACAGGTGACAATACAGGATAAGGAAATACGTCAAACAAAAAAGGTAGATCAAAAAACAGTTCTGTAAAGACTGGCACATATGGGACTCTATCCAACAAATTGACAGTACAGGCAACTAAGGGACACTCGGAATGCCCCCTCTCCAGCAAATCCTAAATTCAGGAAACAGAAACTGAAGGAATAATGAGATATCACAGAGGCAGGCCACGGGGTATGCACAATTGCCATCTACCACTTACCACAACAGTTTTTGGCTACACAACGCTATGAGCCAAAACCTACAAATAGACAAGCAGATAGTGGGTAATAGCTCAGCGGGTTGAGCGCTCACTGCTGTGATCTGCAGGTCGCAGGTTCGAATCCCAGCAAGGCCAACTTTGCCTTTCATCCTTCCGAGGTTGATAAATGAGTACCAACTTCGATTGGGTGAGATCGTATGTAAATATTTTCTACATGAACATACATAAAACATGATCATTACCTCAGATGTAAACAACTGCTGGGATGTGCACTAGCAATGTAGTCACAGATGGCTGATAAGAGATAAGTTTCCAATTTTGATGGCTCATGAAATACCATAATTCTCAATGTGACATAAAATCTCATTTGATCTAGAATCTCATGATTCCTTAAACCAACAGTTGCTCACAATTTTCCTGCAACTATGCTCCTACGACTTCACACTTCTGGCAAAGTGCAGAAAATGAAATGCTGAGAGCACGAGAGAAACGCTGAGTCACAAAGGCAGAGAATTCAAACGCCCGGGTAAATGTTCAATTAGGATTGAAATGGGAAAAAACGTCAGCGCTGTGGCCATATCCAAATGGCAAAATTACTGAAGGTGCACACAAAATATTAGCAGAGAGAAGCTGAATGCAGAAGAAAGGCTATAATCCTAGATTGGATACTTCAACTCGTGTTTACTGTAATACTCTGATGAGATACGATTCCAATGATCATTTTAAAACGTTCATTGAAGGGCCTTCCAATACAACAGACTGACTCTTTATGCCCGAGGGTGGACCAGGGGTTCAAAATGCATTGGAGAAACACCGTCAGCCTCATTTTCTAAGATGGAATATGAGGACTTCAATAAAATAATGTTTAAAAAGATCAAGAAAAGAAGGGTGAAGAAGAATGTTTTGCATCACGTAGTAATGTTTACATAATAACGAGTGGCAGATAGCACTCTACAGGGCACCAAGTTTCTTGGGAGACTTCCAGAAATTGTGGGTTGATGTTATTTGTTCAGCATAGTGCAAGGTGAATCTGGTGTGCACCCAAGTAAGTTGCAAACATATTAAGTATTGAAGTAGAGGGTTCGAAATTGAGATTCAATGAGCAGAAGCTAAAACCAGCTCCTGGGTGTCGGGCATCAGCCAGTAGACAGGAGCTACCCCAGGGGAAGCAGGAGCTGCCAGAGATGCTCCTTTAACTTGTTTCCATCTTGTATGAACATTGTGATAAAAATGAGCGTTAGATGTGTTCCAATTCTTCTTTATTAACATGCTAAAATATTCATAGTTAATGGCACCTTCACATGTTTGGAAGGCACCAGTTGGCCTTAGTGGCCAAAAGTAGCTACTGGTAACACAAGCTAACCAGGCTCTACTAGGTGTAAGCAGGAGTTAAATGTCTGCCAGCTCCCCTCAATTTGGAACCCTGAAGTAGTAGCATGAAGTGTTTTTACAGGGTGGTGCCCACCGTTCCTTCCGTTTGGTCAGAAAATGAAATGCAGCATTGTGAGAACTTTAAATCAATTTAAAAATTCCATTATTCAAATTGTGTTTTTATTTTTAAAACAGCCGATTTATAATGTCATCCATCCCCACTATAAATGCACCAGTTAGAATGGTCTGAATCGAGTTGTTTCTAAAAGGCCAGTGCCTCAGAAAAGCGCATTGCGTACAGTGTAATCTCCTTAACAATTTATTCTCCACATGACACCAGTTAGCTTCCTAGCATTTCTTCACCTGACATGGGCTGATCTATCACTGAGGAACCAGGACTGCGACTCGCTTCTCCATGAACCCTTGTAACAGACAACCTCCATGCCTCAGTGAAATAATGTACCCTCAAACCCAAACCATGTACACTCTGCTACACTCAAGAGCTCTACTTCAACAAACGAACCCTCACAACAAAAAGGAAAGAGTTGGCGAACAAACTGCTGCACACCCGACCTCACCCCATCCTAAGGTAATATGGGCTACATGCAAGTGATCGATCATCATAATCACAGCCAACTACTACCAAAAACACAATAGCCAAGGCCAACAATTAAATCAGAGCCCTCTTCAAAGCCATCAAGCACTGCCTCAACCTTCTGCCTGACCCACCCATACCGCACTCCATCGGAAAATCCACTGCCCTCAACTCTTCATCAACCAGATCAATATGGTCCACCAACAGACACCAATGTCACAACTGACAGCACACTAAAAAGATCCCATCTCGTGAAACCACAAATACCTGTACAACTTTCAAGACGCTCACTATGGAACACCTCACTGCCACCTAGGGGTGTCACGGTATTAGTTTTATGACGGTACGATAACCTTCTTGCCAAATGAAGGTATATCATGGTTATCGTGGTATAGCAGGTGGAGTTAACCAATTTTAACAAATATTTTCTAAAAGGTCATAAATTGTCAGATTTATCATCACAAACAAAACCAGGCACCCAGGGCCAGAATTGGGCTTTTCAACATACTTTCCACTGAAATGCGACCCCTTGCTTCCACCAAACACAAACACACGTGTGGAGAGGAGGAGGAGGGGGGGGCCTGCTGCGACTGGCAAAGCAAACTGAATAGCTTTTCTTAAGTGGTCATTTAGGCTTTTAGCTCCCCCACTGGCTACTGGTGAAGATGAACATGTTGCCATCTTTATAACCTGCATGCCGCAGATCAATGAAGGCGGATGGTGGTAAACGCTTGCGCACAAACACACACGCTCTCTTTACGTGGCAGCCTTTAGTTTACTTGCAGGCCAAAAGGTGTTCAGTAATCACGGAAATGTTACCCCTTTGGTATGGCAGCAGGGTATACCCACAGAGATGAGTGAATTTCACAGTGTGACTTATTATATGTAGATTCAAGGATAGAACCAGGGAAATCCCCCTTTGTCATATGTGTAGCAAATATTAGCCATTATAAATATATACACCTCAAAGCCGCCAACCCAAAGTAAACACTTTTCCTTCTTGGCACTGTATTTATTCTTCCTATTGCTAAGACTAATTTTGTGTCAAGCACGTGTGGTTTATGGAATGGCATTAAAAACTGCTCCAACTGAAACTACTTGGCAGATGGCACATCCAACAGTGCAAGACCAAGACTGCACAGCACTTGCTTACTGCAGCCTTTCCAAATCAGATTGAAAAAGCACACTTAACGGTATAAACGGTATACCGGTATAAACAATGTGACGGTTATTATTGTTCAATTGAGTGGTTCACGGTATCTTTAACGGTATACCTTTATACCGTTACATCCCTACTGCCACCCTGGCATCCCTTAAGGCCACATCATACACAACATCCTCCCTACATCCGTACTCAAGAACCTTTGGACTGAAGCACTCCTCCCTTAACGGACAATCATCAACAGTTCACTAACGCAAGGCACCTTCCCCTTCTATCCCCAAGAATGGACAAATCCTTCCGAGTCTCAAGAAACCAGCAGCAGACACTGACATTAGCCCCAATGTCCTCAGCAACTACAGCTCCATCACCCATCTTCCCTTCCTAGGCAAGACCTTTGAGGAAGCATTAGCCACACACTTACCTCAGGGGTGCCAAGTTAGTAACCATATGTCCAGGATGTTGTAGCACGACTTAAATGACGTCTCAAATTTTGCCACACCACTGAACGTTCAAACAGCACTGGTTCACAATGCAAGCACGTATCTTCTTCAAATCCTGCTTCATCATCTACAAGGCTGTCACCTTAATGTCCTCAAGCAACCACACTAGAAAACTCTGAAAGCTTACGATCCACCAGAAGTAGGAACATGTGTGGACTAACCCTGCCGGTGCAGAGGGGAAGGAACCATTAGACAGGCTGGCTCCGTCAATGCCCAAGTTTTGCTCCCTCTCTTCTATATTTCAGAAAGGAGCTAAAGACCCCCCCCCCGCTTCATGGAATGGCTCTTCAACACCTAGGTCCACACCCTCCACTCCCAACCTTACCCAACCCTACCTGGGACTGGGCGATCTGCTCCCCACAGTTTCCTCACTCTGTTGCTGGTAGATCTCTTGCTGCTAAATTGCCAGTCCACCACTGTTAGCTCCCCACTGCCTTGCATCTCTGCTTCCCTTGCCGTTTCCTTCCCACCATGATTTGGAAAGTACTTGGTTACTTCCGAAAGCTAGGCCTGTGCTCAATGAATACCCTGATAATTAGAATAATTTCTGTGCTAGAACAGCTCAGAATCTTCAGTTCATTT
Organism: Ambystoma mexicanum; assembly: GCF_040938575.1. NCBI lineage: Eukaryota > Metazoa > Chordata > Amphibia > Caudata > Ambystomatidae > Ambystoma > Ambystoma mexicanum. The sequence continues at coordinate 1,051,952,250 of NC_090929.1, read as the reverse complement.
TCAGGGGTGCACAACTGATTTTGACAGAGGGCCGAAAGTACCTTACATGAGGGCTATAGTGGGCCGAAAAGTAAATGTGGGCGGGGCGGTAGGCGGGGCGTGGCAGGAGGCTTTTTAAACCCCCAATTTGTACTAAACACATGGAAAAAGAATGTTTTTGAGGGGCAACGATTTTTATTTGCATTTCAAACTTACATTTTGTACTACACATTTTCCATTGTTATAATTTATTTCTATTTAGTTATTGTATCTCGCCTGTTTAATTAACTTATATATATATTTTATTGACCCTAGATACACTATGCCCCATGGCCCCCTCACCCCAACCAACACTATGCCCCATGTCCCTCATCCCTAACCAAACACTATGCCCCGTGGCCCCCTCACCCCCAACCAAACACTATGCCCCAATCCCCTCACCCCCAACCAAACACTATGCCCCATGGCCCCCTCACCACCAACTAAACACTATGCCCCATGGCCCCCTCACCACCAACTAAACACTATGCCCCGTGGCCACCTCACCCCCAACCAAACACTATGCCCCGTGGCCCCCTCACCCCCAACCAAACACGATGCCCCATGTCCCTCGCCCCCAACCAAACACTATGCCCCATGGCCCCTCACCCCCAACCAAACACTATCCCCCATGGCCCCCTCACCCCCAACCAAACACTATGCCCCATGGCCCCCTCACCCCCCCAACCAAACACTATCCCCCATGGCCCCCTCACCCCCAACCAAACACTATGCCCCATGGCCTCCTCACCCCAACCAAACACTATGCCCCATGGCCATCCCACCCCCAACCAAACCCCCCCAACTCAGCACACACACACAAACATGCACCAATACAGACCCGAACCCCCACCCCCCAGCTCAGCACACACACAAACATACACCCATACAGACCCGAACCCCCCACCCCAGCACACAAACATGCACCCATACAGACCCGAACACCCCACCCCCCCAACTCAGCACACACACAAACATACACCCATACAGACCCGAACCCCCACCCCAGCACACAAACATGCACCCATACAGACCCGAACACCCCACCCCCCCAACTCAGCACACACACAAACAAGCACCCATACAGACCCAAACCCCCACCCCCAACTCAGCACACAAAAAACATTCAAATCAAAACATTCATACACATCCAACACCCCCACCCCCGCATCTCAACATACACACAAAATGCATTCAAATACATTCACACACCCCCCCCCACATCTCAACATACACACAAAATACATTCAAATACATTCACACACCCCCCCCCACATCTCAACATACACACAAAATACATTCAAATACATTCATACACATCCGACACCCCCCCCCACCCCCGCATCTCAACATACACACAAAATACATTCAAACACAAACATTCATACACATCCGACACACCCCTCCACCCCCGCATCTCAACATACACACAAAATACATTCAAATACAAACATTTATACACATCCGACACACCCCCCCACCTCCGCATCTCAACATACACACAAAATACATTCAAACACAAACATTCATACACATCCGACACACCCCTCCACCCCCGCATCTCAACATACACACAAAATACATTCAAATACAAACATTTATACACATCCGACACACCCCCCCACCTCCGCATCTCAACATACACACAAAATACATTCAAATACAAACATTCACACACCCCCCCACATCTCAACATACACACAAAATACATTCAAATACATTCATACACATCCGACACAGCCCCCCACCCCCGCATCTTAACATACACACAAAATACATTCAAACACAAACATTCATACACATCCGACATCCCCCCACCCCCGCATCTCAACATACACAAAATACATTCAAACACACACATCCGACACACCCACCCACCCCCGCATCTCAACATACACACAAAATACATTCAAATACAAACATTCATACACATCCGACACACACCCCCCGCAACATACACACACAAACAAAGCAAAACAAACCCGACACACAAACACAAACAGACCACTTACCGGAGACGTGCTGGAAAGCAGGTAAGCTGGAAGTCGCTGGAATCTTACTACGTACGGCTGGCGTGGTCCAAGGCTGAAATGCCTTCCGGCATCAAGCCTTATGGACCATGCCAGCCGTATTGCTGGCCCTCCATTGGTGCAGCACACACGCATTACGTGGCTCGTAAGAGCGACGTGATGCGTGTGTGTGCTGAGCCAATGAGGGCCAGTGTTTTCACCGGCCCGGAAGACAACAAAGACTTTCCTAATGGAGGGCGGCCGCGGGCCGCCCTCCATTAGGAAAGTCTTTGTGCCTCGCGGGCCGGTCAAAAGGGCACGGCGGGCCGCAACTGGCCCGCGGGCCGTGTGTTGTGCACCCATGATTTATATGATATGGCATTTCTAACGCACCTATACACAAGTGTTTCAAGGCGCGAATGACGTTTACGTAAGCATTATTGCCCGCTCTACCAGGCAATATGGTCCCTTATGCTGCCACAAGCCTGACTTATGGACCTGAGCGAAGTGATGGCGCATAAAGAGATGAGGGCAAACAAGAGGATGAATTGCCCACTGGCATGGGTAATAACACTATTCGCACCCGGCTGCTGGGCTGGATGCTCAGTAAGCAGGTCAGGAGGGCCAAGAAATTGAAAAAAAAATAAAAAGCAGCAGCTGAGCTTTTCATGCTCGACAGGTTGAGCGTTCAAGTCCAGTTTTCCCTTTCTGCCTTTGAGCCAGGATGCAAAATCGGAGAGAGGGACGTGGATCTTTCCAACAAGCAGCATCCATGGCTATATGGGCGACTATTGCCTGGATGTCTTGAATCATTATTGCCTTTCAGGATTTCAACTTTCTACCGAAGATGCAAATAAGCATTTTTGGCGGGAGCTGCAGGTTGTATGGGCTCTTATGAGCCAGAACCCTGACTTATAAAGTTTGGATCTAGAAGTTGGTATTTCGGTCTCATAGGGGCCCTTTATCAATGCAGCTGTGGGCAATAAGGCCAGGCCACAGAAATTCAAGTTGCAAGCTACTAGCCAGTGATAAAAAGTCACTCACCACCTCAATTATATACATCTACACAGTTCACCATTTCTTACTCGTCAAGAGTCAAATATCAATAGCCAATGGCTAGTGGCAAGTGCTCATTTTGCACCCCGATAAGTCTTTGGAGGTATTGGCATGCATGTGCAGACAAAATGAAAAACAGAATAGGAAAGCCAGTCAGCAATGCTTCCGAGCTGCAGAGTGCAAAGGTCAAATCTTTGTGCTGTAGGAGTGGGAGAGGCGGCATGAAGAGGAGGAGTTCAGAGAACGAAGTTGGAGCGGGTTGAGGTAATGTGGCGTGCAGGAAGTGAAGGTCACAGGAAGGAGGGGAGCTGCAGGAAGAGATGGGAGTGTTTGGCTTCGAAGGACAGGCCAAAATTGGTGAGGGGACACGGAATGTTGAGGGCCATCAGGATCCAGCTATACTGGCCTATATTGCACAAAGCCCTACATTCCGATTGACTCCCAGAATCCCAAGATTCCCCCACAGGAGCTCATTTACAATGTTACTCTTTACAGAGGATGATGGTTGAATACGTTTATTTAGTTCCATGTGTTAATATTGGCGCAAAAATCGCCAATCAAAAATGTTGCCATATTTTGGTGGCGATATTAATCTCCCAGGTTTGGAATGCATGCATGCATTTTGGCCAAGATAAAGAATAAGGTGGGCTGGCCGGGCTCCCTAAGCAACCCAAGAGGCCATGTGTCCAGTGTGAAGAATACTGCAGATCCCTCACTGTAACCCTGCCTCAAGTCTCCTGCCAGGTGGTCAGGGGAAGGCAGAAGCTTGCTAATCCCAACCCTGGGGGTGGGGTAGTGCGGTAGGATCACCTGGGTGGAGACAGGGCCGACGGTAGTGAGGAGATTCTGTGGGGTGAGACACAGTATTTTTCCTCTGAAGGGGATAATCTTACCACTATACCAGAAGAGGTTATGGCCTATTGTAATTTTAATATCTCTCAACCTCCTGTTAAATCTAAAGTGGTAACACCTAAGGTTGTAACACTCAAACCCATTACACTAAAAAAAAAAAAAATACCTTTGGCCCTTAAAAACAAATATTTTGCTCAATCCCAAAGATACACTTGGGTAATAAGGAAAGTGTTGGCTTCTCTACAACATCTTCCTTTATTAAAGTTAAAACCTACAGCCCTTCTGTTAAAATTACTAAGGGAATTCAATGTACCCTTAAAAATACACCAGAAGTACAAAAACCCAACTTTGATAAAGTGAACTACATGTCCCTGAATCCCATAGGGACTGAGGTGATGAAGAGGGCTCAAGAGGCATGCAGGAGTGGAGGACAAGCAATGAGGCCTAACCGCCTTTGCAAGGGTCAGGCAGCTGACACTAATGGCCTGCACCTCAAACACATTGCTCCACCTGAGAGGCATAAAAGGCTGCAACAGGAGAGGGAAGGAGGAAGGATCTGGGAAAGCGGCAGCAGCTGAAAGGCTAGCAGTAGTAGCAGAGACAGAAGAGCATGAGGCTGGCTGTCTATGAGGAAGTGTGAGCACTTATGGGACAAAGTGACGTGGAGAAAGCAGATTTCACCTGCAAGTTCTGAGATGGTCCTGTGTTCACAAACCATGCTTGTCTTGGCTACACAGAGACGTGGTGAGAAGATTTTCTCAGGTGCGCCTATTGGCTGTAATTGCAGAGCCGTGACCGTGCGGAAACCCAGGGCCCATAGCAAAAAGCAAGCCGAAGGACAGAGGGAGATTCCCAGTTGCAGTGACTGACCACAGACACCCATGCGGTGGAAGTTTGCGAGGTGGGATGCCACCATAACGGCCGGTGCCACCTAGGGTATTATATCCTGTCCCTGGATGGAGTTTTGTACGGTCGTTGCTAGGGGAATGGAGCTGGCCTGGCTGATCCCTGTTGTGCTACACCTTGCTGAGTGTGGATGAGTGCCGACAGTGGGCTGAGGTAGAGATTGAAGAGAAGGGGTGAGAGGCAGTCTCCTTCAGGGACCCCCATCAGGGCAGGGTGTGTGGCGGAGGTGCAGGAGCATGATTTACGATCGATTAGAAATTAATTATGAGATCCATTTTAGAGCGGAGTCTCCAATGCCTAGTGAGCGAAACCTGTTTGTAAGAATTAAGTGATCAATGGTGTCAAAGGTGGCCGATAGATCGAGCAGGAGGAGTACAGGGCATCCTTCTGAGTCAGCTGCTCTTTTTAGATCATCTCAGATGGTCACACGAGCAGCTTCGGTTCCTTGAAAGGGTCTGAAGCCAGATTGGGCCGGTCGAGGAGCATGTTGGCTTCTATGAATAGGCTGAGTTGCTTGTAAGCTGCACGGTCTAGGAGTTTAGCAATGAAGTGCGTGTTAGAGGTGGGTCTGTAGTTCGAAGGAAGGGGGGGCAGAGGAAGGGGGGGGGTCGAGAGAGGGTTTTTTAAGAAGGTGTTTGACGTACAAGGTTTTGAAGGCTTCCGGGAAGGTACCGGACGAGAGTTGTTAATGGCCCGGGCAACGTTGCCAGCACATGTTGTAGTTAACATTTGTTTTAACAAGTGTAGTGGACAGGGATCTCCAGGGGAGCCCGAGGGTGGCTTAGTGCTAGGCATTTGAGGAACTCAGAGTGGGAAATCGGTGTGAATGAGATGAGGAGAAGACGGGTTGAGTGGGCCTGGGGGGAGGGGGGGTAGGAAAGCAGTAAGGAGGTGGGTGACCAAAGCTAGTTTGGAGAGGATGAGGCGGTGTCTCCATAGCGATATTGTGAAAGTTGTGAAATAATGTGTAACAAAAATATTGGGAGTGTGGTGAGAGGCATTGAGAAGCTTGGGGTCTTGAACCCATTGATGTTTTGTGGAGATCCCTGCTCAGGTTTATGTAGTTAAAAAAAAATCGTTTTTTCTTAGAAGGTATTTTGGTCAGGTAGGCCCCATTTAATCTTGCACAAGCAATTTTATTTTGGAGGAGTGTGGTTTGTTCTCCAAGTTTTCTCTGGGCAATGCTTGATGGCTTTAAAGGATTTGAGGGAGGGTGTGTACCAATTCAGGATGGGACCTGATCTCAGAGAGGTGTGTCTAATCGGCAGGAGGGGGAGGGGGGCGGGGGGGAAATCAGGGCACTGGTGAGCCATGGATTGAAAAAGTTGATGGAGGGATATCCTCCCTGCGGTGGGAGGTCCGACAGGGTATTTAGAAGGGAATTGGCCAGATCAGGGTTTATGACTATGTATTCCAGAGAGGTAATGTGGGATGAGTGTTAAGAGGTGGGGTTGTTGGGGGAGAGGGACGTGAGGGTAGGATACATGACAAAGAAGAATATAGTGTAGTGATCCGTCCATATTAGTAGATGAGGCAGGAGGATGGAGAGTAGGACCGATGTGCTGGAGAGAGCGTCGAGGGTGTGCCCCCCGTTGTGATTTGAGAGGGAGATCAGCTGTGTCAAAATGAGAGCTTCTACGTTGCCAGTTAAGAGAATGGGACATCGGGTTGGTGATTACGTCAAACTAGATTTGAAATCTCCCAATATCGTGAGAGACGGATGCCGGATTAGGGTGGCTGGCAGGGAGTCTCCAAAGGAGTTGGCTAAATTTCTGTTATAACCAGTCTCCTGAATATAAGTAGGAAGCTGTGGGTGAGGGAGGGAAGGAGGTGGATCTTTACTAGTAATGATTCGCATTCAGAGTTTCCGGGGGAGATTTTCAGTCGATATAACCGAGAGATGCTGTTTGTGGAGGATGGCTAATCCTCCTGCTCTGCTTGGCCTATTTTGTCCGATCAGGGGGTAGTCCTAGTGCAATGAGTCCGGTCGTCGGCAAACCAGGTTTCAGTGATGAATAGGATGTCGGGGATTTCTTTGGAAATAATGTCAAAAATGTTGTATTTGTTTTTTGAGACAGATCTGCCATTAATAAGTGCATGAAAGCTGGTGTGGTTTCTGGTGTAGGGTCGGACAGGGGGTGGCAGGGATGGATGACATGGGGGTGACGGAGAGTGGGACTGGGAGGGGGGACGGTTTGAGGGAGATCAGAGTGGTGATCGCTTGCTGTGCTGGAGGTAGGGAGACGGGGAAGTGGAGCGCGGTACGGTGTATCGGGGGGGTGGTATGTGGGCAGTTGGTAGGGGATGGGGGTTTTAACAGAAAGGTGAAGAAAGCCAGGACAGGGTTGAGAGTGGGAGGAAAGGGTTGGCAGGAGTAAAAAGGGGGTGTAGGTTGGCATCCTGGGTGGAGCCGAGGAGCGTCCTCTGGCGCATGGTCATGCGTTTAGGGGGTTGTTTGGGGGGAGAGATATAGGGGTGTTGAGCAAGGTGTGCTAGCCAGGGCAGCCTGTGCTGCACTTTGGGAGGAAAAGCATAAGATGGGAGAAATGGGAGTTGGTATACGTGGTAGAGGGGCAAGGGGGCTGGGCAGGTACAGGTGTGCGCCAGTAGGTGCTGATTTTCTGGACAGTAGTGCGCCAGCGTGCCCCCCTGTTCCTGGAGGTGGGTAAGACGCAGGGGAGTGGGTTTAGGAGGATGTGAGGGTGGGTGGAAGATACAGGATGGGAGAGGCCAGTTTGGTTTGTAAGAGAGGGGGCGTGGGTGAAGGCGGTGGACTGGTGCTGATGCTCCGGATAGTAGAGTGCCAGGTTGCCGCTCTGTTCCAGGAGGTGCAGGGGCAGTAGGATGTGAGGCGGGGGCGCAGGATGGAAACTCCGACTATTATGACTGGTCAGGGAGAAAGGAGAGCATTAGAGTGGGCAGTGGATTGAGGAGAGGGGGAGTCGGAGTAGGGGCGTGTCATTGGCTAGGTTTATGGAGCACCAACATCTGGCTCTGGTCTGGGCAGAGTGGGGCATGGGGAGGCACCTAGATGCAACACTGTGTGGAAACTAGCGTCTAGATTCAAACGTGCACCGTTTGGAAGTGCACCTAGATTCAAACCGTACAACATGTGAAAAACGTACCCAGCCTCCAAGCAGACACTGCTGTGGAAATGCACCCAGGTTCAAAACCTGCAATGTGAGGAAAATGCACCTAGATTCAAAACATACTGCGAGTGAAATGCACCTGGCTTCAAACCATACAATGAGTGGAATGCGTCTGGCTTCAAACCCTACAGTGAGAGAAATGCACCTAGATGAAAAACACTGAGCGAAAACCCACCTGGTTTTGGAACATGTACTGTGGGTAAAGTAGACCTGGGTTCAGAATATACAATGTGTTTAACATATGTTTAGATCCAAACCATACACTGTGTGCAAAATATTAGGGTGTATTAAAGTAAAAGTGGCGAGGTTTTCTGGAGCCCAGTAATGGCTGTGCTCCCAGTCTGTACCACCTTACTGGTTGTCGCTGTTGGGTACATCTTTGGGCTTCCAAGGGCTAACAGGGACAAACTGGGCACAAGAGCTGCCCAAAGAGGACCTGCCATCAGCTGTAGCCCTTTGCTGGATGCCCGGGGCAAGGCTGCCCAAGGGCTGTTGCTGAAGAAGGAGGCCGTGCACCGCCACCAAAAACGGGCAAGGAGGGTGGGTTAACAATCTTTAGAGGTGGGATGTAGAGGGAAAGCAGAGAAGTCAGCAGCTAGATGCTGACAAAGTGAATATGCACCGATGGATTATCAAGATTGGTGTGGATGCGGGAAAGAAATGTAAACACTCGCCCAAGTGTGGCTGCTGAAATGGGCAAACCTTGAAATTTGTATTACACCAGAAGCAGCAATTGCCCTTCCACATATGCCATTCTTGTAATGTGAGTTAGTCTTGTTTTGTATCACTGGCCAGGAATGCATGTGGATAGAATGTTGGTGTATGTATGATAGACCGCTCAGGAGAATGTTGAGTGAGTGTTGTGTGCGAGTGTTCCATGATTGTCAGTTGGGGGCCTGAGAAGAATGTGAGGATGGCCGGTGGGTCTGTCCCTTACCCCTCGTCAGATGTCTACCAGTCCACCTTTAATGTGAATATCTGCAAGTAACTGGAGTTATACATATGTAATTATGTATGATAAAGTATCCTGGCTCATCTTACATGGCTCCAGAGATGTTCTGTGTACTAATCACGAGTGCCACACCCCATCTTAACAGCCATGTCTCCCTATGTGTCCTCTAATGCAATAGTTTTGGCTTACAGGTGTCGCAAGCACCCAACCTCAAAAGGACTCTGAACGACCACACCAACAAATACTCTGGTCGTCCTAACGGGCCCCATTTCTCATCCTTGATTCATGGACTAATCCACAAATGCAGAGTATTCTTGCGCCAAGTACATGTCTCCTACTGTGAGGTTCCTTCAGCCTTACAAGTCACATAAAAACCATACCAGTTAAGTCCTCTAAGTCCCCTTCAACAACTCCTGGAATTTTAGGCAATGCCATTGTGGGTTTGCTGCTGGTTGATAAATCTAGACTGCCTGAAGGTGTCACACATTGTCATAACCCTGCTTTGCAACACTGCACAACAGCTCCGAGTAGGCTGCACAAAAGTCGTAGCCCATCCCAAAAAGTATTTGCCTCCTTATTCTATCAAAGTCCCTGTCATTTCATTTGCTATCGGCCCCTGTAACATCAGGTGCCATACTGTAGGGCGCGCTTCCTGTTCTCTCCATGGCCTGTTGCTACCACAGCTCATGAACTGCCTGGCCATTGTCGGATATCGCTTCCTATTAGCAGATACCACAACAGCAAGGGCGAGAGGGGAGGCTTAAGAACCAACAATGAAGTTTGGGTAGGTTTTCATTCCAGACCAAAGGACATCTTTTGCTGCGTAACATTACATTTGAGTTTTAATGCAGATTCAATAATTCAGCTAACATTTTCCTTTGTAAAAACGAATATGACCACACGTTTGAGCCAATATGCTATTGTGTGACAACGGCAGATACATTTCGTTAGAAACCTACCCAGCGATACCAGGCAAAAGGGAACCACCTGCCCCCATCAGTCTGTCAATTACTTTGCCTGCTCTTGGCCCATTGTCCCAACATGGTCTCAACCTTTCCTTGTTTTATCAGTGCTACTATCAGATTGAGTCCGTCTATGGTCGTTTTTATTTCTACATTAATGTACTGCTATTGTCTATACAATTCCTGCTGATTTGATTGTTCAGAGTCTTCACAGCATCGTCAAAGAAACTGACGTTCCTATCAAAAAATAGTATATGATTTTTACCCCTTGCCCCACCCCTTTCAGTGTCAAACCAAGCTGTGGAGTTTCTAGGAGTAGCGATTGTAAACTCAATTTTGTATTTTCCCATTGTGGCAATGAATCCCTCCATCACATCATCTTCTCACTCTCCTGGTATGCATTTTATATTTCTAGAGCTTCTCTTCAGAAGCCTTCGTGTTTAAACCAGTGCTCGACTGCCTCCAACCTCTTTTTCTTGCACAACTGTACACCATTCCACAGACAAGGCCTTACAAGTCATGGGTACACATCACGTTTCCACTCGTTATACTCCAAAATGTCCACTATTCACCCTGCAGATCCATTTCCAGTTAGGGGGTTGATCCACACCTTCTCAGAGTGCTTAAGACTCCACACACAATAACACAACCAAGCAACTTCATCAAGCCTCAAAAACAGCGTTTCTAGACTTCAGCTAGAAAAGCTCTCAGTGCATCTTGTCAGAGGCATCACTGCCAATTCAGCTCTGAAGACACGAGCAACAACACTTTCAAGAGCAGAAAACAGTATCAAACTCCAAGCTGTTGCATGGACCTAAGAATTACTAAACCGCACAAAAATAACCAAGCACATTTAAGGAAAATACTACATTTTTGTTCTGGCTGGGGTTGTCCCAACCTTGCCATCTGGCAAGAGCTAAAAAAAAAACCCAGAGGGGTCTGGGATTGGGTCTGCTTACCACCCTCTTCTCTATGGCTGCACTCCTAGTATTGGAGCAAGACGTTTGCGAAGTAAATCGTGCCTGAAGGTAAAGGGCATATTACCAAGATCACACATTTCTATGATCACGAATGAAAATCCATCTATAGGTTTCTTAAGACTGTCTGTGAGGGGGAAGATAATCCTAGGCTATTTGTATTTTGCTCCAGGTAACGGTACACCTTTCCTCCCAATGTTAAAAATGAAAAGATTAAGGATCGTCAAGGAGCGAAAAAGAACACCCAGGATTGTTCAAACCCCAACATGCTGAACTGGGCTCCCCTGGAGGAAAGTGGCATCCACCTTCACCAGCTGGTCTCTGCAGTGCCGCATATTTACCAGGTCACACTTGTTTGGGAAATCCATACAGGCAATGCTGCTGTGCACTCAAAGCATCCTTCACTCTCCCCCCGGGGGTTGCAAACACATCTAGACAAACCCTGCGCTGAAGGGCCAGCCTGGCTGGCTGCACTGGATATCGACAAGTACGAAAATCCATACCGCTCTGTATGGCTGCCGCCAACAAAGCTAAACTCTGCATCCATTATTGTGCACTTTTCTGTTTGATTAAAGGATGGCGAAACGTCTGCATAACTCCTTTAGATGACTGCAGGCAGAATGGCACTTATGCACAAAGGGATTAAGAATGTATATTTGCACATGTACCAACTTCTTACAGTCTTCTGTAAAAAAAAAAATGCTCACAAAAAATGATCTTGCAGAGAAGATACCTTGGGCTAACTCCACATTTGTGCGCCAGCTTTTTCAAGACCACACGGTTTTCTTCTTCAGCAACATCCATTTAGCCTTGAAAGCTAGCAGACAAAAGCCAAATGTAATCGCTGTACTATAGTCCTCCTTTCTTCATATGCTTAGGAGTTAAAGCTCGCAGGGACAGGACCTGAGCCATATTTCAACAAAAAATGGTAACTCAAAAATCATTGCACAACACCCGGCCTCGAAGCCAGCTTTTTTCCATCCGCCTAAGCCACACCTGACCAATGATAACATTTAAGGTGGAAGGAGGGCGGGTGCATGCAGAAAGAGTCCAAGGATTAGGAGTACAGGATCACTACAGTAACTAACGTACTCCTACATCTGCGCCTCCTCCGCCGTCCTCGATACTCTTGCGAGACTATCAAGAAAGGAAGCCTAGAGGAGGGTGGATCCAATCAGATCAAACCAAAGAGGTTCTGCTGTCCTGCTTAGTCAAGTCGAGCATCGGCCCAAGAACTCTTGTTGGACAGTAATGCTCACAAAAAAAACAAATCAAGGAAAAGGGACCAAGCCTGCTTTGGATCTCACCTCCTGTTCCTTTTCATGTGATCAAATTCTTGCACCTGTAGCTCTGAAATGCAAGCGACAATCCATCTGGCTACAGTAGTCTTTGCAGCAGATAGGACCTGATAAAGAACAAATGTTTGTCACATGACTGGAACAAAGGAGTACTGTCCAGGTTAAAATCGAACTGCTCTGCACACCTCTTAGTTATATAGAACGCTCTCTGCCTCCAAAATGGGACCATTTGCTCCTGTACTGTTCCCTGGCGGAGGACCTACGAGCCGCCATGAACACCTTCAAATTCTTCTCAAACAATCCTAAATGACAGAAGATTAGGTGTCCTGACACCGACGGCAAGCAGCGATAGAAGGGAGGAGTGGCTGTTTGCCTCTGTTTTTTGCATTACCTTTGTGCTATTAAAATTCATCTTGAGAGATACGTTTGACCTTCGGTGACTACTACCCCTATTTTTGGACAATAAATACAGAAACAGACTTTAAATCATTATTGCTGCTCCAAGAAGAGAGCAGAGTGAGAGCGTCTGGATAACTGTTTCCACCCAGATTTTCATGTTCCTTAGGAGGGGCCAAACCACCACTCTGTGGAACAAGGGAAGAATTGCCAAACTTCCCTTTATCAAATTTTCCAATTATCAGAATCTAGCTGGCCACCAATGCACTGCTAGAACACCCTACAAGGCCTCATGGGCACAAACTTCTGAATTGCCCTGTGGATAAGAGCTAAGGGAGGGCATTAAAGAATATCCCCGCCTAAAGAAATTGCCAGCCCACCAGTGAACCCAGGCTCTATTCCAGGCATGAGGCAAACTACTGACACTTGGCATGCTGGGGAAGATACAAGCGGGTTCACCAAAGGAATCCCCCCACTCCCATGTCAATTACAAAAAAAAGTTTTGCACTACGAGGACCTTAGTTTTAGCTCCCACTTGTGACTAAGACTAATGTGCGCAGGGAGTATACCCCCGATTCTATTTCCCAGGAGACTGAGGGACTGAAAATGAACCTTATGGGCAAAGGCCCCTTTCCCACAGCGAGCATGGTGAACCGAGGAGCTCCAGTTAGCGCCCTCTCCTGCCCGGTCACATAAAACGTGGCCTTGGTATTGGTTAAAACAAAACCTGAACTGTGCAGTCTTGATGGTGTAAACCTACACCAGCCTTATGCTCCAGTGAAAGACATTTGAAGGTCATGCTCTCTGAAGCCGTCAGTTGACTGAAAAGCCCTGATGGAACAGAACATCTGGAAGAAGTTGTAGTAAGCTGAACCAGCAAGTCATGCAAATATGGGTAAATGTGGCCACTCCCCTCAATTTGTTGTGGGCTGCCACAGCTAACAGTTTTTGTGAATACCCGGGGAGCCATGTTCAGACCAAAGCCTGCCGTCTAAAGAAAATGAGAAAGCAGAGATGAGGATCCCCAGATCAGCATGTTATGCCAAGTGTCCTTCAGATCCACTGCACAGAGCCAGTCCTCTTAAAGAGGAAGGCTGGATCTGAGCCAGCATGATCTTCTTGTACAGCTCTAGAGGGCGAAAAGGTTGAACAAAGAAAGGTAGAGGAGGGTTCGCAAGACTGCCTGGTTATTCTTGTGCACCGAAAAAAGCCTAGACAAATTCCATCACTCCCATCCGAGTTGGAGGAACCTCCTCCACTGTACTGAGGTCCAGCGGTTTTTGAACTTCCAGAGTCAGGGCAAGGATCCAGAGCTTCTAAAGAGGAGAATTAGAGTAAGAAGAGGAAGGAGACGAAAGCCCCACCAGGCAACCGAAAGAGCCACTACCTTCCTTAGAGCAAAATCTCCACTCACTCGGGTAAATAGAATCAGAGAGCACAGCCTATCATTGTTTCGGTTTGGGCTCCATAGAAGAGGAAGGAGGCACTTGGCAAAATCCCTCAGTAGCTGCCCTTTGCTGCTTCTTTCATTTCTGGGAGAAAGCGCAATCAGCCTGCCTGGCACAACACTCCTGGGAACCTTTAAAGGCACTGAAGGATCAAGACCACAACCCTGAGGTCTTCTGGGTGGACTGAAAGGTATTCTGCTGGGGCCTAGAGACAGTCCCACCAGGGACTTTGCAGTCTGGATGCTCAACTTTTTCTCTAATGATTCCTCATCAGTGGTTCCTTAAAGGTGTATCGAATTATACTTCCACACACAAATGCGATAACAATCATAGTCCAACCTATCATAAAAAACTTAAATTTTAATTAATTTATAAGACGTCATTTTTTAGATATGTGTATTTCTCCCTTATGAAAATTCACATCTAGGTTACACCTAGGAACTACTTTACACATGTTACCACAAGAGTTTGTTTTCTTTCTTCTAGGAATTCCTCCCACCCACATCTCAGACTCAATTCACTAATTCCTAAACAATGCAACTCGTCACATCAATACTCAGTCAATCGAGCAAAGTTCAAAATACAAGTTATATGAACTGCAACATCGCAACAAAAAAAGGACATTATACACACTTATTAGCACATCCCAACAAAAAAAGGACATTATACACACTTATTAGCATCTCATTTTATATTTCAGGGTGGAAATTAGGAGGTTTCTTTACCAAGAGATCCTCCCATCAGCATTTTTCAAGCACAAGATATGTGTAGCAAAGTACAGGAGTTTGCACCTTGCATGAGAGGACAGTATCTGTACATATGAAGCTGGATGGCGGAACGTGGGATTAGAATGCTACATCCGCCATACAAAGTCAGACCCATTTGCTGTGTCAATGCTTTATTTCCATTTGTGCCTCATATTGCTAAAGTCGTGCAGAACTTTGCCTTTTTGAATTTCCGATAGGAGAAAAAAAACTGCTGGGAGTAGTTGGGCAAACACGCCTCATGGGATTGAAGACCTGGATCCTCGAGGCTTTCAGGGGGACCTGGGACCAGGGCCTTTGTACATTCTTATTACGTCTTCTTCAGAGACAGAAACGGGAAGAACAATACTCTCGTTTTCTCTCGTTCCCAGCCTCTTATGCGCTTTACAAAGAGACGAGCGCCTCGAAGAAAGTAATGTTTCCCACAGGAGTTTGGGAAATTCCCACCCATACCCTCTACACGCCCGCACATGCGGACTGGTCTGTCAGATTTCACACAAAAGACAGAGCCATGGCAGAGTGCGTACCAGTGACTGCTCTGGCAATCAACGAATGTGCTTTATATTCCAGACGAAGCCAATCTGTGCGAATTCCAAAGGAAAAGTGGCATGCCACGAGCAACTTTAAGGACATCAACATTATATATTTCAAGTAACGAGAAGTGGATGGAAAGGCAGCAAGAG
Organism: Ambystoma mexicanum; assembly: GCF_040938575.1. Classification (NCBI taxonomy): domain Eukaryota; kingdom Metazoa; phylum Chordata; class Amphibia; order Caudata; family Ambystomatidae; genus Ambystoma; species Ambystoma mexicanum. Next base: position 1,051,936,780 of record NC_090929.1, on the reverse strand, counting down.
CTACTTCTCCGAAAATAATTCTTCAGGGAAATAACAATCATATCAAAGATTTGTATTCCGTGTGTTTAATTACACCAAAGTTAACTGGTTTCCAGATATTTCTACTGTCGAAAATATGTTTTTTAATCTGGCATTTATTAGATATTTACATCAATTTAATGCACAATTGTCAACTTTCCTTATCAAATAATTATAGTTTTCATAAATTATTGGTGAGGTTAGTAGTATCAACATAACCCTGGAGTAGAACATCAAATGAGTGCAACATCTAGTTAATTGATACACAATTCTCCAATTCTAACCTTATTGTCTGGGCCTCAGAAAAAAGGACATATGCCGTTTGAACGAATCAGGGCGCAAAATATCTTTGACCTCTTTTCTTAGACACAATAGGAGTGGGCATCTCTCCGAATGACAGTGCTACTAACCAAACACACACAACTTCTAGAAACCTCACTGCTCCTTACACACCTCTCACCCTCAAACACAACCACACCTCTTAAACCGCAGCAACCCGCACGCACTTCACTACAAAGCAACAACAAACACACCACACAGAGCTTCACACAACAGAACACGACGGACTCAGACCGGATACTACACCAAAAAAGCTCAGCGAACGGTGTTAACCGAACTGAAGCTGCCAACAGCACATCACAGCTCCCTTGCTCCTCTCCAAACTTCATCCCACTAACACGCCCCTAAACCACCCACCTTCACTTTCAGATCCGCCACAGCGCCAGGGGACCACTCCAGTGGGGATGGTGCGCGGTATATCCTCATTCTCTCCTCCTCTCCTGTAGCTACTTCTCTTGCAACTAAGTAATGATTTCAATGTATGCACAGCTAGCCATTTTTCATAGCTGCAATCTTCTCCTGCAACTAAGTAATGACTTCAATGTATGTACAACAAATCATATCTGTAACAAGCGCCACGATGCCCTCTGGGCTGCATGTGCGCTAAACAAATGTGAATAAATAAATAAATATCCTTTAACATTAACAATACTTGAATCTTCCTAAAAACTACAAGCACAATAATAGGATGCCGAACTGGGCCCAACACTCAAAATTGGCAGCACACATCCCTTTTTCACAGGCCCAGACAATAAGGGTAGAATCAGGGAATTGAGCATCAATTTTTAACACCAATGTATTTATTGCATTTATTGACAGCACTAAAACCCGTAAGTCTCCCAGCGGTGACATGTTCGGCATAGGTTATATGATCCTGAGCATTGAAAACGCCCTTCTTGAGGCAAACGCTTGGCCAGTCGGCTTCACTAGACGTTGCACTAATCTGATGTTATAGTTAAGGGTTATGTTGACACTTTGATTTGATAGTGATTTCAGTGAAGAATTATTTTCAAAGAGGTCGCTCTTGCTGCCATGCCACACACTTCTCTTTACATTCCTTTTCGCCAGCATTAGGTTGTTTGCTGAGGCAAAAGCAGCATAGCAGGTTAACTCCGACCTAAATTGTAGCTTTTGACATTAACGTTAGAAGGCGCAGTTCCTTAGAACCCACAACCTAACTGCACTATTTTAGTTTATATTTTTCGAGTCATTCATGGGCAGAAACAGAGTCGGGGCAGGCCACACAACTCCAGGAGTAGCTAGACCAACAAAACTGGGTGTATTTTAAGGCTAATAATATTTTAAGGCTAAAGCAAACGTTAGTAACTAAGCCACCAATCTATAAATGAGTACAGCTAGTGCTTCAGGGTGTTCATCAAAGGCCCCTATCACATAGGCTACTGGTTTTGCAGTGCAGCAGAAGCCCCCGCACTGCTGGGGGAATGGCTTTGGGTCAAGGCCCATCTATTTTTATTAGTGCATTTTTCCTCTTGAGTCGCATGCAGGAAAAAAGCAAGTTGATGGTACAACTTCAAATATGCAACCAGTCAGGGGTGTCCATCTCTCTAGTTTCTTCTTGGATAACTGTGCAGTCCATGTATAGTGCACACAGGTGCATCCCTGCCCATGCTCAAGCTCCTTGCAATGGCATGGTTTGGCACGGCCATCCACTACCATAATACTATTCGCAACACAACAGACATGTTTGAAACATGACAATTGTTCGAAAGAGCATATAAAAAAAATACGTATTAGAAGCATTAAGGTATTTGTGACAAATTGCCATCTGCGAGGATGTAAACACCTTGGCTTTATTTGGTTTAACATAAATGATATAGGTAATTCTGTTTGAAAAGAAGATCTCCTAGTGATACCGCCCTTTCATACATTTTTCATGCCAGAAATATACTGCAGACGTGTCCTACTCTGGAGAGTCTACAGGTGCCCTCAGTCTCAGCCCTGCAGTGGCACAGGGCAGGTTCAAATGCGATATGCACATTCTTGACTGCTCCCTCACACAGAGGTGGCTTTAGTCTTCAGCACCTGTTTCCAAGTGTAATAATTGTATGCCTTAGTCATTCTGGTGGGACATACATCTTTAAATCTAACACATTCATGATGGAATGACCGAAGAATGAGGACTAAGAGCAGGCAATTTGTACAGCCACAGCAATCTGATATCACTAGTATCGGCTCGGAGAGCAGAGCCAAGCTATGACAGGACTGGCGTTTACTGGCATTTAGTCGAACGGCCTCCAGTTCTGCTATATGGAACAATCACCAGGATGCTACCACCTTAATCCCCATGCAGGAAGGGCAACACTCTTCCTATGGCACATGTACCTCACACCTTCCTTCTGGGGCACAGGAACCTCCCTCAGTGGTCTCCAGCGAATGAGGGCTTCAAATGCAGTACTGACAAAGCAGCTCTCACACCAATGCGGACCACTGAAGTACCTTTTGAGTCAGCAGGCATGAGAAAGGGTAGGAAGGGTAGCCAGAGGGGAGAGGTGGGATGACAGAAGGATCCCACGATTTTGGCTTCTGTCAGGGCTCTCTAATTCTGCCCACCTCCCCCAATTTCCTGTAGGTAAGGCACTATGTGTGTGATATCAGAAGGCAAAGGGCACTTGCTGGAACAACCTGGTTTTCTCCTTACAGCAGGCTTCCTGTGCCCTAGTAGGAAGGTGTTGGCCTTCCCCTAGGTGATCAAAGAGGCAATATCCTGGCCCTTGTTTCACACGGCAGTTCTGGAGACGGTCAGCTCTGTGAGCAGGGTCCAGCTCTGACAAAACGGGCACTAGTGTGGTATTAAATTGTTCTGCTGTGTAATTGTGTGCTTCTAGTTGTCACCATGCTACAACCAGCCATGGCTAATATGTAAAGATGTGTCTGCCACCAGACTATGTCAAATAATTATTAAGTTTTGTATCAGAAGTGCAGAAGATTAAAAAGCCACCTCTGCACGGAGGAAATTTGTATTCCTGCAGCTGCCAGAATGCTTGTGTGATAATTGACTCTGCCATGAGCCACTGCAGGGCTGGCTGGGGCACCTGCAGGCTAAGTCAGCAAAGGCACATGTTTGTAATAGAACATTGGCACTAAACATTTATCAAAGGGGGTCTTATTAGCAGACCTCCCTTTCAGAAATATAATTAGTGACATAATTTATGTGTAATAATTACCAGGTTACTCACCGTAGTGACCACCTTACTCCTAGTCCATAGTCCCCTTTCCTCCATACTTATGGGACATCTCTCCGTCCTGTGGGACGGGACCGGAGCACTTTGCAAAAAGCATCCAATTTTTTTTCAAAAATGTGTCCCTCCTCTCTTTCCTGCGCGGGGCCCGACACGCGGCCGTGACCCCACCCACCTTGGCTCCGCCCGGCGCATCGCCCATCAGTCTTTTTCTATCGCAGGGTCAAAGACCCATTAGCATTAACAGAGGAACCTTATTAGAGGGGACGGCGGGAGGGCCTATGGAGGAAAGGGGACTATGGACTAGGAGTAAGGTGGTCACTACGGTGAGTAACCTGGTAATACTCCTACGTCCCGTCCCCTTTCTTCCATACTTATGGGAGATTCCCAAGCACTCCTTACAGGAACTATTGGTGGATGGAAATACCCCTTACTGAAACAGGTTCTTCAGCACAGCCTGGCCGAACTGAGCGTCAGCTCTAGAGCTCATATCGAGGCAGCAATGCTTACAGAAAGCAGATGGGGAGGCCCAAGTAGCCGCTTTAGCGATGGACTCCCAGGGAACATACTTCTGAAAAGCAACCGCGGCTGCCTTGCCTCGCACCTGGTGTGCATGGATACCTTTAGGAGGTTTCAGCTTTTGGACGGTGAAAGATTCTGCGATACAGGCGGTAATCCATCTGGAAATAGATGCCTTAGACGCCGGCCTGCCCTGAGGCTTACCGAAGGTCACAAACAGTTGGGAAGAGCTCCGAAGCTCGGAAGTCCTGTCCAGGTAGAACTTAAGAGCTCTTTGGACTCCAGGCAGTGTAGAACCCTTTCCGCCTCCGAGGCAGGGTTCGGAAAAAAGACCGGAAGGGAAATCGACTGATTCAGATGGAATTCGGTCACTACCTTTGGTAGGAAAGCTGGGTTCGTCCGAAGGACTACCTTGTCCTTGTGAAAGACCAAGAAAGGATGCTCCACCAACAATGCCTGGAGCTCACTCTCCTCGCTGACGTAACGGCTACCAGAAAGCACACTTTCCAGGACACGTACTTGAGGTCAACCGTAGCCATTGGCTCAAAGGGTTTGTGGCACAGCGCCGTCAGGACTACATTTAGGTCGCAAGGCGGGTGCGGACTACGAACCGGAGGGTAGATGCGTGTCAAGCCAGCAAAATGTCTCTTCACCACCAGGTTAGTTAAAGAATAAGAACACCGGTCTGTAGAGAGGTAAGCGGAAATCGCCGAGAGATAAGTCCTTCATAATAGAACATGAACCCCTGACTCTCCTAGGGAGGATACGAAGGATAGCACCGTGTCAATCGTTGCCACCCTCGGGTCCAATTCTTTCTCCAAACACCAATGACAGAACCTGAGCCATTTACTCTTGTATTGGGATCTGGTCGAGGGTTTCCTGGCTGCCTGAATAATGCGCATGTTATCCGCAGACAAACCCAAATGCTCTAGAGACGTGAACTCAGGCACCATGCTGGTCCGACCCAGATCGTGCGGAGAAAAGGACTGATGGGCGATGCGTGGGGCAGAGCCAAGGTGGGCGGGGTTACGGCCGTGTGCCGGGCCCCACGCAGGAAAGAGAGGAGGGACACAATTTTTGAAAAAATGTGTGGATGCTTTTTACAAAGTGCTCCGGTCCCGTCCCACAGGACGGAGAGATGTCCCATAAGTATGGAGGAAAGGGGACGGGACGTAGGAGTATCATTTTTTTAAAATGCCAGGACTTTCACTCCTTCCCATATGGAAATCTTCTCAAACACTATTGCGGAGACTGCTCAGAGCACACGTTTCAAAACACCACTTGCCATGGAACCAAAGAACTGGTAGCACAATGATAGGACAGCCACGTCACCAAGGGATGCTACATTTTGCATCAACTAGAGACATTTTTGCCACAAAGACTGCAAGACTTTATTATGTCTCCACTGTGTTCTTGGGTAGATGTGTTAGTTAAAGGATATTTGTACCGCGCTCTACCACCACCACAGTGGTCGTCTGGTGCTCCTGAAAAAGGGAAGGAGTGGGTGGGGGGCGAGTTAGTGGGAATAAGCTGGAAAAGTGCAAGAGAGCAGTGATGTGCTGCTGGCAGCCTCAGCCTGTTGGGTCCCTTGACTGGGCTTGTGGTGTTTTACGGTTGGTAGTCGTTGTGTGCTGTTGTGCGAGTCTATGTGTGGTTTCTTTTGTTGTTGCAATGTAGTGAAGTTTGTGCAGATTGCTGTGTTTTAGGCTTGTATATGATGCTGTGCCTGAAGTACCGGCGTATAGAAGGCTTCATTTAGTACAATAGTGCTAGATGGATTTGTATATTGAAGAGGCGCACTATTCAAACCCAAAGTAACAGACTAGAGTGAAATCTATTTGCATAGCAATGGATTGCTCATTGTCCGTGTTAAGAACGCATGCTTTGCTCAGAAAATCTAGAATTCACTAGTTTCACAATACAAAATGGGGAGGCTTTTTCATGTTTACTTTGCCCGTAATGCAAGTTCCGATTAAACGTTAGTTCTGGCTGTGCCAAATGAAGCTAGTCTCCCCACATAACATAATGTTTGCTTTGCCCAAAGTACCAGTGAAAATGCACCCCACTTAAGACCATTCATCATGTTAGCTTTGCTCACTGCTATAGGTAAGCACGTCCATACTGCCTGCACCAAAGATAGCAATTAAAAACGCCACTTTTTGCTTTGTTCAGAATGGCAGTAAAATGATATGCCACTGTAAAAACAAATGTCCAGCCATTTTCTGGGATCTATAGATCCTCCCAGAGGTCTTCCTGCAGCAGATCTCCTCCCCAGACAGCGGCCTGCGTGCAGTCATACACATTCACACTGCACCCATTCTCCAATTTACACAAGCACTCATACACTAGAACATTCACCTTGACCTCTCATTTACGAACACATCCATATGCTAACACACACACACACTTCAGTCTCACTCAAACACGCACTTACACAGACTCACACACGTGTACAACACAAAGATGTGTTTCTTACCTGCAGGACAAATCTTGGGAAGTATTCAGCATGCCCAGCCGAGGAACTGTATTCCCACAAAGCAGCCCATTGAGCCGCAGTTGAGTGCGTGCTCAGCGTTTTCATTAAGGTGGCAATTATAATAACAGAATGATTATGACTCCCCCCATAATGGGTGTCGGGTCAGTCGTCACTGCATGCGTCACTAAGGGGAGATTCTCTTACAATGGCTGTTGTTTAAAAGGGAGAGATTTGGAGGGACAAGCCATCCGTCGTGAATAAAGTCCCGTTGACTGGACCCTTCCAGCATGGGACGACTTGGTGCTACTTCTCGTCTGCCAATGCCTCTTTTTAGCAGTTCCCTCTGAAAGATTTTGAAGTGCAATTGCTTCTCTACCTAAGTTTCGAAGGTGAGAGAAAAATGTTAATTCCCATTCACAATTGGGGTATTTTTCAGGCGAGTAAAATATGTATTTTTAACCCAAACAGCTATCTAGTTATCACCCATACTGTTTCTACCTTGTAATTAAAGGCAAATTAAATATAATTTCAGAAAAGGTCGTAAAAATGAGCTCTTTTCTGTGGCCCTGCTCTTTTGGTAGCACTTGTCTGGACATGTGTGGAGGTTTGTGGCTGGGAGCAGGAACATCTGCATCTGCTTCCTATTTTGTTTTGTGTGGGCCTGCTTATGGGAGTAAGCGGCTTTGCCTCTGCATGGACTGCCTCGCGGCACCCCAGCCAGCCTTCCCGGTGATGGAGGAGTAACAGTGTATGCCATTTAACCATAACAGTTCAGTTTTACAGCTTTTTGGTAGGTGTATTGTGGAGTGCAGCCTTATGGATAGCCCATGTGCTGCCCTCCTTTGTTTTGTCCATTGATGGAGCAAATATCTAAGGTGCCGCAATACCTGCAAAGGACCTCAGTTTCAATGCCCGACTCTCGCACGGTCTGTCTCCATATGGATCCTTACCTGAACTCCGAACACTTCATCTTAGTTCAAAACCAAGTTGGGTAACGATGCAAGTCCGGCTGGGCTACCAACTAGTAAAGATATTTATCATTGGCTTGTGTTCAAAAGAAGAATGTCTTAATCACTGTTCCTTGAAGAGGAAAGTGCTGTTGTAATTGGTCTAAGCAGATTGTTGGTATTATTTTCAGGGTGGTTACAGATTTTAAGTATAATGTGTTCTTTTTCTTTGAGATAGATCTACATCAAAACACAGACACAGTTTGGTTGAGCCTAATGCTAACAAGAACAACACGGGCGACCACAAACTACTCACTTGGTGGTAGGAGGTGGGTGGACTAGGCAGGGCCTTCCGAAATCTGTAACCCTATTCTATTTTTCAATGTGGTGCTGAGACAATAATTGTACCTGATAATTAACAGTGGCCTGGATATCTCTCAAAGGGATCCTATCAACCATAACGTTTTCATACATTTTGATTAAATACCACGTGACCAAGTAACAAATTAACAGCTTGTACCATTGCATTAGACGTGTGTAATGCTACAGTTAATGTCATTATTGACCAATTTTATAACACTACAAAATAGTTGGTGGGACCATCACCGAAAGATGCACATTTTTTCCAACATCGAAAGGTGGTCCTGCTGTAAATCAAACTAGTAGCATGCATATTACTCACAGATCAGAGGGGGCCTGAATAATGTAGCAAGTCACGTGTATTGCCAATGTGTGGGACCTTTCAAAGTTGCTTATTCAAATAGGCGTGTCTCAGGCATTAGATGCCCCAAGATATCACAATAAATGATAGGAACACACAACCATTGAAGGCACATTAGACCTTCCAGACATGCAAACTGATTTCGTCTATGCATTCCGCAGCACCACGGGCCTTACTTGTTAAGTGCCCCTTCTGTCTTTGCTCTCATATTGTGATTGCCTTTCTGTGTCACTACCAGGGCATTTTGAAGTTGGGTTCTCGTTTTTATCTCACCAGTACTGCTACTCGAGGATGTTGCATTCATGAAACTTTGTTAAGCAGTATCCATTATGTTACACACGAGTCGCCACTCCGCATAACTTGAGAATCCCTGTTCTCACTGGTAAGATTTAATGGGAGCGTCAACTGGCTATTTTTAAACTAGAAAAAATATGTTTAACACCTTTTTTCCAACTATTAATTCACATACATTAAAAAAATGGCTTTTTTTACCTTAACGTTTTCTTTGGCTAACGCAGAAGTGATACGAGTTTTCCTTAATGCACTGCTCAGTGTTGGTCCACGAAGCCAAAAATCAGTGGAGATGTGAACGTGGAAGCCGTGGGCACTGGCCCCTCTGTGTCCGGTGCCTATTTTTTGTTGGGGGTGATTTTACTCCCTGTTTTTTGTTGCCCATTTTGGGATATACATGTGGGAGGTACGCTGCTTATCTACGCTGCTGTTCTAGGGTCGTACCACTGCAGGGAAATCTACACATTTTCCACTGCATTGTAACTCTTCGGCTGCTTCTATTTCACTGCGTTATTCCCGCCTTGCCCAGCCATTCATTAGGGAACACTATTCACTGCAGTGTGTTGGCATTATACACATCTCCATTGATCCCACTTCACATCCTGCCTCGCCACCTTTTTTTTTTTTACCTTCTGCCGTTTGACAGCAGGCAGGACGTCGTTTTACCCACAACGCTGCGCGCCTGTTCCTCGTGCACGCACATAAACATACACAGTGACACAGGCGTGCACGCGCCCGAGAACGAAAGTGAGCAACCCTCGCCCCCCCCCCCCTCCATTCAACCACCGTTCGCAGCGCGCCCCCGCCCTACCAATTGAGATGAATTAAAAATATGAGCACCCAACTTACCCACCAGTTATATGTCATGGAGTCTGGTCGAGCCGCTCGCAGCCGTTGTCCGCCAGCACTCTCTTGGTGCAATGGAGGCCACATACGTGCCTAGGAGGCAGGGAGCAACTAAGCGCAGAACAAAGACGGCCGGGCCAGCCTTAATCCTAGCGCTGGGCTGGGGCCGGCGGCGGTTCTCTGGCGCGCGCACTCTGTCGAACGGGGCCGCGCACTCTCCCGCACACGCAAATACACGCATGAATTATTCAGTGGCCGTCTCCTGGCTCCTCAGCACTGTCCAATCACCACCACCGCCGGCTAATAGGCTCGCCGGCTCGTGCCAACAGGATTCTTTCTGCGCTCGCGGCCCCTGCGGAGACAATGGAGGCAGACCGGGGTCTGGCCCAGCAACTTACACGCGCCGGCGCGGACCCGGGTGATGTGATACAGGGGAGGAGAAGACTCGGCAGAAAGTGCTTCATTCTTGCCTGGAGAAGAGAACGCAATTCCCTGAAAGCTTGTGTGGAACACCTTAATAGGCTACAGACCTGCCATTTCATAACTACTGTTACAATCACCCACATGTACAGGGGCAAGGGTTTGGTGTCGTTAAATACATACAAGAGCCGTATTATTAACGAATTAGAAGAAACGGGCATTTAAAACATCTTGGCCAACCCCCAGCTTAATCGCATGCATCGTACTACTCTTACTTGCAATCGGAGGGAGGGATGCAGTGGGCTAGCACCTCAGCCCCTGGTTAGATGGGAAGAGGAATGTAACGTGAAAATGAATGGGGACTAGGGCAGAGTGCTGTGTAGGTTCAAGAAAATATAAAGAGCAAGACATCCTCACCTCAGCTGTGCCAGGTCATTGGTTTTCTCTCTGCTCCTCACTGTACTGATCCATGCCTGGGTGTCCCCTGTGCACACAGCAGCACCCCTCCCCCTTCACACATCTGAGCAGACACAGCTACTTAGCCAGAAGGGAGGGAGAGAGCGCGAGAGACCCAAGAGAAGGGGGTGGAATGGGGAAAGGAGGGTGGGGGAGAAGCAGGCAGCTCACATTTCAAACTCACATTGAGGAGGTGGTGCTTGGTGCGCCAGACAAAACCCCAAGCCCTGGAGGACGGCCAGAGCCCTGTAATGACCCGCCCCTCAACCCATGGCAAGGAGGTCACAATTGTCAACCGCCATTTGTGGAATGATTTCAGTTGTAACCGCAAGGTCCCAACCCACAATGACGCTTCCCGCCCACCCACTAAAAAGATCTCTGGTATCTATACTGCCAATGGTATACAACAGTATATAAAAAGTGTTTTGTGGCTTAAACTTTCAACCTCAAAGTGTCATAAAAATATGCCTTATTCAAAGTCTACTGTACCTTTTTGATCATATACAGAAGGCGAAAGTCTTAATAAGACAACCACCAGGAATGAAATAAATGTATTAACATACATTTGGTCTGCGTGCTTTATAAGTTTTACCACATACTGGTCTGCAAACGCGGATGCTGGTCCGGAGGGATCCATGCGATCACCTCGAAAAAAATTATAATTGGAGGACGAAAATGTTTGCATTTACAAAAATGCATTTTGCAGCACATATATGCGGGGTGGAGACCCCCGCAGCCTCCCCATTTAGTGAAATACAATGTTGTCCATTCAGCATTTTCCTCCTCAGAATGTTTACCTCTTATTTTGGGACAATCCCGTCCGGAGTATAATGGCACATAGTTCTCAGCAGATAGCGCTTAGACCCACTGAGCTACCTTATCAAAACACAGTGACAGGGGGAAAAGTGTACATTAGTGTTAGAGAATGCACTGGGTTCCCTAAACTACAACCTCCCAAGATCCTCATTCATATCATCAAAGACATTACTTTCATTGGCTGCCCATTCACCAGAGAATTTATTTTAAATGCCCATGTATGGTTTTCAAACGTGTTCATGAGCTTGACCCACATTATTCGGCCAATAAGATCAATCTGTATCAACATACCACACTGCCATGATCCCAGAAAAGCCATCTGCTATAGTGACAACATGACTACTGCTTGGTGGGAATATAGGCGTCTACAATGCCAAGTCAGCCCCACACTACTACTAAATCAGCTGTGAACCAAATCCTAAAAGTAAACCACCTTTGCCTCTTTTGGTAAGGAGGGCTGCGGGCAGGCTATACTCTAAGGAACGGGTCGACCCAAAACAGCTGCCACACAAACAAATATGTTTTATTTTGTTACTAACATACTAATGTCCAAACAAGGTTCTAGAAAAATATGAATTTAGGGGTGTGCAGGCAAAAGATTTCGGCAGCAATGTTAATGTTCAAGGACATGTCTTCCAAAGGCTTAACACCTCAAAACAAAAAGGAGGGGCTTAAAAGTCGCTAAAGTCCTTTAATGCAAAGCAGGGGAAACAGGCCCTCTTCAAATAACTTATTTTTGTCTGGAGGGCTCAACAGCATCAAGCCATGCCTCCAGGTGCCTTATTGCAGTGAAGTCGATTTAGGAGCAGTCGAGTCATGCCATCCCAATGGTGAGTCTGTTTGAGGCGCAGGCTCCTGGTTGGTAGAGTTTGCGCTTGGGATGGGTCAACTAAATATCTTCCAGCAGTTGGAGTCGGCAGTGTGACCATTGCTTCTGCTGGGTGGAGTCAGTGTCTGAATGGCTTGAACAGGTAAGCAGTACACAGAGTGCCAGAAGCAGCACTGCCGGTCTGTTAACAGTTTGAATTGATTGAGTAGAGAGCTGTTGTGCCGACTTTGAAGTAGTAAACAGTGGTTCTGAGTCTATGTAAATCTGCGGGAGCAAGTGACGGTAACAGTAATTCAGTTTGGCGGTATTGCAATGGATTTACCACCAAAATATTGGCATACTTGTAATGAGGCCATTGTCCAGGCTCTGTCGGTAGAGACATGTGTTAATCTTTGGCTTCCAATGGTGGGGGAAGCAGTGAAGCAACTTAGTTGAGCCTTTATGGTGCCAGACTGAAGAATGACTGACCTGGAAAAGATGCTCAACACCACCGTGAAATCAGGGCTGTGATGAAAGCAGAGTTACCACCAGCGATGCACGGAGCAGTGCAGTAACAGCATCTTTTAGCAGTGTTCGGTGCATAGGAGACCAGGACCATCATTCAACTATTCTCAAGGCCTCGAACGCAACGTGAGAAAGACCCCTTTTTGTTTTGACCATTACCTTTAAGCTGAAAATATAGTTGTTTTGGAATTCCATCTGTTACGGTGGGAATCCTTGACCTTTTTGATTTTTAAGGCTAAAATGATGCAGATAATTCTGTTTCTGAAGCCTGCCAATCTTACCTGCCCTTTCATACTGCTCCCTGCCAAAAACATAATGCATCCATGAACCTTTTGTGGGACCCCCTTGACACCCCCAAACGACTGCCCTGCTGTGGCAGTAGGGCAGGTTCAAAGATCACATGTGCATTCCTGGACAAAGCTGCTGGAACACAAGTTTTCAACAGCCAAAGGTGGTTTTTAAAAGTCCGCACCTCTGGGTCAACTTTGTACAATTGTGCATCCCAGAATCATGGTGGCACATTGATATCTAAATATTTGTATTTATTTTTTCATTTAAAGAGTGCACACAAGCCTTCGGGCATCTAGGCGTATCAAGGAATCAAGTTGCATACAGTTATATCCAAAGAAAACAAGTTACATTAGAATATATAGGCTCCCGAGGGGATGAGTGTCACAGGATACAAGAATTTAAGAAAACAGCCAAGTTTTAGGCTTTCCGGAAAGCCCAGAAGGACTCCTCTGCCCTCAGAGCATGGGGGAGAGAATTCCACTGTTTGGCTGCAATGACTGGAAAGCTTGTCCCTCCAGCCTTGACGTGTTTAAACTTGGGCTGGTTAAGTCTATGGGTGCATGGGGTTCGGGTGGGCCTAGACTAGTGGGTCTTTTCTGGGCCAAGTAAGGCCGGTCAGATTTCGAGATACACCTGTGTGTGATTGTGAGTGTTTTGAACGTGATTCTTTCACGGATTGGGAGCCAGTGTACTACTCTTCATAAGGCTGAGATGTGCTCACATCTGGGGATGATCAGGGGCGGTCGCAGCCCGCAGTTTTGGATGGCTTGAAGTTTTTGTAGATTGTGTGCAGAAGTACCAGTGAAAAAAGTACATTACAGTAGTCGAGTTTGAAGCAGATAACTGTGCGTGCGATAGCTGGGCAATGTTAGTGGAGAAGAAGGGTCTTGCAGCGTTTAGCAGTTTGGTGGAGTATGCCACTGAGGATTTACTTGTGTCAGGGTGAGGGTTGCATCCAGGTAGACCCCTTGGGGTTTGACTGCTGGGATCACTAGGATCGTAGTGGCATCAATGTTAAAGGCTGAGTATTTAGAGTCAAGTTTTTTTTAACAGGGATAAAGAAGAGACAAGATGGAGTTCGGTCTTCTCATCGTTGAGACAGAGGCCATGTGTCGCCATCCAGGCTTGGATGGTTGCGTAGGATGAGCTAAGAGTGGCTGCGTCATCGGTGTAGTTAGAGAGGGGGAGGAGAATGTGTCCGTCATCGGCATAGTTGGTGTATGTTATGCCGAGGGAGACCAAGAGGTCAAAGAGCGGCTTTGTGAATATGTTATATTGTGTGGGGGAGACGCATGACCCTTGAGGTACACCACAAGTGAGATGAAGGGGCGGCACTGGTGTTTTCAGAGAAGACTCATTGCTCTACCTTCCAGGAAGGTGGTGATCCAGGATGTTGCTTCCGGTACGAAGGAGGCTGCAGTGGTGAGGTGGTGGCAGAGAATATTGTGGTCAACTAGGTTAAAGGCTGTGGAAAGGTCAAGGAGGAGAAGCAAGGCAGGTGTTCCCTCATCCCTCATTTAGTCAATCTGGTTTTTGAGGTCTAGGAGTGCCGACTCTGATGTGTCCTGGCCCGGAAGCCCGATTGTCAGACTCCAGGATATGGTAAGTTTCCAGGTGATGTTGAATTTGGACATATGCTGCTCTGTCAAGTATTTTTTGTAGGAAGGGGACTCTGGTGATGGGCCGGTAGTGGTTGGGTGAGGCAGGGTCGAGTGTGGTTTTATTTTTAGAAGAGGGAGATCCCAGGCTTCTTTGAGGTCGGATGACGGGTTGATAAATGCTCTGATAAACTGTGATGGTGAAGTTTTTGATGAGGGGGGCCGAACATGCATCCCCTTTGCATCATGATTTTTTTTTAGGATGTGTAATGTTTCTTGTTCCGTGATGTTATTGAAACAACGGAACAGTTAGGTTCCTGTGGTATTAGAGGAGGGGGGGGGGGGGGGGGGGTAGGTGGCTTCGGTGGCTAGCATTGTGTGCTTTAGACTGGCTTTTTCTTTTTCTGAAGCATACAAATTTTTTTTGCAGCATGACATTCTGTATGCTGGCGCACCATGGAGGGTAAGGAGGCAGGGGCTTCTAGTTCCCCCAAGGATAGAGACAAGTTCTTTGCTGTCAGATTTAGCAGTGGCTATTCGGTTATTCAAGTACATGGCTTTGGCTTGGACAATAGCTTGTTTATACTGCTTGGAAAGCTTTGTGAAGGCCAGGTCTGTAAAGCTAGGCAGGGAGGATATCCTGGGTATGGGCAACCTCTGTGAGAAAGCTGGGAAGGCACTTGCGAATGGCATACGGAAGGGGGTGGTATTGGGAGAGGGATGAATGAGGCGGTGGTGAGACGCACCCAGGGTGCGGGCAAGCCAGGTTTAGAGAGTGAGGGCGTGGGCGCAAAGATTTTCATACCTTCGATGTTGTTGCAGACTTGTACCATGAAGCAGCTGCGCCTTAAATGTAGAGATTGATGCAGTGTTATATTGGTGGTTCAGGCTGAGACAGCCAGAGGCCGATTTCGGCCTTATAAGCCGTCCATGGATGCTGTAGGGCTGACTGGAACTAGCTGAATGCTGGTTTCTCTTCCGAAAATGGCAGCAGACATTTTAAGACCCCCTGGCAAGTGCAGATGGGGCCTTTTTTTTGCTGGGGCTCCACTTCTGGTTATGACATGTTGGCTATTGACATAACACAATTATTCACTCACAAGCATTGGATGTCATATTGTCAGCTTGATGAGGTGAATCATTTATGACCAGGCTAGGTGTGCATTAGCAGTTTGGCCTGGGTGCCAAGGGGTGTGGGCCTAGGCCACTCAATACAGTATTATAGTTCACTTCATAGAACCCAATCGTGGAGATATGCATAAAAGCAAAGAGCATTATGCGAACATAAGAATATCCACAATTTTACATTTGAAAAATGTCTTGTAGCGATTCAGTAAGAAACCCCTTAGAGAAAATGGAAGTTGGGCTCTGCAGGTTTGATTGTCACACTACACACCCTAAGAAAAAAAATCTGTACTATGCAGGGCATATATACCAATTTGGAGAGCTGCAACAAATATGTGAGGCTTTGGCCGTTTTTGTATTCCATTTCCCGTGCTGAGTCTGCTGAAAGTGCCTGCTTGTTGAAATGTGGGTTGCTCGTGCAGGTGATAATTCGGCTTCAGGTTAGATCTTGCAGGGAGTATCCTGTTCTGAAGCGGAGTTATCACATGCACAAGCAACCCGCGCTTCAACAAGCATACCCCTTTCAAAAGACCTGCCAGGTTGCATGTTTGCGTTTCGAAGCACGGGTTGCACATCTTCAGAGCAGATCCGGGAGGGGTGTGGGAAAGGGCAGCGCCCCAGTAAAACTTGTCTTGCTGGAGTACTGTGCTGTCTTTTTCCAGCCCATTTCCTGCACTGATTATGGTCAAATCTTAAGCTCAGCCTAACTACCAACAGAAATACTTCAAGCAAAAGAGGCTAACCCTTATGCGCCCGTCGAAACTGGAATAGACCAAATTAAACAGATTTTCTTCCCTTCTTTTCACTGTCCCAGCGGATTTTCCAAAAATGCAGAGTTCAGTTTGGCAACAAGCCAGAGGGTGGTATAAAAGGGGTGCATATTGGATATACATTATTTAATTCATACGGTTTAGATGGTACCCCGTTGCGAGGATGTTATCCTGATGAAATCTTGTGCTCCAAATCTCGTGCATGAGGTAGTAAGCATGGTTTTTAAACAGTAGCTCGTACAATAAATCAATTTCAATAAATAATCTATCACCCTTTATTTTGGTTTAGGGGTGATTTGGCCTGGTGTGCACAGATGGCCTGCTTGGATGAACACGTGGGGTCTCGCAGCATGCACACCAGCTAGTTTATCCAGGTATACGCCCTTGTAGTTTATGCACAACGAACATAGGGACAAAGGCACGCAAGCTAAAACAACATTACCAGACTCAGCTGCGAAAACGTGGGACGGATTCCCCTGGACCGGGATCACCCAGAAGCGTGCGTCTGCAGATTCGGAGTGAATCTGGGAACCCTGTGCCAGCAAAGGGAGACACGGCCTGGCCGGTTTGTGCGATCTCTTTTGCAATCATCCCAGTGACGCAAGGCAGCCCCGCCTTAAGGACACGGTGTGGAGACCCAAGGTCAGGCCGGATTTTACTGAATTGCTCTGGGCAGCCAGAAAGCAGAAGAGATGTCGCCCTTGTTGAACACCCCTTCAGCGGCCAAGCAGCCAGGCAAAATCATATTTCGGTCCTCAGTTCTTGGTGAGGAGTAGAACAAGTGATTGACAGGAGCCAGCTTTAGTTGGTTAGAACTAGTATTGCTGCGGTAGAATACATGTAAAGGATGTTTCCTCCATTAAACTAAATAAAAAGTGCAGAGATAATTGACGCCCATCCATCGTGCCCGAGCTCCAAAGCAACAGAGACATTGTCTGCAAGAACAATCTCACCAGGTTCGGCCGAGCGCAGGCGCAAGCACCTGTTCGCTCAACTCGGCCCCGACACCACATTTCTGGCTTCAGAAGGTTCACTAGTAAACTGGAGCAAGCCCCTTCAAACGCCGGTCCCCGTTGATCTTCGCCTCGAAGGACGGAATGCAGACCTCTGGGCCTGTTGCATTATGGCATGCACATGGCCCTGAAAGGTGGTGTAGACACGAATGCTGACAGTATTATGCCAGGGACCACACTGAGGACCAATAGACTGTTGTAACAGGTGCCCTTTGCCATCTGAGATTAGACCCACAGTCCCTTGCCTGCAGGAATGGGCGGGGGTAGGTATAGCGCCCATTCACATGTCCAGCGCCAAAGGATTCTGGGTTTCAGAGTGTTTCTCTGAACAGAGTCCGTGTAAGGATTTGCCTCCAGCAACGTGCTATTTTGATGACCACTCCCTCCATTTACCCAGGGCCAGATTTGAAGCCTTTTGGGTTCAAAATGGCCCCTCTTGTTGCCCCTCTACTGACGGCCATTTGCATTTCCCTTTCTGAAGCCCCAGCCCTGCTCCTTAACAGTCTCCGCCTATGCGCCTGATAAGGCCCATCTCAGAGCATGCCCTCAACCAGTAAGAATGTCTGAAACGAATGGTACCAGGGCAGTTTACATTGTCCTTCCCATGCAGCCTGTGCAGATTCATGCATGGGAAAAGAGCACAGACATATTTTTAACATCACTCCATCTACAGAAAGGGGAAGTGGTCTGAGCACCCTCAGGCCATGTATGGCTGTGTGCAGAGAAAAACAGATGCCGGGTCACAGAGTGAGCTGCCCTCAGACCCCGCCTGGAAATGAGCCATGCCCAGTGATGTGGCCAGAACTTCCCTACAGGGTGGGTCTAGGGCAGAGACTCCATTTTATTTTATTTTGAGCACAGAGCAACAAAGTTTAATTTGGAGCGTTCGTAAACTATCTTCATTGCGCCATAAACAGTTGCTACTGTTAGCAAATTATTGGCTGTGCAAGGAGGAAATAAGTACACTGCATGCCTGCAGGTTCCAATAAGATTGCTGGAGATCTAAATATTCAGAGACACCAAGAGGGATTTTGTCCATTCTGACGAAAACCTTTATTTCCTAGCCCCGCCACACCGGGAACCTGGCACTTGAGCCTGTGTGGATGGCACTCAGACAGTCTACACTCCTTATTCCTCTTCTCCACCGCATACAGTTTGCACACACATCCACTCTGTGCTCAGTTACTTCCGACAGGGAGTCGGGCATCCCAGATTTTTCCATCTGGGGTCTGGCGAGTCATGGTAACACCTAACAGACAATCGGGCCTCCACACTCCAAGGGTAGACTGGATCACAACTCGAGCACACCATGCAACCACTTGCTGACTCGTTTCAGCATTTCATTAAGGTTCTGGAAACGGGCCTTTCACAACCTCCATTCCCACTTTTCTTCAGCTCATTTACCATTACAAATCTTTCATGTTTGTCTGATTTTACTCCCATCGCCTCGTCAGGTTACTCGTAGCAGGTTCGGGATTTGCCACTTTCCAGACAAGCCTCTGCGCCCTAAGAGCACTAAAGATAAAAAAAAAACACAACTATGCACCTGGGCCCATGGGACGAACCCTCTTCACTGCATTCCTGAGGTTCTCCTAGTTGTGTTCCATTTGTTTACCATATTAACTGCAAAGCTCAATAGCTTGCTACCTGGTTTAGTGCGGTGTAAATCCCACGTGCATAGATACATGATTTCTCCGGCGCCACACAAAATAAATCTGCATGCAAAATAACTGAGGTGTAAGCATTCTAAAGACAATAATGCAGATAAACCACTACCAGCATTTCTAACCCAACTACTACATTTCCACTTATAAGAATATGCTCAAATCGGATCTGAACTCACGTTATGCAAGTCCTGGCATTATGATGTCATTTTGCATTCCTGCACAGTTCATAAATGCAGGATTACAAGCACCAGAATGCAATGTGATAGGAGCCTACAAGCAAAAACTGCTGGATTATTTCAGATCTAGCACAAGACAATTTGAGGCTTTTCCCAATGGGTGACAGTTATTTCAAAAATGTAGAGAGGCCCCAAGCAGCTTATGTTGGAAAGTCGCTTGCGTGTAGTCTTTATTCTGCACAGTCCTGCAACATATCTAGTTATATGATATGATATGTAATTTATAACGCGCCTGTACACATGTGTTTCTAGGCGTGATAAGACAAGGGAGGGAAGACAGAGGGAAGACAAGACAAACTATCATACTAGGCCATGTGTCATTCACATCGTGCAAGTGCGACAGCGTCAAGTGCAGGGGGAACGGAAAGGGGCGTGGGGGGAGTACCAGTGAGAAGGAAGGGGGAGTGCAATCAGGGCAGCATTGCTCTGATTAAGTGCAGCCAGGACAGTGCGGCTCTGGGTAAGTGCAAGGGGGCAGGGGACTGTAGAGTTACAGTTACAGCCCCTAAGTGTGCGGCAGGCCTGGTGGCAGTATAGTGCAGACTGATCAAGGAGGAGCCTGGTACCCAGTGACACACTGAGGGTAGCCAAGCAACCAGCCAGCGCAGCAGACAGGTAGGTCAGCAGGGGAGAGCGAGCGAAAGCAGGGGAGAAAAGGAAGGTCTTGTGCCGATACCGGAACTTCAGGTGGTCCGGCTCAAGTTTGAGAGGGGCAAGGAGGCCATTCCAAAGGGAGGCACCTGAAGAGTAGAGAGATCTACCCACACTCTGCCTGTAGAAGCATCTGACCCTCAGAGTTTGAGGTAGTTGAGCGAAAGGCTCAAGGAGGAAGGTATTTTGGAAGAGAGTTGAATGCAGTGCGGGTCCCGCCCCCAAAGCCACAGAGGGTCTTGAACTTGGATCGTTGCAGCCGCCAGGAGCCAGTGGAGAGATTTCAGTGCTGGAGAGATACAGTCCCTGGGCTTGAGGCCAAGGACAAGTCTTGCAGTCCTGCTCTGGATTAGTTGCAGAGGGAGAAGAGTAGAGGAAGGCAGATTGAGAAAGAGGCTGTTGCAGTAGTCCAGCCTAGAGAGAACCAAGGTTCTGGAGACAGCGAGCTTCTGGGGGAGCGTGAGAAAAGGAAGAATACCTCTGCAGAGGTGCAGCTTGTAGTGTGCCTTCTTGGCAAGGTCGGTGATGTGAGCAGGGGAGGAGAGAGTGGAGTGGAAGATGACACCAAGGTTTTTTGCCTCACAGGAAGGCGAAGGAATAGGGCCCAATGAGGGCAGCCAGATTGAGCGAGGAAGGCTGGAGCAGGGGTCCTAATGAGAAGGATCTCAGTATTACTGGCATTAAAGCAGGGATCGTTGGAGGCATACCAATCCTGAATCGCAGATACACAGTAATGAGCGAGAGAGGAGCCTGAAAGAGAGCTGAGCGTTGTCTGCATAACAGTGAAAGTTAGAGGAGAAGGTGCAGATCAGGTGGGTAAAAGGGGACAAGAAGACATTGAAGAGCCAGGGTGAGAGGTTAGAGCCCTGGGGAATACAACATGTGGAGAGATAGGTGGTGGAGAGAAAGGACTCAAGTTGCACTGGGAGGGTCAGTCCAGGAAGGTGGTTGTCAACCAATCCAGGGCCTGATCCGTGATGCTCAGGTTCTAACGGAGTCAATTGATCAGGATGGCATGATTGTGTCAAAAGCAGATGAAAGGTCAAGGAGGATGAGGACAGAAGGAAAGCTGGAATCAATGTTAGTGAGCAGATCTTCACAGGTGTTCAGGAGAGCAGTTTACATGCCGTTGGCTGCTCTGAAGCCAGACAGATGGTCACGGAGACAGTCCGCAGATTCAGTGTGGAGAGTAAGCTGGGACAGTCTGCAGATTCAGTGTGAAGAGTAAGCTGGGAGATGGGCAGCTTTTCCAGGAGTTTGCCCAGGAAGGGAGTGATAGAGATCAGGAGATAGTTTGCCGCACAGGTAGGATTGGCAGAAAGCTTTTTAAGGAGAGAGCGCTTAAGGATCCAGTGGCGAAAGAGTGATTGCAGAAATCGCCACGGCTGGAGCAAGGGTGTCAATGTGGTCCTTGTCCTTGATGGTTCTGGAGGAGCAGGGGAAGCACTTGTTTGGATGACACTTCCATAGATCGCACTTGTCTACAAACCTCATCAGGTGCCTAAGGTGCATAATATTTTCAATTCCACAAAATTTTAACATGACAAGAAAATATGCACCCTCATCAGTTGTCTGGAAAGGAGTCTGGTGCAGGGAACAGTTAGCTCGAAGCTGAGCTTCAGTCAGAACGGCAGTCAGGGCACTGGGGCAATGTGAGTGGACTTGCCATTCATGCCAAACCAGATCTACACCAGTGGCCAGGCCCACCATCAAAAACAGCTTCCTCCTGGACCCTGGGTGGAAATGAGTAACGCCATGTCCAGCCTGAGAGTGACCGATATGGACCGAGCCTGAAATCAAGACCTGGGCTCGGGAGGTCCAGTCTGAAAATGACTGACCAAAACTATCAGCCTGAGAGTGACCAAAACCAGACTAATAAAGTAACGGATGCAAGGCTAAGGCCAAGAGTGAGTGATACCAGGCTGTGAGCCAGCAGCAGGCCTCGCCTGGGAGCCAGCAACGCCAGAGGTCTCGCCTGAGAGTGAGCTTGTGTGTAGAATAAGCCCAGACAAGGAATAAGAAAAGGCCCGACAAACAATCAAACTTAATTGGCTAAATCGGCATGAAGTAAATGATAGTAGTTTTTATGACTGGGCCAACTCTCTGTGCCCGCTCGAGAGTTGCCCACTAATCTGCACTGAGAAAATTCGACTTTACACAGGAAAATGAGAAACATTTGGAATATAAGGAAAATGAGGCAAAGAGAAAACAGTTTTCCTCAACTGAAACATTATGGTCAAATAGGGAAGCCAGGACCACAGGCAAGTTTTCCAAAGTCAGCAAGCCTCCACTTTTCATCTTCGCCATAACAATTTGATTTAATAATGAAGCCATTCATACTAGTAGTCGGTTTACTTGCCATCAGTTCCAAGGTCAGGCAGCAACCAGGTACATGTTATGTTATTTCAACAAGCACCCACACTGCATCCATAACCACCACATCGGTGCACTGCACCTAGGCATGGTGTAATAATGGATGTTTGGTTGAGCGCCAGTCTCCTTGCCACCAAGCCTCGATGCAAACAGTGTCGTGGGAGAGGCCTGCACCTAGGCATGGTGTAATAATGGATGTTTGGTTGAGCGCCAGTCTCCTTGCCACCAAGCCTCGATGTAAACAGTGTCGTGGGAGAGGCCACACTCCCTGTGTGTTACCTCTGCTGTGGCAGAGAAAGGTGCTCTGTATCAATGTAAAAGTGTCTTTGTGGCAGAAATATATCAAAACGGTCCTGGTCCATACATGTGTCCCGCTGAGTCGTTTCTGTGGGCCTCAAAAGTGTGTTGAGAGTTGTTAGGAGTGAACTTCCAATGCCAGCAAAACTTTGAAACAATAGCATTTGATGTTCCGAACACGCTCATTGCCAATTGAGACAGCTGCTTACAATTAAGCCAGGTACACAAATTGGATTATACCATCATGAAGTGGGTCACAGACAGTATCGCTTTCGGGCGAATCCAAAATAAATGGCGCCAGAATAGAACAATAGGCCTTAGAACAAAGCTACATAATAGAGCAGTGGGCCTCGGTGCCGCGAGATGTGGAAGTAGAGGCCAAAGCATGTTTAAATGCAAGGTGGGCACAGGATATTGACGTACATACATGGTGAACACCCATTCATAACAAAATGAGAAAACACTGCACAAAAAGTAAACATGGCCATCCCAAGCCAGCATATTAAATGCCTACCACATTTAACATGGCACAGGGAAGTGAGAGAGATATCTATGCCCATCCCCTGAACCTCTTCAAAGCAGGGTTAACCCGCATCATAACATGCCAACATGTCCTATTCCAGTCAGGAGATGCGAATCCCGTCCTCGTTTTAACTTTTCAAACAGAATTGTAGGCGTGGGCTTATAATGGGGCAATCCAGGACTGCAAGTTCCAGAATGCAAAATTAAAACCAAGAGTGGACCAGCATCTGCCTAATGGAATGGGGCATTGTTAATATGTATGCAGACAGTCAGTCAATTTCTGGCAACTTCATCAAAAAAGGAGAAAAAAAAATCCAGCAGTACCGGTTAACACTAAAAGAACCAACACAACGACTACCCACTCCCACTGGACATGGGAGGGTGAGAACAAGTGGCAACGCGTTTGTGATGGAACCAAGACAATGCAGACCATGCAGGTTCGAATCCCGTTTCTGTGCTTCTAGACTGGTCACCGGTGTTAAGTGCATTATAAGATTAATTAACAAGTGGGGTCTGCTGTTTTCAGAGTAGTCGGTATCGAAAATAGCATGACCAGGCTGGAATAGTAAGCATGTCCATCGTTGCACGCAGAGCAGGCCTCAACGGTGGGCCGCCCGGTGACCACTGGGGGCGCCCTGCCATTAGTCCCCGCCACCACACCAGTTTGGGGGAATACTTCAAGGTCTCCCCTGAGCCGGCGTGGTGGGAGAAGGCGGGGCAGGTGCCCTATTGAAATTAAATGCACATTTAAGAATAGGGAGCTGATCAGCGTCTATTGAACAATTTGGCGCCCCCCGCATTACCAGGGATGCACTGAGGTCTGGCCCGGATTGCACGGAAATTAAGAGGTATGAAAAAGCAAGTGCAGGGAGAAACAAGCAGGGCAAAGAGGGATGGAGCAAGCAAGGGCTGGGAGGGCAAGGTTAAGTCTAGGAGGTCAAAGGCTAAGAAAGGAAGATGATTCGATGTGGTGGGATCTGGGTTAGGAAGCCACTCAAACCAGGGAGGTTATGCCTAAATAAAAGAGGAAGGGATATGTGAGAGAAGTATGGAGGGGCGGAGATCAAAGAAGTGTGTGAATAGGCGATATAATGGGGGGGGGACCCTGTGGATTAAACGAGGGAAATCTGAACCGGGAATAAGAAGTGTAAAATGAAAAGAGGGAGGGGTCGAATGGTAGTAGTAGTAATGAGAGAGTGGGAAGTGGCGATGGGTGGGGGAAGCAGACGTAGCTGAGGTATGCTAGGAATTAGATGGTTGTGCAGGGCGTAAGAAACGTGGCGAGGGAGTGCGGGGGCTGAAGAGCCAATGTTAGAAGCGGCTGGCGTAAGAAACGAAGACGTGAAAGGCCACAGGGCAAGGAAACGGGATAGAAAGGGGAGGGCTCGAGCAGTCTAGGAGAGCAGGGCGTCATGCACCATGCACAATAGAGGGAGGGGTAGACTGGCACCGCTGCAGGTTGTAGAGGGAAATGTGAAAAAGCTTGATCCGGCAGGGCACAGGATGGAAAGTGGACGAAAATATGTGACCAAAAAGGCACACAAGTAGACTGATGCAAGTGATACAGAGCCCAGGGAAGATGGCAGAAGATGAAAGATAGCAAAACAGAATGACAACGAAAATGCTCAACTGGTTTCTCTGACCATCCCTGCTTACTGGCAAGTGTCGCTCTTAGAGCACAATGGTGGGAAAAGTCTGGGGAAGGGGTCCCCGAGGACGCGCCTGCTAGGGGCAAAACTCCACAATTAACGTGCACTGAAGGCAACATCCTCGTTCAGCATGTGGTAGACTCTCCTCGAGCTGACCGGCCCACTCATCCAAGTCTTCAAGGAGCCCCAGTAGACAGACCCAAGGCTGAGGCCACCTCAAGAAACCTCCATTGCCCACCACAAAACTAGCACCCCAAGAGACCTTCATTGCGCACCACAAAACTAGCACCCCAAGAAACCTTCCTTGCCCACCACAAAACTAGCAGCCCAAAGGATGAGGCCACCCCAAGACCTTCATTGCCTGCCTCAAAACTCAATCAGCAGAACAGACCAAAAGGGGGTCCGGAATCCCCAGAGGGAAATCAGCACTGTGACGCTGCTCCCACCCCACCCCATCCCGGCCACCTCCACAGAGATAACCCAGAAGAGCAGTACTCAATTCAGACCCCAAAACGTGTGCCATCAAGCCCCTGCATCCAGCAGATGAAAGAACATGGACCCATGCCCACCACTCATCCAGAACTAAACACCAAAGCAGGGCCCCATCAGCGCAGCCAAATTAGGAACCCCCACTAATGAACTAACACTCTCACACTGAATACCATCCAATCTGAACAATCTAGTCCCCCCCTTTTTTGCCCCAGAGACCTGGTGCCAATGCACAATCCAATTAGATAACATGGCCCACATCATGCTCCCCCGCCTGTGCCCAGTTATATCCACAATCCAAGCAAAGCAAGCATCCAAACACCCACAGCAGCCCAAGGAACACCAGTCGGCACACACAGGGAACTACCTCCAGAGAGCGATTTAAGTGGCTATTCCAGCTGCTGGCCCCGCTGCTGCCAATCCACTGTTGCTGGGAAAGTGGTAAGGAAGTGCAGAACATGTAGGTAGACAGTCATGCTACCGTTTAAGTGGCTACCTTTGGAATGAAGCCAAATGCCGCAAACATGGGAACCTCTCCCAGTGGCCACAAAAGTAGAAAATAAAGGATTGCTACTCACAAACAAATTGGGACCCTCCGAGTAAGGATAGCACAAACAAACGCTAATGACCGATTCTTACGTGAAACCCAAGAGCAGCTGCAGGGCACAACCTACTTGGTCGACCATCCTGGCCCTTGACTACCAACGCTGAATTGACGGCATGTCCTCACTCGTTAGGTACATTGGTTTAGTCTAGAAAACCTTTGACTACGTGGAAATAGCCCATAATCTGTATAGTATAATTAGAAAAGTATCCGTTTCAGGCTGTTTATGTAGATTAACCCTAAAGATAAAGCCCGACGTGCGGGATAGGGGAGGGAGTGGCTGCACATGGTAGAATGAAACCGTTGGTGAAGCACATGCGAGAGTGCTATAGTGAGAAGAATAGGTAAATACCCATTGCGCTTCCAACCCACTGCACTCCTTGGTGACCCAGCATTATCATAAGGTCTCACCAAAGATCCCAGATACTCGCATTCCCGAGAGATGGACCTGGCACATTTGCAAAAAGTCTACAGGATGCCGCTATGGCTCCTCCCCACCAAATAAAACATTTACTGTCTGCTAGACGGTGCCACGATGAGCCTGCGCAGTCCCCAGGCCTCAAATAGTCCAATGACTGCTATCTGAACTGTAACAACCTCGGCATGTCTAAATGTTCCTCCATGATGGTTTACAGTTTGCATCTCGTGTGTCAGATGTGTGGCCCGTTATGTATTAGCTACCCATTCTGCAGGAGCAGCCAAAAGGAAAAAGAGTAGAATGAGCAAGGTGGCATCACAGAAAAGAAATGGCTACAGAGCTAAACATGTTATGGTAGTAAAGAAACTACAACAGACATTGATACAGTAACAGAAACAAACGTAATGGCAGGGTTATGGGTGTACTGGCAAAGACTGCTAATGACTAAAACGAGGGGTAGCACCACGATCAAAGAACAGGAAAGAAATGTAAAAGGAAATAAAAGGAATGCAATGAGGAAAGGCAAGAGGCAGAAAAAACAACACAGTCAGCAATAGAGCGAATGACAGAGCAACGTAACAATAGTAAGACAGGATTACAGTGTGTGAAATGTATACAAGCATGTCACAGCTTGGGGAAGAAAAATGTAATCCCGCCATCTTTCAGGAACTTCAGATTGACTATTCTGGTGCGTGCATCTCCCAATGTTAAATCCCTTTAAAAACAGATTTGTTTTCAATCTCTGCATTTCTTTTAGTCTTCTTATGCACTTATTTCTTTTCAAGTTAACCATTAAATATTCATGTCCTTAAAACTCATTCATGAGACATGAATACCTCATAGGCCATGATGTGCAGCTCCTGGTTAGAGGAAAATCGTGACATCCAGGATCTACTTTCAGCTTCGTTCCACAAACTCCAATTTCGACCCCTGAAGGGCTAACTCTTCATGTTCCCCCCATCAACCCTTCATCCCGACACATAGTGAAACTCCTCGCTCCTGATGTTGCTCCTCCATATCTTTCTTCCCTCTTCAACCCCTCTCTTGAAAGTGTCGCTTTTCCATCATCCTACGAGTAGGCTACTGTCATCACTATCCTTCAGAAACTTGCCCTGGATCCTAATTGTCCTGCCAAATTTAGTCCCGTCTCTATGCTACCTCACCATTCCAAAATGCTAAAGCGTGTCGTTTTCAACCGATTCACTGAGTTCCTTGACACACACAACCTCCCGGATCCTCTTCAATCTGGCTTCCGACCTCTGCACTCTACTAAGACAGCTCTCCTCAATGTCAGCATCTACATTCTCTTCCGCTTGTCATGCCAATCGTAGATCTATTCTTATTCTTCTCGACCTCTCAGCTGCCTTCAATACTGTCAACCATTCTTACCATCACTCAACACTATCTCTCCTAGGCATCTGGGACAAGGTCCTCGCTTGGTTTGCTTATATCTCGCCCCAGAAACTTCCAGGTGGTCCTGGACCAGCCCTACCTGCCCACTCAGCCCCCTTACTGTTGGTGTCCCCCAAGGGCCAGTCCTTGATCCACTTCTCTTCACTTTCTAAACATCTGTTCCTGGCATCTTGGTCTCTTCCTATGGCTTTTCATATCAACTCTTTGCTGATGACACTCCAATCTTCTCCTTTCTGTCCTTATCTGACAGGCTACAGTAACAAATGTCTGTCTCTCCGCCATCAAATACCAGATGACATCCCACTCGCTTATGCTCAACACCACTAAGACTGAAGTCCTCTACTTCCAATCCAAACACGTCATCTCTTCCTCCCCCCTCTTCAATCTCGACTACTTTCCCAGCTCTGCTTCTGCTCAACCTTGGGGTCATCTTCGACCCATCTCGCAACTTCCTGCTCTTCACCTCCTAATCTGTCACCGCAGCCAGACTTAAATCGCATTAAAAAAAATAAGACATCTACTTCACTTCGACAGTGTTAAGCCCTCAATCAGATTACTGTACCAGTCTTCTCTATGGCCTTCCCAACAATGCTTTTTCAGCACTCGACAAAGTCCTCCCCTTTGCTGGCCGTACACTTTCCAAACATCCCACTTCACCTCCAACTGCCCCTCTCCGGCCTATCGTAAGTTAGGCTGGTTATCTATGAGACAGAGGTCAAAGTATGAACATATTCTCAGTCTTCAAAAATATACACAGACTTGCACCACCATATCCATCAGCCTATCTCACTCCCTACGATCATCCTCAGCTCACATCCTTGACACCTGTCTTGACCCTTGTGCTCGGCCTCGATGCTGCTCGCTTCCTCTCCTCGCTCCCTTACCCTGGAATAATGATCCTCCATGCAGTAATCTGCTCTATTTGTATTTAAATCCAACCTCCTAAACTCACCTCCTTTCTGAAGAACCCCCTGAAAAGTGTTCTACGCCACCACATCTCTCTGTTCTCCTCCACCCTGTCTCTCTACGACACCCCCCAGCACTTATCCCTCTCACCCCTTCATCCTAAAACGTAACACTTCCTCCACTATCCCGTTACAATATCATGGTCTATTGTCCTTGTCTCATGTTTCTACCTCCCCTGCATAATGTGGTCTTATATCCACATCCTCTCACCCATTGTTAAGTACACTGGTCCTCCACTTTGTAAATCAGGGTTTTAAAGTATTTTTATGCCAAAAATGCATTGTTTTAGGTTTAATTATCAGTAAATAAAAATAAATAAAATAAAGAGTTATATCAAGTGAATTGGGACAATGTTTGCATGTAAATTACATGTAACGTGTTTGGTTGGGCAATAGGCTTGTGTTCCCATTAGGAATCCATGTAACTGCATCTCTGCTTTAATAATGCCCCTCTTGGCCTCCTAATTATAATTGTTCATTTATAACATGCTTAATACCAGGTGTGGTTTCTAAGCGCGGTATTAGGATTCAAACCTGTGTTGAGCTGTGTTGTCTTGCTTCCAAGACAAATACGTTCCTCCTGAGCCATCCTTCCCTACCTCTAGTTAAGACACTTCAGTGACCACAACATTACATCGTAGCCTACATGTGCACCATCGTATTGTGTCTGGGCACCCAACACCACAGATAACTCATTGCTCAACTAAAGGGAAATCTGCAGTTTCTTTGTTTTCAGTACCAAAGTTGCGATGATTGATGCCACAAACAGATTCCGGCATGGTTCACACTACCTACTATCTAAACCTCTGTGCTTGATCACTTTTCAACTGAGAATGCTTGGTATAAAGGAAAACAGATTTTATCCTGGCACCGGTGGGACAGAATCAGTTGCATGCCAAGTGAAAAGCAGACATAGATTTGGGTGGTTTTAGAGGTTAATCCACTACATTCATGCTTCGAGGTCTGTTGTGTCTTCTGTCCCAACACTAGAGGACTGTGGCAAATCACTGCCAGGACAATTAGCAGATCTCAGTTGGTCATGTTTTTCTTCTATGAAGGTCAACCTTTATGCCATTTTGGCTTGCATAAAAAGAAGAGGCACAGCTAATGTTTTCTCATTGCCTGTGCTCAAGAGATGGAGGAAAAGTATCAAATTCCTGAATTTTGTATTTATTTATATCAATGTATCCATCCAGTATACCTGAACAATCAAATCACTGAATTTGTATTCCTGCTTGAAGTCCATATGTGGTCTCAAAGATTCTTGCTCCGATGTGAATCAATGTTCCAGAACGGTGATTGCATCCAACATTCATTGCCTGTTCATCTAAAGTTTTCCAACACGGTCAGTAAGATTCAATCCTTTTCCACCAAATTCCTCCACGGTTTAATGAAGATAGGATGGATTTAGGGGATGGTCATTGCCTGTGAATCCTCTTATGCGCTTTGCTCAGCTGTGTATAGGCTACCTTCATACCTGTATTTTGGTGTCCAACGTGCTATCTTGGAGCCACAGAGGCCCACTGGTTGCCGAAAGATAAAGCAGTCGGTCCGATTGCTTGGGTTTTTATTGCTTATGAACAATGACAGATTGAAGTCTCTGGAGCCGATTGCCCTTTCTGGCAGTGTAAGCTCCTTCTATGTATTCCATGTGGCTTCTCACTGGAGGAGTACTAACCATCTGTTTAACTGCCCCAAGGTTCACCGCTACCTTCAGCAATGGCCCCAAAACCATCTCTAGCTGGAAAAGGGTGCAGTAATGGACCCCTGGTATGAACCGAATAGTTGAAGCTAGCCAACTTTCGCTCCAAGCCATACAGAAAGTTCACAGGTTTATAGGCTGTAGTGCTGGGCAAGCCTTGGACACACGTTTTCATGAAAGTGTACTGTACTAAGCCAGCAAGGGGGATGAGATTATATTGAAAAACCAAATCCCAAGCACTTGAGTCATCCTTTGTGATGGATTGAATTATGGAATAATTGTAGGGTGGCGTACTGGTGATTTGCATGTTACAAATTAGCGCATTCTACTGGCTGTCTGCAGAACGGACCAAGCATACATACCTTTTTTTTTTTTTTTTTTTTTTTTTTTTTTAACTGCGAAGGCTGCATTTCTCCTGGTTCCGATGGAAGCAGCACTTGCCATCACCGTGTGCCAACTCCAGCTTTGTGGGGTAGGAATTGTGTGGAGATTGAGTGACAGATACATCAGTGCTCATAGCTTTTCCTTTTTTTTTTGCAAATGTCAGTGAAAGATGAAGATGAAACACTTCGGTCTTCTGGCTGCAAAGCCTTCAAACCGGTCTCAGAATGAACAGTGGTTAGTGTTAAGAATTCTGGGCAGGCAATAGAGGCACACCTTGTGCCTAAAGGGGAGGGATGCCTTTACACACTTCTACAACCCTGCTATTAAAGTGCACTCCTAGCAGGAAAACTGGAAAAACCACTTGCGATTCTGCCAACAGCTAATCCATTTCTTGGACTGCTAAGCAAGATGAGAAGCAAGTCCTCCTGAGCACATTAGAAACAATTAAGGCTTGTTTCACTCCTACCCCCGCTATTCCAAGGCCCCCAAATAAAACACAACCAAGCCAATGAACGGATCTGTAGGCCAAAACGCGGTCTGAATTGGTAATTTTCCAGGCTGGGGTGAGGGGGTTCTGACCGAGAATGATGCAATGGCACTGACATACTTATTACACGCGACGCTGCCGTTTGCATTGACCGCTGACATAATTACAGGTGCTGTTTGGCAGTTTAATATGTGTTGTTCAGGAAACCAGTTAAGCCCTTGGCGGGTAGGGCCAGTTATTAGCAGCGAAAGAGTGACAGGCAGGGAGAGCTCTCTAATCTTGCAAGGGATGACACGCCGGTAGATCATTCCCGGATCGGGGCCTGGTGCCTCGATTCGGTATTTGTGCACACCCTTCCACTTCTATCCAGGCCTGTTCTCCCAAAGGTTTACCTGGGTTGCTGTAAGATTAATTCCTTGGTCACTTTTGCCCTAGCCGGACAGTGGGGGCGGGGGAATCATGAAAAGGCATCAATGCGCAAAATTAACAAACCTCTCGCAAGGTTGTAGCAAACTGTGGCACCTTCAAGGGATTCATTCACACGTTGTGTGCTTACCAATTCGCAAACATTGAGCAAGTTATGCGACTGCAAAAACACATTCCCTTCTTTGATTTATGACAGTGCGATGAGGAATGGTCAAGTCTACAAGGAAAATAGTACGCTTTCTAACAATCCAGGGGGATGTGGCAGAGCCAGTTGCATTTCAGGCTAACAGGTAGGTAGGGTGGTGAGAATACGACTTACCAGCGAGACCTGAGGCAGAAAGGACTCTTGGGCTGGGCCAGCATCACTCTCACATTAGACTGTCAAGACTCTAGAAGCAGCCATTAAAGATGGGGCTGAGAAACAGCCTTTAGCTCCTGTTTGCAGCAAGCTACAGAGTCCTCTGTCCGAGCCCTGAAAGAAGATGGCAGACTAGAGGCAGTGAAAGCAAGAGACCACACCTGGCCAACCCTTTCTATGAAACTTCTGGAAGCCTATATATGGGTTAAATAGTCTTTTGAAGCCCCGGTGTGAACCAATATCGCATACAATCCTCTCTGACCGGTTTTGCTTTTTCTTGGAGTTCGTGAAAGACCCCATTTTGTTCGAGGCGACCCTCGTCTGACCCCTCTCTTTATAGTTTGCCCTTCAACACTTTCAAGCAGCCTGGAGAGGAAAGCCACACAAGAAAGCCGTCCATCATAATATAAACCCTGCATTCTAACGTCGTCAAAATGTAAAGAAACTTTTTTTTAAAATATCATTCTACATCCACTCTTACAAATTCAAGGACTGGCATAATTAAAAACACAAACTGCAGCCCTAGAGTAGGAGTGGAGAGTGCTAGAACAAAAACACACCTTTCTCATGGGCGATGTTAAGCAGGTGCACTGTTTTACCCGTTACTCCATAAGGCAAATTCTTTCATTGAGCAACTTGCATTACACAATAGAAAGATCACAAAACCTTTACAGGAGTTCAGACTGTCTTACTGTGGTGGCCAGTGCTCCAGATACGATTTAGAAGTGAGGGCATTTTACATCCTATTCTTTTAAAGTTGGGAGTAAAATGATTTTCTTTGGGAGTAAAAATGTAAGCCAAGTTCCCAATGGGAGTATTTTATATGTTTCAACTGAAAATCGGAAATGTTTTTGTAATCATTATTCCTACACATTAAAAGATACAGGTTTATTTCGTGTGATCATGCACTAGAACAGTAGTTTCTTCCTGTGGCACTACCTACACTACTGTTCCAAACATATCCATGCAGCTGAGTGGGTGAAAAAAAGGGGTAACACGGACCCGTTTTTTTTTTTCTTTGTTGGGAGTATTTTTGCTCCTTTTTAATTTTTGGCCAGCATGTGCCTATTTTTAGGGAGTAAAAGTGCCCGGTACACCCCTTATCTGTAGGGCTGGTGATGAGTCAACTCCAACTTGCCTGTGCATCACACTGTAATTTGCGTTCTATTGGCGAAGTGACCTCTGACCGACAGGACATTGTCCCACTCGGGACAATATCAGGCACATATGGTGGTGAGGCCGCCCTGATCTGCCCTCTTGGATAGAGGTTATACATTCAGTTGGATAATCATTTTCAGGACATATCTGAAAGCTGTTTTGGGGATCATTTTCAGTAGGAGTTTTAGAATCAAATATAGCAGCAGGGAGATTGTTAGCCAATATGGGAGACGGAGACTTGGTAATTGCTACTCGATTTAGAGGGAGCAACCAAGCGCGCCAGCGTACTTTTAACAGATTCAGAAACCAAATTAACAACCAAGGCGCTTCTGATAGCACACTTGTCCAGGCAGCGATTAGGAGCACGTCTGATCTGTCTGGCTTGATGAGAGCGAATATGACATGGGTCATGGGTGGATTGCTTGTAATATTCGTTCACCTCGACCTCATGTTCGTATGTGGCCCCTTTAGAACACTAGCTAGGACTTGACCTTGAAACGTGCTGCCCGGCCCACACGCAAATATTCCTGACTGTTGCATGGACAATCAAACAATGTAAGCCTGCAGTGAATGACACCTAAGAAATTGCAGTGAAACTCACCTCTGCCATGACCATCAGACACGTATTCACCCCTCACTTTCATGAACCATAGCAGACCTCGAACCACAAACTAAGTGTACTCATGGCGTTTTAGAGATCTACATTAATATTACAACTCGGCAGGAATGATCCCCGAATATGAAAAGCAGTAAAGTGCTTGTAGGGATTTGATCCGGAGACCTGCAGATTACACAAAGATCTCTTCCTTGAATGCACAACCTGGGCCATCTTACTTTCCAAGGGATAGACATCGGTCCTGGTTCTTCAGAGTTCTCAACGTGATCCTCTGCAGGCGCTGCACAGGGTTTACTTTCTACAGTGTCTGGGCTAGTGGACACCTGTGCTGAAAGCCGAGCTCACCTCAGAAATACTTGCCATGACTTATTCAGCAGGATAGCGGGGCTCTCCGTTCATAATGAGCGGCGCGCCATGAACCGGCCCACGATACTCTGCTGGGATCATGTTGGCAAGAGCTTGAAACAGGATCCCCGGCTGCACACTTACCTGATTAATCCCTTTGACGGTGCGTCAAGTGTCACCGGGATCAGCACGCAGCAAACGCAGGCAGCCAGCACGATGACGCTGTCGGCGCCGCTAGCCAAAGGTACAGTAGCCCCGGTGGGCTATCTGCGCCAAGGGGGGGGTATCGTGTTACTCCTGGCTCAGCCATACTGTCAAAACAAGCAAACAAGAGACTCGAAGCAGCAGTGCTGGTGGACGGGGGGGTGGGGGTTGGGGGGCACTTGGGGAGTTCTATTCGCATGTCTTACCAAGCCTATCACATGGTTGATGTTCCAGAGGGGCAAACAACCGGCAGGGGATTTCAAGGTGTCCATTAAGGTCAATGTGGCAGAGCAATGCGAGATGGCTATGGGAGAAGAGGGCGTGTTGGTATGCATAAGGGCAGAGGATGGAGATTATATATATATATATAAAATACAGGGAGCCAATGATATTGCCAAAGGGCCCTGCATGAGCAAAAACGCATGGCCTGTCCACCGCACAAACTATGGGCCAAATTAAGGATCCTCTCTAGGTGGCACTGAAGTGCTTAATATTAACCAAAACTACCCTTCCCTATGAGACAAAACTGCGCAGCCTCACAGGGTGGTGTTAAATCACCAGGAAAGAGCCAAAGTTAATTGTGGCGCTTAACCACAATATACGATCCAGAACTAATGGTGGTACTGAACCCATGGATGGTGCGCATGAGCCAAACGATGCCACTTAAGCGCTTGACATATGTGATGTTATGCATTATTTATATTGCGCCCATCACCACTGCAGTGGTGTTATGGCGCCTGGCCCACTGGAAAGGTGGCATATTGTGGAGCTGCTCGGGTGTTGCCAGACCTTAATCGGTGCAAAGGAAGGGGAGGTTTGGGGTGAAGTGGTAAGCACTGCTTGTCCAAAGGACTACTGAGCCTTTTTCTGCTCTACAATGGCATCTCTCCCCATACCAAACAGTTTTGCTTCTTTAAATGGCACTTTAATAAACTCAGAAGCAGCTTTCATTGGGCCGTGCATGGAATTCAAGTTTCATTATGCCATGTGCATGGATGTCGCCCAGTCCTGTTTTTCCTTGGAATTTTGTGACGTGCCGTCCTACATTTAAAATGAAGGTGTACAAAACTACAATTCCCAGAATGGTAAGAAAACAAACAGGAATGGTTGTTTCTCACGCATGGTTTGGGTAAACTGGATAGCCCCTATGACACGACAGCATTCATGCCAACATTATCTATTCCACTCGGGAGACGATAGTCCAGTCCTAGTTTTAACTTGGGATTCTGCGAATTGTATAGCCCCGTGTTTTCCCATGATAAATCCAGAACTACAGGGCACATAATGCAACATTAAAACTAGGGCTGGAATAGCGTCTCTCTAGTGGAATGGATAATGTCGACATGTATGTGTCAGCCCAATTCAAACTGATTTGGGGAAGCTATCTTAACAAAACAGTGCTGCTCGTAACTGGGTGCACAAAGTACCCGCCCCCCTTTCATTTCTCATGAAAAAGGGGCGTTGCCAAATGGAACAGCCTCACAACTGCAGCCCCCTTTATGCTCGCAAAACGTGAGGGCACAATTATTATACATTTTCAGCAAGCTCAATTTTATTCCTATGAGAAAATTTGGAAATATAATGGGTTCTGCCACAAGGGTGCAGAGGCCCAACGAAAAATCTCCAGAGTTCCATATATGCCGGTCCAGCCCTGGTGGTGCCAAAACTGCCTTCTTTCAACGGCAGGTACAAAATGTCATTCCCACAAGATACGACCTCTAAAACTGCATTTGTGTGCCTTTTTTAATGATAATGTGTTCATGATTAATGATGTGTTATTTAATATAGCACCTTTGCCAGAGTGCGTTACATAGAATATATTTACATACAGTATCACCCAACTGAAGTTGGTACTCATTTATCAATCCTCGGCCAAGATGCAAACCTGCAAATCACAAAGAGACTGCAGCAGCGAGCACTCCAACCCACCGAGCCATCTTACCGGCTAAATATCCTTTGCACCTCCACCAAATGGCATGTTTGGTAGTCTGAGCCAACCACTTTCCCCCGTGCTCCTTTTCTTTCATATTCATCTTTTTTTTAAATTGATATGGGTGTTGCTGCCATCACTTTTTGAAACAGTACTGAATCCTGGCATCACTCCGCAGCGGGCCAAGCAATCAGGTTAGCCGTCCCAGAGGATTACACCCTGCTAAGAGTAGATCGCACCACCTCCCGAGGCGGAGGCCTTGCCTTAATTGCAAAAACTAGCCTAGCACTAAGACTCACCCCCTCCACCAAATGCAGACTCTTGCGTATCCCTCACTGCCAAACTGACTATCTCTGACACCGAGACCCTATATATCCACCTCATCTACAGACTAGGCTCTTTTGAAGAAGACCTCATTAACATCCTATCTGATAGCCTTAAAAACTCCTTGCTATGCCTTCTCCAAGGAGCCTTTAATCTAGGTTATAAAGACCCATTAGAGCACTACGCTATGCAAATTAACGACTCCCTTGAGGAGCTAGGATTCACCCAAAAGGTTACTGGTGCGATCCACACTAAAGGCAGAACCCTTGACTGGATAGCAGTGCATAATTGCCAGACATCCATCACCTCCACAATACCATTGCCCTGGTTAGACCACCACCTGATCTCCTCCTCGCTAGAGGCTACAGCTTCCCCACATGCAGACAGTATAGCTCCTGCCATTCCTACTAGACACAAAAAAAAACCTTACAGCTGATCAACTCACTCCCTTGATCCTTCCCACCCTGAATTCTCTTCCTGCCCTAACAGACCCATTCATCCTGGTAGAAGAATATAACAAAGTAATGCTTTCTGCTCTAGACACCATAGCACCATTGAAAACTAGAAAAAGCAAACCGAAAAAACATGTGAACACATAGTTCTCTCCTCACCTGAAAGCAATCAGACTAGAGAAACGAAAAAGCGAACAGATCTGGAGACTAGATCCGTCTGACACTAATAAAAAGAACCTCAGCAAACTAACCTCCCTTTACAAAAAAGAAATTATCCTTGCCAAACAAGAGTCCTATAACCTGCGCATTTCTCATGCCAACTCAAATACTAAGGATCTTTTCACTAATCTTAAAGAGATAGAAACGCCCATCCAAGCCCTAGACACATGCCTCAAAGATAAAAACTGGTGCACCAGCATTCAGAGTGCTTTATCCAACAAGATAACGACTCTCCAGGTCAAGATCAACAATAAAAAAGAAACTCTCCTCCTTACCCCCTAACCCTAACAAAACCTTGGCTCTCTTGCCCCGGCCCACCCTGCCTCCTACCATTACCATTCTACCTACGTCCCATTTCAATTTGAAGAAAGTATCCACCCTAGAAGTTGAAAGTCATCCTAACCCTTAAACCGTCCAACTGCCACGGCGACCCTTGCCCAGCACAAATTATAAAAATGCTGCACGTGACCTCTCCCCATTCATTACTAAACTTATAAATGCCTCCTTCTCCTGTACTATCCCCAACAGCCTGAAACAGTTGTGGGTCCTCCCACTTCTCCAAAAACAAACTCTTGACCCGTTTATACCCACAAACTACCGCCCCATCACTACAGTTCTGTTCCTGCTTAAAAGCTTGGATAAGGTGGCATACCTCCAAATCCAACAATATCTGGAATGCAACCACCTTTTAGGAGTATGTCAGTCAGGTTTTAGACCCCAACACGGAACAGAAACTGCACTTATCGACCTTCAAGCACAAATAGACTCCTTGAGAGACAATGGCAAGACAGCACTATTACTACTACTTGATCTCTCAGCGGTGTTCGACCTGGTCGACCATAAGATCCTGTGCAACCACCTGGACTCTGCCGCTCACTTCTCACAAGAAGCTATTGGATGGATTAAATCTTTCCTAGACAGTAGAACAATGCAGGTTTTCTCACCTTTAGCAGCCGCTGACCCCACACCCATCTCCTGCTGTGCACCCCAGGGCTCCTGTGTCTCACCCACTCTGTACAACATCTTTAAAAAGCCCCTTTTTGATGATCTAGATCGCCTGGGTATCACCTACACTAACTATGCGGATGATACACAGATCATCCCGCTGACGGGAGATTACAACAAGGATTTGGCCTTTGTGAACAGAGTGTATCTCATCATCCAGGCATGGATGGCATCTCACGGTCTATGCCTGAATGATGACAAAACGGGACTCTTCATTCTCAGCACCTCCGCCAACCTCAATAAACTAGGCCACCTCTACTCGAATTTCAAAATAGATAACATCACAGTAGCCAAGGAAGTCAAAACTCTCGGATTTTATCTAGACTCTACCTTAAACTTCAAAAAACAAGTCAACTCCATCGCCTCAGCTATGGATTACACCTGAAAACTAATTGGAGCAGCCAAGCCTTTCCTTTCAGCCAACAACTGTATTACACCCTAGCAAGAGCCCTTGTCTTATCCAAACTGGATTACTGCAACGCCTTATATGTAGGGAGTAACAAATACATTACTAATAAGATACAGATTCTACAGAATAACGCCCTGAGGGCCGCCTTAAGTATTCCTAAGAAAGCCCACATATCTGACCTAAGAAGATCCAACAATTGGATTTCCACAAAAGACAACATTCTCCTCAAAACAGCCTCCCTGACGCAAATGCTTACACCATGCCGCCCCACAATACCCAATTGCCAGATTTTCGAGACAATCCTCCAACCGTCCCTCGAGAACAGCCAACGCCAACCTTCTACTTGTGCCCAGATTCAAATGCATGAAAACTGGTGGAAGCAGTTTCCCGGTCAAAGCTGCTCAATACTGGAACTTGCTCCCACCCTTCTTAAGGGAAGATATACCTCATCTTCATTTTAGATCCAACCTCATCCATTGGATCAAGCAAAATGACATCCGTCACTCCACTACATCTAGATCACACCACCTGCCCTGTCTGTACATACTGTATATAATTGCCTAGCGATATCACCTGCCATATTCTGTATACATTGCATGATACCTTACAGCAATGTAACCAAAGCTGAACAACCCTTCTGTAATCATGCACCGTCTGCACACACTGTACATAATTTCTCCATGTCTCCGACTACAAATGTGCTTAAAATGTATGATATTTTACAGCAATGGAACCTAAGATGTACAACCCTCTTTATGCCTTTGCGCCCCCGATACCCTCGGGTCTGGCGCGCTTTATAAATATTAAAACAAACAAACCGTATCGACAGTGCTCCAGATTTTGAACTGGGAGTATTTCACTTCCTATTTTTTAAAGTTCTGAGTAAAATTATATTTTAGGGAGTAAAAAAGTAAACCCCTATGCAAAAGACCAATATGGTCAATCCAGGCTCATCGCCTTGCACCACCGAAATTTAAAAGAGCCAGAGGAGGCGGCTATAGCTTCCCCCGAGGGTGGCAGCAAACCTGATCTAAGAGCTTCGGGCTTAAGCGATTTACAAATTCAGATAAATATAATGCAAGTATTTTATAAGCGAGTAAAAGTACCTTTTAACGATAAAACAAAGGTTTTGTAATAAATATTTCTTTGCACCTAGCTATTCATGCAAAAGCGAAAAGTTTACCTCTTCCGATCATACGGTAACAATAGTAGTTTCTTCCTGTGGCGCAACTGGTCCAACCATTTCCACGGAGCTGTGTGTGGGAAAGCAGGGGGATAAGCTTCTAGGTGTTCTTTTTTTTGCTGTTGTATTTTTACTCCCTAATTTCCTTTTTGGTTGCATGTGCACATTTTTAGGGAGTAAAAGTGGCCAATAGACACCTTATCTGTAGGGATGGGTACTGAGCTCTCTAGGATGCAGTAGGAAAACTCTGCTTCTTTGTATCCGAGTATGCGCGCCAAAGTACTGCTTTTTTGCCCAAATGAAAAACCTGGCCAGGTCACAGGACATGTGATCCTGGACAATTTACCCTCCCCCGAGCCTTGGCAACTTTAATTGGCAAAGTAAGGCAGCCTATTTACTTCCACCACCTTTAGCCATCAGTAAGGTTAGGGTATGTACCTGCCTGTGCATGTATCGGTTATTGTCAGCAATCACATAACTAACCGGACACAAAACCCGACACTAGACAATGAAACTACAGTCACTCTACCATCTCTCCACAACACCCTACACACACCAGAAGCTCATGCATACAATCACCCACGAAACAGACAAACGTCCATCTACCAGAAGGTAAGATGGAAGTTCTAAGCACGTCCACAGCTATGCTCCGGTGATGCCTGCCACTTCTATATTACTCACACCGTCTTCTGCTGTGCACTGAAACTGCCACCCGGCGAGGACTATCCACACGCTCATTTTTGTGGGTAGGCAACGTACTGAATTTAGGTGTGTGTGTGTGTGGGTGGGTGGGTGGGTGGGTGGACGGTGTGCTGAATTTGGATACATTCGAGGGTGG
Source organism: Ambystoma mexicanum (assembly GCF_040938575.1). Taxonomy (NCBI): domain Eukaryota; kingdom Metazoa; phylum Chordata; class Amphibia; order Caudata; family Ambystomatidae; genus Ambystoma; species Ambystoma mexicanum. The sequence continues at coordinate 1,051,896,277 of NC_090929.1, read as the reverse complement.
CCAATGTATTGAAATTGGATGTAGTTCTAGGGTAGCCGGTGTGGTGAATTTGGATATAATTCAGGGGCAGCCAAGGTACTGAATTTGGACACGTCTCGCGGGTAGCCAATGTATTGAATTTATTAGAACACGATACAACTGTCCACGAAACCACTAACAACTCAAATATTCTGCTTGCACATCGCAAAACACCGAATATACAACATACTTGCACTGCAAAAAACATAAGACCATCATAATCTACAACCAACTACACACACCACACAACCAAAACTAAGCCAACCACGCAAACTACACGGACACCAAGCGCAACACAACAAACACCAAATATCAAAAACCAACAGTGACCGTTCTTTGAGAACGGAAGCTACCAAAAGCACAAACCTCAATCCCACTTCCAATGCCCCCCCAGTTTCCCTTCCATTTCAGAGACGCCAGGGCGCCAAGAGACCACATACGTGGCAGCAGTGTGCGGTACAAGACTAAAGAACATAGAAACGGAGTTGCTACCCGGATTAGGCACTTTCGGAAACTGTCCACTGGATCCACGTGTACATTGCCCCCTTACTAGTCGCAGGCCTCATTTCCAACTTCAAGAGTAACCTCAGCTAGCACGATGGTGGGCGGGCGGCTGGCGACATAAGAAGAGGGGGTAGTGATGGGAGGGGGGGATCTGAACAGACACGAGACTCCGTCTCCAGCGAGCAAGAAGATGCCAAGCAGCTTTCAAACAAAACAGCCCCCATCCCCCACCTCCTTCCTTCAAACTCCCTGCCTGCGTGCGTGCTATTTGAAGGCCACCATGCTCTTACACAATCATCCCATGGGAGAATGGGGGGGGGTGTACTCAGGGCGCAGGGAACAACAGGGGAGGGGCTGCATTCCTAACCGTCGGCATGTGCCTGTCCCCTCCTTGCCAAACCAGCAGTGAATGTCTCCCCACCAAGGTCCCACGGCCCCCTACCCCTCCAGGACTCATGAGCGTTCCACTTTCAGAAAATGAGTGTGTGGGGGGGGGGGGGGGGGGAGTGCGCGGTGAAACTGAACGGCTGAGGCGTCCGGTGTACAGATTCGGTCCCTGGGTTAAAGTTAAGATGGTGGGATTGGAAAAGAGTCCGGCGTGTGTCGCGCCCTGGCACCCTCTGGTCAGCGTGGCTGGGATGGGCAGAGGCGGCCAGGCCTCACGCGCAACTGGCTGGGCCCTAGTCCGCCAGTCTTCGAGGCACTACTTGGACGGTGCGCCTAATAAACTCAACATTTCTTTAGGCTAGTCCATGCAACATGCAACCCCGTACTGGGCATACCAACCAAAAACGATGGCGCTTCGCAGTTCAACGTTACCTTTGAGCCGGATGTACTTAATGGTAAGGCGCTGCTGCTTACAAGTGCCGGCGATCCTGGAGCAATATTCACTGAACTGCAGTGCACTGCAAGGGTGACTCAGCAAGCCGGGCTTCTGCAGTCACAAACACTTCCTCTGTGAAATGTGAGCCGAACTCAAGTCACGGGCCAGGCGGCTCCGACACTTGAAAGCACGGCCCGTTGCCGGGATACTGGTAGGAGCTCATCACTGCTGGAGAGCCCCGGAAGCTCCAAGAGCGACTTGGCCTCCCTCTCTGGTGTGGGCAGGCCCATTAAGCGCCCATGTCCTCATGTGTTGGGGAGGTGGTGGCGGGGCGCCTACGGTTCCCCGTGTGGGATGTGACCCTGGGGAACTCGTGCATCTCATACTTGCCAAGCCTACCGGCGGGCGAACGCGCCAGCGAAAGCTGGTATGGCGGGCGCCGCCCCTTAGTGGGGGCGGTACAGGCCGCCCTTCCCCTCCCCCCACGCCTGTAAGGAAAATGCGCCGGGGGGGCGGAGGATGACGCAAGGCGGGGCCCGCCCCCCGGCAGGGCGCGAAAGCTTTGGGTACAGGGCGGGAAACCGGGGAGAAGCTGGGCATAAAAGCCCGGACTTGTGTGAGCATTCACACAGCCTCCCTCGGTTTCCCGTCTCGCCGGAGCTGCGTTCGTTTTGTTGCAGTGGCCGCGAGGTCGGGGACAGGGCCGAAGGTGGTGTCGGTGGCGTTCTAGCGTCGGCAGAAGGAGTACGGGTATCGCGTCGGTACAGGAGGTCGTGTACGAGTTCGAGGAAGTTCCCGGTGCTGCAGCGGTCGGTTCCAGGAGCAAACGTTGGAGGTAGGTACTGGGGATATAGGTTCGCGGCGTTGTGGAGGTGGGGGGGAACGAGTGGGGTCGATGTCGGCCCCGGTTCTGGGGGGGAGGGGGGCATTTTCTATAGTTAGTGTATGCCGTTCCGCATTATAGTGCCTGTTATGTCTTGCAGCGTTTAATTCTCATACGATGGCCTCCGAACTGCTGGGAGGTCAACAGGGCCGCCGTCCGTCCGTGTGCCCCACATGGGTGGCTCGCTTTTATGAAGGAGCCGCGCCGCGTCCAATTTTTTAAGCCCATAGTATTTCTGGTTGGTATAGCTCCCTTGGTCTGGTCTGCAAACCAGAATGTGCAGGAGCTGGTCGAGTGGCACAGTGAGCAGAGCGCTCGCTTTGACATCCGTGTAGAGCCTGCTAACGCAGGTTCGAATCACGGCGGCGGGACAAATTCTAACTTTTGCATCCGCGGGCACCCAGAAGGCTCACAGCCCCACTGCAGTCCCAATAACATCATGCACACGGTGGGGGCCATGAGGAGCTGGGGTAGGGCGGGAGGGGGCGGGGGGTTTGCAAGGAGGAAGGCATACAGGTGGGGGGGGGGCACACCGCGGCGAGGGGAATGCATTTGGGAACGAAAAAATGGCGGAGCCGCCGTGCCGCGTGTATTCCAAGCCCACACACCGTGATCGTGTGTGTGGGTGGATGGTTTGGTGTGTGTGAGTTTGGCATTTGAAGGCATTGGCAAGTTCATAAGATTGCTGGTGGGAAAGTGGTTTTAACTAATATTTCAGGAATTCTCCAAAGGTTCAGGTTTTGAGCAAGTTGCTGAGCACTATCCCTTCTTAACAGAGGCTCTTAAGTGTTTCCTTGTTTACGAAGGGGAGATGGCTTCCTTCCTTTTCGGTTGTTTGGTGCAGCTCCGTTGGTCTGGTCTGCGAGCCAGAATTTGCAGGAGCTGGTCGAGTGGCACATTGAGCAGAGCGCTCGCTTTGACATCCGTGTAGAGCCTTCTAACGCAGGTTCGAATCCCGGCGGCGGGACAAATTCTAAATTCTAGGGGAATGCATTTGGGGAACGAAAAATGGCGGAGCCGCCGTGCCGCGTGTATTCCAAGCCCATGGAATTTCGGTTGTTTGGTGTAGCTTCGTTGGTCTGCTCTGCGAGCCAGGAGCTGGTCGAGTGGCACAGCGCTCGCTTTGACATCCGTGTAGAGCCTGCTGACGCAGGTTCGAATCCCGGCGACGGGCCAAACTCAACCTTTTGCATTCGCGGGCACCCAGAAGGTTCACAGCACCACAAGTAGTCCCAATAATATCATGCACACGGTGGGGGCCATGAAGGCGCTTGGGTAGGGCGGGAGGAGGGGACGTGGGAGGGGGGGTTCGCAGGGAGGAAGGCATACAGGTGGGAGGGGGCACACCGCGGTAGGGGAATGCATTTGGGGAGCGCGAAATGGTGGAGCCGATATCGGCGGCGCGGGCGGAAATTGTTGGGGCTTGTGTGTGTGGAGCTGTGGGTTCGCGCTGGCCCCTGACTTTGAGGTTGATTGGTACCGGGGCCGCAGTGCTTCGTGGGTCCACATATAAATGCTATACAAAAAGGAAGTTGTGGCGTGTTCGGTGGTACTGAGACAGCTGTATTAGCAGGGCCTCCGTGCCGCGTGTGTCCGAAATGTATGATTTAGCAATGTCCGAAAGGTATTATTTAGCAAAGCGTTTCACGGCTTTCTGTTTACATTAGGGCCATCATGCAGGCTTTCTGTGAGTGGTGCGCGTAAACTGAGTTATAGTACCCGAATTCATGTTGGTTTAACGCAGCCGCCAGCGGCGTTAGCGGGAAGGGCATGTACTGGTAATGCGGGAGACCTGAGTTCAAGTACTAGGTGCGGAGCATCGCGGGAATGTGGTTTGTGTTTTATTTAATATGGGCGCGCCGCAATTTTGGTTTCATAAGTGCTGCAGTAATTATCAGCGCCACAGGCATGCAACAGGGCCGTTTTGCCCCGTGTGCCAGACAGGAAGGTTTATTTTGGGCATGATTTTGTCTGTTTTGGCCGCCGTGCCACAATAGTGGGGGCCCTTGCGGGACCGGGTGTTCGGGTGCGGGTTGGGGGCGGCGCTCGGCGCGGGGCATCAGGGGGAGGCTACCTCATGTGCAGGTGATTGGAAACGAGCACCACACAGTGGGTAATAATAAGCAGCGCTCGCACAGGTACCTGAGCGTTCGTAGCGCTATATAAGTACCGCATTATTGCACATGAGTTGTCAATTGTACTGTAGTGACTCGAAACTGGGGGCACCAGGGCGATGGATTTCTATATGCACTGGTTGTTCGAAGCAGGTATTCACCCATGGAGGGCCGCGGGCCTCGATGGTTGCTTTGTGTCGTTTTTACTAGTAGTAGTGGCGCGAGGTGGTTGGACCACGGCGGTGGCGTTTGCGCCACATTGTGTGGTTATGGCCGCCGGCCGCATGGGTTGCTTTTGTATTCCGGCGGCATCACACATTCCTTTGTGGTATGGTTGCTGGCGAATCGGGCGCTGAGCCCACTTTTGGTATGGCCCGAGGGCGCATTCATTAAAGAAGACTGTCTACTCACGGCCGGTTGTTCGGCAAAGGGTCGACCCGTGCCGCACGGGCAGACTTCATAAACAGTTGCTATACATTTCATTCAAGATAGATTGCTGCAGTCACAGATGATTAGGTTCCAGGAGGTTTCGTGTGTGTGGGTGCGAGTTAGCACTGCGGTGCTGGTTTGTTTTACAGGTTCCTTTTAAAAGCGGGCTTTGTGGTGCACTGCACTATGTGACCTTTGTTGTCATCCAGATGCAACCGCTGGATTAGGATTTAATTTTGGACCAAAGAGTACGGTTTTTTGAGGCCCCATGTTTGTGCTCCGGAAAGACCAGCTTCATATTGCTTTACATGTTTGGCTGCCGCCACGTGGGGATTGGATGACTTTGCCGGTATTGTTCGTGGATGGACATGGGGGCATGGTGTACTATTTGTGGGTCTGACGAAGACTGATGTATACAAAATTGCCTGGTTTGTTTTGGATTATAGACGATATGAGTTATTTATATAGCCCTATACAAAATGCTTTTCAAAGCGCTTACATAAGATACATGGGTTTGGAGATGTGCTCTTGGTTAGCAAAGGTGCATCGGGGGCTGCGTTGATGGGGAGGGGCAGGTCCTAAAGGGGTAAGCCTATTTCATTTCTGTATGCCACCGCTTGGCAGTTCCTGCCGGGGTTAGCAGCTGGGCCTAAGGGGCGGTGAGACGGGATGTTGGATAAACTCTGGGATACACGGGGCAGAGCCGCGATATAGGCTACCACATTTACTGAAGGGGATTTTCCAGGAGACCTTACTTGGGAAGTATATGGTTGGGAGTCACTGCATTCACAGTGAATGGTATGCTTGGGGGTGCACGGCCCCAGCGCAACATGAATTACATGGCGGGCAGACACGCAAACATTAAAGCACGGTGCATGAATTTCAACGAAGGGGATGCAAAGGTTTCCGACAGTATGATTTAAATACACTATGTCGCACAAACGTGCGAGTCGTGCTAACCGTTGCAAGACATGGGTGCAAACCACGTGGCTAACGGCGATCACCATAAGGGGTAATGGTGCAGGTCGAGGCGGTAAAAGGGGGCAGTGACAGACTATTTCACTAAGCGGAATGCAATAGGCACGGAGGAACAGGCACTTGGGGGATGGAATACCGGTGTGGCACACGGCTACAGGAAGCACCGCTGACATAACACAGCTTAATAGAAGTTCAAATATAAACTGGGGGAGGTAGATATAGGTTGCTAAGGTAAAGAATGTTGAGGGACGAAACATTTAATTTGGTGGCTGAATACAGAACGCTACCTGACATTGTTCTGTCCATGGTCGGTCACCGGGCTGCATTGGGACCGACTAAGGGCTGGGTTTGAAACGGTTGAGCGCAGAGATCATGGAGCCCCGGTGGACGGGCATCAAATATAAATTAGCAGCTCAAAACACGGTGGGGACTGCGGTGGGTCGAATAATGCAGCTCGGGGGGGGGGGGGTGGGGGAGAGGAGGTGGCAGGGACCAGGGTATCTTCACGTAAACTGATGACCACCGTGGCACCGGTTCGGGTAAATGCAACACGTGTGTATTAAGGCAACAAAGGTAGCCACATGTGGCTTCCATTTTGGGATGCGTTGCTATGTTGCTGCACGGCTGGTGGTGATAGGAACCCCCCTTGTTCCATTTGGGTAGGCGCATTGGCAGCAGTCGTGGCTTTAGGCAGATAGCTGAGAATGGGTAGGTTGGCTTAATTATAACTCGAACAATGACCACAGGCCATACATAAGGAGATTGTTTATAGGTCAGGCTGGCAGCAGGTCTTGCCAGGTCACGTCGAGGCTGGGGGACCTCCAGGGATTCTGGGACCAGTTTCTTTTTCCCTTGGGTTGATAATACAAGACCAACCACCCGGCACGACAGCAGCATCTGGTAGTACTCTTCTGTTTGGAAGGGTTAAGTTCCCCCAATTATAACACCCCCGGTTGACAGCATTGTAGCTCCCACACGGGGCAGCAGACCGTTGGGCATTCTGCGGAGAGGCCTATCCTTGCAGGGGACGCGGCTGGTCAGGCTTGCCTGCCCATGTTCAAAGCATCGCAATTTCTCATATATGAAGTCAACTCTAAACCACTTCCATAGCACGGATGATGAGGGTATTCACTGTACGGGGAACAGTTTTGACCAGTGTTGCTGAATAAACATTATTTAATTAAGTATTATTCAACGATAAAACTGGCGGTGTTACCGCAGGTGGCTGACGCTTTGCCCGGTTGGGAGCAAGACCGCACGGGGCACCACACATTCGCTTCGAGCCCCCTCACCCCGGGCAGGGAGAGGCTGGGGATTGGGGTGCTCTGTCCGGTAAAACAGGGAGTAAGGGGGGGCACAATATGAAGGGGTACAGAACCGGACACCGCTAGACCACACGCTTCGAGCCCCCTCACCCTGAGCAGAGTCTCTGGGGAGTGGGGTGCTCGGAGTGCCGCACCGGGGGCCACAGGCCGCCAGGGGCAGGGGGTGGGGGCGAAAGCCAGCCTACCAGGGACGGAAAATGTCATGTCATGGGGGAAGACGAGGGTGGGGGACGAAGAGCTGCCTATGCCTCTTGGGCAAGTGTTAAGACTGAATCAAGTTGACCTCCAATCAAAGGATATGAGGATGAGACATTTCTGCCGCACACTAGGCATTTGCAGGACGAAGATCCCAAAAAAAAAAAAAAAAAAAAAAAAAAAAAAAAAAAAAGTTCGTCCTTTGGGCTAAGGGGGCGGGGAAATCAAGATCGTGGCTGTGTGGCCATCTCAGCGCAGTGGCATTTCATAGCCAGCTGGCGCCGACGGCACTTAAAAATGCTGGATGTGTATGAGAGGCCCGAGTGGGGGGGGCACCTCCCAGGATGCCGGCCATAAAAATACAGGGAGTGCCCTGTGGAAGCAAGCTGGGGGGGGGGAACTCTCTGCCGCCGGCAGCCAGCAGAGAGTCTTGGAGGAATCACAGGCCAATCCCTGAAACAAAGCACTGCCAGCAGACCCACAGGGGAACGAGCAGCCAAGAGTTTAGATGCACGGCGCCCCAAGAGCAATAGGCTTGGGGGAGGCCCTGGGGAAAAAGGGGAGGGATGTAGGGGACTTGGGAGGCAATTCCAAGACCCAAATTGCGGGGGGGGGGGGAACGAACAACAAACTAAAAGAGGGCAGCAAGTGAAGCTGGTTGGAGGGGAACAAGAGGAGAATACGGGGGGGTATGCTACCGGGACCAAAATTACAGCAGGGGTAAGTCGTCATGAAGGGGGAGGGGCAAGAGGGGGGGAGCTGGAGGAGGGAGGAAGAAAGGTAGGAGCATCGGGGGCGGGGGGAGCTCGGACAAGGAGGGCCAGCAAGGACAGGAAAGAGGGGGCCTGGCGGGGCGCAGCATAAGGGGACCGGGGGAATGGGGGAGACAGTTGGGAAAGGAAGACAGTACGAGGGACAGGGAATCTGGAAGAGATATGACACCAGCCAAGGGGGGGGAGGACACCTGCTAAGGCTGCAGTTGGAGGGGGGGGGGCGCCTTGAGTGAGAGGGAATTGCGATGTTTATGGGGGCTCGGGGACACAGCAGGGAGACCTGGGGGGGGTTTGGCATAGCGGGGGTAGGATTAGGATGCCAATAACCGGAACAACGCGAAGGCGTAGGGGGGGCTGAGCAGAGTTTGGTTAAGAAAAGGTTAGATGGACGTCGCAAGCGACGGCCAACTAGGCAGGCAGAAAGTGGGGGCCGGCATCGGAGGGCGGTGCCGGCCCAAATACGGACACGTAAATAAATTGTAAGGGCACTTGTGGTGGTGCCGGTATAGGAAATTGTAAGGGCACTTGTGGTGGTGCCGGTATAGAAAATTGTAAGGGCACTAGTATGGTGCCGGTATAGGAAATTGTAAGGGCACTTGTGGTGGTGCCGGTATAGAAAATTGTAAGGGCACTAGTATGGTGCCGGTATAGGAACCTGATGTTAGCGAGGCACCGCGTGGCTGCCGGTTTTAGCTAGAGCCCGAGCAGGAATCGGGGCAAGTGTGCGGGGGGTCGGGCACCCGCAACAAGACCTAGACATGTGCAGGGGGGGAAATGGTGGGCACACCAAAAATTCACTGCAAACAACGGCCGGGGTAGAGAGAGGTGGATAGCCAGGGCCGGGCTCAATCCGAGGCGTCCACCGGACGAGTACGATTGGGGGGGGGGGGGGAGCCCTAGGTAGCCGCACTCGGAATAGTGTATCGGTGACGGTGAATTACGGATCGCCTGTAAGATAAATCCAAGACTTTATGCAAATAAAGCTGCTGAGGCATGTTAACCTTCCAACCCAAACTGGTGTCGTGTCAATTTTACTTCCGCCTGCATGGGATGACTGATGCGGAGAGGGTGGGGGGGGTAAGAAGGGGCGGGTAAAAGGGGGGGGGGAAGGCAAGGCGCTGAGTGCCCACGCTACGGCGGGCGAACGCGCCAGCGAAAGCTGGTATGGCGGGCGCCGCCCCTTAGTGGGGGCGGTACAGGCCGCCCTTCCCCTCCCCCCACGCCTGTAAGGAAAATGCGCCGGGGGGGCGGAGGATGACGCAAGGCGGGGCCCGCCCCCCGGCAGGGCGCGAAAGCTTTGGGTACAGGGCGGGAAACCGGGGAGAAGCTGGGCATAAAAGCCCGGACTTGTGTGAGCATTCACACAGCCTCCCTCGGTTTCCCGTCTCGCCGGAGCTGCGTTCGTTTTCCCACCCACCCTCGCGATAAAAAGTATGTGAATAATGTTCTCTTTTGTCTTACAGGTCGCCCAGCGGAGTTACATTGCGATCCCTTTACGAAGCACTGCCAGCAGACCCACAGGGGAACGAGCAGCCAAGAGTTTAGATGCACGGCGCCCCAAGAGCAATAGGCTTGGGGGAGGCCCTGGGGAAAAAGGGGAGGGATGTAGGGGACTTGGGAGGCAATTCCAAGACCCAAATTGCGGGGGGGGGAAACGAACAACAAACTAAAAGAGGGCAGCAAGTGAAGCTGGTTGGAGGGGAACAAGAGGAGAATACGGGGGGGTATGCTACCGGGACCAAAATTACAGCAGGGGTAAGTCGTCATGAAGGGGGAGGGGCAAGAGGGGGGGAGCTGGAGGAGGGAGGAAGAAAGGTAGGAGCATCGGGGGCGGGGGGAGCTCGGACAAGGAGGGCCAGCAAGGACAGGAAAGAGGGGGCCTGGCGGGGCGCAGCATAAGGGGACCGGGGGAATGGGGGAGACAGTTGGGAAAGGAAGACAGTACGAGGGACAGGGAATCTGGAAGAGATATGACACCAGCCAAGGGGGGGGAGGACACCTGCTAAGGCTGCAGTTGGAGGGGGGGGGGCGCCTTGAGTGAGAGGGAATTGCGATGTTTATGGGGGCTCGGGGACACAGCAGGGAGACCTGGGGGGGGTTTGGCATAGCGGGGGTAGGATTAGGATGCCAATAACCGGAACAACGCGAAGGCGTAGGGGGGGCTGAGCAGAGTTTGGTTAAGAAAAGGTTAGATGGACGTCGCAAGCGACGGCCAACTAGGCAGGCAGAAAGTGGGGGCCGGCATCGGAGGGCGGTGCCGGCCCAAATACGGACACGTAAATAAATTGTAAGGGCACTTGTGGTGGTGCCGGTATAGGAAATTGTAAGGGCACTTGTGGTGGTGCCGGTATAGAAAATTGTAAGGGCACTAGTATGGTGCCGGTATAGGAAATTGTAAGGGCACTTGTGGTGGTGCCGGTATAGAAAATTGTAAGGGCACTAGTATGGTGCCGGTATAGGAACCTGATGTTAGCGAGGCACCGCGTGGCTGCCGGTTTTAGCTAGAGCCCGAGCAGGAATCGGGGCAAGTGTGCGGGGGGGTCGGGCACCCGCAACAAGACCTAGACATGTGCAGGGGGGGAAATGGTGGGCACACCAAAAATTCACTGCAAACAACGGCCGGGGTAGAGAGAGGTGGATAGCCAGGGCCGGGCTCAATCCGAGGCGTCCACCGGACGAGTACGATTGGGGGGGGGGGAGCCCTAGGTAGCCGCACTCGGAATAGTGTATCGGTGACGGTGAATTACGGATCGCCTGTAAGATAACTCCAAGACTTTATGCAAATAAAGCTGCTGAGGCATGTTAACCTTCCAACCCAAACTGGTGTCGTGTCAATTTTACTTCCGCCTGCATGGGATGACTGATGCGGAGAGGGTGGGGGGGGTAAGAAGGGGTAGAGGCGGGTAAAAGGGGGGGGGGAAGGCAAGGCGCTGAGTGCCCACGCTAAGATTTAGGCAGTAGGCTACTGCTTTTGAAGCAGCCCTAACGCCTACAGATTTCAGTGACAGATCCTACTGCTTTTTACAGTGACAAGTAATTTATGCGACTAAGGCAGGCTTCAGGACA